>NC_135544.1:63015636-63615636 GCF_045843805.1 Urocitellus parryii | reverse complement strand
GCTTCTCGGATTTCACCTACTTAAGCTAGAAACTTTTGATTCATCTTTTACCTTAATTTATCAAAAGGTTATAACTACTCCTGTTGTAAAGCTTTTCATCTTCCAAAAACTGTTGTCAGCTTATTTCTCTCCCCAACTTGTTTTGATCAAATGTTTTATAAAATGTGTTTATAAGAACGATTGTAGAGCCCCCAATAGTAGGTAGATAAGCAGTCCAGATATTTAATGATACATTCTTACTAATTAACTTTTCCATTGGCAATGGATCATGTGATCCCACTTCGGGGTTGCCTCATAAAAATACTCTTCCTTCTGGACATATTTATCATCTGCAAAACTGAATTAATGTGAAGTGACTTTCGTAGAGAAATGGAAATCAGCAAAATGGATAGGGGTCATAGAATTTGGATTCAAAGCATCTTAGAATTTATCCACTAAGCTTCCTGTTTAGGTCCTCCCCATTGGAATTTTCGCTTGGTAGTTGTACAATGTTATCTTGGATAAACTAAATATTCTCAACGTTTTGCAACATTATATTTGGTTTTCATGTACTCTAAATCTGAGACATCCTTCTTATGGGTTGGATTTCTCTCGTTTCCTGTGATTGCATGTATCGTTTTTATCTTAATGCCATTAAGTGAGGTTGGAACTAGTGGTTCAAGAAGGCTGCTCTGTACAGTGGCTCACAAAAGTACATCAGAATTGATAACTGGTGATGATTATCTGCTACATTGGAACAAAATTCTATAAACAAAAAGTGCTACAAAAAACAAAACAAATTTTTTAAAAAGTACTATAGCAAAAAATCACAACAACAACAACAACTAAAGAAATAAAATAAAATACCTAGTAGCTATACACTTACATATACCAGCTGTTTTGCTTTCTCTTTTTGTCTACAAGCACATGCGTGCTTTTTCAAAAGGCCATGCTGTAAAACATCAAAAAGGGTTATGGCTTCTTTAGAATAATGCTAAATATTTAGAAGATCCTGGAGTACAGCTCTGGCCCTGTTGTGCAGGGACACTGGCGACGGTGTAAAGGTGGGCATGAAATCTGCAGTGGGTGTGAAAAGAGGACGCCCAGGTCCACCAAGTCCAACTCCAGCGAGGTTACTAAGAGGCACCGCTGCAGAACGTGGGACCAAGAGTGGATTCCCGTTGGTGCTTCTGCCAGCTCTTAATTTGGCTCCATCTTTAACATTTCCTGGTAAAGGGGTTCTGAAAAAGAACTATGAAGCACGGGTTGGGGTTGTTGATTTGGTTTCGGAGGTGTGCTGGGGACACTTGTTGAAGCCCCTCCAAGGCAACTCCTCATCCACTTTCTGACACCACCATAATCTTTATTCAACAAGTGCTCCATTTCGTCCTTTGGAACGTCCAGGATGCTCCCCATCAACTGCAATACTTCACGACGACGTTTGCCTTTTGTTATCTGGAAATGAGCGATTAGAAGGTTTCGCATGAGGACTTTGTCCACTTTTCCTTCTGCGCTGTTGACCAAAGTCGACAATTTCTGTTGTGCGTGGTCCAGCATTTCTTTTCGGAGCTCGTTTTGTTTTTTCAGTTCTGCCATCTGCTCTTCCTTGAGATCTAAGTCTTCTCTCAGCCTGGAAGCAGAATCCCACAGAGCATTCGCTTGATCCAAACGTTCCTGCAGTGATGTTACTTCTCCTTCTAGCTTTTCGGCCTTGTTCTTCCATTCAGCTATTGACTGTTTTTCTTTGGCTAGTTCAGCAGAATGCAGAGCTTTCTCTTCTTCTTGGAAGTGTTGAACCTCGTTTTCTCTTAGGATTTTTACTTTGGTCTCTTGAAAAATATCAGAATTCAGTGTTTGAGCGTCTCCTCTCTCTCCAGGCAACTGGGCTTTTAGTTCTTCAATAGTTTTCTGCAAGTTCTTAATTTCCTCCTCTCTTTCTAAAATTAACTGGCTATGCGCAGCATTCATCTGCTCATACTTGTACTTAAATTCATGCATTTCCTCCTTCTGCTCCTGTAAAGACTGAAGTAGTTGCATTTTATGCTGGTTTTGATTTTCAATTATATTCAGATGGTCTTGAATTTCATCTTCCAGATGATTTTTGACTATGTTCAGTTGAGATACCTCCAATTCTAGTTCTGTGATAGCATCAAGAGCTTCAGGCTCAGCCACTGGTGCAGCTTGATTGTGCTGTTCCGTAAGTATTTCCAGTTCTACTCGCAGATAGTTGTTTTCTGCTCTCATGTAGGTAAGACTTTTGTCCTTTCTTTCAACGGATTGCCTTAAAGTTTCATTTTCTCTTAAGGCCTGAGAACACTTATGTAAATCCTTTTGTAGTTGTGAAATTTTTTCTTCGAGTTTTTCAATAAAAACTTCTTTCTCATTTATGACTTGTGTCAATCGCTCCTCTTCTTCTATATAAGATGCCAAAATTTCCTCAGTTTCTTTTTCATCAGCAGTCATTTGCTCAATATTCTTTTTGAGTCCTGCTATTTCAAAGTCCTTCTCTTGATTGAGTTGAACTGCACATTCGTGTTTCAGCTTTAAGGCCGAGGTATTCCAATCATGTGCATTGGAGAGTTCCTGAATAGTCTGCCTGTGATTATTTGCTTCTTCCAACAGTCTTTTTTCTGCCTGGTGCAGTTTGGCTTCAGTCTCTTCTTTGTCTCTTTTGAGAGTCTCCGTGATAGTGTCTTTTTCTTGAGAGATTTGATTGTAAGCAGCAATAGATTCTTCCAACTTACGCCTTACATCGTCACGTGCTAAAATCAACATTTCATTTTCCGTCTTGAGTTCAACAGCAACTTTCGTTAAGTTTTCATTGAGCTGTTCCTCTTCAGAAAGGTTGCTAGCTTCAGCTTCTCGTTCTTTAGGCATGTCATCCTTACAATGACTGTTAGAGTCTTCATTCAGAGAGGTTCGATACTTACTCTTAAACCCAGACAGCTCCTCTTCAAGTTGTCTAATGTGATCCTTAAGCCCAAGGTTTTCCTGCTGGATGTTTGAACTATTTTTTTGTGACTGATTTAGCTGATCTACTAAATCTTCTACTTTTCCTTCAAGCTTCTGCTTGGTTAAACGCAAATCACTGAGGCTCCGTGCATTCTCAGTTAACTTCTCCTTCTGCACATGCAGCTCTTGGGATATGTTCATTTGCTCATCCTCAAGTTGATGAACTCTCTTTTTTTCATCATCTAGATCTTGTTCCAACTTCTTGATGACAAGGTCTCCTTCATTTTGTTGTTTTGATAGCTCATCTTGTATCAAAATCATGTGCTCTGTAGCTTCCCGATTCCGATGATCCAGTTCTTCTAACTCAGCCATCAGCATTTTCTTTTCATTGATAGTCTGATTCAGTTCTTCCTCCTTTGCCTTCAAGTGAAGTTTTAAGTCTAGTAATTGTACATTCAAATTCATGTCCGTTGAAGCTCTGTTTTTCATGACTTGATAGTCACGGCTCAGTTTTGACAGTGACATCTGAAGTTCCTCTTTTTCTTGACTCAATGATGACTTCTCTTTTTCTAGAGCTTCAACATGCATTTTAAGTTTCAGATTGTCTTCAGCAAGACGGTTATCCTGGTTTAAACCATTTAGTCTCACGATTTCCTTCTCCGCATCAGCCAGGGCTCGTTGAAGCCTGAACACTTCTTCCACTGCTGAATGCTGAGGAAGGGTTCTTCCCTTTTCTGCCACAGTAGAACTCTGCTCCCAAACTGAAATTTCATGCTGATGATCATATATGTCTGGACTTTGGTTTGGTTGAAGAGTCTTGATAGTATTTAGTACTTTGCAGATTTCACTTGAGTCAGAATGGTGCGTTCCCTGAGCCTCAGCAATCTGCCTCGAGTGGCCAACTTCAGATTCATGTTTTGCAACTTCAGTTGGTAATCCGTTTGTTTCTTGTTGTGATAAAATTATGTCACTAAAGTCCGTGTCATCATCACGAAAGGCTGAAAAATGACTACCGACCAGGGAACCGAACGGAGCCGGTGCAGTTGTTGTTGGTACACCACAAGCTCCCGAGCGTACTGATTGAGCAGCTGCCTGTAGTTGGAACATTTGATCTTGCAGTACAATCTGTCCTGCTTTAGGATGGCTGATCTCTACCTCTTTCTGTGGCAGTTGATTCTGGGAACTTACAGACTGATGGTTTATTTGTAGCTCTGATGCTTCATGCTTTTCTTCCAGGTCAGTACAGCACTTTTTCGGTCCTTCATTCTCACATCTTAGTGTGGAATCAGTAGTTTCCATTTCCTTTCTCGAACAATGATGTAAAGCTGCTTCTGGGTCTCCTAAGTCATCCAGAAGCATTTCCCTGTTGAAGGTGGAGCTCTGGCCGGTGAGGAAAGCCAAGCTGCTCCCCACCTGACCCAAGAAGTGGCCCAAGCCTGAGCCCAGGCCTCCAAACCAGGACCACATCGTGGCCACTTCAGTGATCCATCGGACCAGCTCTGAGAAGCGCGTCCATCACCATCCACTTCTCTGCCCCGAACGTCCTCCGGCGTTGCCGGGGTCGATTATGACCCAAGCGCTCAGAATTCCTCAGAGCGCGGGGTTCCTGGGGCTCCACCAACACTAATCATCCCTTCCTGCCTGTAAACTCAGAAGCCTGTCCTGCGCTTTGACCAGGGACTGGCATCCAGTAGCACACTCACCCCCTGCAGGGCCTCTGCTTCTTCCCTGCACTTGCCTGTCAGCTATTGGCTCACAGGATTGGGCAGGGTTGGCTGGGAGGAGCTAGAGATCCAGGAAAGTGTCCCAGTTTGAGTCCCAAGGCAGTGTGCTGTGGAGCCAGGAAGAATCAATGTTGTAGATGAAATCCAAAGGTAGTTCACTGGACAGTTCCCTCTTGTCTGGGAGAGGTGGGCTTTTTGTCCCATTCAGTTGCATTCAGTTGACGAGGTGAGGTCTCGCTCCACATTAGAGAATGGAATCTATTTAACTAAAAGTCCCCGATTCAAAAGTAAATCTCACCCCATAACACCAGCACAGACACACCCAGAATAAAAGTTGGCCAAGTATCTGGGCATCGTAGCCCAGACGAGTTAACATATAAAATTAACCATCACAGAGTCTTAATCAGTCTCAGAATTCAAATTATAATACGGATTAAATTTCACTAAAGAACCATCTTTACCCTTTCCAAAAGTAAACTTTTGCTGTTAATCTATACATTTTCGAGTTCATTTTAATATTATTTGGTCCTTGTTGATTCTGATTGAAGTTTATTTAAGTGCTCAAAAATTCCGCTTAAATTTCACTTAAGAAAAATTTGTTTTAGAGCCAATAGGTTGATGTTCACTTCACCTATGGTTGTTTATCAGTGCCAAATATAATCCAGGTTTCAAGAGTACAGAGCGAAATAGAAAGTTGAGAAATTTTCTACTATGGAGTAACAATCCTAAATGTAATTCCCATACCTCTAAGGATCAGAAGGAGTTAAGATAAGGCCCTGCTTTCCAAGGTGTTTAAATTCCAACAAGTTAATGAGGAGGCAGTTTTGTAGAGTTGGGGACAAAGCAAAGAGAGGAAGCACGTGGGCTGTAACAGACAGACCAGTTGGGACCAAAGCAATTTTGGAGCTAAACTGACAGAATGCATTTATGAAACCTCTCTCACAAGCATGAGTTGAACAGTAAATGAGAACATAGTGTGTGTAGTTCTCACCTGATGGCTGGTGCAGAGAAAGTGGCCAACAAATGGAGCCTGCTGCCACTTTGTTCATATTTGCCTTTTTGTTTCCTTTAGGATCATTTTCCTTATTACCCTTTAGAAGGGGTTTGGGTTTGCTCCCATTACTCTCTTCCCAGAGCCCATATTCAGGAGACTCTTTTCCTTGAGCTGTTCTTTCTATATGTCTGTTCAGGAAACAAAACCCCAAGGTGGCAGAAATAAAATTTAAAAAAAAGGAAGAATTTTTGGAAAATTAATGGTTAAATAGATTCTGAGGATCATATGAATCACCTCATAATGTCTCTTGCCTTCAAGATAGAGCAAGTAGACATAATTACTCAGATTGCTATCAGAAACTAGTGACTGCATTTGTGTCCTGTGCTAGAAAAGGAAATCTTCTTGGTCCTTCTTATTCATCTCCAAATCTGAGAGAGAAGTCAGGCCTGTGTTAGTCAATGTCTCCTCATAAAAGACTAAAATAAAAATTTAAGCCCCTTTTAGCATCTGCTGAAGTGAGAATCCACGCTGTACCCCAGCTGTGTCTACTGTTGAAGAAGGCATCAACAATACCAAGTGTCCTTTTCTCCCTTTAGACCATTCCTCCTGTGTGTGTGTGTGTGTGTGTGTGTGTGTGTGTGTGTGTGTGTTAGAAGACTTTTTCATCACTTTGACAACATACCTGAGAAAATTAAATGAGTAAATATTTATTTTGGTTCAATTTCAGGCTCCATTGCTGTGGCCTGAAGTGAGGCAGATTACCATGGCAGAGAGCCTGGCTTCAAAACAGAGCTTCTCAACTCATGGAGATCAGGGAAATGGTGAGGGGAAGAGAGGACTGAGGAATATGATGTACCCTTCCAGGGAATCAACTCCAGTGGCCTACCCTCCAACTAGGCCCTACCGCCCACAGTTTTGACCAACTCCCGATAGTCCTGTCCAATCATGAACCCATCAGTGGATTGATCCACAGACGAGGTTAGAGCTCAGGATTCAATTCACCTTTCTGTAGAGTCCGTTCTGAATGCTGGTGGATTGGGGTCCAAGCTTTCAACACATGACCTTTGGGCAACATTCCAGATCCAAATTATAGCAGGGTGCCTCCTTCTCTTTAGGTGTTCTGTGTTTGTTTATTGTTTCAAATCACAAATAATGATCCTTTTTCAGTGTAAGACCTATCCCATTTGGCTTGAATCTGGTTCCAGTGGTTGTTGCTCCTCCTGCTGAAAGGCATTTCTGATCACTCAGATTCGGTCTTCTAGCATGGTTCACTCTGACCACAGCTGTTTGTCATTTTGTATTTCTATCTGAGAGAGATACCTACCTAGTGTATTCGAAACTGACCGTCCAAATAAAAGCATTTCTCTTCTTCTCAATATGTTTGGAATATTCCTGGAAACTATGGGGGATATGGAGGGAAAACCCTGGCTCATTCGCGAGCACACGTGACAAAAAGGATCCAGTAATCATAAGTGTATCCTTATACATATATTCAGTGCCCAAAAAGTACAAAGTATTGTGGTAGATATTGTGAACAACATAAAGCTGTGTTATATACATTTCCTGCTATGAAGTGCAATTGAATACAGTCAGTCAATGGAGAAGATGTTACATAGAGTGATCCTTGAAATATAATGCAAGGTCAGCCATTGACGACTGTGGTGGTGAGGATCTCATATGGGGGAAAAGACTAAGTAAGAAAGAATAAAGCCAGAAGTAGAGAGCCCTGAATAATGTGGCTTTGTTAAAACACAGTTGAAGGTTAAAGTAAGGAAAGCTTTTTGAGTCTATAAACATAGGGTGATAAATTCTATGCAAGATATTAAGTTTGTACTTCTTTTAATACCTCATGATTCATTCAAACATTTTCTTATAGATTTCAGTAGAATTTTTAAATCTCTTTAATATGGGCCTTGTCTCGTTTCTTTTTTTAAATTTTTATTGGTTGCTTAAGAAAAAATTACAATGATCTTGACATATCATATTTCATACATTTGATTCAAGTGGGGTATGAATTCTTATTTTTACCACGTGTACAGTTTGCAGGATCACATTGGCTGTACGTGCAGGTTTATACATACTGCCATACTAGTGTCTGTTATATTCTGCTGCCTTTCCTATTCCCTCCCTATCCCCCCTTCTGTCCCCTCCCCTCCCATAATCTCTCTCTACCCCAGCTACTGTAATTCATTTCTCTCCTTTTTTCCCCCCTTTCCCCTCACATCCTCTTCTATGTAATTGTGTGTAACAATGAGGGTATCCTTCCATTTCCATGAAATTCCCCTTCTCTCTCCCATTCCCTCCCACCTCTTGTCCCTTCTAATTGGTAGTCTTCTTTTCATGCTCTTCCAGCCTGCTCTGTTTTGAGTCCCCCTCCTTATATGAAAGAAGACATTCAGCATTTCTTTCCTAGGGATTGGCTAACTTCACTTAGCATAATCTCCTCTAATGCCATCCATTTCCCTGCAAATGCCATGGTTTTGTTATTTTTTAGTGCTGAGTAATATTCCATTGTGTACAAATGCCACATTTTCTTATCCATTCATCTATTGACTGGCATCTAGGTTGGTTCCACATTCTAGCTATTGTGAATTGTGCTGCTGTGAACCTTGATGTAGCTGTATCCCTATAGCATGCTCTTTTTAGGTCTTTGGGAATAGTCCGAGAAGGGGAATAGCTGGGTCGAATGGTGGTTCCATTCCCAGCTTTCCCAGGAACCTCCATAATGCTTTCCAAATTGGCTGCACCAATTTGCAGTCGCACCAGCAATGTACAAGTGTACCTTTTCCCCCCACATCCTTGCCAGCACTTGTTGTTGTTTGACTTCCTAATGGCTGCCATTCTTACTGGACTGATTTGGTATCTTAGAGTGGTTTTAATTTGCATTTCTCTGATTGCTAGAGATGGTGAGCATTTTTTTCCGTGTATTTTTTGATTAATTGTGTATCCTTCTCTGAGAAGTGTCTGTTCAGGTCCTTGGCCCATTTGTTGATTGGGTTGTTTGTTTTCTTAATGTTTACTTTTTGAGTTCTTTGTGTACTCTGGATATTAGGGCTCGGCACATTTGTATCTTTAAGAATTGGCATAATCAATGAAATGTTCCGCACACGTTTGTAGGAAGATTAACATAACACTCCAGTGACAATACAGTAGTAGAAGGATTGATTTGGACTGAGAAGTTGTTCAGTGAATGATATATTACCCATAAATTTGAATTCTCATTATCATAAAGAAGCAAGGTGGAAATAAGAATTTCTTTAAGAGAGTGTTGGGTCTATGGCTCAAGTAGTAGCTCGTTCACCTAGCATGCGTGAGGCATGGGGTTTGATCCTCAGCACTACATAAAAAAAAAAATAAAATAAAATAAAGATGTTGTGTCCACTAAAGGCTAAATAATAAATATTTTTAAAATAGAATTTAAAATAATAGTCCATAAATGTTATGTACAAACTGTGAAAGTAGATTCGTCAACAGATTAATTGTCTGCCTCGAACTAGAATCAGTTGCCTACTGATTTGCCTGGATGATGTTCTCAATTCTGTTTTTTTTTTTTTTTTTTTTTTCTTTCATTCCACTGGGCAAACATCTGCCGGGCTTTCTTGATGGCAACATAGTGATTACTGAGCTCCACCCTATTAGAAATACAACTAGTTTTCAACTCATGAAAGTCTATAAAAGCCACTTTTTTAGAAGTCTCTAAACTTTGGAACTATTCAATGATACTCTATTTTTGCCAGCAATAAACAATATATATATATATATATATATATATATATATTTTAATGTAAAGGGCAAGGTATTGAACAGACACTTCACAGAAGAAGCAATACAATCAGTCAATAAATATATGAAAAAATGTTCAACTTCACTAGTAATGAGAGAGATGCAAATCAAAACTACTCTAAGATTTCATCTCACTTCAATCAGAATGGCAATCATCAAGAATATAAGCAACAGTAAATGTTGGTGAGGATGTGGGGGGAAAAGGTACACGTATACATTGCTGGTGGCACTGCAAATTGATGCAGCCAGTCTGAAAAGCAGTATGAAAATTCCTCGGAAAACTGGGATCGGAAGCACCATTTGACCCAGCTGTCCCACTCATTGGTTTATAACTAAAGGACTTAAAATCGGTATACTAAAAATTCATTAAATTTCATTTAAATTAATACAATTTAACAAAGTCAATTTAAATAACATTTAATATAGATTAAATCATTTAATATGAACTATATAATAAAAATATTAATAAGATTAATTTTAATAAAAATCCACTTAGTGGTTTTAGAAACTACAGGTATCAGAGAAATATTAGCTATATATTCTACTTTTGTCTGCTCTCTCATTTTGCCTAACTTAAGCTAGAAACTTTTGTTTATCTTTTATCTTAATTTACCAAGATAAAAATGGGAAGACAAAACACCCAGTAGCTACACACATCAGCTTTTCCTTTGTTTTTTTCTAAATTTTGCCTTAACATTTACATTATTTTATCCAGTATCCAGGTATTTTCTTATGTTTTTATGTTAAAAGCATATGCCGTTTGATTTCAATCTCTTTTCAAATACATATATCTAAAATCCCTGTTGCTTCTGCCATTATAGTATTTTAATTTAATTCCATCTTGATTTTTGCTTTAATCTAACAATTATTTGGAATTGTTTCTATGGCCCTAATTTCATTGTATATGGAATTTTTTTTTTTTTTTTTTTTTTTTTTTTTTTGAGGAGTCAAAATTCTTCTAATTTTAGATGCACAAGGAATTGCAGCCTGTGTGATAACACCTTTACGGAATTGGCTGGCGTTTTCATTGTGGTCTAGGGCATGGTAAATTTTGGTGGCTGTAGCCTGTGTGTTTGAACATGATATGTAGTTTTGTGTGCATGGTACAACTTCTTGGTATAGCTCCTCAGTCAGGCTTCTTAAGTGCATTACACAGCTCTTCTCTATCCCTCCCCCCTGCTTGTTGGTGGTTCCTTGTTTGGGTTCTGAGAGAGGGATGTTCAGTTGATGCCTTTTATTCTGCAGGGTTTCCCATGTTTTTGCTCTATGTACCCCACGGTGTGGTACCCCAGATAACTATCTTATTGTTGTCCTGTGCTCTGTGATCCCTGGTATGTAATACTGAAAGCATGAAGCAGCCTGTTACCTCTCAGCTTCTGCAAGTGAACTGTTTCCTTGCACGTTCTATGTTTGCTTTTGTCTTTTCAACTTGATCTACTCTTTCATAATCTATTTTTGTGTTCAGTCCTTGAAATTCTCATTCTTATTTTGGATCACTGAGCATTTCAAATGTCCTTTTCTAACTTCTATGAGGATTTGGTGGTAGAAGGAGAAAGAGAGGTGAAACATGCTCATTTTCAGCCTTTAAGATTGAACCTCAAATCTTAGTGTAGTTTTGATTTTCACTTCTCTAAGTGCTAGTGATGATGAGCATATTTGCATAAATTTGTTGATTAATTTTATATCATCTTGGGAGAAGTGTCTGTTCAGGTCCGTGGCCCATTTATTGAATGGGTTATTTTATTTTATTTTATTTATTTATTTATTCGTTCGTTCGTTCATTCATTCATTTATTTATTTATTTGTGTGTGTGTGTGTGTGTGTGTATTTAGATTTGTGAGTTCTTTCTATACCCTAGAGATTAGTGCTCTATCTGATGTGTGATGGGGCAAAACTTTTCTCCCAAGATGTAGGATCCCTATTCACCTCCCAGATTGTTTGTTTTGTGGAGAAGAAACTTTTTTAGTTTGAATCTATCTCATTTATTGATACTTGGTTTTAATTCTTGTGCTATAGGAGTCTCATTAAGGAATTTTGGGACTAATCCCATATGATTGGAATTAGGGCCTACTTTTTCTTCTGTTACATGCAAGGTCTCTGGTTTTATTCCTAGGTCCTTGATTCATTTGAGTGGAGTTTTGTGCATGGTGAGAGATAGGGGTTTAATTGCACCTCCCTCCAGTTAGAATGTCAGCGATTTTTGAAAATGGCAGCTATGATGAAGACAACAACAGTAAGTGTTGGTGAGGATTTCAGGAAAAATGTACACTCCTACACTGTCGGTGGGACTGTAGATTGGTGCAGCCAATATGGAAAGCAGTTTGGCGGCAATTCCTTGGAAATTTGGGAATAGAACCACCATTTGACCTAGCTATCCCTCTTTTTGGTCTATACCCAAAGGACTTAAAAACTGCATACTACAGGGACACAGCCGCATCAATGTTTATAGCAGCAAAATTCACATTAGCTAAATTGTGGAAACAACTTAGTAGATGAATGCATAAAAAAAAAAATGTGGCATTTATACACAATTAATATCACTCAGATACTTACCCTCTCGCTCAGTCCAGGAGACGCTAGTGCCCTTCACTACCTCTGTCAGAGCCTGGTTCGGACAGCTGGTGCCTCGGAGAGGACAGGCTGATCCTGCCTGCCTCCCATGTACCCTTTGTCACAGGGAGCGACATTCATGTGAGACCAAGTAAAATCCAGTCATAGACATTAATAGAATATCTCAAAAAAGTATTTAATAAAAAGGCTAGCAAATACAGGGTCTTTAATGAAACTTTAATAAAATTTATGAGACAAGGAAACTGAAAGCACAATATTTTCTTAGGAACTTTTCTGTTTGGTGTTATTCTTTACAATATAGCAGCTTTTCCTAAGAATGCAGGGAGTATGAAATTTCTAAGGCTATCTTGCTGTGTTCTCCATTAAACCCCTTGTCTTAAAAAAACCTTGGATCTAGATTAATCTTTGTAATTTTCTGAGTACCTGTATAACATATTTTTCTCAAGAATGCAGTGAGGTCGCCGTTTCCAAGAGCTCTTCAATTCTGAAATATAAGAAGTGTGTTTCCAGGCATTGAAACCCAAAGGCTCACCTAGACACAATGGAGTGAGCAGAATATATAAAAATCTCTCATGACAAATCTGAACTCTGCTTTTCCCAACCGTGTGAAGTCTACTGGAATAAGATTCCAAGTAATTTGGCAAGTCGAAGCCAAATATATACTTTGATATTCTTCTCGGGAGTAAGCCGTGTGATGTTACAGGAAGGCAGATTTTAGTGCTGAATTTCTGATCGTATCCCCCCAAAAGTTGTTCCATGCATATCATGCAAGAATGTAACCTCCAAAAAATAAATAAATAAAAGAGAGGACATTTGACGTAAGAAGGCTGGATAATATTTGCATGTTCGTGTATTTTTACCACACATCATACCTTCTTATTTCTTCCTTGCTCTGATTTGAAGCATATGCTTTCATTTTTCATTTTGGCTTACCGTGTTATCACTTAATAATAATTCAGTAAATTTACTTAGAACAAGAAAGTCACCTAATGACTCATGTCTTAGAGATGCTTTCAAATAAAAGTAATTGTGCATTTTGTACCATAGAGTATTCCCAGTGTTTCCTAGAATTGTTGCAACTGATGCTGGAGGCTTTGAAATAGAGCAGGAGGCATAAGGGCCGTGGCTTGTGACCCTTCCCAAAGTATGTAAGATTGATAGACATTGAATGCAAATAAACAACTATGCATCATTGAATTTTTTCCTGTCACTGAAATGCTAGTAGAGCTCAAGGAATTGTGAGCCTCTTTGTCTGCAGTACAGGAAAAATAAGAAATTTAAAGACTTGAGTTACATACAATTTCTGATAACATACCTTAGGTTGGTTCTCAGCTTAAAAAACACAAAAAGAGAAATGTCATCATTTTCCATAGCATTGGGAAACTTTTCATAGGTGGGAAACTTTACTATCAGAGCTCATCGGTTCTCAGACATTTATATGTTTTGAATACTTGGCCAATGTGCCTTTGGGATGCGTCCTCCAGTTGTTGTTTCAGTGATTTTGTTCATGCCTAACAACTGATGGCATCTTAATTTTGGTAAAATAATGTAAATGTTAAGGTGAAATTTAGAAATAAGAAAGGAAAAGCTGATATGTGTGTAGCTACTAGGTGTTTTTCTTCCTTTTTTTTATTTTTGTAAAGTAAAGCAAAAGATAAACCAAAAGGTTCTAGCTTAAGTTAGGTAAAATCAAAGAGGAGAAAAAAGAAGATAACATTGCTAATACTTCACTGCCACCTGTAATTTCCAAAACAACTAAGAGCATTTTTATTAAAATTAACTTTATTGACATTTATATTAAATTATATAGTCAATATTAAATAATTCAATCTATATTATGTTAAATTTACTTTGTTAAATTGTATTAATTTAAATAAAATTTAATGAATTTTTAAATATAAATCATACTATAATTTAACATAAGTTAATAAGCAATATCAATTAATAAAATAAATTTAAATCAAACCATCGTATTAATAAAAGAAATTTAAATAATACTACTAATAAAATTAATTTAAATTAGATTGATTTAAATTAGATTAATTTATATTAAATGATAGTATAATTTATATTTAAAAACATATTAAATTTTGTTTAAATTAATTTTAATAAAAACGTTCTGAATGGTTTTAGAAACTACGGGTGTCAGAGAAGTATGTGCTATGCAATCTGCTTTTTCGCTTCTCGGATTTCACCTACTTAAGCTAGAAACTTTTGATTCATCTTTTACCTTAATTTATCAAAAGGTTATAACTACTCCTGTTGTAAAGCTTTTCATCTTCCAAAAACTGTTGTCAGCTTATTTCTCTCCCCAACTTGTTTTGATCAAATGTTTTATAAAATGTGTTTATAAGAACGATTGTAGAGCCCCCAATAGTAGGTAGATAAGCAGTCCAGATATTTAATGATACATTCTTACTAATTAACTTTTCCATTGGCAATGGATCATGTGATCCCACTTCGGGGTTGCCTCATAAAAATACTCTTCCTTCTGGACATATTTATCATCTGGAAAACTGAATTAATGTGAAGTGACTTTCGTAGAGAAATGGAAATCAGCAAAATGGATAGGGGTCATAGAATTTGGATTCAAAGCATCTTAGAATTTATCCACTAAGCTTCCTGTTTAGGTCCTCCCCATTGGAATTTTCGCTTGGTAGTTGTACAATGTTATCTTGGATAAACTAAATATTCTCAACGTTTTGCAACATTATATTTGGTTTTCATGTACTCTAAATCTGAGACATCCTTCTTATGGGTTGGATTTCTCTCGTTTCCTGTGATTGCATGTATCGTTTTTATCTTAATGCCATTAAGTGAGGTTGGAACTAGTGGTTCAAGAAGGCTGCTCTGTACAGTGGCTCACAAAAGTACATCAGAATTGATAACTGGTGATGATTATCTGCTACATTGGAACAAAATTCTATAAACAAAAAGTGCTACAAAAAACAAAACAAATTTTTTAAAAAGTACTATAGCAAAAAATCACAACAACAACAACAACTAAAGAAATAAAATAAAATACCTAGTAGCTATACACTTACATATACCAGCTGTTTTGCTTTCTCTTTTTGTCTACAAGCACATGCGTGCTTTTTCAAAAGGCCATGCTGTAAAACATCAAAAAGGGTTATGGCTTCTTTAGAATAATGCTAAATATTTAGAAGATCCTGGAGTACAGCTCTGGCCCTGTTGTGCAGGGACACTGGCGACGGTGTAAAGGTGGGCATGAAATCTGCAATGGGTGTGAAAAGAGGACGCCCAGGTCCACCAAGTCCAACTCCAGCGAGGTTACTAAGAGGCACCGCTGCAGAACGTGGGACCAAGAGTGGATTCCCGTTGGTGCTTCTGCCAGCTCTTAATTTGGCTCCATCTTTAACATTTCCTGGTAAAGGGGTTCTGAAAAAGAACTCTGAAGCACGGGTTGGGGTTGTTGATTTGGTTTCGGAGGTGTGCTGGGGACACTTGTTGAAGCCCCTCCAAGGCAACTCCTCATCCACTTTCTGACACCACCATAATCTTTATTCAACAAGTGCTCCATTTCGTCCTTTGGAACGTCCAGGATGCTCCCCATCAACTGCAATACTTCACGACGACGTTTGCCTTTTGTTATCTGGAAATGAGCGATTAGAAGGTTTCGCATGAGGACTTTGTCCACTTTTCCTTCTGCGCTGTTGACCAAAGTCGACAATTTCTGTTGTGCGTGGTCCAGCATTTCTTTTCGGAGCTCGTTTTGTTTTTTCAGTTCTGCCATCTGCTCTTCCTTGAGATCTAAGTCTTCTCTCAGCCTGGAAGCAGAATCCCACAGAGCATTCGCTTGATCCAAACGTTCCTGCAGTGATGTTACTTCTCCTTCTAGCTTTTCGGCCTTGTTCTTCCATTCAGCTATTGACTGTTTTTCTTTGGCTAGTTCAGCAGAATGCAGAGCTTTCTCTTCTTCTTGGAAGTGTTGAACCTCGTTTTCTCTTAGGATTTTTACTTTGGTCTCTTGAAAAATATCAGAATTCAGTGTTTGAGCGTCTCCTCTCTCTCCAGGCAACTGGGCTTTTAGTTCTTCAATAGTTTTCTGCAAGTTCTTAATTTCCTCCTCTCTTTCTAAAATTAACTGGCTATGCGCAGCATTCATCTGCTCATACTTGTACTTAAATTCATGCATTTCCTCCTTCTGCTCCTGTAAAGACTGAAGTAGTTGCATTTTATGCTGGTTTTGATTTTCAATTATATTCAGATGGTCTTGAATTTCATCTTCCAGATGATTTTTGACTATGTTCAGTTGAGATACCTCCAATTCTAGTTCTGTGATAGCATCAAGAGCTTCAGGCTCAGCCACTGGTGCAGCTTGATTGTGCTGTTCCGTAAGTATTTCCAGTTCTACTCGCAGATAGTTGTTTTCTGCTCTCATGTAGGTAAGACTTTTGTCCTTTCTTTCAACGGATTGCCTTAAAGTTTCATTTTCTCTTAAGGCCTGAGAACACTTATGTAAATCCTTTTGTAGTTGTGAAATTTTTTCTTCGAGTTTTTCAATAAAAACTTCTTTCTCATTTATGACTTGTGTCAATCGCTCCTCTTCTTCTATATAAGATGCCAAAATTTCCTCAGTTTCTTTTTCATCAGCAGTCATTTGCTCAATATTCTTTTTGAGTCCTGCTATTTCAAAGTCCTTCTCTTGATTGAGTTGAACTGCACATTCGTGTTTCAGCTTTAAGGCCGAGGTATTCCAATCATGTGCATTGGAGAGTTCCTGAATAGTCTGCCTGTGATTATTTGCTTCTTCCAACAGTCTTTTTTCTGCCTGGTGCAGTTTGGCTTCAGTCTCTTCTTTGTCTCTTTTGAGAGTCTCCGTGATAGTGTCTTTTTCTTGAGAGATTTGATTGTAAGCAGCAATAGATTCTTCCAACTTACGCCTTACATCGTCACGTGCTAAAATCAACATTTCATTTTCCGTCTTGAGTTCAACAGCAACTTTCGTTAAGTTTTCATTGAGCTGTTCCTCTTCAGAAAGATTTTGACTTAGGTTGCTAGCTTCAGCTTCTCGTTCTTTAGGCATGTCATCCTTACAATGACTGTTAGAGTCTTCATTCAGAGAGGTTCGATACTTACTCTTAAACCCAGACAGCTCCTCTTCAAGTTGTCTAATGTGATCCTTAAGCCCAAGGTTTTCCTGCTGGATGTTTGAACTATTTTTTTGTGACTGATTTAGCTGATCTACTAAATCTTCTACTTTTCCTTCAAGCTTCTGCTTGGTTAAATGCAAATCACTGAGGCTCCGTGCATTCTCAGTTAACTTCTCCTTCTGCACATGCAGCTCTTGGGATATGTTCATTTGCTCATCCTCAAGTTGATGAACTCTCTTTTTTTCATCATCTAGATCTTGTTCCAACTTCTTGATGACAAGGTCTCCTTCATTTTGTTGTTTTGATAGCTCATCTTGTATCAAAATCATGTGCTCTGTAGCTTCCCGATTCCGATGATCCAGTTCTTCTAACTCAGCCATCAGCATTTTCTTTTCATTGATAGTCTGATTCAGTTCTTCCTCCTTTGCCTTCAAGTGAAGTTTTAAGTCTAGTAATTGTACATTCAAATTCATGTCCGTTGAAGCTCTGTTTTTCATGACTTGATAGTCACGGCTCAGTTTTGACAGTGACATCTGAAGTTCCTCTTTTTCTTGACTCAATGATGACTTCTCTTTTTCTAGAGCTTCAACATGCATTTTAAGTTTCAGATTGTCTTCAGCAAGACGGTTATCCTGGTTTAAACCATTTAGTCTCACGATTTCCTTCTCCGCATCAGCCAGGGCTCGTTGAAGCCTGAACACTTCTTCCACTGCTGAATGCTGAGGAAGGGTTCTTCCCTTTTCTGCCACAGTAGAACTCTGCTCCCAAACTGAAATTTCATGCTGATGATCATATATGTCTGGACTTTGGTTTGGTTGAAGAGTCTTGATAGTATTTAGTACTTTGCAGATTTCACTTGAGTCAGAATGGTGCGTTCCCTGAGCCTCAGCAATCTGCCTCGAGTGGCCAACTTCAGATTCATGTTTTGCAACTTCAGTTGGTAATCCGTTTGTTTCTTGTTGTGATAAAATTATGTCACTAAAGTCCGTGTCATCATCACGAAAGGCTGAAAAATGACTACCGACCAGGGGACCGAACGGAGCCGGTGCAGTTGTTGTTGGTACACCACAAGCTCCCGAGCGTACTGATTGAGCAGCTGCCTGTAGTTGGAACATTTGATCTTGCAGTACAATCTGTCCTGCTTTAGGATGGCTGATCTCTACCTCTTTCTGTGGCAGTTGATTCTGGGAACTTACAGACTGATGGTTTATTTGTAGCTCTGATGCTTCATGCTTTTCTTCCAGGTCAGTACAGCACTTTTTCGGTCCTTCATTCTCACATCTTAGTGTGGAATCAGTAGTTTCCATTTCCTTTCTCGAACAATGATGTAAAGCTGCTTCTGGGTCTCCTAAGTCATCCAGAAGCATTTCCCTGTTGAAGGTGGAGCTCTGGCCGGTGAGGAAAGCCAAGCTGCTCCCCACCTGACCCAAGAAGTGGCCCAAGCCTGAGCCCAGGCCTCCAAACCAGGACCACATCGTGGCCACTTCAGTGATCCATCGGACCAGCTCTGAGAAGCGCGTCCATCACCATCCACTTCTCTGCCCCGAACGTCCTCCGGCGTTGCCGGGGTCGATTATGACCCAAGCGCTCAGAATTCCTCAGAGCGCGGGGTTCCTGGGGCTCCACCAACACTAATCATCCCTTCCTGCCTGTAAACTCAGAAGCCTGTCCTGCGCTTTGACCAGGGACTGGCATCCAGTAGCACACTCACCCCCTGCAGGGCCTCTGCTTCTTCCCTGCACTTGCCTGTCAGCTATTGGCTCACAGGATTGGGCAGGGTTGGCTGGGAGGAGCTAGAGATCCAGGAAAGTGTCCCAGTTTGAGTCCCAAGGCAGTGTGCTGTGGAGCCAGGAAGAATCAATGTTGTAGATGAAATCCAAAGGTAGTTCACTGGACAGTTCCCTCTTGTCTGGGAGAGGTGGGCTTTTTGTCCCATTCAGTTGCATTCAGTTGACGAGGTGAGGTCTCGCTCCACATTAGAGAATGGAATCTATTTAACTAAAAGTCCCCGATTCAAAAGTAAATCTCACCCCATAACACCAGCACAGACACACCCAGAATAAAAGTTGGCCAAGTATCTGGGCATCGTAGCCCAGACGAGTTAACATATAAAATTAACCATCACAGAGTCTTAATCAGTCTCAGAATTCAAATTATAATACGGATTAAATTTCACTAAAGAACCATCTTTACCCTTTCCAAAAGTAAACTTTTGCTGTTAATCTATACATTTTCGAGTTCATTTTAATATTATTTGGTCCTTGTTGATTCTGATTGAAGTTTATTTAAGTGCTCAAAAATTCCGCTTAAATTTCACTTAAGAAAAATTTGTTTTAGAGCCAATAGGTTGATGTTCACTTCACCTATGGTTGTTTATCAGTGCCAAATATAATCCAGGTTTCAAGAGTACAGAGCGAAATAGAAAGTTGAGAAATTTTCTACTATGGAGTAACAATCCTAAATGTAATTCCCATACCTCTAAGGATCAGAAGGAGTTAAGATAAGGCCCTGCTTTCCAAGGTGTTTAAATTCCAACAAGTTAATGAGGAGGCAGTTTTGTAGAGTTGGGGACAAAGCAAAGAGAGGAAGCACGTGGGCTGTAACAGACAGACCAGTTGGGACCAAAGCAATTTTGGAGCTAAACTGACAGAATGCATTTATGAAACCTCTCTCACAAGCATGAGTTGAACAGTAAATGAGAACATAGTGTGTGTAGTTCTCACCTGATGGCTGGTGCAGAGAAAGTGGCCAACAAATGGAGCCTGCTGCCACTTTGTTCATATTTGCCTTTTTGTTTCCTTTAGGATCATTTTCCTTATTACCCTTTAGAAGGGGTTTGGGTTTGCTCCCATTACTCTCTTCCCAGAGCCCATATTCAGGAGACTCTTTTCCTTGAGCTGTTCTTTCTATATGTCTGTTCAGGAAACAAAACCCCAAGGTGGCAGAAATAAAATTTAAAAAAAAGGAAGAATTTTTGGAAAATTAATGGTTAAATAGATTCTGAGGATCATATGAATCACCTCATAATGTCTCTTGCCTTCAAGATAGAGCAAGTAGACATAATTACTCAGATTGCTATCAGAAACTAGTGACTGCATTTGTGTCCTGTGCTAGAAAAGGAAATCTTCTTGGTCCTTCTTATTCATCTCCAAATCTGAGAGAGAAGTCAGGCCTGTGTTAGTCAATGTCTCCTCATAAAAGACTAAAATAAAAATTTAAGCCCCTTTTAGCATCTGCTGAAGTGAGAATCCACGCTGTACCCCAGCTGTGTCTACTGTTGAAGAAGGCATCAACAATACCAAGTGTCCTTTTCTCCCTTTAGACCATTCCTCCTGTGTGTGTGTGTGTGTGTGTGTGTGTGTGTGTGTGTGTGTGTTAGAAGACTTTTTCATCACTTTGACAACATACCTGAGAAAATTAAATGAGTAAATATTTATTTTGGTTCAATTTCAGGCTCCATTGCTGTGGCCTGAAGTGAGGCAGATTACCATGGCAGAGAGCCTGGCTTCAAAACAGAGCTTCTCAACTCATGGAGATCAGGGAAATGGTGAGGGGAAGAGAGGACTGAGGAATATGATGTACCCTTCCAGGGAATCAACTCCAGTGGCCTACCCTCCAACTAGGCCCTACCGCCCACAGTTTTGACCAACTCCCGATAGTCCTGTCCAATCATGAACCCATCAGTGGATTGATCCACAGACGAGGTTAGAGCTCAGGATTCAATTCACCTTTCTGTAGAGTCCGTTCTGAATGCTGGTGGATTGGGGTCCAAGCTTTCAACACATGACCTTTGGGCAACATTCCAGATCCAAATTATAGCAGGGTGCCTCCTTCTCTTTAGGTGTTCTGTGTTTGTTTATTGTTTTAAATCACAAATAATGATCCTTTTTCAGTGTAAGACCTATCCCATTTGGCTTGAATCTGGTTCCAGTGGTTGTTGCTCCTCCTGCTGAAAGGCATTTCTGATCACTCAGATTCGGTCTTCTAGCATGGTTCACTCTGACCACAGCTGTTTGTCATTTTGTATTTCTATCTGAGAGAGATACCTACCTAGTGTATTCGAAACTGACCGTCCAAATAAAAGCATTTCTCTTCTTCTCAATATGTTTGGAATATTCCTGGAAACTATGGGGGATATGGAGGGAAAACCCTGGCTCATTCGCGAGCACACGTGACAAAAAGGATCCAGTAATCATAAGTGTATCCTTATACATATATTCAGTGCCCAAAAAGTACAAGGTATTGTGGTAGATATTGTGAACAACATAAAGCTGTGTTATATACATTTCCTGCTATGAAGTGCAATTGAATACAGTCAGTCAATGGAGAAGATGTTACATAGAGTGATCCTTGAAATATAATGCAAGGTCAGCCATTGACGACTGTGGTGGTGAGGATCTCATATGGGGGAAAAGACTAAGTAAGAAAGAATAAAGCCAGAAGTAGAGAGCCCTGAATAATGTGGCTTTGTTAAAACACAGTTGAAGGTTAAAGTAAGGAAAGCTTTTTGAGTCTATAAACATAGGGTGATAAATTCTATGCAAGATATTAAGTTTGTACTTCTTTTAATACCTCATGATTCATTCAAACATTTTCTTATAGATTTCAGTAGAATTTTTAAATCTCTTTAATATGGGCCTTGTCTCGTTTCTTTTTTTAAATTTTTATTGGTTGCTTAAGAAAAAATTACAATGATCTTGACATATCATATTTCATACATTTGATTCAAGTGGGGTATGAATTCTTATTTTTACCACGTGTACAGTTTGCAGGATCACATTGGCTGTACGTGCAGGTTTATACATACTGCCATACTAGTGTCTGTTATATTCTGCTGCCTTTCCTATTCCCTCCCTATCCCCCCTTCTGTCCCCTCCCCTCCCATAATCTCTCTCTACCCCAGCTACTGTAATTCATTTCTCTCCTTTTTTCCCCCCTTTCCCCTCACATCCTCTTCTATGTAATTGTGTGTAACAATGAGGGTATCCTTCCATTTCCATGAAATTCCCCTTCTCTCTCCCATTCCCTCCCACCTCTTGTCCCTTCTAATTGGTAGTCTTCTTTTCATGCTCTTCCAGCCTGCTCTGTTTTGAGTCCCCCTCCTTATATGAAAGAAGACATTCAGCATTTCTTTCCTAGGGATTGGCTAACTTCACTTAGCATAATCTCCTCTAATGCCATCCATTTCCCTGCAAATGCCATGGTTTTGTTATTTTTTAGTGCTGAGTAATATTCCATTGTGTACAAATGCCACATTTTCTTATCCATTCATCTATTGACTGGCATCTAGGTTGGTTCCACATTCTAGCTATTGTGAATTGTGCTGCTGTGAACCTTGATGTAGCTGTATCCCTATAGCATGCTCTTTTTAGGTCTTTGGGAATAGTCCGCGAGAAGGGGAATAGCTGGGTCGAATGGTGGTTCCATTCCCAGCTTTCCCAGGAACCTCCATAATGCTTTCCAAATTGGCTGCACCAATTTGCAGTCGCACCAGCAATGTACAAGTGTACCTTTTCCCCCCACATCCTTGCCAGCACTTGTTGTTGTTTGACTTCCTAATGGCTGCCATTCTTACTGGACTGATTTGGTATCTTAGAGTGGTTTTAATTTGCATTTCTCTGATTGCTAGAGATGGTGAGCATTTTTTTCCGTGTATTTTTTGATTAATTGTGTATCCTTCTCTGAGAAGTGTCTGTTCAGGTCCTTGGCCCATTTGTTGATTGGGTTGTTTGTTTTCTTAATGTTTACTTTTTGAGTTCTTTGTGTACTCTGGATATTAGGGCTCGGCACATTTGTATCTTTAAGAATTGGCATAATCAATGAAATGTTCCGCACACGTTTGTAGGAAGATTAACATAACACTCCAGTGACAATACAGTAGTAGAAGGATTGATTTGGACTGAGAAGTTGTTCAGTGAATGATATATTACCCATAAATTTGAATTCTCATTATCATAAAGAAGCAAGGTGGAAATAAGAATTTCTTTAAGAGAGTGTTGGGTCTATGGCTCAAGTAGTAGCTCGTTCACCTAGCATGCGTGAGGCATGGGGTTTGATCCTCAGCACTACATAAAAAAAAAAATAAAATAAAATAAAGATGTTGTGTCCACTAAAGGCTAAATAATAAATATTTTTAAAATAGAATTTAAAATAATAGTCCATAAATGTTATGTACAAACTGTGAAAGTAGATTCGTCAACAGATTAATTGTCTGCCTCGAACTAGAATCAGTTGCCTACTGATTTGCCTGGATGATGTTCTCAATTCTGTTTTTTTTTTTTTTTTTTTTTCTTTCATTCCACTGGGCAAACATCTGCCGGGCTTTCTTGATGGCAACATAGTGATTACTGAGCTCCACCCTATTAGAAATACAACTAGTTTTCAACTCATGAAAGTCTATAAAAGCCACTTTTTTAGAAGTCTCTAAACTTTGGAACTATTCAATGATACTCTATTTTTGCCAGCAATAAACAATATATATATATATATATATATATATTTTAATGTAAAGGGCAAGGTATTGAACAGACACTTCACAGAAGAAGCAATACAATCAGTCAATAAATATATGAAAAAATGTTCAACTTCACTAGTAATGAGAGAGATGCAAATCAAAACTACTCTAAGATTTCATCTCACTTCAATCAGAATGGCAATCATCAAGAATATAAGCAACAGTAAATGTTGGCGAGGATGTGGGGGGAAAAGGTACACGTATACATTGCTGGTGGCACTGCAAATTGATGCAGCCAGTCTGAAAAGCAGTATGAAAATTCCTCGGAAAACTGGGATCGGAAGCACCATTTGACCCAGCTGTCCCACTCATTGGTTTATAACTAAAGGACTTAAAATCGGTATACTAAAAATTCATTAAATTTCATTTAAATTAATACAATTTAACAAAGTCAATTTAAATAACATTTAATATAGATTAAATCATTTAATATGAACTATATAATAAAAATATTAATAAGATTAATTTTAATAAAAATCCACTTAGTGGTTTTAGAAACTACAGGTATCAGAGAAATATTAGCTATATATTCTACTTTTGTCTGCTCTCTCATTTTGCCTAACTTAAGCTAGAAACTTTTGTTTATCTTTTATCTTAATTTACCAAGATAAAAATGGGAAGACAAAACACCCAGTAGCTACACACATCAGCTTTTCCTTTGTTTTTTTCTAAATTTTGCCTTAACATTTACATTATTTTATCCAGTATCCAGGTATTTTCTTATGTTTTTATGTTAAAAGCATATGCCGTTTGATTTCAATCTCTTTTCAAATACATATATCTAAAATCCCTGTTGCTTCTGCCATTATAGTATTTTAATTTAATTCCATCTTGATTTTTGCTTTAATCTAACAATTATTTGGAATTGTTTCTATGGCCCTAATTTCATTGTATATGGAATTTTTTTTTTTTTTTTTTTTTTTGAGGAGTCAAAATTCTTCTAATTTTAGATGCACAAGGAATTGCAGCCTGTGTGATAACACCTTTACGGAATTGGCTGGCGTTTTCATTGTGGTCTAGGGCATGGTAAATTTTGGTGGCTGTAGCCTGTGTGTTTGAACATGATATGTAGTTTTGTGTGCATGGTACAACTTCTTGGTATAGCTCCTCAGTCAGGCTTCTTAAGTGCATTACACAGCTCTTCTCTATCCCTCCCCCCTGCTTGTTGGTGGTTCCTTGTTTGGGTTCTGAGAGAGGGATGTTCAGTTGATGCCTTTTATTCTGCAGGGTTTCCCATGTTTTTGCTCTATGTACCCCACGGTGTGGTACCCCAGATAACTATCTTATTGTTGTCCTGTGCTCTGTGATCCCTGGTATGTAATACTGAAAGCATGAAGCAGCCTGTTACCTCTCAGCTTCTGCAAGTGAACTGTTTCCTTGCATGTTCTATGTTTGCTTTTGTCTTTTCAACTTGATCTACTCTTTCATAATCTATTTTTGTGTTCAGTCCTTGAAATTCTCATTCTTATTTTGGATCACTGAGCATTTCAAATGTCCTTTTCTAACTTCTATGAGGATTTGGTGGTAGAAGGAGAAAGAGAGGTGAAACATGCTCATTTTCAGCCTTTAAGATTGAACCTCAAATCTTAGTGTAGTTTTGATTTTCACTTCTCTAAGTGCTAGTGATGATGAGCATATTTGCATAAATTTGTTGATTAATTTTATATCATCTTGGGAGAAGTGTCTGTTCAGGTCCGTGGCCCATTTATTGAATGGGTTATTTTATTTTATTTTATTTATTTATTTATTCGTTCGTTCGTTCATTCATTCATTTATTTATTTATTTGTGTGTGTGTGTGTGTGTGTGTGTGTGTGTGTGTATTTAGATTTGTGAGTTCTTTCTATACCCTAGAGATTAGTGCTCTATCTGATGTGTGATGGGGCAAAACTTTTCTCCCAAGATGTAGGATCCCTATTCACCTCCCAGATTGTTTGTTTTGTGGAGAAGAAACTTTTTTAGTTTGAATCTATCTCATTTATTGATACTTGGTTTTAATTCTTGTGCTATAGGAGTCTCATTAAGGAATTTTGGGACTAATCCCATATGATTGGAATTAGGGCCTACTTTTTCTTCTGTTACATGCAAGGTCTCTGGTTTTATTCCTAGGTCCTTGATTCATTTGAGTGGAGTTTTGTGCATGGTGAGAGATAGGGGTTTAATTGCACCTCCCTCCAGTTAGAATGTCAGCGATTTTTGAAAATGGCAGCTATGATGAAGACAACAACAGTAAGTGTTGGTGAGGATTTCAGGAAAAATGTACACTCCTACACTGTCGGTGGGACTGTAGATTGGTGCAGCCAATATGGAAAGCAGTTTGGCGGCAATTCCTTGGAAATTTGGGAATAGAACCACCATTTGACCTAGCTATCCCTCTTTTTGGTCTATACCCAAAGGACTTAAAAACTGCATACTACAGGGACACAGCCGCATCAATGTTTATAGCAGCAAAATTCACATTAGCTAAATTGTGGAAACAACTTAGTAGATGAATGCATAAAAAAAAAATGTGGCATTTATACACAATTAATATCACTCAGATACTTACCCTCTCGCTCAGTCCAGGAGACGCTAGTGCCCTTCACTACCTCTGTCAGAGCCTGGTTCGGACAGCTGGTGCCTCGGAGAGGACAGGCTGATCCTGCCTGCCTCCCATGTACCCTTTGTCACAGGGAGCGACATTCATGTGAGACCAAGTAAAATCCAGTCATAGACATTAATAGAATATCTCAAAAAAGTATTTAATAAAAAGGCTAGCAAATACAGGGTCTTTAATGAAACTTTAATAAAATTTATGAGACAAGGAAACTGAAAGCACAATATTTTCTTAGGAACTTTTCTGTTTGGTGTTATTCTTTACAATATAGCAGCTTTTCCTAAGAATGCAGGGAGTATGAAATTTCTAAGGCTATCTTGCTGTGTTCTCCATTAAACCCCTTGTCTTAAAAAAACCTTGGATCTAGATTAATCTTTGTAATTTTCTGAGTACCTGTATAACATATTTTTCTCAAGAATGCAGTGAGGTCGCCGTTTCCAAGAGCTCTTCAATTCTGAAATATAAGAAGTGTGTTTCCAGGCATTGAAACCCAAAGGCTCACCTAGACACAATGGAGTGAGCAGAATATATAAAAATCTCTCATGACAAATCTGAACTCTGCTTTTCCCAACCGTGTGAAGTCTACTGGAATAAGATTCCAAGTAATTTGGCAAGTCGAAGCCAAATATATACTTTGATATTCTTCTCGGGAGTAAGCCGTGTGATGTTACAGGAAGGCAGATTTTAGTGCTGAATTTCTGATCGTATCCCCCCAAAAGTTGTTCCATGCATATCATGCAAGAATGTAACCTCCAAAAAATAAATAAATAAAAGAGAGGACATTTGACGTAAGAAGGCTGGATAATATTTGCATGTTCGTGTATTTTTACCACACATCATACCTTCTTATTTCTTCCTTGCTCTGATTTGAAGCATATGCTTTCATTTTTCATTTTGGCTTACCGTGTTATCACTTAATAATAATTCAGTAAATTTACTTAGAACAAGAAAGTCACCTAATGACTCATGTCTTAGAGATGCTTTCAAATAAAAGTAATTGTGCATTTTGTACCATAGAGTATTCCCAGTGTTTCCTAGAATTGTTGCAACTGATGCTGGAGGCTTTGAAATAGAGCAGGAGGCATAAGGGCCGTGGCTTGTGACCCTTCCCAAAGTATGTAAGATTGATAGACATTGAATGCAAATAAACAACTATGCATCATTGAATTTTTTCCTGTCACTGAAATGCTAGTAGAGCTCAAGGAATTGTGAGCCTCTTTGTCTGCAGTACAGGAAAAATAAGAAATTTAAAGACTTGAGTTACATACAATTTCTGATAACATACCTTAGGTTGGTTCTCAGCTTAAAAAACACAAAAAGAGAAATGTCATCATTTTCCATAGCATTGGGAAACTTTTCATAGGTGGGAAACTTTACTATCAGAGCTCATCGGTTCTCAGACATTTATATGTTTTGAATACTTGGCCAATGTGCCTTTGGGATGCGTCCTCCAGTTGTTGTTTCAGTGATTTTGTTCATGCCTAACAACTGATGGCATCTTAATTTTGGTAAAATAATGTAAATGTTAAGGTGAAATTTAGAAATAAGAAAGGAAAAGCTGATATGTGTGTAGCTACTAGGTGTTTTTCTTCCTTTTTTTTATTTTTGTAAAGTAAAGCAAAAGATAAACCAAAAGGTTCTAGCTTAAGTTAGGTAAAATCAAAGAGGAGAAAAAAGAAGATAACATTGCTAATACTTCACTGCCACCTGTAATTTCCAAAACAACTAAGAGCATTTTTATTAAAATTAACTTTATTGACATTTATATTAAATTATATAGTCAATATTAAATAATTCAATCTATATTATGTTAAATTTACTTTGTTAAATTGTATTAATTTAAATAAAATTTAATGAATTTTTAAATATAAATCATACTATAATTTAACATAAGTTAATAAGCAATATCAATTAATAAAATAAATTTAAATCAAACCATCGTATTAATAAAAGAAATTTAAATAATACTACTAATAAAATTAATTTAAATTAGATTGATTTAAATTAGATTAATTTATATTAAATGATAGTATAATTTATATTTAAAAACATATTAAATTTTGTTTAAATTAATTTTAATAAAAACGTTCTGAATGGTTTTAGAAACTACGGGTGTCAGAGAAGTATGTGCTATGCAATCTGCTTTTTCGCTTCTCGGATTTCACCTACTTAAGCTAGAAACTTTTGATTCATCTTTTACCTTAATTTATCAAAAGGTTATAACTACTCCTGTTGTAAAGCTTTTCATCTTCCAAAAACTGTTGTCAGCTTATTTCTCTCCCCAACTTGTTTTGATCAAATGTTTTATAAAATGTGTTTATAAGAACGATTGTAGAGCCCCCAATAGTAGGTAGATAAGCAGTCCAGATATTTAATGATACATTCTTACTAATTAACTTTTCCATTGGCAATGGATCATGTGATCCCACTTCGGGGTTGCCTCATAAAAATACTCTTCCTTCTGGACATATTTATCATCTGGAAAACTGAATTAATGTGAAGTGACTTTCGTAGAGAAATGGAAATCAGCAAAATGGATAGGGGTCATAGAATTTGGATTCAAAGCATCTTAGAATTTATCCACTAAGCTTCCTGTTTAGGTCCTCCCCATTGGAATTTTCGCTTGGTAGTTGTACAATGTTATCTTGGATAAACTAAATATTCTCAACGTTTTGCAACATTATATTTGGTTTTCATGTACTCTAAATCTGAGACATCCTTCTTATGGGTTGGATTTCTCTCGTTTCCTGTGATTGCATGTATCGTTTTTATCTTAATGCCATTAAGTGAGGTTGGAACTAGTGGTTCAAGAAGGCTGCTCTGTACAGTGGCTCACAAAAGTACATCAGAATTGATAACTGGTGATGATTATCTGCTACATTGGAACAAAATTCTATAAACAAAAAGTGCTACAAAAAACAAAACAAATTTTTTAAAAAGTACTATAGCAAAAAATCACAACAACAACAACAACTAAAGAAATAAAATAAAATACCTAGTAGCTATACACTTACATATACCAGCTGTTTTGCTTTCTCTTTTTGTCTACAAGCACATGCGTGCTTTTTCAAAAGGCCATGCTGTAAAACATCAAAAAGGGTTATGGCTTCTTTAGAATAATGCTAAATATTTAGAAGATCCTGGAGTACAGCTCTGGCCCTGTTGTGCAGGGACACTGGCGACGGTGTAAAGGTGGGCATGAAATCTGCAATGGGTGTGAAAAGAGGACGCCCAGGTCCACCAAGTCCAACTCCAGCGAGGTTACTAAGAGGCACCGCTGCAGAACGTGGGACCAAGAGTGGATTCCCGTTGGTGCTTCTGCCAGCTCTTAATTTGGCTCCGTCTTTAACATTTCCTGGTAAAGGGGTTCTGAAAAAGAACTCTGAAGCACGGGTTGGGGTTGTTGATTTGGTTTCGGAGGTGTGCTGGGGACACTTGTTGAAGCCCCTCCAAGGCAACTCCTCATCCACTTTCTGACACCACCATAATCTTTATTCAACAAGTGCTCCATTTCGTCCTTTGGAACGTCCAGGATGCTCCCCATCAACTGCAATACTTCACGACGACGTTTGCCTTTTGTTATCTGGAAATGAGCGATTAGAAGGTTTCGCATGAGGACTTTGTCCACTTTTCCTTCTGCGCTGTTGACCAAAGTCGACAATTTCTGTTGTGCGTGGTCCAGCATTTCTTTTCGGAGCTCGTTTTGTTTTTTCAGTTCTGCCATCTGCTCTTCCTTGAGATCTAAGTCTTCTCTCAGCCTGGAAGCAGAATCCCACAGAGCATTCGCTTGATCCAAACGTTCCTGCAGTGATGTTACTTCTCCTTCTAGCTTTTCGGCCTTGTTCTTCCATTCAGCTATTGACTGTTTTTCTTTGGCTAGTTCAGCAGAATGCAGAGCTTTCTCTTCTTCTTGGAAGTGTTGAACCTCGTTTTCTCTTAGGATTTTTACTTTGGTCTCTTGAAAAATATCAGAATTCAGTGTTTGAGCGTCTCCTCTCTCTCCAGGCAACTGGGCTTTTAGTTCTTCAATAGTTTTCTGCAAGTTCTTAATTTCCTCCTCTCTTTCTAAAATTAACTGGCTATGCGCAGCATTCATCTGCTCATACTTGTACTTAAATTCATGCATTTCCTCCTTCTGCTCCTGTAAAGACTGAAGTAGTTGCATTTTATGCTGGTTTTGATTTTCAATTATATTCAGATGGTCTTGAATTTCATCTTCCAGATGATTTTTGACTATGTTCAGTTGAGATACCTCCAATTCTAGTTCTGTGATAGCATCAAGAGCTTCAGGCTCAGCCACTGGTGCAGCTTGATTGTGCTGTTCCGTAAGTATTTCCAGTTCTACTCGCAGATAGTTGTTTTCTGCTCTCATGTAGGTAAGACTTTTGTCCTTTCTTTCAACGGATTGCCTTAAAGTTTCATTTTCTCTTAAGGCCTGAGAACACTTATGTAAATCCTTTTGTAGTTGTGAAATTTTTTCTTCGAGTTTTTCAATAAAAACTTCTTTCTCATTTATGACTTGTGTCAATCGCTCCTCTTCTTCTATATAAGATGCCAAAATTTCCTCAGTTTCTTTTTCATCAGCAGTCATTTGCTCAATATTCTTTTTGAGTCCTGCTATTTCAAAGTCCTTCTCTTGATTGAGTTGAACTGCACATTCGTGTTTCAGCTTTAAGGCCGAGGTATTCCAATCATGTGCATTGGAGAGTTCCTGAATAGTCTGCCTGTGATTATTTGCTTCTTCCAACAGTCTTTTTTCTGCCTGGTGCAGTTTGGCTTCAGTCTCTTCTTTGTCTCTTTTGAGAGTCTCCGTGATAGTGTCTTTTTCTTGAGAGATTTGATTGTAAGCAGCAATAGATTCTTCCAACTTACGCCTTACATCGTCACGTGCTAAAATCAACATTTCATTTTCCGTCTTGAGTTCAACAGCAACTTTCGTTAAGTTTTCATTGAGCTGTTCCTCTTCAGAAAGATTTTGACTTAGGTTGCTAGCTTCAGCTTCTCGTTCTTTAGGCATGTCATCCTTACAATGACTGTTAGAGTCTTCATTCAGAGAGGTTCGATACTTACTCTTAAACCCAGACAGCTCCTCTTCAAGTTGTCTAATGTGATCCTTAAGCCCAAGGTTTTCCTGCTGGATGTTTGAACTATTTTTTTGTGACTGATTTAGCTGATCTACTAAATCTTCTACTTTTCCTTCAAGCTTCTGCTTGGTTAAATGCAAATCACTGAGGCTCCGTGCATTCTCAGTTAACTTCTCCTTCTGCACATGCAGCTCTTGGGATATGTTCATTTGCTCATCCTCAAGTTGATGAACTCTCTTTTTTTCATCATCTAGATCTTGTTCCAACTTCTTGATGACAAGGTCTCCTTCATTTTGTTGTTTTGATAGCTCATCTTGTATCAAAATCATGTGCTCTGTAGCTTCCCGATTCCGATGATCCAGTTCTTCTAACTCAGCCATCAGCATTTTCTTTTCATTGATAGTCTGATTCAGTTCTTCCTCCTTTGCCTTCAAGTGAAGTTTTAAGTCTAGTAATTGTACATTCAAATTCATGTCCGTTGAAGCTCTGTTTTTCATGACTTGATAGTCACGGCTCAGTTTTGACAGTGACATCTGAAGTTCCTCTTTTTCTTGACTCAATGATGACTTCTCTTTTTCTAGAGCTTCAACATGCATTTTAAGTTTCAGATTGTCTTCAGCAAGACGGTTATCCTGGTTTAAACCATTTAGTCTCACGATTTCCTTCTCCGCATCAGCCAGGGCTCGTTGAAGCCTGAACACTTCTTCCACTGCTGAATGCTGAGGAAGGGTTCTTCCCTTTTCTGCCACAGTAGAACTCTGCTCCCAAACTGAAATTTCATGCTGATGATCATATATGTCTGGACTTTGGTTTGGTTGAAGAGTCTTGATAGTATTTAGTACTTTGCAGATTTCACTTGAGTCAGAATGGTGCGTTCCCTGAGCCTCAGCAATCTGCCTCGAGTGGCCAACTTCAGATTCATGTTTTGCAACTTCAGTTGGTAATCCGTTTGTTTCTTGTTGTGATAAAATTATGTCACTAAAGTCCGTGTCATCATCACGAAAGGCTGAAAAATGACTACCGACCAGGGGACCGAACGGAGCCGGTGCAGTTGTTGTTGGTACACCACAAGCTCCCGAGCGTACTGATTGAGCAGCTGCCTGTAGTTGGAACATTTGATCTTGCAGTACAATCTGTCCTGCTTTAGGATGGCTGATCTCTACCTCTTTCTGTGGCAGTTGATTCTGGGAACTTACAGACTGATGGTTTATTTGTAGCTCTGATGCTTCATGCTTTTCTTCCAGGTCAGTACAGCACTTTTTCGGTCCTTCATTCTCACATCTTAGTGTGGAATCAGTAGTTTCCATTTCCTTTCTCGAACAATGATGTAAAGCTGCTTCTGGGTCTCCTAAGTCATCCAGAAGCATTTCCCTGTTGAAGGTGGAGCTCTGGCCGGTGAGGAAAGCCAAGCTGCTCCCCACCTGACCCAAGAAGTGGCCCAAGCCTGAGCCCAGGCCTCCAAACCAGGACCACATCGTGGCCACTTCAGTGATCCATCGGACCAGCTCTGAGAAGCGCGTCCATCACCATCCACTTCTCTGCCCCGAACGTCCTCCGGCGTTGCCGGGGTCGATTATGACCCAAGCGCTCAGAATTCCTCAGAGCGCGGGGTTCCTGGGGCTCCACCAACACTAATCATCCCTTCCTGCCTGTAAACTCAGAAGCCTGTCCTGCGCTTTGACCAGGGACTGGCATCCAGTAGCACACTCACCCCCTGCAGGGCCTCTGCTTCTTCCCTGCACTTGCCTGTCAGCTATTGGCTCACAGGATTGGGCAGGGTTGGCTGGGAGGAGCTAGAGATCCAGGAAAGTGTCCCAGTTTGAGTCCCAAGGCAGTGTGCTGTGGAGCCAGGAAGAATCAATGTTGTAGATGAAATCCAAAGGTAGTTCACTGGACAGTTCCCTCTTGTCTGGGAGAGGTGGGCTTTTTGTCCCATTCAGTTGCATTCAGTTGACGAGGTGAGGTCTCGCTCCACATTAGAGAATGGAATCTATTTAACTAAAAGTCCCCGATTCAAAAGTAAATCTCACCCCATAACACCAGCACAGACACACCCAGAATAAAAGTTGGCCAAGTATCTGGGCATCGTAGCCCAGACGAGTTAACATATAAAATTAACCATCACAGAGTCTTAATCAGTCTCAGAATTCAAATTATAATACGGATTAAATTTCACTAAAGAACCATCTTTACCCTTTCCAAAAGTAAACTTTTGCTGTTAATCTATACATTTTCGAGTTCATTTTAATATTATTTGGTCCTTGTTGATTCTGATTGAAGTTTATTTAAGTGCTCAAAAATTCCGCTTAAATTTCACTTAAGAAAAATTTGTTTTAGAGCCAATAGGTTGATGTTCACTTCACCTATGGTTGTTTATCAGTGCCAAATATAATCCAGGTTTCAAGAGTACAGAGCGAAATAGAAAGTTGAGAAATTTTCTACTATGGAGTAACAATCCTAAATGTAATTCCCATACCTCTAAGGATCAGAAGGAGTTAAGATAAGGCCCTGCTTTCCAAGGTGTTTAAATTCCAACAAGTTAATGAGGAGGCAGTTTTGTAGAGTTGGGGACAAAGCAAAGAGAGGAAGCACGTGGGCTGTAACAGACAGACCAGTTGGGACCAAAGCAATTTTGGAGCTAAACTGACAGAATGCATTTATGAAACCTCTCTCACAAGCATGAGTTGAACAGTAAATGAGAACATAGTGTGTGTAGTTCTCACCTGATGGCTGGTGCAGAGAAAGTGGCCAACAAATGGAGCCTGCTGCCACTTTGTTCATATTTGCCTTTTTGTTTCCTTTAGGATCATTTTCCTTATTACCCTTTAGAAGGGGTTTGGGTTTGCTCCCATTACTCTCTTCCCAGAGCCCATATTCAGGAGACTCTTTTCCTTGAGCTGTTCTTTCTATATGTCTGTTCAGGAAACAAAACCCCAAGGTGGCAGAAATAAAATTTAAAAAAAAGGAAGAATTTTTGGAAAATTAATGGTTAAATAGATTCTGAGGATCATATGAATCACCTCATAATGTCTCTTGCCTTCAAGATAGAGCAAGTAGACATAATTACTCAGATTGCTATCAGAAACTAGTGACTGCATTTGTGTCCTGTGCTAGAAAAGGAAATCTTCTTGGTCCTTCTTATTCATCTCCAAATCTGAGAGAGAAGTCAGGCCTGTGTTAGTCAATGTCTCCTCATAAAAGACTAAAATAAAAATTTAAGCCCCTTTTAGCATCTGCTGAAGTGAGAATCCACGCTGTACCCCAACTGTGTCTACTGTTGAAGAAGGCATCAACAATACCAAGTGTCCTTTTCTCCCTTTAGACCATTCCTCCTGTGTGTGTGTGTGTGTGTGTGTGTGTGTGTGTGTTAGAAGACTTTTTCATCACTTTGACAACATACCTGAGAAAATTAAATGAGTAAATATTTATTTTGGTTCAATTTCAGGCTCCATTGCTGTGGCCTGAAGTGAGGCAGATTACCATGGCAGAGAGCCTGGCTTCAAAACAGAGCTTCTCAACTCATGGAGATCAGGGAAATGGTGAGGGGAAGAGAGGACTGAGGAATATGATGTACCCTTCCAGGGAATCAACTCCAGTGGCCTACCCTCCAACTAGGCCCTACCGCCCACAGTTTTGACCAACTCCCGATAGTCCTGTCCAATCATGAACCCATCAGTGGATTGATCCACAGACGAGGTTAGAGCTCAGGATTCAATTCACCTTTCTGTAGAGTCCGTTCTGAATGCTGGTGGATTGGGGTCCAAGCTTTCAACACATGACCTTTGGGCAACATTCCAGATCCAAATTATAGCAGGGTGCCTCCTTCTCTTTAGGTGTTCTGTGTTTGTTTATTGTTTTAAATCACAAATAATGATCCTTTTTCAGTGTAAGACCTATCCCATTTGGCTTGAATCTGGTTCCAGTGGTTGTTGCTCCTCCTGCTGAAAGGCATTTCTGATCACTCAGATTCGGTCTTCTAGCATGGTTCACTCTGACCACAGCTGTTTGTCATTTTGTATTTCTATCTGAGAGAGATACCTACCTAGTGTATTCGAAACTGACCGTCCAAATAAAAGCATTTCTCTTCTTCTCAATATGTTTGGAATATTCCTGGAAACTATGGGGGATATGGAGGGAAAACCCTGGCTCATTCGCGAGCACACGTGACAAAAAGGATCCAGTAATCATAAGTGTATCCTTATACATATATTCAGTGCCCAAAAAGTACAAGGTATTGTGGTAGATATTGTGAACAACATAAAGCTGTGTTATATACATTTCCTGCTATGAAGTGCAATTGAATACAGTCAGTCAATGGAGAAGATGTTACATAGAGTGATCCTTGAAATATAATGCAAGGTCAGCCATTGACGACTGTGGTGGTGAGGATCTCATATGGGGGAAAAGACTAAGTAAGAAAGAATAAAGCCAGAAGTAGAGAGCCCTGAATAATGTGGCTTTGTTAAAACACAGTTGAAGGTTAAAGTAAGGAAAGCTTTTTGAGTCTATAAACATAGGGTGATAAATTCTATGCAAGATATTAAGTTTGTACTTCTTTTAATACCTCATGATTCACTCAAACATTTTCTTATAGATTTCAGTAGAATTTTTAAATCTCTTTAATATGGGCCTTGTCTCGTTTCTTTTTTTAAATTTTTATTGGTTGCTTAAGAAAAAATTACAATGATCTTGACATATCATATTTCATACATTTGATTCAAGTGGGGTATGAATTCTTATTTTTACCACGTGTACAGTTTGCAGGATCACATTGGCTGTACGTGCAGGTTTATACATACTGCCATACTAGTGTCTGTTATATTCTGCTGCCTTTCCTATTCCCTCCCTATCCCCCCTTCTGTCCCCTCCCCTCCCATAATCTCTCTCTACCCCAGCTACTGTAATTCATTTCTCTCCTTTTTTCCCCCCTTTCCCCTCACATCCTCTTCTATGTAATTGTGTGTAACAATGAGGGTATCCTTCCATTTCCATGAAATTCCCCTTCTCTCTCCCATTCCCTCCCACCTCTTGTCCCTTCTAATTGGTAGTCTTCTTTTCATGCTCTTCCAGCCTGCTCTGTTTTGAGTCCCCCTCCTTATATGAAAGAAGACATTCAGCATTTCTTTCCTAGGGATTGGCTAACTTCACTTAGCATAATCTCCTCTAATGCCATCCATTTCCCTGCAAATGCCATGGTTTTGTTATTTTTTAGTGCTGAGTAATATTCCATTGTGTACAAATGCCACATTTTCTTATCCATTCATCTATTGACTGGCATCTAGGTTGGTTCCACATTCTAGCTATTGTGAATTGTGCTGCTGTGAACCTTGATGTAGCTGTATCCCTATAGCATGCTCTTTTTAGGTCTTTGGGAATAGTCCGAGAAGGGGAATAGCTGGGTCGAATGGTGGTTCCATTCCCAGCTTTCCCAGGAACCTCCATAATGCTTTCCAAATTGGCTGCACCAATTTGCAGTCGCACCAGCAATGTACAAGTGTACCTTTTCCCCCCACATCCTTGCCAGCACTTGTTGTTGTTTGACTTCCTAATGGCTGCCATTCTTACTGGACTGATTTGGTATCTTAGAGTGGTTTTAATTTGCATTTCTCTGATTGCTAGAGATGGTGAGCATTTTTTTCCGTGTATTTTTTGATTAATTGTGTATCCTTCTCTGAGAAGTGTCTGTTCAGGTCCTTGGCCCATTTGTTGATTGGGTTGTTTGTTTTCTTAATGTTTACTTTTTGAGTTCTTTGTGTACTCTGGATATTAGGGCTCGGCACATTTGTATCTTTAAGAATTGGCATAATCAATGAAATGTTCCGCACACGTTTGTAGGAAGATTAACATAACACTCCAGTGACAATACAGTAGTAGAAGGATTGATTTGGACTGAGAAGTTGTTCAGTGAATGATATATTACCCATAAATTTGAATTCTCATTATCATAAAGAAGCAAGGTGGAAATAAGAATTTCTTTAAGAGAGTGTTGGGTCTATGGCTCAAGTAGTAGCTCGTTCACCTAGCATGCGTGAGGCATGGGGTTTGATCCTCAGCACTACATAAAAAAAAAAATAAAATAAAATAAAGATGTTGTGTCCACTAAAGGCTAAATAATAAATATTTTTAAAATAGAATTTAAAATAATAGTCCATAAATGTTATGTACAAACTGTGAAAGTAGATTCGTCAACAGATTAATTGTCTGCCTCGAACTAGAATCAGTTGCCTACTGATTTGCCTGGATGATGTTCTCAATTCTGTTTTTTTTTTTTTTTTTTTTTCTTTCATTCCACTGGGCAAACATCTGCCGGGCTTTCTTGATGGCAACATAGTGATTACTGAGCTCCACCCTATTAGAAATACAACTAGTTTTCAACTCATGAAAGTCTATAAAAGCCACTTTTTTAGAAGTCTCTAAACTTTGGAACTATTCAATGATACTCTATTTTTGCCAGCAATAAACAATATATATATATATATATATATATATATATATATATATATATTTTAATGTAAAGGGCAAGGTATTGAACAGACACTTCACAGAAGAAGCAATACAATCAGTCAATAAATATATGAAAAAATGTTCAACTTCACTAGTAATGAGAGAGATGCAAATCAAAACTACTCTAAGATTTCATCTCACTTCAATCAGAATGGCAATCATCAAGAATATAAGCAACAGTAAATGTTGGCGAGGATGTGGGGGGAAAAGGTACACGTATACATTGCTGGTGGCACTGCAAATTGATGCAGCCAGTCTGAAAAGCAGTATGAAAATTCCTCGGAAAACTGGGATCGGAAGCACCATTTGACCCAGCTGTCCCACTCATTGGTTTATAACTAAAGGACTTAAAATCGGTATACTAAAAATTCATTAAATTTCATTTAAATTAATACAATTTAACAAAGTCAATTTAAATAACATTTAATATAGATTAAATCATTTAATATGAACTATATAATAAAAATATTAATAAGATTAATTTTAATAAAAATCCACTTAGTGGTTTTAGAAACTACAGGTATCAGAGAAATATTAGCTATATATTCTACTTTTGTCTGCTCTCTCATTTTGCCTAACTTAAGCTAGAAACTTTTGTTTATCTTTTATCTTAATTTACCAAGATAAAAATGGGAAGACAAAACACCCAGTAGCTACACACATCAGCTTTTCCTTTGTTTTTTTCTAAATTTTGCCTTAACATTTACATTATTTTATCCAGTATCCAGGTATTTTCTTATGTTTTTATGTTAAAAGCATATGCCGTTTGATTTCAATCTCTTTTCAAATACATATATCTAAAATCCCTGTTGCTTCTGCCATTATAGTATTTTAATTTAATTCCATCTTGATTTTTGCTTTAATCTAACAATTATTTGGAATTGTTTCTATGGCCCTAATTTCATTGTATATGGAATTTTTTTTTTTTTTTTTTTTTTTGAGGAGTCAAAATTCTTCTAATTTTAGATGCACAAGGAATTGCAGCCTGTGTGATAACACCTTTACGGAATTGGCTGGCGTTTTCATTGTGGTCTAGGGCATGGTAAATTTTGGTGGCTGTAGCCTGTGTGTTTGAACATGATATGTAGTTTTGTGTGCATGGTACAACTTCTTGGTATAGCTCCTCAGTCAGGCTTCTTAAGTGCATTACACAGCTCTTCTCTATCCCTCCCCCCTGCTTGTTGGTGGTTCCTTGTTTGGGTTCTGAGAGAGGGATGTTCAGTTGATGCCTTTTATTCTGCAGGGTTTCCCATGTTTTTGCTCTATGTACCCCACGGTGTGGTACCCCAGATAACTATCTTATTGTTGTCCTGTGCTCTGTGATCCCTGGTATGTAATACTGAAAGCATGAAGCAGCCTGTTACCTCTCAGCTTCTGCAAGTGAACTGTTTCCTTGCACGTTCTATGTTTGCTTTTGTCTTTTCAACTTGATCTACTCTTTCATAATCTATTTTTGTGTTCAGTCCTTGAAATTCTCATTCTTATTTTGGATCACTGAGCATTTCAAATGTCCTTTTCTAACTTCTATGAGGATTTGGTGGTAGAAGGAGAAAGAGAGGTGAAACATGCTCATTTTCAGCCTTTAAGATTGAACCTCAAATCTTAGTGTAGTTTTGATTTTCACTTCTCTAAGTGCTAGTGATGATGAGCATATTTGCATAAATTTGTTGATTAATTTTATATCATCTTGGGAGAAGTGTCTGTTCAGGTCCGTGGCCCATTTATTGAATGGGTTATTTTATTTTATTTTATTTATTTATTTATTCGTTCGTTCGTTCATTCATTCATTTATTTATTTATTTGTGTGTGTGTGTGTGTGTGTGTGTGTGTGTATTTAGATTTGTGAGTTCTTTCTATACCCTAGAGATTAGTGCTCTATCTGATGTGTGATGGGGCAAAACTTTTCTCCCAAGATGTAGGATCCCTATTCACCTCCCAGATTGTTTGTTTTGTGGAGAAGAAACTTTTTTAGTTTGAATCTATCTCATTTATTGATACTTGGTTTTAATTCTTGTGCTATAGGAGTCTCATTAAGGAATTTTGGGACTAATCCCATATGATTGGAATTAGGGCCTACTTTTTCTTCTGTTACATGCAAGGTCTCTGGTTTTATTCCTAGGTCCTTGATTCATTTGAGTGGAGTTTTGTGCATGGTGAGAGATAGGGGTTTAATTGCACCTCCCTCCAGTTAGAATGTCAGCGATTTTTGAAAATGGCAGCTATGATGAAGACAACAACAGTAAGTGTTGGTGAGGATTTCAGGAAAAATGTACACTCCTACACTGTCGGTGGGACTGTAGATTGGTGCAGCCAATATGGAAAGCAGTTTGGCGGCAATTCCTTGGAAATTTGGGAATAGAACCACCATTTGACCTAGCTATCCCTCTTTTTGGTCTATACCCAAAGGACTTAAAAACTGCATACTACAGGGACACAGCCGCATCAATGTTTATAGCAGCAAAATTCACATTAGCTAAATTGTGGAAACAACTTAGTAGATGAATGCATAAAAAAAAAAAATGTGGCATTTATACACAATTAATATCACTCAGATACTTACCCTCTCGCTCAGTCCAGGAGACGCTAGTGCCCTTCACTACCTCTGTCAGAGCCTGGTTCGGACAGCTGGTGCCTCGGAGAGGACAGGCTGATCCTGCCTGCCTCCCATGTACCCTTTGTCACAGGGAGCGACATTCATGTGAGACCAAGTAAAATCCAGTCATAGACATTAATAGAATATCTCAAAAAAGTATTTAATAAAAAGGCTAGCAAATACAGGGTCTTTAATGAAACTTTAATAAAATTTATGAGACAAGGAAACTGAAAGCACAATATTTTCTTAGGAACTTTTCTGTTTGGTGTTATTCTTTACAATATAGCAGCTTTTCCTAAGAATGCAGGGAGTATGAAATTTCTAAGGCTATCTTGCTGTGTTCTCCATTAAACCCCTTGTCTTAAAAAAACCTTGGATCTAGATTAATCTTTGTAATTTTCTGAGTACCTGTATAACATATTTTTCTCAAGAATGCAGTGAGGTCGCCGTTTCCAAGAGCTCTTCAATTCTGAAATATAAGAAGTGTGTTTCCAGGCATTGAAACCCAAAGGCTCACCTAGACACAATGGAGTGAGCAGAATATATAAAAATCTCTCATGACAAATCTGAACTCTGCTTTTCCCAACCGTGTGAAGTCTACTGGAATAAGATTCCAAGTAATTTGGCAAGTCGAAGCCAAATATATACTTTGATATTCTTCTCGGGAGTAAGCCGTGTGATGTTACAGGAAGGCAGATTTTAGTGCTGAATTTCTGATCGTATCCCCCCAAAAGTTGTTCCATGCATATCATGCAAGAATGTAACCTCCAAAAAATAAATAAATAAAAGAGAGGACATTTGACGTAAGAAGGCTGGATAATATTTGCATGTTCGTGTATTTTTACCACACATCATACCTTCTTATTTCTTCCTTGCTCTGATTTGAAGCATATGCTTTCATTTTTCATTTTGGCTTACCGTGTTATCACTTAATAATAATTCAGTAAATTTACTTAGAACAAGAAAGTCACCTAATGACTCATGTCTTAGAGATGCTTTCAAATAAAAGTAATTGTGCATTTTGTACCATAGAGTATTCCCAGTGTTTCCTAGAATTGTTGCAACTGATGCTGGAGGCTTTGAAATAGAGCAGGAGGCATAAGGGCCGTGGCTTGTGACCCTTCCCAAAGTATGTAAGATTGATAGACATTGAATGCAAATAAACAACTATGCATCATTGAATTTTTTCCTGTCACTGAAATGCTAGTAGAGCTCAAGGAATTGTGAGCCTCTTTGTCTGCAGTACAGGAAAAATAAGAAATTTAAAGACTTGAGTTACATACAATTTCTGATAACATACCTTAGGTTGGTTCTCAGCTTAAAAAACACAAAAAGAGAAATGTCATCATTTTCCATAGCATTGGGAAACTTTTCATAGGTGGGAAACTTTACTATCAGAGCTCATCGGTTCTCAGACATTTATATGTTTTGAATACTTGGCCAATGTGCCTTTGGGATGCGTCCTCCAGTTGTTGTTTCAGTGATTTTGTTCATGCCTAACAACTGATGGCATCTTAATTTTGGTAAAATAATGTAAATGTTAAGGTGAAATTTAGAAATAAGAAAGGAAAAGCTGATATGTGTGTAGCTACTAGGTGTTTTTCTTCCTTTTTTTTATTTTTGTAAAGTAAAGCAAAAGATAAACCAAAAGGTTCTAGCTTAAGTTAGGTAAAATCAAAGAGGAGAAAAAAGAAGATAACATTGCTAATACTTCACTGCCACCTGTAATTTCCAAAACAACTAAGAGCATTTTTATTAAAATTAACTTTATTGACATTTATATTAAATTATATAGTCAATATTAAATAATTCAATCTATATTATGTTAAATTTACTTTGTTAAATTGTATTAATTTAAATAAAATTTAATGAATTTTTAAATATAAATCATACTATAATTTAACATAAGTTAATAAACAATATCAATTAATAAAATAAATTTAAATCAAACCATCGTATTAATAAAAGAAATTTAAATAATACTACTAATAAAATTAATTTAAATTAGATTGATTTAAATTAGATTAATTTATATTAAATGATAGTATAATTTATATTTAAAAACATATTAAATTTTGTTTAAATTAATTTTAATAAAAACGTTCTGAATGGTTTTAGAAACTACGGGTGTCAGAGAAGTATGTGCTATGCAATCTGCTTTTTCGCTTCTCGGATTTCACCTACTTAAGCTAGAAACTTTTGATTCATCTTTTACCTTAATTTATCAAAAGGTTATAACTACTCCTGTTGTAAAGCTTTTCATCTTCCAAAAACTGTTGTCAGCTTATTTCTCTCCCCAACTTGTTTTGATCAAATGTTTTATAAAATGTGTTTATAAGAACGATTGTAGAGCCCCCAATAGTAGGTAGATAAGCAGTCCAGATATTTAATGATACATTCTTACTAATTAACTTTTCCATTGGCAATGGATCATGTGATCCCACTTCGGGGTTGCCTCATAAAAATACTCTTCCTTCTGGACATATTTATCATCTGGAAAACTGAATTAATGTGAAGTGACTTTCGTAGAGAAATGGAAATCAGCAAAATGGATAGGGGTCATAGAATTTGGATTCAAAGCATCTTAGAATTTATCCACTAAGCTTCCTGTTTAGGTCCTCCCCATTGGAATTTTCGCTTGGTAGTTGTACAATGTTATCTTGGATAAACTAAATATTCTCAACGTTTTGCAACATTATATTTGGTTTTCATGTACTCTAAATCTGAGACATCCTTCTTATGGGTTGGATTTCTCTCGTTTCCTGTGATTGCATGTATCGTTTTTATCTTAATGCCATTAAGTGAGGTTGGAACTAGTGGTTCAAGAAGGCTGCTCTGTACAGTGGCTCACAAAAGTACATCAGAATTGATAACTGGTGATGATTATCTGCTACATTGGAACAAAATTCTATAAACAAAAAGTGCTACAAAAAACAAAACAAATTTTTTAAAAAGTACTATAGCAAAAAATCACAACAACAACAACAACTAAAGAAATAAAATAAAATACCTAGTAGCTATACACTTACATATACCAGCTGTTTTGCTTTCTCTTTTTGTCTACAAGCACATGCGTGCTTTTTCAAAAGGCCATGCTGTAAAACATCAAAAAGGGTTATGGCTTCTTTAGAATAATGCTAAATATTTAGAAGATCCTGGAGTACAGCTCTGGCCCTGTTGTGCAGGGACACTGGCGACGGTGTAAAGGTGGGCATGAAATCTGCAATGGGTGTGAAAAGAGGACGCCCAGGTCCACCAAGTCCAACTCCAGCGAGGTTACTAAGAGGCACCGCTGCAGAACGTGGGACCAAGAGTGGATTCCCGTTGGTGCTTCTGCCAGCTCTTAATTTGGCTCCATCTTTAACATTTCCTGGTAAAGGGGTTCTGAAAAAGAACTCTGAAGCACGGGTTGGGGTTGTTGATTTGGTTTCGGAGGTGTGCTGGGGACACTTGTTGAAGCCCCTCCAAGGCAACTCCTCATCCACTTTCTGACACCACCATAATCTTTATTCAACAAGTGCTCCATTTCGTCCTTTGGAACGTCCAGGATGCTCCCCATCAACTGCAATACTTCACGACGACGTTTGCCTTTTGTTATCTGGAAATGAGCGATTAGAAGGTTTCGCATGAGGACTTTGTCCACTTTTCCTTCTGCGCTGTTGACCAAAGTCGACAATTTCTGTTGTGCGTGGTCCAGCATTTCTTTTCGGAGCTCGTTTTGTTTTTTCAGTTCTGCCATCTGCTCTTCCTTGAGATCTAAGTCTTCTCTCAGCCTGGAAGCAGAATCCCACAGAGCATTCGCTTGATCCAAACGTTCCTGCAGTGATGTTACTTCTCCTTCTAGCTTTTCGGCCTTGTTCTTCCATTCAGCTATTGACTGTTTTTCTTTGGCTAGTTCAGCAGAATGCAGAGCTTTCTCTTCTTCTTGGAAGTGTTGAACCTCGTTTTCTCTTAGGATTTTTACTTTGGTCTCTTGAAAAATATCAGAATTCAGTGTTTGAGCGTCTCCTCTCTCTCCAGGCAACTGGGCTTTTAGTTCTTCAATAGTTTTCTGCAAGTTCTTAATTTCCTCCTCTCTTTCTAAAATTAACTGGCTATGCGCAGCATTCATCTGCTCATACTTGTACTTAAATTCATGCATTTCCTCCTTCTGCTCCTGTAAAGACTGAAGTAGTTGCATTTTATGCTGGTTTTGATTTTCAATTATATTCAGATGGTCTTGAATTTCATCTTCCAGATGATTTTTGACTATGTTCAGTTGAGATACCTCCAATTCTAGTTCTGTGATAGCATCAAGAGCTTCAGGCTCAGCCACTGGTGCAGCTTGATTGTGCTGTTCCGTAAGTATTTCCAGTTCTACTCGCAGATAGTTGTTTTCTGCTCTCATGTAGGTAAGACTTTTGTCCTTTCTTTCAACGGATTGCCTTAAAGTTTCATTTTCTCTTAAGGCCTGAGAACACTTATGTAAATCCTTTTGTAGTTGTGAAATTTTTTCTTCGAGTTTTTCAATAAAAACTTCTTTCTCATTTATGACTTGTGTCAATCGCTCCTCTTCTTCTATATAAGATGCCAAAATTTCCTCAGTTTCTTTTTCATCAGCAGTCATTTGCTCAATATTCTTTTTGAGTCCTGCTATTTCAAAGTCCTTCTCTTGATTGAGTTGAACTGCACATTCGTGTTTCAGCTTTAAGGCCGAGGTATTCCAATCATGTGCATTGGAGAGTTCCTGAATAGTCTGCCTGTGATTATTTGCTTCTTCCAACAGTCTTTTTTCTGCCTGGTGCAGTTTGGCTTCAGTCTCTTCTTTGTCTCTTTTGAGAGTCTCCGTGATAGTGTCTTTTTCTTGAGAGATTTGATTGTAAGCAGCAATAGATTCTTCCAACTTACGCCTTACATCGTCACGTGCTAAAATCAACATTTCATTTTCCGTCTTGAGTTCAACAGCAACTTTCGTTAAGTTTTCATTGAGCTGTTCCTCTTCAGAAAGATTTTGACTTAGGTTGCTAGCTTCAGCTTCTCGTTCTTTAGGCATGTCATCCTTACAATGACTGTTAGAGTCTTCATTCAGAGAGGTTCGATACTTACTCTTAAACCCAGACAGCTCCTCTTCAAGTTGTCTAATGTGATCCTTAAGCCCAAGGTTTTCCTGCTGGATGTTTGAACTATTTTTTTGTGACTGATTTAGCTGATCTACTAAATCTTCTACTTTTCCTTCAAGCTTCTGCTTGGTTAAATGCAAATCACTGAGGCTCCGTGCATTCTCAGTTAACTTCTCCTTCTGCACATGCAGCTCTTGGGATATGTTCATTTGCTCATCCTCAAGTTGATGAACTCTCTTTTTTTCATCATCTAGATCTTGTTCCAACTTCTTGATGACAAGGTCTCCTTCATTTTGTTGTTTTGATAGCTCATCTTGTATCAAAATCATGTGCTCTGTAGCTTCCCGATTCCGATGATCCAGTTCTTCTAACTCAGCCATCAGCATTTTCTTTTCATTGATAGTCTGATTCAGTTCTTCCTCCTTTGCCTTCAAGTGAAGTTTTAAGTCTAGTAATTGTACATTCAAATTCATGTCCGTTGAAGCTCTGTTTTTCATGACTTGATAGTCACGGCTCAGTTTTGACAGTGACATCTGAAGTTCCTCTTTTTCTTGACTCAATGATGACTTCTCTTTTTCTAGAGCTTCAACATGCATTTTAAGTTTCAGATTGTCTTCAGCAAGACGGTTATCCTGGTTTAAACCATTTAGTCTCACGATTTCCTTCTCCGCATCAGCCAGGGCTCGTTGAAGCCTGAACACTTCTTCCACTGCTGAATGCTGAGGAAGGGTTCTTCCCTTTTCTGCCACAGTAGAACTCTGCTCCCAAACTGAAATTTCATGCTGATGATCATATATGTCTGGACTTTGGTTTGGTTGAAGAGTCTTGATAGTATTTAGTACTTTGCAGATTTCACTTGAGTCAGAATGGTGCGTTCCCTGAGCCTCAGCAATCTGCCTCGAGTGGCCAACTTCAGATTCATGTTTTGCAACTTCAGTTGGTAATCCGTTTGTTTCTTGTTGTGATAAAATTATGTCACTAAAGTCCGTGTCATCATCACGAAAGGCTGAAAAATGACTACCGACCAGGGAACCGAACGGAGCCGGTGCAGTTGTTGTTGGTACACCACAAGCTCCCGAGCGTACTGATTGAGCAGCTGCCTGTAGTTGGAACATTTGATCTTGCAGTACAATCTGTCCTGCTTTAGGATGGCTGATCTCTACCTCTTTCTGTGGCAGTTGATTCTGGGAACTTACAGACTGATGGTTTATTTGTAGCTCTGATGCTTCATGCTTTTCTTCCAGGTCAGTACAGCACTTTTTCGGTCCTTCATTCTCACATCTTAGTGTGGAATCAGTAGTTTCCATTTCCTTTCTCGAACAATGATGTAAAGCTGCTTCTGGGTCTCCTAAGTCATCCAGAAGCATTTCCCTGTTGAAGGTGGAGCTCTGGCCGGTGAGGAAAGCCAAGCTGCTCCCCACCTGACCCAAGAAGTGGCCCAAGCCTGAGCCCAGGCCTCCAAACCAGGACCACATCGTGGCCACTTCAGTGATCCATCGGACCAGCTCTGAGAAGCGCGTCCATCACCATCCACTTCTCTGCCCCGAACGTCCTCCGGCGTTGCCGGGGTCGATTATGACCCAAGCGCTCAGAATTCCTCAGAGCGCGGGGTTCCTGGGGCTCCACCAACACTAATCATCCCTTCCTGCCTGTAAACTCAGAAGCCTGTCCTGCGCTTTGACCAGGGACTGGCATCCAGTAGCACACTCACCCCCTGCAGGGCCTCTGCTTCTTCCCTGCACTTGCCTGTCAGCTATTGGCTCACAGGATTGGGCAGGGTTGGCTGGGAGGAGCTAGAGATCCAGGAAAGTGTCCCAGTTTGAGTCCCAAGGCAGTGTGCTGTGGAGCCAGGAAGAATCAATGTTGTAGATGAAATCCAAAGGTAGTTCACTGGACAGTTCCCTCTTGTCTGGGAGAGGTGGGCTTTTTGTCCCATTCAGTTGCATTCAGTTGACGAGGTGAGGTCTCGCTCCACATTAGAGAATGGAATCTATTTAACTAAAAGTCCCCGATTCAAAAGTAAATCTCACCCCATAACACCAGCACAGACACACCCAGAATAAAAGTTGGCCAAGTATCTGGGCATCGTAGCCCAGACGAGTTAACATATAAAATTAACCATCACAGAGTCTTAATCAGTCTCAGAATTCAAATTATAATACGGATTAAATTTCACTAAAGAACCATCTTTACCCTTTCCAAAAGTAAACTTTTGCTGTTAATCTATACATTTTCGAGTTCATTTTAATATTATTTGGTCCTTGTTGATTCTGATTGAAGTTTATTTAAGTGCTCAAAAATTCCGCTTAAATTTCACTTAAGAAAAATTTGTTTTAGAGCCAATAGGTTGATGTTCACTTCACCTATGGTTGTTTATCAGTGCCAAATATAATCCAGGTTTCAAGAGTACAGAGCGAAATAGAAAGTTGAGAAATTTTCTACTATGGAGTAACAATCCTAAATGTAATTCCCATACCTCTAAGGATCAGAAGGAGTTAAGATAAGGCCCTGCTTTCCAAGGTGTTTAAATTCCAACAAGTTAATGAGGAGGCAGTTTTGTAGAGTTGGGGACAAAGCAAAGAGAGGAAGCACGTGGGCTGTAACAGACAGACCAGTTGGGACCAAAGCAATTTTGGAGCTAAACTGACAGAATGCATTTATGAAACCTCTCTCACAAGCATGAGTTGAACAGTAAATGAGAACATAGTGTGTGTAGTTCTCACCTGATGGCTGGTGCAGAGAAAGTGGCCAACAAATGGAGCCTGCTGCCACTTTGTTCATATTTGCCTTTTTGTTTCCTTTAGGATCATTTTCCTTATTACCCTTTAGAAGGGGTTTGGGTTTGCTCCCATTACTCTCTTCCCAGAGCCCATATTCAGGAGACTCTTTTCCTTGAGCTGTTCTTTCTATATGTCTGTTCAGGAAACAAAACCCCAAGGTGGCAGAAATAAAATTTAAAAAAAAGGAAGAATTTTTGGAAAATTAATGGTTAAATAGATTCTGAGGATCATATGAATCACCTCATAATGTCTCTTGCCTTCAAGATAGAGCAAGTAGACATAATTACTCAGATTGCTATCAGAAACTAGTGACTGCATTTGTGTCCTGTGCTAGAAAAGGAAATCTTCTTGGTCCTTCTTATTCATCTCCAAATCTGAGAGAGAAGTCAGGCCTGTGTTAGTCAATGTCTCCTCATAAAAGACTAAAATAAAAATTTAAGCCCCTTTTAGCATCTGCTGAAGTGAGAATCCACGCTGTACCCCAGCTGTGTCTACTGTTGAAGAAGGCATCAACAATACCAAGTGTCCTTTTCTCCCTTTAGACCATTCCTCCTGTGTGTGTGTGTGTGTGTGTGTGTGTGTGTGTGTGTGTTAGAAGACTTTTTCATCACTTTGACAACATACCTGAGAAAATTAAATGAGTAAATATTTATTTTGGTTCAATTTCAGGCTCCATTGCTGTGGCCTGAAGTGAGGCAGATTACCATGGCAGAGAGCCTGGCTTCAAAACAGAGCTTCTCAACTCATGGAGATCAGGGAAATGGTGAGGGGAAGAGAGGACTGAGGAATATGATGTACCCTTCCAGGGAATCAACTCCAGTGGCCTACCCTCCAACTAGGCCCTACCGCCCACAGTTTTGACCAACTCCCGATAGTCCTGTCCAATCATGAACCCATCAGTGGATTGATCCACAGACGAGGTTAGAGCTCAGGATTCAATTCACCTTTCTGTAGAGTCCGTTCTGAATGCTGGTGGATTGGGGTCCAAGCTTTCAACACATGACCTTTGGGCAACATTCCAGATCCAAATTATAGCAGGGTGCCTCCTTCTCTTTAGGTGTTCTGTGTTTGTTTATTGTTTTAAATCACAAATAATGATCCTTTTTCAGTGTAAGACCTATCCCATTTGGCTTGAATCTGGTTCCAGTGGTTGTTGCTCCTCCTGCTGAAAGGCATTTCTGATCACTCAGATTCGGTCTTCTAGCATGGTTCACTCTGACCACAGCTGTTTGTCATTTTGTATTTCTATCTGAGAGAGATACCTACCTAGTGTATTCGAAACTGACCGTCCAAATAAAAGCATTTCTCTTCTTCTCAATATGTTTGGAATATTCCTGGAAACTATGGGGGATATGGAGGGAAAACCCTGGCTCATTCGCGAGCACACGTGACAAAAAGGATCCAGTAATCATAAGTGTATCCTTATACATATATTCAGTGCCCAAAAAGTACAAGGTATTGTGGTAGATATTGTGAACAACATAAAGCTGTGTTATATACATTTCCTGCTATGAAGTGCAATTGAATACAGTCAGTCAATGGAGAAGATGTTACATAGAGTGATCCTTGAAATATAATGCAAGGTCAGCCATTGACGACTGTGGTGGTGAGGATCTCATATGGGGGAAAAGACTAAGTAAGAAAGAATAAAGCCAGAAGTAGAGAGCCCTGAATAATGTGGCTTTGTTAAAACACAGTTGAAGGTTAAAGTAAGGAAAGCTTTTTGAGTCTATAAACATAGGGTGATAAATTCTATGCAAGATATTAAGTTTGTACTTCTTTTAATACCTCATGATTCATTCAAACATTTTCTTATAGATTTCAGTAGAATTTTTAAATCTCTTTAATATGGGCCTTGTCTCGTTTCTTTTTTTAAATTTTTATTGGTTGCTTAAGAAAAAATTACAATGATCTTGACATATCATATTTCATACATTTGATTCAAGTGGGGTATGAATTCTTATTTTTACCACGTGTACAGTTTGCAGGATCACATTGGCTGTACGTGCAGGTTTATACATACTGCCATACTAGTGTCTGTTATATTCTGCTGCCTTTCCTATTCCCTCCCTATCCCCCCTTCTGTCCCCTCCCCTCCCATAATCTCTCTCTACCCCAGCTACTGTAATTCATTTCTCTCCTTTTTTCCCCCCTTTCCCCTCACATCCTCTTCTATGTAATTGTGTGTAACAATGAGGGTATCCTTCCATTTCCATGAAATTCCCCTTCTCTCTCCCATTCCCTCCCACCTCTTGTCCCTTCTAATTGGTAGTCTTCTTTTCATGCTCTTCCAGCCTGCTCTGTTTTGAGTCCCCCTCCTTATATGAAAGAAGACATTCAGCATTTCTTTCCTAGGGATTGGCTAACTTCACTTAGCATAATCTCCTCTAATGCCATCCATTTCCCTGCAAATGCCATGGTTTTGTTATTTTTTAGTGCTGAGTAATATTCCATTGTGTACAAATGCCACATTTTCTTATCCATTCATCTATTGACTGGCATCTAGGTTGGTTCCACATTCTAGCTATTGTGAATTGTGCTGCTGTGAACCTTGATGTAGCTGTATCCCTATAGCATGCTCTTTTTAGGTCTTTGGGAATAGTCCGCGAGAAGGGGAATAGCTGGGTCGAATGGTGGTTCCATTCCCAGCTTTCCCAGGAACCTCCATAATGCTTTCCAAATTGGCTGCACCAATTTGCAGTCGCACCAGCAATGTACAAGTGTACCTTTTCCCCCCACATCCTTGCCAGCACTTGTTGTTGTTTGACTTCCTAATGGCTGCCATTCTTACTGGACTGATTTGGTATCTTAGAGTGGTTTTAATTTGCATTTCTCTGATTGCTAGAGATGGTGAGCATTTTTTTCCGTGTATTTTTTGATTAATTGTGTATCCTTCTCTGAGAAGTGTCTGTTCAGGTCCTTGGCCCATTTGTTGATTGGGTTGTTTGTTTTCTTAATGTTTACTTTTTGAGTTCTTTGTGTACTCTGGATATTAGGGCTCGGCACATTTGTATCTTTAAGAATTGGCATAATCAATGAAATGTTCCGCACACGTTTGTAGGAAGATTAACATAACACTCCAGTGACAATACAGTAGTAGAAGGATTGATTTGGACTGAGAAGTTGTTCAGTGAATGATATATTACCCATAAATTTGAATTCTCATTATCATAAAGAAGCAAGGTGGAAATAAGAATTTCTTTAAGAGAGTGTTGGGTCTATGGCTCAAGTAGTAGCTCGTTCACCTAGCATGCGTGAGGCATGGGGTTTGATCCTCAGCACTACATAAAAAAAAAAATAAAATAAAATAAAGATGTTGTGTCCACTAAAGGCTAAATAATAAATATTTTTAAAATAGAATTTAAAATAATAGTCCATAAATGTTATGTACAAACTGTGAAAGTAGATTCGTCAACAGATTAATTGTCTGCCTCGAACTAGAATCAGTTGCCTACTGATTTGCCTGGATGATGTTCTCAATTCTGTTTTTTTTTTTTTTTTTTTTTTTTCTTTCATTCCACTGGGCAAACATCTGCCGGGCTTTCTTGATGGCAACATAGTGATTACTGAGCTCCACCCTATTAGAAATACAACTAGTTTTCAACTCATGAAAGTCTATAAAAGCCACTTTTTTAGAAGTCTCTAAACTTTGGAACTATTCAATGATACTCTATTTTTGCCAGCAATAAACAATATATATATATATATATATATATATTTTAATGTAAAGGGCAAGGTATTGAACAGACACTTCACAGAAGAAGCAATACAATCAGTCAATAAATATATGAAAAAATGTTCAACTTCACTAGTAATGAGAGAGATGCAAATCAAAACTACTCTAAGATTTCATCTCACTTCAATCAGAATGGCAATCATCAAGAATATAAGCAACAGTAAATGTTGGCGAGGATGTGGGGGGAAAAGGTACACGTATACATTGCTGGTGGCACTGCAAATTGATGCAGCCAGTCTGAAAAGCAGTATGAAAATTCCTCGGAAAACTGGGATCGGAAGCACCATTTGACCCAGCTGTCCCACTCATTGGTTTATAACTAAAGGACTTAAAATCGGTATACTAAAAATTCATTAAATTTCATTTAAATTAATACAATTTAACAAAGTCAATTTAAATAACATTTAATATAGATTAAATCATTTAATATGAACTATATAATAAAAATATTAATAAGATTAATTTTAATAAAAATCCACTTAGTGGTTTTAGAAACTACAGGTATCAGAGAAATATTAGCTATATATTCTACTTTTGTCTGCTCTCTCATTTTGCCTAACTTAAGCTAGAAACTTTTGTTTATCTTTTATCTTAATTTACCAAGATAAAAATGGGAAGACAAAACACCCAGTAGCTACACACATCAGCTTTTCCTTTGTTTTTTTCTAAATTTTGCCTTAACATTTACATTATTTTATCCAGTATCCAGGTATTTTCTTATGTTTTTATGTTAAAAGCATATGCCGTTTGATTTCAATCTCTTTTCAAATACATATATCTAAAATCCCTGTTGCTTCTGCCATTATAGTATTTTAATTTAATTCCATCTTGATTTTTGCTTTAATCTAACAATTATTTGGAATTGTTTCTATGGCCCTAATTTCATTGTATATGGAATTTTTTTTTTTTTTTTTTTTTTTGAGGAGTCAAAATTCTTCTAATTTTAGATGCACAAGGAATTGCAGCCTGTGTGATAACACCTTTACGGAATTGGCTGGCGTTTTCATTGTGGTCTAGGGCATGGTAAATTTTGGTGGCTGTAGCCTGTGTGTTTGAACATGATATGTAGTTTTGTGTGCATGGTACAACTTCTTGGTATAGCTCCTCAGTCAGGCTTCTTAAGTGCATTACACAGCTCTTCTCTATCCCTCCCCCCTGCTTGTTGGTGGTTCCTTGTTTGGGTTCTGAGAGAGGGATGTTCAGTTGATGCCTTTTATTCTGCAGGGTTTCCCATGTTTTTGCTCTATGTACCCCACGGTGTGGTACCCCAGATAACTATCTTATTGTTGTCCTGTGCTCTGTGATCCCTGGTATGTAATACTGAAAGCATGAAGCAGCCTGTTACCTCTCAGCTTCTGCAAGTGAACTGTTTCCTTGCATGTTCTATGTTTGCTTTTGTCTTTTCAACTTGATCTACTCTTTCATAATCTATTTTTGTGTTCAGTCCTTGAAATTCTCATTCTTATTTTGGATCACTGAGCATTTCAAATGTCCTTTTCTAACTTCTATGAGGATTTGGTGGTAGAAGGAGAAAGAGAGGTGAAACATGCTCATTTTCAGCCTTTAAGATTGAACCTCAAATCTTAGTGTAGTTTTGATTTTCACTTCTCTAAGTGCTAGTGATGATGAGCATATTTGCATAAATTTGTTGATTAATTTTATATCATCTTGGGAGAAGTGTCTGTTCAGGTCCGTGGCCCATTTATTGAATGGGTTATTTTATTTTATTTTATTTATTTATTTATTCGTTCGTTCGTTCATTCATTCATTTATTTATTTATTTGTGTGTGTGTGTGTGTGTGTGTGTGTGTGTATTTAGATTTGTGAGTTCTTTCTATACCCTAGAGATTAGTGCTCTATCTGATGTGTGATGGGGCAAAACTTTTCTCCCAAGATGTAGGATCCCTATTCACCTCCCAGATTGTTTGTTTTGTGGAGAAGAAACTTTTTTAGTTTGAATCTATCTCATTTATTGATACTTGGTTTTAATTCTTGTGCTATAGGAGTCTCATTAAGGAATTTTGGGACTAATCCCATATGATTGGAATTAGGGCCTACTTTTTCTTCTGTTACATGCAAGGTCTCTGGTTTTATTCCTAGGTCCTTGATTCATTTGAGTGGAGTTTTGTGCATGGTGAGAGATAGGGGTTTAATTGCACCTCCCTCCAGTTAGAATGTCAGCGATTTTTGAAAATGGCAGCTATGATGAAGACAACAACAGTAAGTGTTGGTGAGGATTTCAGGAAAAATGTACACTCCTACACTGTCGGTGGGACTGTAGATTGGTGCAGCCAATATGGAAAGCAGTTTGGCGGCAATTCCTTGGAAATTTGGGAATAGAACCACCATTTGACCTAGCTATCCCTCTTTTTGGTCTATACCCAAAGGACTTAAAAACTGCATACTACAGGGACACAGCCGCATCAATGTTTATAGCAGCAAAATTCACATTAGCTAAATTGTGGAAACAACTTAGTAGATGAATGCATAAAAAAAAAATGTGGCATTTATACACAATTAATATCACTCAGATACTTACCCTCTCGCTCAGTCCAGGAGACGCTAGTGCCCTTCACTACCTCTGTCAGAGCCTGGTTCGGACAGCTGGTGCCTCGGAGAGGACAGGCTGATCCTGCCTGCCTCCCATGTACCCTTTGTCACAGGGAGCGACATTCATGTGAGACCAAGTAAAATCCAGTCATAGACATTAATAGAATATCTCAAAAAAGTATTTAATAAAAAGGCTAGCAAATACAGGGTCTTTAATGAAACTTTAATAAAATTTATGAGACAAGGAAACTGAAAGCACAATATTTTCTTAGGAACTTTTCTGTTTGGTGTTATTCTTTACAATATAGCAGCTTTTCCTAAGAATGCAGGGAGTATGAAATTTCTAAGGCTATCTTGCTGTGTTCTCCATTAAACCCCTTGTCTTAAAAAAACCTTGGATCTAGATTAATCTTTGTAATTTTCTGAGTACCTGTATAACATATTTTTCTCAAGAATGCAGTGAGGTCGCCGTTTCCAAGAGCTCTTCAATTCTGAAATATAAGAAGTGTGTTTCCAGGCATTGAAACCCAAAGGCTCACCTAGACACAATGGAGTGAGCAGAATATATAAAAATCTCTCATGACAAATCTGAACTCTGCTTTTCCCAACCGTGTGAAGTCTACTGGAATAAGATTCCAAGTAATTTGGCAAGTCGAAGCCAAATATATACTTTGATATTCTTCTCGGGAGTAAGCCGTGTGATGTTACAGGAAGGCAGATTTTAGTGCTGAATTTCTGATCGTATCCCCCCAAAAGTTGTTCCATGCATATCATGCAAGAATGTAACCTCCAAAAAATAAATAAATAAAAGAGAGGACATTTGACGTAAGAAGGCTGGATAATATTTGCATGTTCGTGTATTTTTACCACACATCATACCTTCTTATTTCTTCCTTGCTCTGATTTGAAGCATATGCTTTCATTTTTCATTTTGGCTTACCGTGTTATCACTTAATAATAATTCAGTAAATTTACTTAGAACAAGAAAGTCACCTAATGACTCATGTCTTAGAGATGCTTTCAAATAAAAGTAATTGTGCATTTTGTACCATAGAGTATTCCCAGTGTTTCCTAGAATTGTTGCAACTGATGCTGGAGGCTTTGAAATAGAGCAGGAGGCATAAGGGCCGTGGCTTGTGACCCTTCCCAAAGTATGTAAGATTGATAGACATTGAATGCAAATAAACAACTATGCATCATTGAATTTTTTCCTGTCACTGAAATGCTAGTAGAGCTCAAGGAATTGTGAGCCTCTTTGTCTGCAGTACAGGAAAAATAAGAAATTTAAAGACTTGAGTTACATACAATTTCTGATAACATACCTTAGGTTGGTTCTCAGCTTAAAAAACACAAAAAGAGAAATGTCATCATTTTCCATAGCATTGGGAAACTTTTCATAGGTGGGAAACTTTACTATCAGAGCTCATCGGTTCTCAGACATTTATATGTTTTGAATACTTGGCCAATGTGCCTTTGGGATGCGTCCTCCAGTTGTTGTTTCAGTGATTTTGTTCATGCCTAACAACTGATGGCATCTTAATTTTGGTAAAATAATGTAAATGTTAAGGTGAAATTTAGAAATAAGAAAGGAAAAGCTGATATGTGTGTAGCTACTAGGTGTTTTTCTTCCTTTTTTTTATTTTTGTAAAGTAAAGCAAAAGATAAACCAAAAGGTTCTAGCTTAAGTTAGGTAAAATCAAAGAGGAGAAAAAAGAAGATAACATTGCTAATACTTCACTGCCACCTGTAATTTCCAAAACAACTAAGAGCATTTTTATTAAAATTAACTTTATTGACATTTATATTAAATTATATAGTCAATATTAAATAATTCAATCTATATTATGTTAAATTTACTTTGTTAAATTGTATTAATTTAAATAAAATTTAATGAATTTTTAAATATAAATCATACTATAATTTAACATAAGTTAATAAGCAATATCAATTAATAAAATAAATTTAAATCAAACCATCGTATTAATAAAAGAAATTTAAATAATACTACTAATAAAATTAATTTAAATTAGATTGATTTAAATTAGATTAATTTATATTAAATGATAGTATAATTTATATTTAAAAACATATTAAATTTTGTTTAAATTAATTTTAATAAAAACGTTCTGAATGGTTTTAGAAACTACGGGTGTCAGAGAAGTATGTGCTATGCAATCTGCTTTTTCGCTTCTCGGATTTCACCTACTTAAGCTAGAAACTTTTGATTCATCTTTTACCTTAATTTATCAAAAGGTTATAACTACTCCTGTTGTAAAGCTTTTCATCTTCCAAAAACTGTTGTCAGCTTATTTCTCTCCCCAACTTGTTTTGATCAAATGTTTTATAAAATGTGTTTATAAGAACGATTGTAGAGCCCCCAATAGTAGGTAGATAAGCAGTCCAGATATTTAATGATACATTCTTACTAATTAACTTTTCCATTGGCAATGGATCATGTGATCCCACTTCGGGGTTGCCTCATAAAAATACTCTTCCTTCTGGACATATTTATCATCTGGAAAACTGAATTAATGTGAAGTGACTTTCGTAGAGAAATGGAAATCAGCAAAATGGATAGGGGTCATAGAATTTGGATTCAAAGCATCTTAGAATTTATCCACTAAGCTTCCTGTTTAGGTCCTCCCCATTGGAATTTTCGCTTGGTAGTTGTACAATGTTATCTTGGATAAACTAAATATTCTCAACGTTTTGCAACATTATATTTGGTTTTCATGTACTCTAAATCTGAGACATCCTTCTTATGGGTTGGATTTCTCTCGTTTCCTGTGATTGCATGTATCGTTTTTATCTTAATGCCATTAAGTGAGGTTGGAACTAGTGGTTCAAGAAGGCTGCTCTGTACAGTGGCTCACAAAAGTACATCAGAATTGATAACTGGTGATGATTATCTGCTACATTGGAACAAAATTCTATAAACAAAAAGTGCTACAAAAAACAAAACAAATTTTTTAAAAAGTACTATAGCAAAAAATCACAACAACAACAACAACTAAAGAAATAAAATAAAATACCTAGTAGCTATACACTTACATATACCAGCTGTTTTGCTTTCTCTTTTTGTCTACAAGCACATGCGTGCTTTTTCAAAAGGCCATGCTGTAAAACATCAAAAAGGGTTATGGCTTCTTTAGAATAATGCTAAATATTTAGAAGATCCTGGAGTACAGCTCTGGCCCTGTTGTGCAGGGACACTGGCGACGGTGTAAAGGTGGGCATGAAATCTGCAATGGGTGTGAAAAGAGGACGCCCAGGTCCACCAAGTCCAACTCCAGCGAGGTTACTAAGAGGCACCGCTGCAGAACGTGGGACCAAGAGTGGATTCCCGTTGGTGCTTCTGCCAGCTCTTAATTTGGCTCCGTCTTTAACATTTCCTGGTAAAGGGGTTCTGAAAAAGAACTATGAAGCACGGGTTGGGGTTGTTGATTTGGTTTCGGAGGTGTGCTGGGGACACTTGTTGAAGCCCCTCCAAGGCAACTCCTCATCCACTTTCTGACACCACCATAATCTTTATTCAACAAGTGCTCCATTTCGTCCTTTGGAACGTCCAGGATGCTCCCCATCAACTGCAATACTTCACGACGACGTTTGCCTTTTGTTATCTGGAAATGAGCGATTAGAAGGTTTCGCATGAGGACTTTGTCCACTTTTCCTTCTGCGCTGTTGACCAAAGTCGACAATTTCTGTTGTGCGTGGTCCAGCATTTCTTTTCGGAGCTCGTTTTGTTTTTTCAGTTCTGCCATCTGCTCTTCCTTGAGATCTAAGTCTTCTCTCAGCCTGGAAGCAGAATCCCACAGAGCATTCGCTTGATCCAAACGTTCCTGCAGTGATGTTACTTCTCCTTCTAGCTTTTCGGCCTTGTTCTTCCATTCAGCTATTGACTGTTTTTCTTTGGCTAGTTCAGCAGAATGCAGAGCTTTCTCTTCTTCTTGGAAGTGTTGAACCTCGTTTTCTCTTAGGATTTTTACTTTGGTCTCTTGAAAAATATCAGAATTCAGTGTTTGAGCGTCTCCTCTCTCTCCAGGCAACTGGGCTTTTAGTTCTTCAATAGTTTTCTGCAAGTTCTTAATTTCCTCCTCTCTTTCTAAAATTAACTGGCTATGCGCAGCATTCATCTGCTCATACTTGTACTTAAATTCATGCATTTCCTCCTTCTGCTCCTGTAAAGACTGAAGTAGTTGCATTTTATGCTGGTTTTTATTTTCAATTATATTCAGATGGTCTTGAATTTCATCTTCCAGATGATTTTTGACTATGTTCAGTTGAGATACCTCCAATTCTAGTTCTGTGATAGCATCAAGAGCTTCAGGCTCAGCCACTGGTGCAGCTTGATTGTGCTGTTCCGTAAGTATTTCCAGTTCTACTCGCAGATAGTTGTTTTCTGCTCTCATGTAGGTAAGACTTTTGTCCTTTCTTTCAACGGATTGCCTTAAAGTTTCATTTTCTCTTAAGGCCTGAGAACACTTATGTAAATCCTTTTGTAGTTGTGAAATTTTTTCTTCGAGTTTTTCAATAAAAACTTCTTTCTCATTTATGACTTGTGTCAATCGCTCCTCTTCTTCTATATAAGATGCCAAAATTTCCTCAGTTTCTTTTTCATCAGCAGTCATTTGCTCAATATTCTTTTTGAGTCCTGCTATTTCAAAGTCCTTCTCTTGATTGAGTTGAACTGCACATTCGTGTTTCAGCTTTAAGGCCGAGGTATTCCAATCATGTGCATTGGAGAGTTCCTGAATAGTCTGCCTGTGATTATTTGCTTCTTCCAACAGTCTTTTTTCTGCCTGGTGCAGTTTGGCTTCAGTCTCTTCTTTGTCTCTTTTGAGAGTCTCCGTGATAGTGTCTTTTTCTTGAGAGATTTGATTGTAAGCAGCAATAGATTCTTCCAACTTACGCCTTACATCGTCACGTGCTAAAATCAACATTTCATTTTCCGTCTTGAGTTCAACAGCAACTTTCGTTAAGTTTTCATTGAGCTGTTCCTCTTCAGAAAGATTTTGACTTAGGTTGCTAGCTTCAGCTTCTCGTTCTTTAGGCATGTCATCCTTACAATGACTGTTAGAGTCTTCATTCAGAGAGGTTCGATACTTACTCTTAAACCCAGACAGCTCCTCTTCAAGTTGTCTAATGTGATCCTTAAGCCCAAGGTTTTCCTGCTGGATGTTTGAACTATTTTTTTGTGACTGATTTAGCTGATCTACTAAATCTTCTACTTTTCCTTCAAGCTTCTGCTTGGTTAAATGCAAATCACTGAGGCTCCGTGCATTCTCAGTTAACTTCTCCTTCTGCACATGCAGCTCTTGGGATATGTTCATTTGCTCATCCTCAAGTTGATGAACTCTCTTTTTTTCATCATCTAGATCTTGTTCCAACTTCTTGATGACAAGGTCTCCTTCATTTTGTTGTTTTGATAGCTCATCTTGTATCAAAATCATGTGCTCTGTAGCTTCCCGATTCCGATGATCCAGTTCTTCTAACTCAGCCATCAGCATTTTCTTTTCATTGATAGTCTGATTCAGTTCTTCCTCCTTTGCCTTCAAGTGAAGTTTTAAGTCTAGTAATTGTACATTCAAATTCATGTCCGTTGAAGCTCTGTTTTTCATGACTTGATAGTCACGGCTCAGTTTTGACAGTGACATCTGAAGTTCCTCTTTTTCTTGACTCAATGATGACTTCTCTTTTTCTAGAGCTTCAACATGCATTTTAAGTTTCAGATTGTCTTCAGCAAGACGGTTATCCTGGTTTAAACCATTTAGTCTCACGATTTCCTTCTCCGCATCAGCCAGGGCTCGTTGAAGCCTGAACACTTCTTCCACTGCTGAATGCTGAGGAAGGGTTCTTCCCTTTTCTGCCACAGTAGAACTCTGCTCCCAAACTGAAATTTCATGCTGATGATCATATATGTCTGGACTTTGGTTTGGTTGAAGAGTCTTGATAGTATTTAGTACTTTGCAGATTTCACTTGAGTCAGAATGGTGCGTTCCCTGAGCCTCAGCAATCTGCCTCGAGTGGCCAACTTCAGATTCATGTTTTGCAACTTCAGTTGGTAATCCGTTTGTTTCTTGTTGTGATAAAATTATGTCACTAAAGTCCGTGTCATCATCACGAAAGGCTGAAAAATGACTACCGACCAGGGGACCGAACGGAGCCGGTGCAGTTGTTGTTGGTACACCACAAGCTCCCGAGCGTACTGATTGAGCAGCTGCCTGTAGTTGGAACATTTGATCTTGCAGTACAATCTGTCCTGCTTTAGGATGGCTGATCTCTACCTCTTTCTGTGGCAGTTGATTCTGGGAACTTACAGACTGATGGTTTATTTGTAGCTCTGATGCTTCATGCTTTTCTTCCAGGTCAGTACAGCACTTTTTCGGTCCTTCATTCTCACATCTTAGTGTGGAATCAGTAGTTTCCATTTCCTTTCTCGAACAATGATGTAAAGCTGCTTCTGGGTCTCCTAAGTCATCCAGAAGCATTTCCCTGTTGAAGGTGGAGCTCTGGCCGGTGAGGAAAGCCAAGCTGCTCCCCACCTGACCCAAGAAGTGGCCCAAGCCTGAGCCCAGGCCTCCAAACCAGGACCACATCGTGGCCACTTCAGTGATCCATCGGACCAGCTCTGAGAAGCGCGTCCATCACCATCCACTTCTCTGCCCCGAACGTCCTCCGGCGTTGCCGGGGTCGATTATGACCCAAGCGCTCAGAATTCCTCAGAGCGCGGGGTTCCTGGGGCTCCACCAACACTAATCATCCCTTCCTGCCTGTAAACTCAGAAGCCTGTCCTGCGCTTTGACCAGGGACTGGCATCCAGTAGCACACTCACCCCCTGCAGGGCCTCTGCTTCTTCCCTGCACTTGCCTGTCAGCTATTGGCTCACAGGATTGGGCAGGGTTGGCTGGGAGGAGCTAGAGATCCAGGAAAGTGTCCCAGTTTGAGTCCCAAGGCAGTGTGCTGTGGAGCCAGGAAGAATCAATGTTGTAGATGAAATCCAAAGGTAGTTCACTGGACAGTTCCCTCTTGTCTGGGAGAGGTGGGCTTTTTGTCCCATTCAGTTGCATTCAGTTGACGAGGTGAGGTCTCGCTCCACATTAGAGAATGGAATCTATTTAACTAAAAGTCCCCGATTCAAAAGTAAATCTCACCCCATAACACCAGCACAGACACACCCAGAATAAAAGTTGGCCAAGTATCTGGGCATCGTAGCCCAGACGAGTTAACATATAAAATTAACCATCACAGAGTCTTAATCAGTCTCAGAATTCAAATTATAATACGGATTAAATTTCACTAAAGAACCATCTTTACCCTTTCCAAAAGTAAACTTTTGCTGTTAATCTATACATTTTCGAGTTCATTTTAATATTATTTGGTCCTTGTTGATTCTGATTGAAGTTTATTTAAGTGCTCAAAAATTCCGCTTAAATTTCACTTAAGAAAAATTTGTTTTAGAGCCAATAGGTTGATGTTCACTTCACCTATGGTTGTTTATCAGTGCCAAATATAATCCAGGTTTCAAGAGTACAGAGCGAAATAGAAAGTTGAGAAATTTTCTACTATGGAGTAACAATCCTAAATGTAATTCCCATACCTCTAAGGATCAGAAGGAGTTAAGATAAGGCCCTGCTTTCCAAGGTGTTTAAATTCCAACAAGTTAATGAGGAGGCAGTTTTGTAGAGTTGGGGACAAAGCAAAGAGAGGAAGCACGTGGGCTGTAACAGACAGACCAGTTGGGACCAAAGCAATTTTGGAGCTAAACTGACAGAATGCATTTATGAAACCTCTCTCACAAGCATGAGTTGAACAGTAAATGAGAACATAGTGTGTGTAGTTCTCACCTGATGGCTGGTGCAGAGAAAGTGGCCAACAAATGGAGCCTGCTGCCACTTTGTTCATATTTGCCTTTTTGTTTCCTTTAGGATCATTTTCCTTATTACCCTTTAGAAGGGGTTTGGGTTTGCTCCCATTACTCTCTTCCCAGAGCCCATATTCAGGAGACTCTTTTCCTTGAGCTGTTCTTTCTATATGTCTGTTCAGGAAACAAAACCCCAAGGTGGCAGAAATAAAATTTAAAAAAAAGGAAGAATTTTTGGAAAATTAATGGTTAAATAGATTCTGAGGATCATATGAATCACCTCATAATGTCTCTTGCCTTCAAGATAGAGCAAGTAGACATAATTACTCAGATTGCTATCAGAAACTAGTGACTGCATTTGTGTCCTGTGCTAGAAAAGGAAATCTTCTTGGTCCTTCTTATTCATCTCCAAATCTGAGAGAGAAGTCAGGCCTGTGTTAGTCAATGTCTCCTCATAAAAGACTAAAATAAAAATTTAAGCCCCTTTTAGCATCTGCTGAAGTGAGAATCCACGCTGTACCCCAGCTGTGTCTACTGTTGAAGAAGGCATCAACAATACCAAGTGTCCTTTTCTCCCTTTAGACCATTCCTCCTGTGTGTGTGTGTGTGTGTGTGTGTGTGTGTGTGTTAGAAGACTTTTTCATCACTTTGACAACATACCTGAGAAAATTAAATGAGTAAATATTTATTTTGGTTCAATTTCAGGCTCCATTGCTGTGGCCTGAAGTGAGGCAGATTACCATGGCAGAGAGCCTGGCTTCAAAACAGAGCTTCTCAACTCATGGAGATCAGGGAAATGGTGAGGGGAAGAGAGGACTGAGGAATATGATGTACCCTTCCAGGGAATCAACTCCAGTGGCCTACCCTCCAACTAGGCCCTACCGCCCACAGTTTTGACCAACTCCCGATAGTCCTGTCCAATCATGAACCCATCAGTGGATTGATCCACAGACGAGGTTAGAGCTCAGGATTCAATTCACCTTTCTGTAGAGTCCGTTCTGAATGCTGGTGGATTGGGGTCCAAGCTTTCAACACATGACCTTTGGGCAACATTCCAGATCCAAATTATAGCAGGGTGCCTCCTTCTCTTTAGGTGTTCTGTGTTTGTTTATTGTTTTAAATCACAAATAATGATCCTTTTTCAGTGTAAGACCTATCCCATTTGGCTTGAATCTGGTTCCAGTGGTTGTTGCTCCTCCTGCTGAAAGGCATTTCTGATCACTCAGATTCGGTCTTCTAGCATGGTTCACTCTGACCACAGCTGTTTGTCATTTTGTATTTCTATCTGAGAGAGATACCTACCTAGTGTATTCGAAACTGACCGTCCAAATAAAAGCATTTCTCTTCTTCTCAATATGTTTGGAATATTCCTGGAAACTATGGGGGATATGGAGGGAAAACCCTGGCTCATTCGCGAGCACACGTGACAAAAAGGATCCAGTAATCATAAGTGTATCCTTATACATACATTCAGTGCCCAAAAAGTACAAGGTATTGTGGTAGATATTGTGAACAACATAAAGCTGTGTTATATACATTTCCTGCTATGAAGTGCAATTGAATACAGTCAGTCAATGGAGAAGATGTTACATAGAGTGATCCTTGAAATATAATGCAAGGTCAGCCATTGACGACTGTGGTGGTGAGGATCTCATATGGGGGAAAAGACTAAGTAAGAAAGAATAAAGCCAGAAGTAGAGAGCCCTGAATAATGTGGCTTTGTTAAAACACAGTTGAAGGTTAAAGTAAGGAAAGCTTTTTGAGTCTATAAACATAGGGTGATAAATTCTATGCAAGATATTAAGTTTGTACTTCTTTTAATACCTCATGATTCACTCAAACATTTTCTTATAGATTTCAGTAGAATTTTTAAATCTCTTTAATATGGGCCTTGTCTCGTTTCTTTTTTTAAATTTTTATTGGTTGCTTAAGAAAAAATTACAATGATCTTGACATATCATATTTCATACATTTGATTCAAGTGGGGTATGAATTCTTATTTTTACCACGTGTACAGTTTGCAGGATCACATTGGCTGTACGTGCAGGTTTATACATACTGCCATACTAGTGTCTGTTATATTCTGCTGCCTTTCCTATTCCCTCCCTATCCCCCCTTCTGTCCCCTCCCCTCCCATAATCTCTCTCTACCCCAGCTACTGTAATTCATTTCTCTCCTTTTTTCCCCCCTTTCCCCTCACATCCTCTTCTATGTAATTGTGTGTAACAATGAGGGTATCCTTCCATTTCCATGAAATTCCCCTTCTCTCTCCCATTCCCTCCCACCTCTTGTCCCTTCTAATTGGTAGTCTTCTTTTCATGCTCTTCCAGCCTGCTCTGTTTTGAGTCCCCCTCCTTATATGAAAGAAGACATTCAGCATTTCTTTCCTAGGGATTGGCTAACTTCACTTAGCATAATCTCCTCTAATGCCATCCATTTCCCTGCAAATGCCATGGTTTTGTTATTTTTTAGTGCTGAGTAATATTCCATTGTGTACAAATGCCACATTTTCTTATCCATTCATCTATTGACTGGCATCTAGGTTGGTTCCACATTCTAGCTATTGTGAATTGTGCTGCTGTGAACCTTGATGTAGCTGTATCCCTATAGCATGCTCTTTTTAGGTCTTTGGGAATAGTCCGAGAAGGGGAATAGCTGGGTCGAATGGTGGTTCCATTCCCAGCTTTCCCAGGAACCTCCATAATGCTTTCCAAATTGGCTGCACCAATTTGCAGTCGCACCAGCAATGTACAAGTGTACCTTTTCCCCCCACATCCTTGCCAGCACTTGTTGTTGTTTGACTTCCTAATGGCTGCCATTCTTACTGGACTGATTTGGTATCTTAGAGTGGTTTTAATTTGCATTTCTCTGATTGCTAGAGATGGTGAGCATTTTTTTCCGTGTATTTTTTGATTAATTGTGTATCCTTCTCTGAGAAGTGTCTGTTCAGGTCCTTGGCCCATTTGTTGATTGGGTTGTTTGTTTTCTTAATGTTTACTTTTTGAGTTCTTTGTGTACTCTGGATATTAGGGCTCGGCACATTTGTATCTTTAAGAATTGGCATAATCAATGAAATGTTCCGCACACGTTTGTAGGAAGATTAACATAACACTCCAGTGACAATACAGTAGTAGAAGGATTGATTTGGACTGAGAAGTTGTTCAGTGAATGATATATTACCCATAAATTTGAATTCTCATTATCATAAAGAAGCAAGGTGGAAATAAGAATTTCTTTAAGAGAGTGTTGGGTCTATGGCTCAAGTAGTAGCTCGTTCACCTAGCATGCGTGAGGCATGGGGTTTGATCCTCAGCACTACATAAAAAAAAAAATAAAATAAAATAAAGATGTTGTGTCCACTAAAGGCTAAATAATAAATATTTTTAAAATAGAATTTAAAATAATAGTCCATAAATGTTATGTACAAACTGTGAAAGTAGATTCGTCAACAGATTAATTGTCTGCCTCGAACTAGAATCAGTTGCCTACTGATTTGCCTGGATGATGTTCTCAATTCTGTTTTTTTTTTTTTTTTTTTTTCTTTCATTCCACTGGGCAAACATCTGCCGGGCTTTCTTGATGGCAACATAGTGATTACTGAGCTCCACCCTATTAGAAATACAACTAGTTTTCAACTCATGAAAGTCTATAAAAGCCACTTTTTTAGAAGTCTCTAAACTTTGGAACTATTCAATGATACTCTATTTTTGCCAGCAATAAACAATATATATATATATATATATATATATATATATATATATATATATATTTTAATGTAAAGGGCAAGGTATTGAACAGACACTTCACAGAAGAAGCAATACAATCAGTCAATAAATATATGAAAAAATGTTCAACTTCACTAGTAATGAGAGAGATGCAAATCAAAACTACTCTAAGATTTCATCTCACTTCAATCAGAATGGCAATCATCAAGAATATAAGCAACAGTAAATGTTGGCGAGGATGTGGGGGGAAAAGGTACACGTATACATTGCTGGTGGCACTGCAAATTGATGCAGCCAGTCTGAAAAGCAGTATGAAAATTCCTCGGAAAACTGGGATCGGAAGCACCATTTGACCCAGCTGTCCCACTCATTGGTTTATAACTAAAGGACTTAAAATCGGTATACTAAAAATTCATTAAATTTCATTTAAATTAATACAATTTAACAAAGTCAATTTAAATAACATTTAATATAGATTAAATCATTTAATATGAACTATATAATAAAAATATTAATAAGATTAATTTTAATAAAAATCCACTTAGTGGTTTTAGAAACTACAGGTATCAGAGAAATATTAGCTATATATTCTACTTTTGTCTGCTCTCTCATTTTGCCTAACTTAAGCTAGAAACTTTTGTTTATCTTTTATCTTAATTTACCAAGATAAAAATGGGAAGACAAAACACCCAGTAGCTACACACATCAGCTTTTCCTTTGTTTTTTTCTAAATTTTGCCTTAACATTTACATTATTTTATCCAGTATCCAGGTATTTTCTTATGTTTTTATGTTAAAAGCATATGCCGTTTGATTTCAATCTCTTTTCAAATACATATATCTAAAATCCCTGTTGCTTCTGCCATTATAGTATTTTAATTTAATTCCATCTTGATTTTTGCTTTAATCTAACAATTATTTGGAATTGTTTCTATGGCCCTAATTTCATTGTATATGGAATTTTTTTTTTTTTTTTTTTTTTTTGAGGAGTCAAAATTCTTCTAATTTTAGATGCACAAGGAATTGCAGCCTGTGTGATAACACCTTTACGGAATTGGCTGGCGTTTTCATTGTGGTCTAGGGCATGGTAAATTTTGGTGGCTGTAGCCTGTGTGTTTGAACATGATATGTAGTTTTGTGTGCATGGTACAACTTCTTGGTATAGCTCCTCAGTCAGGCTTCTTAAGTGCATTACACAGCTCTTCTCTATCCCTCCCCCCTGCTTGTTGGTGGTTCCTTGTTTGGGTTCTGAGAGAGGGATGTTCAGTTGATGCCTTTTATTCTGCAGGGTTTCCCATGTTTTTGCTCTATGTACCCCACGGTGTGGTACCCCAGATAACTATCTTATTGTTGTCCTGTGCTCTGTGATCCCTGGTATGTAATACTGAAAGCATGAAGCAGCCTGTTACCTCTCAGCTTCTGCAAGTGAACTGTTTCCTTGCACGTTCTATGTTTGCTTTTGTCTTTTCAACTTGATCTACTCTTTCATAATCTATTTTTGTGTTCAGTCCTTGAAATTCTCATTCTTATTTTGGATCACTGAGCATTTCAAATGTCCTTTTCTAACTTCTATGAGGATTTGGTGGTAGAAGGAGAAAGAGAGGTGAAACATGCTCATTTTCAGCCTTTAAGATTGAACCTCAAATCTTAGTGTAGTTTTGATTTTCACTTCTCTAAGTGCTAGTGATGATGAGCATATTTGCATAAATTTGTTGATTAATTTTATATCATCTTGGGAGAAGTGTCTGTTCAGGTCCGTGGCCCATTTATTGAATGGGTTATTTTATTTTATTTTATTTATTTATTTATTCGTTCGTTCGTTCATTCATTCATTTATTTATTTATTTGTGTGTGTGTGTGTGTGTGTGTGTGTGTGTATTTAGATTTGTGAGTTCTTTCTATACCCTAGAGATTAGTGCTCTATCTGATGTGTGATGGGGCAAAACTTTTCTCCCAAGATGTAGGATCCCTATTCACCTCCCAGATTGTTTGTTTTGTGGAGAAGAAACTTTTTTAGTTTGAATCTATCTCATTTATTGATACTTGGTTTTAATTCTTGTGCTATAGGAGTCTCATTAAGGAATTTTGGGACTAATCCCATATGATTGGAATTAGGGCCTACTTTTTCTTCTGTTACATGCAAGGTCTCTGGTTTTATTCCTAGGTCCTTGATTCATTTGAGTGGAGTTTTGTGCATGGTGAGAGATAGGGGTTTAATTGCACCTCCCTCCAGTTAGAATGTCAGCGATTTTTGAAAATGGCAGCTATGATGAAGACAACAACAGTAAGTGTTGGTGAGGATTTCAGGAAAAATGTACACTCCTACACTGTCGGTGGGACTGTAGATTGGTGCAGCCAATATGGAAAGCAGTTTGGCGGCAATTCCTTGGAAATTTGGGAATAGAACCACCATTTGACCTAGCTATCCCTCTTTTTGGTCTATACCCAAAGGACTTAAAAACTGCATACTACAGGGACACAGCCGCATCAATGTTTATAGCAGCAAAATTCACATTAGCTAAATTGTGGAAACAACTTAGTAGATGAATGCATAAAAAAAAAATGTGGCATTTATACACAATTAATATCACTCAGATACTTACCCTCTCGCTCAGTCCAGGAGACGCTAGTGCCCTTCACTACCTCTGTCAGAGCCTGGTTCGGACAGCTGGTGCCTCGGAGAGGACAGGCTGATCCTGCCTGCCTCCCATGTACCCTTTGTCACAGGGAGCGACATTCATGTGAGACCAAGTAAAATCCAGTCATAGACATTAATAGAATATCTCAAAAAAGTATTTAATAAAAAGGCTAGCAAATACAGGGTCTTTAATGAAACTTTAATAAAATTTATGAGACAAGGAAACTGAAAGCACAATATTTTCTTAGGAACTTTTCTGTTTGGTGTTATTCTTTACAATATAGCAGCTTTTCCTAAGAATGCAGGGAGTATGAAATTTCTAAGGCTATCTTGCTGTGTTCTCCATTAAACCCCTTGTCTTAAAAAAACCTTGGATCTAGATTAATCTTTGTAATTTTCTGAGTACCTGTATAACATATTTTTCTCAAGAATGCAGTGAGGTCGCCGTTTCCAAGAGCTCTTCAATTCTGAAATATAAGAAGTGTGTTTCCAGGCATTGAAACCCAAAGGCTCACCTAGACACAATGGAGTGAGCAGAATATATAAAAATCTCTCATGACAAATCTGAACTCTGCTTTTCCCAACCGTGTGAAGTCTACTGGAATAAGATTCCAAGTAATTTGGCAAGTCGAAGCCAAATATATACTTTGATATTCTTCTCGGGAGTAAGCCGTGTGATGTTACAGGAAGGCAGATTTTAGTGCTGAATTTCTGATCGTATCCCCCCAAAAGTTGTTCCATGCATATCATGCAAGAATGTAACCTCCAAAAAATAAATAAATAAAAGAGAGGACATTTGACGTAAGAAGGCTGGATAATATTTGCATGTTCGTGTATTTTTACCACACATCATACCTTCTTATTTCTTCCTTGCTCTGATTTGAAGCATATGCTTTCATTTTTCATTTTGGCTTACCGTGTTATCACTTAATAATAATTCAGTAAATTTACTTAGAACAAGAAAGTCACCTAATGACTCATGTCTTAGAGATGCTTTCAAATAAAAGTAATTGTGCATTTTGTACCATAGAGTATTCCCAGTGTTTCCTAGAATTGTTGCAACTGATGCTGGAGGCTTTGAAATAGAGCAGGAGGCATAAGGGCCGTGGCTTGTGACCCTTCCCAAAGTATGTAAGATTGATAGACATTGAATGCAAATAAACAACTATGCATCATTGAATTTTTTCCTGTCACTGAAATGCTAGTAGAGCTCAAGGAATTGTGAGCCTCTTTGTCTGCAGTACAGGAAAAATAAGAAATTTAAAGACTTGAGTTACATACAATTTCTGATAACATACCTTAGGTTGGTTCTCAGCTTAAAAAACACAAAAAGAGAAATGTCATCATTTTCCATAGCATTGGGAAACTTTTCATAGGTGGGAAACTTTACTATCAGAGCTCATCGGTTCTCAGACATTTATATGTTTTGAATACTTGGCCAATGTGCCTTTGGGATGCGTCCTCCAGTTGTTGTTTCAGTGATTTTGTTCATGCCTAACAACTGATGGCATCTTAATTTTGGTAAAATAATGTAAATGTTAAGGTGAAATTTAGAAATAAGAAAGGAAAAGCTGATATGTGTGTAGCTACTAGGTGTTTTTCTTCCTTTTTTTTATTTTTGTAAAGTAAAGCAAAAGATAAACCAAAAGGTTCTAGCTTAAGTTAGGTAAAATCAAAGAGGAGAAAAAAGAAGATAACATTGCTAATACTTCACTGCCACCTGTAATTTCCAAAACAACTAAGAGCATTTTTATTAAAATTAACTTTATTGACATTTATATTAAATTATATAGTCAATATTAAATAATTCAATCTATATTATGTTAAATTTACTTTGTTAAATTGTATTAATTTAAATAAAATTTAATGAATTTTTAAATATAAATCATACTATAATTTAACATAAGTTAATAAACAATATCAATTAATAAAATAAATTTAAATCAAACCATCGTATTAATAAAAGAAATTTAAATAATACTACTAATAAAATTAATTTAAATTAGATTGATTTAAATTAGATTAATTTATATTAAATGATAGTATAATTTATATTTAAAAACATATTAAATTTTGTTTAAATTAATTTTAATAAAAACGTTCTGAATGGTTTTAGAAACTACGGGTGTCAGAGAAGTATGTGCTATGCAATCTGCTTTTTCGCTTCTCGGATTTCACCTACTTAAGCTAGAAACTTTTGATTCATCTTTTACCTTAATTTATCAAAAGGTTATAACTACTCCTGTTGTAAAGCTTTTCATCTTCCAAAAACTGTTGTCAGCTTATTTCTCTCCCCAACTTGTTTTGATCAAATGTTTTATAAAATGTGTTTATAAGAACGATTGTAGAGCCCCCAATAGTAGGTAGATAAGCAGTCCAGATATTTAATGATACATTCTTACTAATTAACTTTTCCATTGGCAATGGATCATGTGATCCCACTTCGGGGTTGCCTCATAAAAATACTCTTCCTTCTGGACATATTTATCATCTGGAAAACTGAATTAATGTGAAGTGACTTTCGTAGAGAAATGGAAATCAGCAAAATGGATAGGGGTCATAGAATTTGGATTCAAAGCATCTTAGAATTTATCCACTAAGCTTCCTGTTTAGGTCCTCCCCATTGGAATTTTCGCTTGGTAGTTGTACAATGTTATCTTGGATAAACTAAATATTCTCAACGTTTTGCAACATTATATTTGGTTTTCATGTACTCTAAATCTGAGACATCCTTCTTATGGGTTGGATTTCTCTCGTTTCCTGTGATTGCATGTATCGTTTTTATCTTAATGCCATTAAGTGAGGTTGGAACTAGTGGTTCAAGAAGGCTGCTCTGTACAGTGGCTCACAAAAGTACATCAGAATTGATAACTGGTGATGATTATCTGCTACATTGGAACAAAATTCTATAAACAAAAAGTGCTACAAAAAACAAAACAAATTTTTTAAAAAGTACTATAGCAAAAAATCACAACAACAACAACAACTAAAGAAATAAAATAAAATACCTAGTAGCTATACACTTACATATACCAGCTGTTTTGCTTTCTCTTTTTGTCTACAAGCACATGCGTGCTTTTTCAAAAGGCCATGCTGTAAAACATCAAAAAGGGTTATGGCTTCTTTAGAATAATGCTAAATATTTAGAAGATCCTGGAGTACAGCTCTGGCCCTGTTGTGCAGGGACACTGGCGACGGTGTAAAGGTGGGCATGAAATCTGCAATGGGTGTGAAAAGAGGACGCCCAGGTCCACCAAGTCCAACTCCAGCGAGGTTACTAAGAGGCACCGCTGCAGAACGTGGGACCAAGAGTGGATTCCCGTTGGTGCTTCTGCCAGCTCTTAATTTGGCTCCGTCTTTAACATTTCCTGGTAAAGGGGTTCTGAAAAAGAACTATGAAGCACGGGTTGGGGTTGTTGATTTGGTTTCGGAGGTGTGCTGGGGACACTTGTTGAAGCCCCTCCAAGGCAACTCCTCATCCACTTTCTGACACCACCATAATCTTTATTCAACAAGTGCTCCATTTCGTCCTTTGGAACGTCCAGGATGCTCCCCATCAACTGCAATACTTCACGACGACGTTTGCCTTTTGTTATCTGGAAATGAGCGATTAGAAGGTTTCGCATGAGGACTTTGTCCACTTTTCCTTCTGCGCTGTTGACCAAAGTCGACAATTTCTGTTGTGCGTGGTCCAGCATTTCTTTTCGGAGCTCGTTTTGTTTTTTCAGTTCTGCCATCTGCTCTTCCTTGAGATCTAAGTCTTCTCTCAGCCTGGAAGCAGAATCCCACAGAGCATTCGCTTGATCCAAACGTTCCTGCAGTGATGTTACTTCTCCTTCTAGCTTTTCGGCCTTGTTCTTCCATTCAGCTATTGACTGTTTTTCTTTGGCTAGTTCAGCAGAATGCAGAGCTTTCTCTTCTTCTTGGAAGTGTTGAACCTCGTTTTCTCTTAGGATTTTTACTTTGGTCTCTTGAAAAATATCAGAATTCAGTGTTTGAGCGTCTCCTCTCTCTCCAGGCAACTGGGCTTTTAGTTCTTCAATAGTTTTCTGCAAGTTCTTAATTTCCTCCTCTCTTTCTGAAATTAACTGGCTATGCGCAGCATTCATCTGCTCATACTTGTACTTAAATTCATGCATTTCCTCCTTCTGCTCCTGTAAAGACTGAAGTAGTTGCATTTTATGCTGGTTTTGATTTTCAATTATATTCAGATGGTCTTGAATTTCATCTTCCAGATGATTTTTGACTATGTTCAGTTGAGATACCTCCAATTCTAGTTCTGTGATAGCATCAAGAGCTTCAGGCTCAGCCACTGGTGCAGCTTGATTGTGCTGTTCCGTAAGTATTTCCAGTTCTACTCGCAGATAGTTGTTTTCTGCTCTCATGTAGGTAAGACTTTTGTCCTTTCTTTCAACGGATTGCCTTAAAGTTTCATTTTCTCTTAAGGCCTGAGAACACTTATGTAAATCCTTTTGTAGTTGTGAAATTTTTTCTTCGAGTTTTTCAATAAAAACTTCTTTCTCATTTATGACTTGTGTCAATCGCTCCTCTTCTTCTATATAAGATGCCAAAATTTCCTCAGTTTCTTTTTCATCAGCAGTCATTTGCTCAATATTCTTTTTGAGTCCTGCTATTTCAAAGTCCTTCTCTTGATTGAGTTGAACTGCACATTCGTGTTTCAGCTTTAAGGCCGAGGTATTCCAATCATGTGCATTGGAGAGTTCCTGAATAGTCTGCCTGTGATTATTTGCTTCTTCCAACAGTCTTTTTTCTGCCTGGTGCAGTTTGGCTTCAGTCTCTTCTTTGTCTCTTTTGAGAGTCTCCGTGATAGTGTCTTTTTCTTGAGAGATTTGATTGTAAGCAGCAATAGATTCTTCCAACTTACGCCTTACATCGTCACGTGCTAAAATCAACATTTCATTTTCCGTCTTGAGTTCAACAGCAACTTTCGTTAAGTTTTCATTGAGCTGTTCCTCTTCAGAAAGGTTGCTAGCTTCAGCTTCTCGTTCTTTAGGCATGTCATCCTTACAATGACTGTTAGAGTCTTCATTCAGAGAGGTTCGATACTTACTCTTAAACCCAGACAGCTCCTCTTCAAGTTGTCTAATGTGATCCTTAAGCCCAAGGTTTTCCTGCTGGATGTTTGAACTATTTTTTTGTGACTGATTTAGCTGATCTACTAAATCTTCTACTTTTCCTTCAAGCTTCTGCTTGGTTAAACGCAAATCACTGAGGCTCCGTGCATTCTCAGTTAACTTCTCCTTCTGCACATGCAGCTCTTGGGATATGTTCATTTGCTCATCCTCAAGTTGATGAACTCTCTTTTTTTCATCATCTAGATCTTGTTCCAACTTCTTGATGACAAGGTCTCCTTCATTTTGTTGTTTTGATAGCTCATCTTGTATCAAAATCATGTGCTCTGTAGCTTCCCGATTCCGATGATCCAGTTCTTCTAACTCAGCCATCAGCATTTTCTTTTCATTGATAGTCTGATTCAGTTCTTCCTCCTTTGCCTTCAAGTGAAGTTTTAAGTCTAGTAATTGTACATTCAAATTCATGTCCGTTGAAGCTCTGTTTTTCATGACTTGATAGTCACGGCTCAGTTTTGACAGTGACATCTGAAGTTCCTCTTTTTCTTGACTCAATGATGACTTCTCTTTTTCTAGAGCTTCAACATGCATTTTAAGTTTCAGATTGTCTTCAGCAAGACGGTTATCCTGGTTTAAACCATTTAGTCTCACGATTTCCTTCTCCGCATCAGCCAGGGCTCGTTGAAGCCTGAACACTTCTTCCACTGCTGAATGCTGAGGAAGGGTTCTTCCCTTTTCTGCCACAGTAGAACTCTGCTCCCAAACTGAAATTTCATGCTGATGATCATATATGTCTGGACTTTGGTTTGGTTGAAGAGTCTTGATAGTATTTAGTACTTTGCAGATTTCACTTGAGTCAGAATGGTGCGTTCCCTGAGCCTCAGCAATCTGCCTCGAGTGGCCAACTTCAGATTCATGTTTTGCAACTTCAGTTGGTAATCCGTTTGTTTCTTGTTGTGATAAAATTATGTCACTAAAGTCCGTGTCATCATCACGAAAGGCTGAAAAATGACTACCGACCAGGGGACCGAACGGAGCCGGTGCAGTTGTTGTTGGTACACCACAAGCTCCCGAGCGTACTGATTGAGCAGCTGCCTGTAGTTGGAACATTTGATCTTGCAGTACAATCTGTCCTGCTTTAGGATGGCTGATCTCTACCTCTTTCTGTGGCAGTTGATTCTGGGAACTTACAGACTGATGGTTTATTTGTAGCTCTGATGCTTCATGCTTTTCTTCCAGGTCAGTACAGCACTTTTTCGGTCCTTCATTCTCACATCTTAGTGTGGAATCAGTAGTTTCCATTTCCTTTCTCGAACAATGATGTAAAGCTGCTTCTGGGTCTCCTAAGTCATCCAGAAGCATTTCCCTGTTGAAGGTGGAGCTCTGGCCGGTGAGGAAAGCCAAGCTGCTCCCCACCTGACCCAAGAAGTGGCCCAAGCCTGAGCCCAGGCCTCCAAACCAGGACCACATCGTGGCCACTTCAGCGATCCATCGGACCAGCTCTGAGAAGCGCGTCCATCACCATCCACTTCTCTGCCCCGAACGTCCTCCGGCGTTGCCGGGGTCGATTATGACCCAAGCGCTCAGAATTCCTCAGAGCGCGGGGTTCCTGGGGCTCCACCAACACTAATCATCCCTTCCTGCCTGTAAACTCAGAAGCCTGTCCTGCGCTTTGACCAGGGACTGGCATCCAGTAGCACACTCACCCCCTGCAGGGCCTCTGCTTCTTCCCTGCACTTGCCTGTCAGCTGTTGGCTCACAGGATTGGGCAGGGTTGGCTGGGAGGAGCTAGAGATCCAGGAAAGTGTCCCAGTTTGAGTCCCAAGGCAGTGTGCTGTGGAGCCAGGAAGAATCAATGTTGTAGATGAAATCCAAAGGTAGTTCACCGGACAGTTCCCTCTTGTCTGGGAGAGGTGGGCTTTTTGTCCCATTCAGTTGCATTCAGTTGACGAGGTGAGGTCTCGCTCCACATTAGAGAATGGAATCTATTTAACTAAAAGTCCCCGATTCAAAAGTAAATCTCACCCCATAACACCAGCACAGACACACACCCAGAATAAAAGCTGGCCAAGTATCTGGGCATCGTAGCCCAGACGAGTTAACATAGGTTATTTTATGCAATATTTTAGAGTACCTGCGTTTTGTCTGGGACTTGTCACATGAGGTCAGAGGTGGGATGTTTTACTTGTGGTATCAGATTTTAGAGCATTTTGGGGTTTGGATTCTTGGATTAAGGATCGGCATCTTGTAATAGCCCTCTGGAAATAGCTGGTGGTGTTTGCATGGAAGTACTTCCAGATTCTGCTTGTAGCTTCCAAGTTCGGGCCACTGTCCCTGGCCTGTTCTTGGCTTCCCCACCAAGCAGGTTCCCAGACTCCCCCCAGAATCCCCAATAGTGTTCCCCAGCACAGCCTGAGGAAGCCCGTGTGTGTGTGTGTGTGTGTGTGTGTGTGTGTGTGTGTGTGTTTGTTTGCAGGTCCTATGTAGACTTTTTGTAGTTCACGGTGGGTGGCTTCATGTCTGTGTTTTTTAGTGACAAAATGGCAAGTCCCAGAGTGTGAGCACAGCAAGGAGGACTGTGGCAGGACAGGGGTGCTTGGACCCCAAGGTCCACCTCTTGTCACTGCTGGTGGCTGGCTGGTGGCTGGCTGGTGGCTGAGTGCCCCCTCTGCAGGGGCGGATGGCATAGGAAGGTCCCCAGAGGGAAGGCCTGTGAGTTCCGGGCAAGTCTTTCCAGCTTGCATCCGAACAGGGACTCCGCTGCCTCCGGAAGTGAGGGTGACCTTCTGTCCTGTTCCCTTGGAGGGGCTCTTCCCAGGAGAGCTCGGTCGGGAAGAGGACTGTGGGAAAACCCATGCAGCTCCTCGGGGCTTCTCAACCTCGCTAGCTCTTGGAAGAAGCGCGAAGTACTCGGCTTCTTCTGGGTCCTGAGTTTTCAAGGGTCCCCAGCGCTAGGCACTGGCTCCCAAGCCAGTTCTGCATGCCCAGCGTGGAGGGCAGCTGTGGACTGCAGCCAGGGAGCCTGATGCATGTTCTCATGATACTGTCGCGGAGCCACAGGTCCTGCTGGTGAATGCAGGGGGAGGGCGGGAAGCAAATGGGAAACTGTGCTCTAATTGGCTGTGGTCAAAGTGGTCCTCAGCAGATCAGGGTGCTCACGAGAAATGCAGATCACCAGGTCCCAGCCTGCACCTAGCCTCAGAGCTCTGGGGGAGGCCCACACTGGGTTTTAATAAGCTCTCAAGGTTGTTCTTGTGAGCTCCAAGGGGCATGAGGACCCTGACACAAGTGATCTGCCACCCCTGGGGCACCTGGGGTTGTGGGCTGTCACTGGTCTGAGGGTGTCCTCTGCAGACACCTCCCACTGTGTGGGCTAGGGAGGGGGGAGTGCTTGCTCTAGGGCGTGGAGCAGGAATGCTCAGGAGGGCTTCCCAGAGTTCCCAGGTTAAGGAGGGAAGCGAAGCTGATGGAGGAACCGAGCTTTTGAAAGATAATATTTTTTCTTCTAAAAATTAAAGACCTGGGGTGCAGCTCACTGGTAGAGGCTTGCCTAGAATTGCCCTGGGTTCCAAAAAAAGGAAGAAAAAAAAGAGGAATAAATTGGAACGTTTACCACCAGGTTTGAAGCTGCTCTAAAGGCTCAGTGGTGGAGCACTTGCCCGGCATGTGTGAGGCTACTGTGCTCAGCACCACATATATATAAAAAATAAAGATCCATGGACAACTACAAAGAAGCAGCTGCTCATTTAATACTAAGAGTGACAAAGGGAACAAAAGAAAAATAACCCAGGGTCAGAACTGTCTTATTTCTCTGTAATGTATGTGCAAATTAAAAATATTATCAAATGCTTTATCTAATAGTACTAACATTAAAGTATTTTTAAAAGTCATCGGAGAGCAATAGAGTGGAAAGGATCGTTCTCTAGCTGCGAGCTTGTGGATCTTGGCCTTGGCAGTGTTTGCCCTTCTCCCGGGAGTGGTGGGTTCTTTTAATCCCAAAGGAAACAGATCTGCTGAAAATATCAGGCTTCCTTGTTTACTTTGGCTAGAAGGCCTGACCTTAAATCCAGCCATGTGTAGGACAAATGTTGTTTATCTGTACACATGTGCAAATACATCTACCTACAAACACAAGTGTTTTGTACACACACACACACACACATGCACACACACACACACATGGACATACAGACAGGCCTTGTTCTTGGTTTCATTTTATGTCCACCATTATTTTTTTCCTCCTATATCATCTTTTATTCCTATTTCTGCTTTAATCAAGTCTTCTTATAATTATCTTTTTAACCCACTTTAAAATTTTTTGAGAGGAGACGAACTATAAATAAAAAAAAATAGAATAAAAATACAATGTGTAGAGAAAAGGTATAGAGGAAACGTACCAAATTCGAGTAGGCTGGTTTTTGGCAGGGTGATGGTGGTAGAGATTGGATTAGATGTGATATTAACTTTGCCTAAAATTTGAGATTTTCTACTTTTTTTTGTTTTTTTTTCTGCAGCACTGGGAAATGAACCCAGGGCCTCATATGTACTAGCAAGGGCTCTACCACTGAGCCACACCCTGAGCCCTAAAACCTTTTTTTTTTTTTTCAAGCAGTCTTTCCTCTTTCTTTGTTCAGTACTGAGGATTGAACCCAGGCCTTACACGTGCTTGGCAAGCCCTGGACATCTCCATCTATCCCAAGAAAACATGTGTCTCCCGCATCCCCTGCCACCAGTGGAAGACGGCCCTCTGATTGGCAGGCAGCATGGCTGCGCAGGGGCCCTCTGGGCTTCACAGCAGCTCTGGGGCATGAGCAGGAAAAGCTGCTGGGCTCTAGGACAGTACAAATGTCCCTTCATATCCACACATACTGCATCTGTGAATTCAACCCACTGTGGGTTCAACCAACCACAGGTCGAAAATGTTTGGAAAAAAACATTCCAGAAAGTACCAAAAAGCAAAACTAAAATGTGCTTCAAAGCAAGTAGTAATGCTGAATCCACTGAATCCGCTCCAACGGAGGCATGCAGGCATCCCTCTAGGTATTATGAATAATCTAGAGATGATATAAAGTATGTGGGATTTAGCTAGTGGTAGGGGGCCTGCTTGGGGGCCCTGGATTTGATCCTGAGCACAATAAAGCAAAAGGAAGGAAGGAAGGAAGGGAGGGAGGGAGGAAGGAAGGGAGGGAGGGGACACTCAAGGTTTTGAATGGGTCATATGCAAATGCTATGCCATTTTACATAAGGGACCTGAGTGTCTGTGGATTTTGGCATGGGCAAGACTTTGCCTCGTAATACCAAGGGGTGACTCTAACTCTGGCTGCTTCACCTGATCCTGTGTGGCGGAACGTGAGAGCTGAGAGGCGACATTCTTTTACTTACTTAGTTCATTTATTGAGCTCTTCCTGTGTCCCAACCCTCAGTCCCTGCTCTGAGGAATTTGTCCTAGTGGGGGCGTGGTCAGACAGCACATTATTAGTGATGCCTGTATGGAAACTATTTCAAATCGTGGTGTCCCCATGGGATGGTGACAGACCTGATGAGAAGGATGAGGAACAAGGACAGTAGATTTCCAGAGAGGGGGCATCTGGGATGGGCAGGTGCTGGGCTGCCCAAAGAAGTGACAAGCTGTCAGGGTGGCCATGGCCGTGAGCAGGTAGGGGACAGAGTGCATTGGGGATGTCAGCTGGGCCCAGACCCACGGGACCTGGGGAAGGAGTCTGAATTTGACTCTGTAGATGGAGGCTGGCCCCTGAAGGATTTCAGCCGGCGACTGGCAGCAGCTGAGTAAAGGTTTTAGAAAACTCACTTGGCTGCTTAGGAGGGAGGTTTGGAGGAGGGCGAGAGGTGAAGCAGGGGAGTGGCCGTGGAGACTGTCCAAACTGATTGTTGCTGAGGTTTTTCTGTTTTTTTTTTTCTTCTTTTTCTTTTTTTGTGAGGAGGGAGTCAGGGGCACAATTTAAGAAGAAGAATTAGAATTGTTTTGTCATAATTTCTGGTAACATTTTACCAACGGAACAGAATTGCATTTAAAATGTGCATCGATTTTACTTTTTTAGATAATGTTAGCGTATTACAGATATCAGGACTGATCGATTATATAGACATGCATATATTTTATACTAATGCTTGCAAATATTTATGGAAAAGTGGATTCTATCCAAAGAAATTTACCACAGTGTGCCATATTTTTATAAATTTTTTAATTGACACATAGTAACTGCATGTACTTTCATATGGTGCAGTGTGACATTCAGTGCATATATACAATTTGTAATGATCTGATCAGGGTAGTCAATATGTCCGATGACCATATCCCTGACATATATAAAGGCAAGCTCAGGGGATCCCAGTTTAGCAGCATCTGCAAGTTTGATTCATTTCAGAAATCTGAGCTCACCGTGTTGCCAAGGCTGGCATTTTCTTAGCTCAGAACTGCTTACCTGGGTGCAGAACATCTAATATTTTATTTAGGAAGAATGCCTCATTGCTTTAGGCATCTGGAATCCTGGGCTTCATCTTTCTTGTTGCCCAAGTTTGATTCAACCTTGGACAAATCGTTTTGCTTTGTATTTCTGAGGTGCTTCCTGTAAAGCTGGGTGACAGTAGTCTAGAAAGCCTGTCATCACAGTGGCTGGGTGAGAGCTCCCCTAGGCCTAGGAGAGACAATGGCACCTGCAAGGGCCCTGTGGTGGGAGGACGGGCTGGGGGTGCAGCACCCCCAAAACAGCCTTTGGCGCTGGAGAGCAGAATGCAAGGTGGGGCTGATCTAGGATCATGTGTGGAGGTTGGCTGGGATTCTAACCTTTATATGACGTGCAATGGGACACTGTTGGAGGGTTTAAATCAGGGAGCTCGATAAGGGTGATAGCTACGCCTCTCATTTAATCCCCATAATAAATGTCTGTGCTGGGTAATATTGTCCCCCATTTTAAACCAGCAAGACATTTCTGACCATGGAGATTAAGTAGTTTACCCAAGGGTACCTTGAAGGGGGAGCCAGGAAACAGACCCCAGGTAGCCTGAGCCATGGTCCTTTGTCCTCCGGGTCAGCCTACCTCCATAATAATATCACAGCAGCCACCGTTTTAGAATGCTTTGAACTCTTAAGATGAAAGATTTCCCTTAAATTACAGACTGGTATTATGCTGCAGAAACATGAGCAGCCACGGGAGAGTAGCTGAGCCTGGGCACTTTGGAAAGGCCCGAGTGTGTGGCTGCGCTCCAGTCCCCCCAGTGCCTAGCTGTCTGGTGGGGGCGTCTCATGGCAGCTATCAGCACAAAGAAGTTCTGGCTCCTCTGGCCGGTCATTTGACACTGCCATTGTTCATAAGGACACATTGTCCATGAAGCGTGCCCCCGGGGTTAGGGACTTGGAGTTGGGAAATCAGATCCGGGCAGTTCACGTGTGGTTTCCCCGGAGCATCCAAGGACAGGTTTCTCCTTCGTCCCTCCTGAGTACTCAGCTGGCTTCAGAGCATTCTTAGGGGCTGACGAAGGCATCGCTGTCTCGGTTGGGAACCCAAGAAGCCCTGTTCAGGGGCCAAGTGGGAAAACACCTGCCAGCCGTGGCCTGTGAGTTTCTTGAAGATGACGCCGTGTGTCTCTTCTCTCCTAGTTGACCACGTTGTTCCCGAGTCTGGGACGAGCCTGCTGGCCGCCTTTGACCAGTGGAGGGAATGGGCCGACAGCAAGTCCTGCTGTGACTACTCTCTGCACGTGGACATCACCGAGTGGCATAAGGGCATCCAGGAGGAGATGGAGGCGCTGGTGAAGGACCACGGTAGGTGGCGCTGCCCTGACACCTGCTGCTGATGGCTGCGCTTCCGCCCAGGCATTGGCAGGGCCCTGGGGAAACTCTGGGTACTGCCTCTGGATCCCAGTTGTGCTTTTTGCTGGTGCCTGGCCCTGAGCAAGGAGAGCGGGCTTTGGGCAGCAGCCTGTGCTCACTGGAGGGCCTAACCCCCTGCAGTCGTGGTTGGTAGAGAATGTGAGCCCTGCTACTGGCCTGTTTTTGGGTGGCAGCTGCCTACAGCTTGCTGGTCTCAGGGACCCTTGCTCTCTAGCCAGGCTGGGAGTTGGGGATGTGGTGAGCGTTGGTTGAGCCCCGTGAGGCTGCTGGGCAGTCAGGGTGCACCTGAGCCGTGAGTCCAGGGTCGATGTGAAAGTAGGGGGACACTTCACACCTAAGGGGGCTTTTCTGTTTCACAATTTCCAGGGATTGGAGAGATTCACTGGGAGGTGGGAGGAATCCACCTTAAGGTGTCTCCAGGACTCCGGTTCACAGGAGCCTGGGGGCTCAGGGGTTTGGTGGGGAAGTCAAACCACGTGGTGTTTCCAGGTCTTCTTGAACTTGGCTGGGGACTGGGTTTCTGGGGCCACTTGTTGACCTCACTGGGTCTTGACCTTCAGGGAAGCATCATGCACGTAGGGGACTTCCAGGCTCAGGCGTGCTGTGTGCTGTGATCCACAGCAGGAGGGAAACCTGGACGTGGATGTGGATGTGGATGGGGTGGGGATGGGGGGCAGCCACAGATGTGGTGCAGAATCTGCAGGATGGAGAGCTAGAACCTCAGCCTTATTTCTTTGCCCTTCCACAGGCTAGCTCTGTGACCTTGGGCAAGTTGCTTAAAGTTTATGGTTCTCCCTTTAAAAAAAAAAAAATCTCCCACATGAGCATACTGCACTGCGATGTTTCTTTCCAGCCTGAAGATTCCACAAACAAGAAAGTGGGTAACCTTTGACCTTCTTCACATTTGAGAATAACCAGACTCCAATGGATTTAACTCTCAATATTTAGAGTGAATCTACTTTAAACCAGGCCTGAGAGTTACCATGACAACTGTTGCCTAGCAAGGAGAGAAGGGTCAGGATGTCCAGGAGCATTTAACTCAGGCAGCGCCCAGCACCCCAGGTGGCTTGAATTAAGCTCCAAGGCGAGGAGGTTGTCAGGACGATTGTTTAACATTGTGATGAATGTTGGGCAGGGGTGTTTGGTCTGTTGCCTCGGGAGGCGGGGAAGCAAGAACTCAGAGAAGAGAGGATGGGCCCGGGATGTCTGCTTGTTGAGCCACTGGACCTTTTTTTATTTAAAAAAGAGTTTCTTAAAAATCGGCAAGGAGTATAGTCTGCTTGCCAAAGAGAAGACATGTGGTACTGATCTTCACAGACAGAAACTTCTAATTCATTTTCTTATTAAAGGCACGACAGACTTGTGTTGGGGGCAGCTTAAAAAAAAATATAGGAACTGTGGTAAAATACACATAACCCAGAACTCACCCTTCTAACCACCTGTCAGTGTCCGGGAGAGTGGCACGAAGCACATCCATCTCCAGAACCCTTCCTCTTACTACACTGAAACTCTGCACATTAAACAATGCGTCTCCACGTGCCCTTGTCTGTAGCCCCAGGCAGCCAGCCCCATTCCACTTCCTGTCTCTCCAGGCCCCTCACAGGAGTGGATCACATGGTATTTGTCTTATTGAAGGTGTCAGAATGTCCTTTTTAAGGCTCAGTGAAATTCTGTTGCATGTATAGACCAGATTTTATCTCATCATCCATTGGATGGCCACTTGGGCTGCTATGAACATGGGTGTATAACCACTTCAGCTTTTCATTTTGATATCATTTTAAGCCTCCTGAACAACTATAAGACTACTCAAAGGAATTCTCATGAACCCTGTCCCCAGAATTCATTGGTTGTTTATGTTTTACCCGGTTTGCTTTATCATTCTCTCTGTATCTCCATCTCTGTCTCTTTTCCTTTCTCCCCTCTCTCTCTCTGTCTCTCTGTCTGTCTGTCTGTCTCTCTCTCTCTCTCTCTCCCCATACACACACACACATGTGGTAGCATCACTTTCTCATTCCCTTCCAGATTATTTGGTTTGTGTATTAAAAGTCACGTCTCCCTCTCTATTTTGTCTGTCCCCAGGGGTCAACTCCTTCCTCGTGTACATGGCTTTCAAAGATCACTTCCAGCTAACGGATTCCCAGGTACGCATCAGCTCTTCTGAATGGGCTGGTGGGCACGTGGTCACTGCTGCCCCCTGGGAAAGCATTCTCCAGTATACGTACATCCTTGGCTTTGTGGGGCTCGGCTGGTGGAGTCATTTAGGGATGTGATTCAGCCTTTGGGGAGAATGTGAGCCCAGGGCTTTAGCCCTGGCTTCTTGCTCTCATCCGTGTCCTTTCAGTTTGTGCTGTTTTGTAAATTGCAGAGTCCTTGACTGATCCCACCTTCCTCTCTCTCAGATTTATGAAGTACTGAGTGTGATCCGGGATATTGGTGCCATAGCCCAAGTCCACGCAGAAAACGGCGACATCATTGCAGAGGTAGGGGGCTTTCGTTTGCATCATTTCTGCATCTCCTGGAGGGTGACGCGGGTAGCTGAACACCAAGGAGGGAGATCAGAGGGCCTGGTGTTCCTGGGCTGGACTCCGCTGCAGTCTCCCTGCAGGCATGAGCGTCCCGCCAGCCAGTCCCTGTTTCAAGGAGGCTGTTTCCCTTGGGACCGTAGTGCAGCTGCCTTGGGTGGGGTTCGGAAGCTCCCTGGTCACGCCTGGGCATCTTACATTGTGGCTGAGGCTGAGGACCAGGAGCATATTGCTCTCAGCCTCCCAGGGGAAGGCTGAGTGGTTTGCAGAGGCTGGTCAGACAGGCCAGGGTATAGGGCAGTGAACCTTTTTCTTTATAAGGTCTTGGGACGAGGGCAGAGTGATCAGCAGAGCCAATTTCACATTTTGCTCGGGTCACCCTGGTCCCAGGTCTCTGTTGGTCAGACCTGAAGGCCAGCTTCCTGACCACCTGGCTTTCTTTACACATTTCAGGAACAGCAGAGGATCCTGGATCTGGGCATCACAGGCCCTGAGGGACACGTGCTGAGCCGGCCTGAGGAGGTGAACACCCCCAGATGGGATACGGGACTTGAGGTCCCTTGGGTGCTGTGCAGAGCATGCAGAGCCTTCTTTGTGCCAGTTGAGAACGGGGCTTTTGTCGTGCAGACTGGTCTCTCTGAGAAGCTATGGCTCACATGTGTGTGCAGGCGTGCGTTGTATATCTACACAGGCAAAATGAAGTGTTCTACGGAGCCCAGAGGTAGAGGGTGGGATTGTGTGGCCTGAGTGCTCCTCTCTGGTTTTCCAAGCCCTTCCTTGGGAAGCTCTTGATTATCTTCCTGTCGCCTAGTAGTTTATAACCAGCAGCCAGTTACCAAAACAGGAACGCAGATCACCAAGCTCTTCTGTGTCTCTGGGGGGTTGTAAGCTTTTCCGTGGTAAGCCTGCACACAGCACAACACGATCAGCAGAGTTTGGTGGACAGACCCTTAAAACTGGGGAAGGAAAATTTAGAGCAGGATCCTGTTTGGCGCCACAGCCAAGAATCAGGGCCCTGGCTGGGATGAGTGAGTCACGATTGTGAACAGGAAGGGGGCTCACAACCGTGTAGGTGTAGGTGACAGACAATCTCTTCTTCCCAAGTAGAATTTTTGGCCTTTAAATGCTTTTCAGATTTTGGTCAAGGTCAAGCTGTGGCAGACCTGGCTAAGGCCGAGTCTGGCAGCTCTGAGCCAAGAGAACAATGAGGGAGTCTGAACAGATGTTCTACAGAAAGAACTGGTGGAAAAACAGAAGGTGTGGAGGAGGAAGAGCAACCGCCAAGGACCTGGGCAGATAGAAGCTTGAAATTAGGAGTTTTCCTCCAGAAACAGGAGAAGGAAGATGCTTGACCAGAGGGCTGTAAAGGGGCAGGACCACTGAAGCAGAGCTTTAGGGCTGTCCCACAGCAAACAGGAAGACAGCTCGCCTGGGTTTACTGGGAAGGAGAGCTGCAGGGGGGAAGCTGTTCTGGTTGCACCGGGTGCAGCTAGTTGGCAAGGCTCCTCAGGAGACACAACTCAGGGCAGGCACCAGTCAGGGAATGTCTTTTCATCTGACTTGGAGGCACCTGCACTGTGCCTGGGGTGTTTCCCCTGAGTAATTTCACCGTGTGACAGTCCTTCGAGATGAGGAGGGGACACAGGGAGTCTTCGAGGCCTGATGGGTGGCACAGTAGAGTTAGAGCTCTACCTCACTCCAGCTGCACCTCCTCTCCCTTTGTCAGTTTGCCAAGAGAGGTCTGTTGTGAGCTACCCCCTGAGTGGGCGGTAAAGGGAATGAAACATGGAAACATTCTGAGTGGCTCTGAGCACCCCCGTCCCATTGGGGAGAGCCCCCAACACATAGGAAGCAGCAGCTAATACCACAGTCCAGTTTCCATGCGGTTTCAGGGTCTTTCAACCACTCACATCATGATGTTAACGGAGTTTGAACTTACCAACACCTTCCCGCCGCCATGTTTTTCTTCCCAACCCACCATGTGAGACCACTCAGTAGGGTTTTCCCTGGTCATTATCTGAGAAGATGGAGGAGATTGGAGAGAATTCTGGAGATCACTGTCTGTAATGGGCGAGAGGTGACTGAGCATGTGTTCTTTCTTTTTTTTAATTTAATTTTTTAAATTGCTTTTATTTTTTTAAATACATGACAACAGAATGCATCACAATTCTTATTACACATGTATAACACAATTTTTTTATATCTCTGTATATAAAGTGTGTTCACACCAATTCATGTCTTCGTACATGTACTTTGGATAATGATGTTCGTCACATTCCACCATCCTTGCTAATCCCCTGCCCCCTCCCTTCCCCTCCCACCTCTCTGCCCTCTCTAGAGTTCGTCTATTCCTCCCATGCTCCCCCTCCCTACCCCACTATGAATCAGCCTCCTTATATCAGAGAAAACATTCGCCATTTGTTTTCTTTTGGGATTGGCTGACTTCACTTAGCATTTCTTCTCCAACTGCAAATGCCATGATTTTATTCTCTTTTATTGCTGAGTAATATTCCATTGTCGAGCAGGTGTTCTGATTTGGGCTGTGCAGGCTTCTGCAGGGCAGAGAGATGAGAGAGACATGGTCCTTTCTGAAGGGACTCACGAGCTGGGGACAAAGAGGCAGATAGGAAGCAAGTACATAGGACGGAATGTGATGAGCTAGGAGCAAGGAGCGACCCAAAGACCCTGGTACTAGGAAGAGCCTGGGGACTCAGATGCAGGTGAAGAATGCCTCGTGGAGAGGGGAACTCCCGCCTGGGCCTCACAGAATGTCATGCACTGTGTCTGCCAGGAGTCCAGGGGGCCAGTGCGGTTGAGCAGGTGGTGTACTGACAGTGTGTGTCTCTGGATAGGTCGTCTCCTTTGCAGAAGGTGGGAATAGATGACTTCCCAAGTCCCCGAGAGCCCTATAACGAGGCAGAGATTTTACTTTTAAACTATCCTACTCTTTCAGCATTGTGTGGAGCAGTGTGTGATTATGCACCAGAAGCCCACACCTAAGGAGGGTAAACTCGTGGTACAGGTGGAATTTAACTGACTTCTCTTCTGAGGAGCGAAGGTTTCGGTTGAGCCTCTTGCTGGCTGGGGCAGGGGTGGGGACCAGCTCACTTCACACACAGCACATAGCACACAGCAGGTATGCAGATCCAGACAGAGCCCTGGACCTGGATTCTTCTGTCCAAGGCTGGTCCTGGTGGGAGTCAGTCCCCCAGGGGTAGAGCCCCTGGTTAAAGGCTCCTTGTCCCCCTAATTAGACCCATTGCACTCACTAGTTTGCTTGGGACAGTTCAGGGCTGGCCCTTCTGCAGAATGTTACTTTGCAAATGTGATCTCTGCAGGGTCGGTCAGAAAGTCTCCTTAGGGAATCCTTGATAGTGCCTCTTCCCCGTCAGAAGTGTCTGTGTGGGACATTGAACTGGGTAGCTTCTGGCATCCCTGGGGAGTGCTGAGGACCGAGGCAGAGCCCTCTTCATACTTCACTCTGGGGACTTGTGAAGCCCTGGAGAGGGGGGGGTGGGTCCCTTCCCCAGCTATGCCAGGAATTAAAAAGATTTGGGTGCTTCATGAGCATGTTCAAGAGCCATTTGCCCTGCCTGTGGACCTCCAGACAGCCCTCTTCACATAGGTGGTGCCCAGACGGCCACATGTGAATGGAGCTGTCTTACTTCTCGCCATTAGTTTACCCGTTACAGCCAGAGGGGAACCTGAGCCCCAGGCCAACTTGGGGATTCTGGGTTAGCGACTCCAGGTGGAAAGTACCAGCTCTGAGGAATGCCCAGCTTTAAGTACCCTTAATAAAGTGAAGTCATTTATTTGTGCAGCAAACATTATCGAGCATCTGCTGCAAACCAGGCACTACCCTGGGAGAGTTGGGGGCAGGGCAAGGAGGAGCAGGCCACCCCTTCCCTCCCCTTGATGAGTGCACACCACAGGCTGCTGGAAGGAGCCCGTGACCTCTCGAGGCTGCATGGACACAGCCTTACCTGCCATTTTAGACACACATAGCTGATTGCCCTGAAGATAAACTGCATCTGGGGAGTCTTCCCTGATGGGTATTCACGGGGGATCTTTAAAATACTGTCCACTGAGGCAGCCGATGTGCAGAGCCAGGTTTACCAGTTACAGCCAGTGGGGAACCTGAGCCCCTGGCCAACTTGGGGATACTGGGTTAGTTTATGAGCTCAGTCCTCCCCTCTGGGGCTCAAGGGCGTACCAGGCAGCGGCTGGCCGGCCGTGTTGGTGTGTGCACACAGAGGCCCTTGGTGCTCACAGCTGCTGCTGCCTGTCCCTGTCCTGAGCCCTGTGAGGGTGCATTGTTTTGGGGGTGATGCTGGTTTCGTTCATGAGCTTTTGACAGAAGCCCAGTCCAGAGTCACAGTACTCAATGTCTTGGCTCAAGACTGGCTGCTGAACCAACGTACTGAATAGAGATCAGCCAGTTCCCTGGACATGGTGGTTCTCAAATATTAGCATGTTTTATCCCCCATGGCTGGGCCCTGCTCCTGGAGTTCTGGTCCCCGGGTTTTGGAATCTGGTCCCTGGGCCAGGAATCTGGGTTTCTTATGGACCTGGTTGATGCTGATGTTGTCAGCTTGTGGAATAAGGCCCTATCCCTGCCACCATTCCTATTTTGATTGACACTGGGTACCCCCTGGGGCAGAACCTTGGGGACACAGCAGTCAGTCTCTTGGTGGGTAGAGGATAAAGATGGGGGCTCTGGGGTGGGCTGAATTCTTATACCTCGCTCTTCTGCTGCAGGTGGAGGCGGAAGCTGTGAATCGTTCCATCACCATTGGCAACCAGACCAACTGCCCTCTGTACATCACCAAGGTGATGAGCAAGAGCGCGGCTGAAGTCATTGCCCAGGCCCGGAAGAAGGGTGAGTGCTGTGGGCTGGGCCACCTGGCTGTGGACAGGTTGGCGGGAGGGAGGGCTCCTCACCCAGGAGGGCTCCTTTTCCGACCCTCATGCCAACTGGGACACTTTTATCACGTTCCAGCATTAACCTAATTACAGCCCAGCGAGGCAGGGAGCTCCAGTTTCCTGTCTTTGTTCCTCTGCTGCGGCCTTGTTCTTATCTATTTAAAGCCGCAGCCGGCTGGTGGGCGCCCCCCGCCCTGTAGAAAAGTGGGATTTAGTTTGATGCCGTCTAAATAAACTAGGCACATACGTGGGTGACGTCGTTTTTCATTTGCTACAGAGCCTTTCTGGGGAACGTTACTTTGCAAAGGTGTCTCCCCTTGGAGGCTGGTGATCTTGGCGGGGTAGGTCAGAAAGCCTCGTGGTGGGCAGGGGTGCCTTTCTGCCCCAGATAAGATCCTGGGCTTGAGTACACCCCCGACCCTTTAATAAACTATGGATGCATCCTGGTCAAGGCTGGTTCTCTGTTCATACTAGGGAGTCATTGAGAAGGCTCTGGAAACTAATTCATTGAGTGCAGCTTCCAGCGCTTCCCTCAGGGGACGCTTCCTTGTGTGGAGCATCTTCTGCATAATGAATGCAGCAGAGACCTGTTGTCCCCAGCTTGGGAGCTCGCTCCTCACACAGGGAGCCTGAGAGCCCAGAGTTGGCTTTGATGGTGGATCTTAGTCTGATCTGAAATGAACACGAGAAAAGGAGCCCCTTCTTCCTAACTTTTTTCTCTCTCCCTACCGCTTGCCTCTCTACCTGCCCATTTCTAATTTTCTCTTGACTGGGTCTTGTCTTTCTCCGCCTCTCTTTCTCTTAGTCTCTGTCTGTACCTGTGTCTCTCTCTGTTTCTGTCGGTAGGGAGCACTTGGACCTCTGCAGCTCCGTTTCCACTTCCCCGAGGAAGGTGATCCACACAGATCGGGGAGGGCTGTGGGATTTATTTCACTGGTGGGTGACTTCATACAAGCCCCAGAACAAATTGCTCAATGACCACTAAGTCAGCTGGTCCCAGGAGATGGCTTCCAGATGGACCTAGCACTGCCTGCTCAGACCCAGCAATTCCCAGCCCCTGTGCTTGGGAGCTCTCTGGGGCTCTCAAGGGGTTGCTTTGCTGGTGCGTTCTTGGGAACCTGCCCTCTCCTGGCAGGTTCAAGGAATTGCTTTTTTGCAGTCAGCATTCCCCTAAAGTGATATGATCTCCTCAGACGTAATATAATCCACCCAAGGAGACCTTGCGGATGATGTCTTCATCGCCCAGACACACATTTGCACGACGGCCAGGTGGGGCTCAGCCACAACACTGATCACCTGTCGCAGTACCATGTAGCGTGGGGGCTATTCACACAGTATCCAAAAAGGAGAATCTAGAGGGCAGTTGACTTTTGTGTCTTTTATCAATTATTCTGTGCCTGGATGATGATAATTCACCAGTCAGGCAAACAGTTTAAAATAATCTTGATTTGTGGCCCTGTTATCTAGTGTGTACCTGAATTGAGACACTCACCTGCCCAAACTGGAGCATGGACCGTGTGGACCCTCACCAGACTGCACTCAGGGCAGGTGGTCTTGGGGGACCAGCCCCCTGAGTGGTGCTGAAGCCCTTTCTTCCGGTACCTGAGTTTTCTCATCTAAATGAGGGTCTGGAGTGTTACTGAAGCATCCAGGGGGCCGGTGCCCTCTATTGTTCCACTAACTTTCAGCTCTGTGTGTGTCCGCGGGGTGAGCACCCAAGGGAACGATTTCAGTCTTTTCTAGTTCCAGAACCTCCCAGGATCAGTCCAGCTGTACCCACACCATGGTTGCCAACGTGGCTTTTGCGTTCGGTCTTGTCACCCTTTTAGTCCTTGAAAGCCTTTGTGTCAGACCTGAGCTGCTGGAAGGAATTTCAGTGCTCTTGGGTGCTAACGAGCAGGACAGGAACCCTGGCCAACCACACCGGCCATTAAAGTTCTTTCCACCTTGTTGGGACTCCCTGACAACTTCAGGAGGCAGCTCAGGCAGCAACTTTTATGTTTTGTTTTCCTTTGCAGCTGAGTCAACAAGGTCAGGGCTATTAAAGTGTGGAACTGGGGCTCGATTGCCAGGCGTCTGACTTCAGCCCACAGATCTCCACGTTAATGTTTGACTGACTTACCTGCACACTGGGAGATTATGTTAGACTAGGAAATGCTGTGGTCTCCCTGGGCTGGGGCTTCCCTCAAGAACCTGGTAGAAACTGGAGCCTGACACCTGGCAGAAGCTTGGGGAATGTGGAAGCAAGGATTCCCATGCAACCTCCTCCCACCTGCAAGGGGAGGGTAGTAATCATCACTCATCTCATGGGGCAATGATGCCGTTTAAATGTGATCATGTAGGTAAAGGTGTATACAATAACTTCTGCCAGTTATCCTCAGGATGAAAGAATGAAGGGCTGCTTTATCCTCAGACTTGTTAGGCAAGCAGAGGAAAGACACTGCCAACTCAGGGCAAAGGTTTTCTGCTAAGGATTGCTTTTCTGCCTCGGAGGGTTCTTCTGGCCCCCAGGTCTGAGGTCTGAGGTCTGAGGCTTTATCCATTCCACTCCTTCATCTGTGAAATGGAGAGAGATTTCTTTTTTTTTCCTTCAGCAAACTTTTCCTATGTGATACTTTAGGCCTAGGTATCAGGGACAAGACACCGTCCCAAGCCTCAGCCAGCTCCTTCACCAGTAGGAAAGGGACTCTTGACCATAAAGTGACCGTGGGACGTGGTCAGTGCTACCGAGGAGGTATAAGCCAAGCAGGGCTGGGGACCTACACAGAGCCTCAGGGGGCCAGAACTCAGAATTTCTCTACCAATGTGGACAGTTGGTAACTCATAACCAGCAGTGACAGGTGCTTCTCTTGTGAGCCCCTGTACCTCGGTGTCTCCCGTGTCCCCTGTGGTCCTTTACGACGTCTGTGTGTCTAGATGTTTAGGAAAGTGAGGGTCTGAGATAAAAGGGAGACGCTGAGATGAACATCGGTGAGGACTCTTTTCTCCCATGCTGGCCTGACCCGACCCGACTGAGCCCGTCTTTCCTGGACACAGGCTGCCTCCATCCTTCTGTGCCAGGCCATAGCAGGACAGATGGCGTCAACCCATTTTGCAGATTAGGAAATGAAAGCACAGCGAGGACCAGGATGCCTGGGACAGTTTTTGTGCTTGAAAGGATCTCAGACACTGGTCAGTTTAGTGCTTTGTTTCCTGGAAGAGGAACCAGAAGGCAGAAATTGAATCTTACCCCAGATCATGGGGCCTGGGGGAAGTAGTTCCAGACTCCCGGGCATCTTTCTGTCCAAGGGGTTCACTGTGGGTCTTTCTCTCCTAGAATGGTCTCCTTCCCACTGCCTTTGTCACTACATGAAAACTGGTGTGTGAATGGCAGATTTCACAGGTGAATGGCGGCCCGTGGGCGGTGCCCAGTGACATCATTTGTGGACTTGCTATTTTTTCTTCCTCCTCAAACCACCCCCAGAACCCAGAGGCAGACACATTCAGCTGTGGCTGCTGAGGGCTTAAGCCCTGGGAACCCTGATTCAGGACAGGAGTTCTTATGCCCTGCAGGCCAATAGGTGTGCTCGGGCATCGGGAGGACCCCCTCAGCTTGGGATGAACCCTTAGGGCTCAGCTAGTGCACCACATAGCAACCTAGAATTAGAACTGAGAGTGGCAGGTGGGTTGGGTTGTGAAATAAAATTTACCAAAGTCTGGATTAGTCAGGATTATCCAGAGAAACAGAACCAAAGGGGGTGGGGGATGGAGACAGACCTATTTTAAGGAATTGGCTCATGCAAGTGTGGGGCTGGCAAGTCTGAAGCCTGCAGGGTGGGCTAGCAGGCTGGAGACCCCAGGGAGGAGGTTTTCACCTGAGTCCACAGGCTATCCAGAGACGAGCCCTTCTGGGTCAACACTCTCTCCTTTGAACAACACGTGCCCTTGGATCCTGCTTTTGATTTTCAGCCATCTCACTTCTGCATCTGTGAGACTTAGGAGTCTCTTTCAGGCCATTTATGTGGTGCTTGATGTGGGAATTCGAACCCCTGAATCCATTGTTTTCTTTCCCCATTTGGTTCCAGCACCATTAAGAGCAACAGTCAATCTCATGACATTTTGTCAGTTTGACAAAAATGTTCTACAGTGTCACCCAGAATCTTGCCTCTTAGAAGTGTTGATAGGGAGCATCAGGAGTCGGATTCTGTGTATCTGTCGCCCCATTGTGCCATCGACGGCAAGGGCTGTCTTTACTGGAAATAGAAACCTTAAGGCTTTTAAATTGAATTGGATTAGAAAACCAATTCCAACAACCTCAGAAGCAATCCTGAAAATCAGTCTTGAGATTTTTGTTTCCCTAGAACCACTCTTAGTACCAAAATCTGATAGCACGGTCCTAAGGCTGATGGGTGCGGCATGGGTTCTCTGAAAGAGCAAGTCTGGTGTGTGTGTATGTGTGTGTGTGAGTGGTGTGTGCCTGTCTCTCTGTCTTTCTGTCCCAGGCTCTTTTCTGTCTCTCTTGTGCTTCATTCTGAGTTACACATACATGTGATCTTCCATTGTTCCTCCTTTGGATTTGTCCTCCTGCTTCTCATTCATGGGAAATGATGAACTGTAGGAGCAAGGAGCTGTCAAACATTTTTAAACCCCAACCTTGCATTTATTCTTCACGAATGCACCCTGGCCCCAGGCTGGTTGTGAATAAACACCACCCGTGTGTCCCCTGTGAGTCCCTGCATTTCCCAGGGTTACGAGTGAGCCTGCCAGAGGCTGGCTTGGGGTCACATCCTTCAGTTTAGACTTTCCCTGGAGAAGAAAATCATGAAGCTCCGAGGGCCGCCAAGAAAGCGTCAGCAGTGTGTTTAGAGAAGTGCAGAAAGGCCGATTAAGCCATTCCGTGGTTTATTATTATGAGTGGCAATTATTTCTGGCATGCAAGCTCCCTGGTGTCCATGGCCTGACTGAGCTCCGGAAGCTCATTCAGCGCTCCTTGTGCATGCTGTTTAGAGAATGGGGAGACGAGCCCTGGGGGAGGCACCAGGCCACTGGGGAGAGCCTCATTCTGTAGACCCATGCTGCCTGGAGGTGGAGGCCTTGGACTGGTAGTTAATCCCTGCCCTGCCTTTGGAACTGAAGAACAGAAATAAAGTCCAAAGACAGCAAGAACCTCTGAATCCCTCCGTGAATTAGAACAGAACAAAGCAGAAATGACCCTCCAGAGGCTCCCCTTTTCTCTTAGTGCCCCCTTTCTTGTCCATGCTGCTGCCATCTTGGTTTGGCTCAGGTTTAGGAGTCCTTGCTTATCCTGGTCTAAGCAGGGAGGCTCTGGTCAGCAGTGGCCTTGGGAGCCCCAACCCATCAAGTTAAGAGGTTTCCAGAGGCTGAAGGCTGAGTTTGTTCTCTTGTGAGGTGGGTGTCCTGGGTGCTGAAGGAAGAGACCTTTGAGCAGCTCCCTACCCCAACCCGAGTGGTATATCACAGGGAGAGATGAAGCCAGCGCTCCTAGCACCATCCCCTCCTGGTGCTCAGTTTCCAAGGGCAGGACTGAGCAGCAAATTCAAGTGAGAGGATGAGTCACGACAAGTTACCTGGAACCCTGGGAAATGTGGGCATTGGTTCAGGGACCTCCAGGCCCTCTGACCATGGGTTTTTACTGGTTGTTGGGTTGGTTTTTATTACTCCAAGCACCCTTTCTCTCATGAACTTTCTCACAGCCGTGGGGATAGAACCAGAAGACCTTCAGGACTGTGAATCCTTGGTGTTCCTAGGGCTTACACAGATGTCACCTTTGGGCTCAGACAGGCAGGCAGCAGTAGGTGGGACGTCCAGACCTGGCTGGGCCGGGAGAGTGAGACTTAACCAGATCAAGTTAGACTTAACAAGATCTTTTGGATGCACCACCCCAAAGCTGGGAGCTGAGGTCCTGTGAGAGGCTGCCCCTGGGTCCTGGTCAGCTGTTGGCATCTGGTGAAGGACCTTGGCTGTAACAAGTCCTTGTCACATAGGCTGTTTTTCTGCTTTGGGGTGAGCTGAGTGGGCTCTCTGCACCAGCTTCTGGGGGAGTCCTTGAGTGGATCAGGAAGGCAGGGTCCCTTCCAGTCGTCCTGAGTGGCACTCTTCTTCCTGGGGGCTTTCTTCTGGGCAGGCCCCCTGGTCCTGGGGTCCCTCCTCCTGCTTGGGACTGGGACTGATTGCCCGGAGCCAGCGGCCTGCCGGAGCCTCCACCACTCCCAGCTGAACAGCGACTTCTTTGTGGAATTCCTGAGGCAGGAGGGGGCAGCTCCTCTGAGCCAGCTCTAAGTGGCGGGCAAAGAGGGTGCTGTGGAATATTATGTGGTGATAAGGCTTTGGAAGCTGTGGAGAGGAAGGGAAGCGCATTCCTGACTGGGCCCTGTGTTTGGGGAGAAGGGAATCTAGGCTGGCCAATGTGGGTGGGGGCGAACCCTGCGGTAGGAGAGGTGGATGTGGCTGGCCGAGCTCAAATTCCGGCTCTGATGCCTTTAATTAATACATGACTGGGCCGTTTGATCCATCTAACGTGTAGTTTTTGAGTGCCTACTCTGTGCAAATGAATAAATTGCCTTCAATGTGTCGCCATTGAGAGGAGTCAAAAAAATTCAAAACTGGGCATTCAGTGGAGCGGAGGATGGGATTCTGGGGCAGATGGTGTGAGGCCGAGTTGTTCTCGGCATGGTGTCAAAGGGGAGACCTTTGGATAGTGAGGGCAGTAGATGTTTCAGTGAGGAGTGGTTTTTATTTTATTTTTACTTTTATTTTTTAATTTTAAAATTTTTGTGCTTAGGGCACTAACAGTTTGCCTTCCCGTGTATATAAATGATTCCCAACACCCTGGCTGGCTCTGCATTGACAGAGTTGGGGACAGGACTTGGGCAGCAGGAGCTGGCGTTCTTTCTTGGACATTGTATCAAATTCGCCAAGGCTTTGGAAGCTCTGAGACCGCACTAGTGTGGCTGTGGCCACTCCACCAAAGTCGGCCATGGGTATGGCAGCTGACATGGGCAGCTCCCCTCACGTGGCCACCCGGGTCCAGGCTTCCTCTCGGGAGGTCTGGAGGTGGTGTGTTTGCTGTCCAGGGCTTCGGCTCGTCCTGTCCTGGGTGATTTCCTCTTGCTGGCCTTGCAACAGAACTAGACAGGGCAGGGCACCGGCACGTGTGAGTGGAGAGGGCGCTTGCTGAGCCCCAAGGGCACGTTCGAGTGCATCCGAGAAGAGCCGAGGTGGCACTTGGGGCGGGGTGCTTGAAGCCAAGTAAGCTGGAGATTGTTCCCGGAGCTTGGGAGCAGGCGTGGGAGGCAGAAGCCTGGGGGCTGTTTGGGACCACCAGGAGACAATGCGCAGGCTTCACAGGGGGGTTCACAGGAAATTCCCGGGAGCACCTTCCCTATCTGGCTTTGGCCAGATGAGGGACGTGGCCTCCCTGGCATGCATTGCCTTACCTGTGACAAGGCTGCCGTCCCCTTCACAGGGCTGGTGAGAGCAGTGGGGGCTGCCAGTGTCCCCCAGTGAAGGTGGCCCCACTCCTCCTCCTGTCTGACTGAGCCACGTGTGTTCTGACCCTCAGGAACTGTGGTGTACGGCGAGCCCATCACCGCCAGCTTGGGGACTGACGGCTCTCACTACTGGAGCAAGAACTGGGCCAAGGCCGCTGCCTTTGTCACCTCGCCACCCCTGAGCCCAGATCCAACCACTCCAGACTTTCTCAACTCCCTGCTGTCCTGGTGAGTCCTGGCCCCCTGCTCACACTCCACATTCTCTGACTCCTCAGGCCAAGCTGACCTGCAGGTGACCATGCGGTGGCCCAGAGCAAGCTTGGAAATAGACCCTTATGCATGCACCAAACTGGGGTCGATAGATGCGAACAAGGAATTGTCATTGTGTCACTGTCCCTGGAGGGTGTTCCTGATAAAAAGCTGGGCCATCGTGACAGTCAGCCATGAGGCATGAGTTGGTATCCGAAGACCCCTCTTTGGCTGCAGGACTTGACCTCCCTGACCACAAGTTGTCTCACCTGTGCATCGAGGATGCCATCTCCTTAGAGGCCTGAGGAGAGTGCTGGTGGGCTGCCGGCGAGTGTCCCCTGGTGAAGGTGGCCTCCATACTCTTTAGTGTTGTTGGACTGAGCCCTGGGTGTTCTGATTCTCTGGTGCCACGAGTTCCCCCAGATTCCTCATAGGACAGATTGGGCACAGTGTTATCCGATGATATGTTTCCTTCCAGTGGAGACCTCCAGGTCACTGGCAGTGCCCACTGCACTTTCAACACTGCCCAGAAAGCCGTAGGAAAGGACAACTTCACCCTGATTCCTGAGGGCACCAACGGCACGGAGGAGCGGATGTCCGTCATCTGGGACAAGGCTGTGGTAAGGACCAAGGGCCTCACTCATGGTGCGCCTTGGTGCTCCCCTGCCTCCTCATCTGCAGGCATGGACTTGAGATGCTGGTTGAGAACATTCTAGAAGCTGGTACTTGTGTGGCAGTCTCCTACACAAGTAGGAATAGTCTCCATGACTACTCCTGAAAGATCATTTCACCTTAAGTATTACATGTCTCTTATCATCATCTCTGGGACAGCGGAGCCTGAAAACATGTAGTCTTTAAATTTGACTTCTGTGCCCGTCTGGAGAGAACTTCCTCAGCCACCTGGTGACTCAATCAGCTACCTCTTGTCCCTTTGGAAATGGGCTCTCTGAAGGCTGTCTGGATTTAGCATTTCTGTCCCACCTCAGGCTTCTGGAATGCCCAGTTTGAACAGGCACTGAGCTTTGGGGAAATCTTTGGTCTATTTCATTTTAATGTTTTAAAATGTAACAGCAACAGGTTTTCTGTTTCTTGATGAATTTTTAGATTATGTAAATAAAAATCACCTTGTTTCAGACCCAACTACAGGGAGCATGCTAGCAAGTGCCTTTCCATTTTTAAGGAGTGCTTAAGTGCACGGGTTACATATGTTATGTGACAGTGTGTCAATAACATTAGCGTCATGCATAGTATTTTGAGATCTGTTTTTTGGGCAGTTTTAATATACCATGAAAAAGTTTCCATATCCTTAAATGCACTTGATTTTTGATAGCAGACTTTTCCATTTGGTGCTAAATGATGATTCACTGGCAATGCTTTGAACATTCCTGATATTTTTTACCGGGATAGGCATCCATGTAGATACATCCTTGGACACATCCTTAATAATGTTTCTAGGCATCATCAGGGAAAAGGGTGTGTGCATTTTTAAGGCTGTTGATGCATATTATTGTTAGCATTCCTTCTAGGAAGATTGCACCCCAGTGTTTTCTCCATGTCCAAATGGGTACTATGAGCCAAAAGCTCAAAGTAGTACTGATTTGTTAGGTGAATGTTGAGTCTTATTGTTTGACCTTTAATTTCTTCAGCTACTGATTAGAGTGAATATTCTCTTATGTGCTTTTTGGCCATTTGTACCTTTTTGACTCTCTCTTGCTGCATGATCATTTCCTGTGCCCATTGTTGTACTGAATTTAGAACAGATTTGGAAAGGAAAGGACTTGAGCTAATGTGATTGGCGCCTACTGTATTCTGTGGAGCCAGAGGCAGAGCTGAGACCTGCAGGTAGACTAGATGCGAGGCGACATCTATGCCTCTCTCCCTGTCTTTTTTTTTGGTACCAGGTATTGAACTCAGGGGCACTTGGCTACTGGGCCACATCCCCAGCCTTATTTTGTATTTTATTTAGAGAGAGGGTCTCACTGAGTTGCTTAGTGCCTCACTATTTGCTGAGAGGCTGGCTTTGAACTCGCAATCCTCCTGCCTCAGCTTCTGGAGCCGTTGGGATTACAGGCGTGTACCACCCAGCTGCACCTCTCTTTTGTTGAGAGGCACATGCAACCTCTGTGTTCCAATGGCATGTCCCTTCTCTATGCTGGATAGCATCCCACCTTGCAGCTCTCTGACCTGCTGTCGTGTGTGCTCTGCCCCTCAGGTCACTGGGAAGATGGACGAGAACCAGTTTGTGGCTGTAACCAGCACCAATGCAGCCAAAGTCTTTAACCTTTACCCCCAGAAAGGCCGCATTGCTGTGGGATCTGACGCCGATCTGGTCATCCAGGACCCTGACAGCATCAAAACCATCTCTGCGAAGACGCATAACAGTGTAAGCCTCACACCTCATCCACATGGATTACAGGCACACAAGGGGCAGAGGAAGGGAGAGGCCCAGGGGCTGTAAAAAGTACTTGCTGGGCTGGGAATGAATTTTCCCCAGGATGTGTGATAACTTGAAATTTGTTGAGGGAGCAAACAAAAAGAAAAAAGCCATTTCACTTTCTTCAGTGAATTCATTAAGAATGTTACTCTCACCCACATTTTAGAGTACGCTTTACCTTCAGCATCCCCAAGGTGATATTGGGTCCTAAGAAGCTTCTAGAAGTTGGGCATCATTCCAGCAACATGGTTTGCGGCAGCACCTCTTTTGCTGGTGCTTGGTGCCAGGGACCTGAATAGAGAAGTCACTGTACAGTCCTGAGAGTCACCGGGCACTTTAATTTTCACATGTCATTGTTTTCTGTGGGGGTGGTGTTACCCCGGAACCTGACGGAAAATGACAGCTGGTTTTACTGTCCTAAGTGAATTGATCAACCTTGACTTCGCCCCAAAGAGAAGAAATACGTGCAGCCGTTGGATGATGGTTAGGACCTGCAGGTGTGGGGAGCTCTCGCCTCTTAGTTAGGCTCTCAAGCTTGGGAATGTGCTGTCTTTAAAGGTCTCGGTCTCCACAGCAGCTGAGGTCTGTGTGTCCTGTGATGCTGTGGGGCAGTGGGCATGAGCACAATTCCTCTGTAAAAATCATCTGTGTGTAAAATCGAAAGAGCATGGACCAGGTGAGCTGTGGAAAAGAAGGGTGCCTCTGGCCGAAGTGTCTTCTCAGGACCTCACTTGAATCTTGAAGTGCTTCCTTAACGAAACAAGAGGAGGTTCTGGGTGCAGTTCTCCGTGGAGAGCTGTTGGCTCCAGTGGACCGGTTCTAGTTGATCTAGCCAGCACGGACCCCACCCGAGTGCCCCGAGTCACGGGGATGGGATTCTGGCATCTCTCCAGGACAGGCTGGGGCCCTCACTTGGACAGAGGTTCTGGGGCTGCGGCGAGGCGGGCTCCAGTCCATGTGTGGGGCTGCCTTTCCTTCCCTCTGTCCCCGTTGGCTGGCCCACTTCCAGCCTCGATCCCGTCTGGGTGCTGAGTGATCCCCTCTGGGGAACCTACGTATCCTTGGGCACCTAGCTTGGCACTCCCGCCTGCTCTGTCATGTGACCCCCAGTAAAGGGCGTTTTCTCACCCCACGAGGGGAGATAAATAGATGGAGGCCTTGAGAGTGGAAGTGACTGGTCTATGTCACACGGCGATTTTGCAGTCGAGCCAGAATTGGAACTGAACATCGTCCAGGGCCCTTCACTGCCAGGCTGAGCACACAGCCTGCGGTCAGGGTTGATGGAGACAGTGCTTCCCTCCCGCGCACAGTCCCTCCCCCAGAGGCAATGGAAAGAGCAGACAGGGTCCTGGCTGGAGGTCAGATGACCTGGGGACTCGCCTCTGGCGTGCTCCGTCTGGACCATGGAGGATGAGCCTCAGGAAGACAGAGGCTGGGCTCCGTCTGTTCCCACTCAGACCTGTTAGAGGGTCAGCACTGCCTGCCTTTCCTGCAGGTGACCCTGTGGGGAAACAGCGGCTTTCAGATCGCCTCTCTTCTGCCCTCACCTGCCTCACAGCCCCGGCACTCAGCATGCCGTGTGTCATTAGTCACAGCAGGAGGTTTACCCTGTGTCACTCGTGTCTCCTGCCACGGAGCAATGAGCATGGGTTTTGGGGAGCTGGGTGGGTATCGCGTATCGGAGCCCCTGCCTACAGGTGCCTGAAGGGCTGAGTACCCAGTGCTGTGACCCACCCCGGGATGCTTCGGTTTTATGGTACTTTGAGCCGTGGGGCTGGTCCCTCCATCCAGCGTTTGAAAGTGAGATGTCCCCAGAGCCCTTCCAGGGGCTCATTCCTAGGTGACAAGGCTTAGTACAAGTGTCACATGAGGCCTTGGTTGCCAAAGGGCTCACACCCTGGTAGGCCAGTAAAGAGCCAAATGTCCCTCGGTGCCAAGCCCCAGATAGCTGCTTTCATTTCATTTGCTCTTGGCCTCTGTCCTTTGAAGTGGGTCTTAGCCACTTACGGATGAGGAAGGTGTTAGGGACTTGTCCAGGTTCACACAGCTGGCAAATGGCAGACCTGGGGTGGGGACCCAGGAAGATGGCCCTAGGTTCAGTCTCTGTCTGGAAGGGTTCAAGCAGAGGTATTTATTAGACAAGGGGTTGTGGGATAATGTGGATGGCTTGACCCAGGTTGACACACACCTTCTGAAGGGCTTTTCAGAGATGTCAGGGTTCTCTGACGAACTACACAGAGATGAAACCTTTTGTGTTGTCATTGTCACTGAAGACTTGGAAAGGTGACAGATGAAGAAACCAAAGCTCTGAGACAGGGTTAAAGTGACCTAGCCCAGAGTCACACAGCTCCTGGATGTTACTGTGGCTGAGATGCCATGGGTGGTAAGAGAGTCCCTTAGTTGATGATGGAGGAGAGCCAACAGGAGAAGTCTCATAGGAGACGCCTGTCAAAATGCTGGGCCATGCAGCCCAGCCTGGGCCTAGAGGGTCAGTGAGAGGTGGGGCTGCCCTGCCGGAGAAGGTGGCAAGAGACCTTTCGTGCCCCGACTCTGGCAGGGGCAAGGGGCGGGGCCTGCTCTGAACTTCCTGTGCTCCCCTCTTGCAGTCTCTGGAGTACAACATCTTCGAGGGCATGGAGTGCCGGGGCCCCCCTCTGGTGGTCATCAGCCAGGGGAAGATCGTCCTGGAGGATGGCACTCTGCACGTCACCGAGGGCTCAGGGCTCTATGTTCCCCGGAAGCCCTTCCCCGACTTTGTTTACAAGCGCATCAAGGCAAGGAGCAGGGTAAGTGCTTTTGTTCTTAGGAATTTCTTTTTTTTTTTTTTTTTTAAGTCTTGGATTAAGTTCAGTTCCACCGACATGTATGAAGCACTGATGTCAGAATCCTGGGATGAGCACAGAGGGACATGGGGATGAGGAGACCCGATCTTCTTATTCCTGGTGCTGGAGGTCTGGGTGGAGAAGCCTGCTCAGAGCCAGCCAGGGCAGTGTGTGCCGCCCTGTGGTCCTGCAGCGTGTGCTGCGGCGAGGAGCTGCCGTGAGCCCAGAGCAGGGAAGGTGTCCTGGGAGGGGGCATTTCGAGTTGGGTTTTGAAGGTGAAGTAGGAGTTTATCAAGTCAGAGAAGGGAGGTGCAGGAACTGCAGAGGGAGGCTGTCATGAGCCTGGAAGCCGACCGTGTCTGGGCATAGCTGGTGCTTGGGGTCTGGGAGGCAGGGGAAGGATGGAGCCCTATGAGAATTACAGGAAGAGAGAGATTAGAAAGAGCTTGGGGCAGATCTCGGACATGACACTGTAAGTTTAGGGGACTCTTCCAGGGTCTAAGGTTGAGGGGCCTTGGGAAGAAATCTAAAAAATGTTAGTTACTGTGGAATAACCAGTTACCTGTAGCCCACCTCGTGGGAGCTGGGCCTGGAGCTGCGGGATCCTCCGCCACATGAGTCCCTGTTGTTCCCGTCTGTAAGGAAAGCCCTCCATCTCCTCACGCCTGGGCTCCAGGCCATGTTCCTTCCCAGCAGGGGAGGTGTCCTCTGTGGCCTGAGCAGAGGGGCTCTTGTGTTTTGCAGCTGGCAGAGTTAAGAGGAGTCCCTCGCGGCCTGTATGACAGACCTGTGTGCAAGGTGTCCGTGACGCCCAAGACGGTCACCCCAGCCTCCTCAGCCAAGACGTCTCCCGCCAAACAGCAGGCCCCGCCTGTCCGGAACCTGCACCAGTCTGGATTCAGCTTGTCTGGTAGGTTCCCGGCTTGCCCAGGGGCCCCTCTGTAGGCCAGCTCCGTGAGGTTGCAGTGGGAGGTGGGACACACTCCTGTCACCCAAGATGCATCTTTAGAGTCAGAATCTCCACATTCGTTTATGCCACCTGTGGCACTACCAGGCCCCTCCTAGGTCCAGGGTCTAATAGATGGCAAGGACATTTTTTTTAGTTGTATCCATCCTCAGGAAGGACACTACTATTTCAGGGGGAGTAGTCCCGGAGTCTGGAGCAAACTCAATAGCCCAGCTCCACGTGGGCCTCGATCTCCTCTTCCGTGGAACAGGGACTACGGTAGCAGCTCCCTTATGGAATTGTGAGGATCAGTTGAGTTGACGTTCGACCAAAATGCTGAGATCAGAGCCATTGGAGAGCTGTTAGCTATTTGCTGGGATAAAATATGTGATGTTCCCTTGGTGAGAGGAAAGGTCTAGATTTTAAGGTTTCCTTCCTTGAAACTTCCTTCCCCTCTTTCATTGGGCCTGTGACCAGAGCTTCCCACCTTCCAGAGTCCTGCCATATGTTAAAGAAATAACTCATTAGATGTTTTTCTTGTCAGGTCTCTCTTTTTTTTTTCTAGAAAATTGCCATATAGGCCATATATAGATTACCCATTTTCAAAAAGTTTAATTAATGAACCTTGTTTTTGTCATGCAGTTATATAAAAGTGCAGGTCCCTCATCCCAAGTACTTGGAATGAGAAGTGTTTCAAATTTCAGGTTTTTTTTTTTTTTTTTAAATATTGGGGACACTTGCGTAGACATAATGAAATATCTTGGGGATTGGCCCCGAGTTTAAACATGAAGTTCACTCATGTTTTGTATCTACCGTCCACGATCAGAAGGAAATTCTATATGCTATTCTAGAGTGCATGTGTTCCGACTGCAGCCCCCACATGAGGCCAGCTGGGGAACTGTCCACTAGTGAGGTCACGTGGACTTTCAAAAAGTTTCAGATTTGGGAGTGTTTCGGATTTGGGATTTTGGATCCCAGATGCTCCTGTGTTCCTGCTCCTCATTGCGTGTGTAGGACTAGGAAACACGATACCAGAGAGGGAGATTGCTGTGTCCTCAGAAAAGCTGCCCCCCTAGGAACCAGGACAGGCTGCAGGGTGAAAAGTCGGGGTCTTATCTGTGGTTTTACTTCCCCACTAATGGATCCAGCCAGGCCCCCACGAGGACTGCTTGTCCTGGATGTAATTCTTGGGCTAACTTTGGTCCATCTCCTTTTTGGGGTTTGAGCTCATGTTTAAAAAAAAAAAAAAAAAAAAAACGGAGAAGGCTGTGCCCGGCACCCCTTCTAGACTGCTTTTTGGGTTTAAAGCAGGAGACTGTTTTACTGCTGTGTCCCCTCACCCCTGTCTTCTCTCCCCTTCCCTCCAGGCGCTCAGATTGATGACAACATCCCCCGCCGTACCACCCAGCGCATCGTGGCGCCCCCTGGTGGCCGTGCCAACATCACCAGCCTGGGCTAGAGCTCTGGCCTGCAGGCCACTGGGGAATGGGGGATGGGACACCTGAGGACATTCTGAGACTTCCTTCCTTCTCCTTCTCCTCCTTCTTCTTCTTCCTCTTTTTTTTTTCTTTTTTTTTTTTTTTTAAGAGCCTGTGATAGTTGCTGTGGGCAGCCAGTTCATGGGGCTCCCTCTTGGGCCCTGCACTCCGTCTCTCACTTGGAGTTACGAATTTGTCACCTACATCCCTGTACATGAGTACCACACCCAAGCCTAGCCACCCGTCCCCACACGGAGCTGCACCCAACACTCAGACATGCTACAAAGCAAACCCCATCGAGGGCGCCCTCCACGGCGCCCCCCTGTGCCCGTCAGCATCTTTCCTTCTCATGGGGGGAGATACAGTGAATTGCCCAGAGCTGCCTTTTTTTCCTTTTCTTTTTAAATTTTTTAAAAAGCTTTTTTTTTTTTTTTTTTTTTTTGTGGGGCTGGGGAGGGGTAGGGGGTGGGCTAGAGTTTTGTTCTTTTTTTTTTTTAATACTAAATTGGAAAGTCTGATTCAATATTAACACACAGGGTTTGAACTGGACATCCTAATGATGCAATTATATAACCATCATGCTGACTCAGGGGGGTTGGCAGACTCGCTTTGTCCCTCCTGAGAGGCTCCAAAGTGTCCACATCGACATTCTGTAATCTTCTGGGTCAACTGTTGAGAAAGGGCAAGTTTTCTTTTTGGGCCTAGATTTTGCAGCAGATTAGATCTTTTGAGGATTCTCTTTGCCATTTTTCTGCTCTCTCTCTCTCTCCCTCTCTCTCTCTCTCTCTCTCTCTCTCTTTCTCTCTAGTGTTGTCAGTCATGAGTACCTTCAGATATCTGGCTCTTTCTCCATGTTTCCTCTGGCCCTTGTCTCTGAGATGGTATTTTTCCTCCTGTCCCCGTTGTCTTTTCCAATTGCCAGGGTAACAGTTTTACTGAGGCCAGAACCTGTCCAGCAGGACTTGAGCTTTGCCCTTGTGACCATAGTACATGTTATCCTGGTCCTGGAAGAGTGGTGCTACCCGCCCACCATCACGAGGAGGTGTGTCTGACTTTAAGACTCTTACCAGGTGCAGGGATGGGCTGGGTTCTCACCCACGCTGTCCAGGACGGGCCCAGTATGGAGCCACACAGAGCCAAGCATTGGAGAAAAATGCAGAGCTAACTGGCCCAATCCATAAATCCAACCCAGTAACCCGGTGAACCAGCCAAACGCAAGCCATCTACCACCTTAGAGGGGCCTTGGCCATGGGAGTCTGGCCCTGAGGGTCAGATCTTTTTTCTCCTGGAAAGTTTCTATATTGGTCCTTTTCCCTTAGGGGGAAAAGACCATTTTTTTTTCCCCGTTCAATTATTTCAAAAGATGTAATGCAACATAGGGAGAACTTGTCAACCCAGAAAATCCCTTGGAACTTTGACTTCAAGACCTGTTCACTTTGCAAGAGGAAAGAAAAATGTTGTATGTATTGTATGTCACATCAGGGCTGTTGTGGGAGAAAACCTTTCAAGTCCAGCATGTGGCCCACTTAGACCACGGTGGCCTCGTGTCTCACACTCCTCCCTTCCCTTGGCTCAGAGACCCCCCCTACACTAGCTGGCTGCTTTCTGTCCCTGCTGACTTGTGTCGCATTTCTTTCCAAACCTGTTTCCAGGTCCTTGTAAGCAGTGTCAGGTCTGCAGGCTTCTATGAAACCAAATCTGCTTTTGTCAAGTGCAACATCAAAACGTAGGTCATCACATCTTGACGCTTGTCTATCCTCACGTTTTGCCTTCAGGGTTATGGTCGGGGTTTTGGTTTGTTGTTGTTGTTTATTTGTTATTTTAAAGGTGAATTGCACTTTTGAAAAATTAATTGGTTGACTTAATATATTTGTTTCTTTTTTTTTTTTCTTTCTTACCTTCACTTAGAGGAAATTTGAACAAGTTGGAAAACATTTTTGTTTCAATTCTAAGAAACACAAGCAGCTCGTCAGTATTCACTTGTCTTCCTGTTTTTCCTGTACCAGGTCATGGTAACTTTGGTTGTTTTGATTGTTTTCTTAAAAAAAAGAAAAGAAAAGAAAAAAAACAGTTTAAAATCTGAAGATTTCCGCAGGCTGTGTAAGCATGTTTACCTGTTGGCTTGCTGTGTGTGTCTGTTAAACGAATGTCATATGTAAATGCTAAAATAAATCGACAGTGTCTCAGAACTGAATAACTGCAGTGACTTGATGCTCTAAAACAGTGTAGGGCTTAATAATAGATGGTTTTTAATCCTTGCGATTGTGATTGTGACCCCTGAGTGGAGGACCTTTCAGTGCTAAAGCTGATCATGTGTGTAACCAGAAGAGACTTTTGTTTTTGTTTGTTTTTTTTTGGTTTTTTTTTTTTGTAACCACTGTCTTAATGGCAAAATAATTATGGTAAAAGACAAGTCTCGTGTTTATTATTCCTTAAGAACTCTGTTTTATATCACCATGGAACACCTAATAAAGCAAAATGTGGTTGTTTCAGGGGTGTGTCTGTGTTGGGGTGCTCAGGAGGTGGCTGCTTGGTCTCCAAAAATGCTTCTCCCCTGGATATTCACGGAAGCTCTGGCTTGGCTTGGTTTTGGTGACTCTACCAGTTAAGGAGCTCTCGGACCACATCACGGTGGCCTTGTCCAGGCCATAGGATAAGGTCTCATTCCAAGCAAAACTATATCCTGTGGGGTGCACGGAAGCCGAATGTCAGAATTTTTTTTTTTAAGTAGCATCTTTTAGAAATAATTTTTTAGTTGTAGATGGACAAGTGCAGCATCAAAACGTAGGTCATCTCATCTTGACACTCGGTCCCCATCACGGTGGCCATGTCCAGGCGACCTTTATTCATTTATTTTTATGTGGTGCTGAGGATCGAACCCAGTGCCTCACACATGCCAGACGAATGTGCTACCACTGAGCCACGACCCCAGCCCACAAACGTCAGAAATTCATAGAACACGTCCCAGAGAGGCCAGAGGTCCCCAGGAACCTGCTGTGGACATACGACTGATCCTGGGAGTCAGTGGAGCACCTGAGGTTCAGGTGGGGTCCCTCTGTCCCAGGGCTTCCTCCTTCTGTACCGTGGAAAACCCTCGTGCTGCCTGGGTGCGTTAAAGGTGGGTGACTGAATCACGCTGACTTGAACCCACCCTTCAGCAGAGGAGCTGCTAGGGAACCAGAGAGAAAACCCCAGTGCTTCCCTCTACCCTCAGCCAAGGGCCAAGGGTGCGGCTCAGGGCCAGGTCTTGCTCCTGCAGTCGCCGGTTAACTGACACGTCGCGGGCATCGCCGCTCCTGAGAACTGCGTGAGGTGCTGGCCTTGGGTTCTGGGGCCATCATAGGGTCGAAGTCGTTTTCTCTGTTTTCCCCCTTCCTCCTCTTTTCCTTCCCTCCCTTTTGGATTTCTGTCCAAACTTATCCAAACAGGAAATGAGTGACTTACAAAAATATGTACCTGGTCCCAAGATTTCATAAAGAAAGACTCATCGGGTGAAAGGAAAATAAAAGCGGGGATCCCAAGACCCAAGTGGGTCGGCACTGAGTGTCTGCCCTGGGCCTGGAAACTTCAGGAGCTCTGAGAGCACTGATTTTGCCAGTTCCAGCATTTACAGTGACCAGTGACAAAAGAAATAAATGAGGCCTTGAGAAGAAATCGAGAAAATCCCGAGTCAGCTTAGAGGGAGAGTCCTGGGTCCTCTCGGTAGCCACAGTGCTGGGAGCTGCCTCTGTGGTCCAGTGGAATCACATCTGCCCAAAGAGGGGGATGAGACACCTCACCCTAATGTGTGAAGGCCTGCGGTGAGAGAAAGCAGAGACCCCAGAGCCACAGCCCGTCTCCAATGCCCAGACCACACCAATGTCCTCCCACACCTCAGAGGCTCAGGTTCCTATCCATGCCAACAGAGGTGTGTGTGCACATGCTGCCCCACCCTGACAAGGGCTGTCCTTCACAGCGGACAGGGCCACCGTCTGCAGGACAGACCCAGCAGGAGCTCAGGCAGGTACGAGAAGCAGGCTCTGGCCCATTTGAGAAGAGGATTGCTGGGGCCCAGGTACCAAAGCTGTCCTGGAAGGGCCTCCTAAGCTGTGTCTTAGTGACTCCTGGTGGATGGCAAGAGTGGCAGGAGGCAGGCTGCAGGGGACTGGCCAGGGGGTCTCTAGAGATGGATCCGGGCACTAGCGCCTTGTTAAATGATTGGACCAGCTACATAACTTTGTGGGTGTGATTTACTCCAGAGGCACATTTTGGAGCATGTAGGAAGAGTAAGTGGCACACATAGCCTTTGGGAAGTGGCTTGGCCTTGCAGTGCCAGGAGTGGGAAGCTCCATTGTCTGGCGAGTTTCTGGAGCCCAAGTTGAATAGAAGGCCCATCTCTTCCTTCCCCCATCGACGGAGGTGGGCCTCAGCCCTGACAGCGCTGCTGATCAGGGATGTCTTCAGAAAACGGTTTCACTGCTGTGGGTCTGAGTTACCCTCTCTGAAAGATAGATGATGTTATCTAACCAGCCGCAGCTGAATCCCCAGCTTTCCTAGACCTTTAGTAAAGGGCAAGCCATGAATGGGGCGTGGGCAGAGCAGAGGCTTGCCAGGATCTGGAGGAGGCTGCTGCAGACAGTGTCCTAAATGTCTCTCCAGACAGAAATGATTAGGAGATGAAGACTGGGGATTGTCAAGGTCTTTGGTGGACTGCAGAGATTGCAGGACTGTGAGCCATCAGAGATGGTGTTGACTGCTGAACAGAGCAATCTGCTGGTTAAAGTCACCGTGGCGATGACAGCTAACACGATGTCCAGGCTCCGCTCTAAGAGCTTCACACCTAACTCTGCTGCTCTTCGCAGCAATGTATGAAGGAGGCATCAGGTTTGTGCTGTGGAGCAGATGAGGGGTCAGAAACAGCCCCACAACTTGCTCAGAAGCAGGTTTTGAGTCCATGCGGCCTGGGGCCAGTTGGTTTCTAAGGGAGAATTTATTATCAAAAAATGGGCATTTGTCCTCAACAGACACAGGTTGGAAAATATTCTCTTTTCGGAAATTAGGAAAAAATGATCTGAGAATATCTAAGAATGGCCAGAAAATTTAATAATAAGAGAAAAATGAAATGTTGGCCTCGTAGACAGCAATGAATCATAGAAAACCCTTATAATTAGATAAGATATTGATAGCAATGTGAATGTGTGAAATAATGGAAAAGAATCCAGAAAAGAGCCCAAATAGACACAGGGAATATAGCTGCACTGTGTCTAGCTGTCTCCCCACACTGAAGTAGGAGAGGGACGACACTCAAAGGCTGAAGGAAATGGGGCGTGTTTTCAATTGCCCTTATTCACTGTTGGTGGGAAAGCCCTGGCTTAGGAGGGGGAGGGGGAGGGGGCTGGAAAGTGCCAGAGGAGAAGGCCTGTGGTCTGAGGCCCAGGGAGGAAAGGGGCAGACAGCCCTGGGGCCATCACCAGGAGCCAACTTGAACTTGAAAGTGGGAGGGCTCTGGTAAGAAGTGAGAGAGCCAACCCCAGCACAGCCCCAGGAGGAAATTGGGGAAGGATGAGGGTCACTGAAAGCTAATAATTCAATTTTAGAGCTAAGATTTGGGGAAACTGTTGATTTGGTAAAATCATGAATGTGTGTTTGTACACGACTGAGTAGCATGATTAATTTTATGAGGATTTTGAAAAAGGACATAAAAATACTTTGGAAAGGACATAAAAATACTTTGGAAAGGGCCCAAGAGATAGATAGGCACACGCACTGACACTTAGTTGAGGTTTAGCTCTGGAGGGGGCTGGTGCTCACAGGAGGGTCATGGGCTCTGGGCACCAGGAGCAGTGGAGGCTGTGAGGTGCAGCCTCCCCACGGGGCTCCACACAACCCACAGGGACCTTGTGGGGAGCGCTGGGAGAGTGAGGAGGAGCAAGCCCCAGGGCTTAGAGTTTCATGGTTAAATAATTGATTACATGGAGGTGCCCCGTGTGATGGTGTTTGTCAGCTAAGCCTGGCTTAGTGCTAGAGTTCCACACCCCCGTCATCCTGGGGCACCTCATTTTCCACGCAGCCTCCAACGGGAAGCAGTGGGGGTGGGGGTGCCCAGCAGGAGCCCTGTGTCCTCTAGCCATGCCCCTGACCTGGATCACATGTTTGCAGCTTTACACGTTGTGTCTCTTTCCCCAAATCTGCAAAACGCTGAATGCACTCAAAGAGTTTCTCCTTAGGCTTCTGTTCCATCAAGGGACCCTGAGAGAACCCAGGGTGGACCCCCAGGAAGGAGGGGGCAGGCGGGGAGGACGAGCTGTCTGGCTGCCCAGCTCTTCAGGACCTGCAGTCCAAGGGAAGAGGACCTGCAGGGCGCGGCGCCAGGGCCCACTTTCTGAGCCCCTCCTTGGTTTCTCCAGCATCTAAGGCCTAGGCAGGGCCCGGGGGTGGGGGGTGATGCTCAGCTCTTGGGGAGGCCTCTGTTGGCCCATCCCCAGGGTCAAGGGGAAAGAGCAGGCTGTCCTCAATCTGTTGGTGGCATTGAGCGCCCTCTGCTGGAGGGAGACAGTCTGTTTTATTATATATTTTGGAGAGCAGCCAGGCATCCCTGGGGTGGATTGGGGAGCCCTCCTGGATGGAGGGAGGTGGGCTCTCTGCTTCGTCTCCACTCCCTCTCCGGCTTTCCCACACACCCCTGCCCCTGCACCCGCCCTCCGACTTCACGCACCTTCAGCCTCCCGACCTCGCCTCAGCTACCAGCCTCCCCAGCACTCATCCCCCTTTCTCTCCTCAGTAGTTATCCCCATGTCCCTCTGGGCATCCTTCTTCCCCTTGGTCAAACCCCGACTCCTCAACTCTATAGGTTTTCGATGATCAGTAAACTTGGCTCATCTTCACTAACAGTATTTTCCATCGACTCACTTAACACACAGCGGATCCTCCTTTCTGAGGACAGAGTCATCCTCCCTCCCCTCCTGCAGAGGTTCCTTTGCATCCTAACCTCCACATTCTTCAGGATGGTGGAGGGTTGGTATTTTGCTCAGCCTTGACACTTAGGTCCTCTGACTTTGCAGGACTGCAACAAAACACCCGAGGCAGCTTGCTTACAGAGACCAAAGCCTTCTTCAGGTCACCATTTGGGAGGTTCAAAGAGCAAGATCAGGAGGTGGCATGTGTTTGGCCTCTGGCAAGGGAGACAGATGGTGGCACGTCGTGGTCAGAGCACATGGAGAACAAGTGATCTGTGTTGAACTGGAGTGGGGGGGGAGAGGCAGAAGAGTGTGTGGGGAGACAGGGAGGGGGGGTCCCACTTTGAGGGCACGCACTCAGTGACCTAGGACTTTCCACTAGGCCCTCCTAGAGGTCCCCATGGGGGGTGCTGAAGGTGGGTGGGAGAACATTCAGGAGGTGGGGCCTATTGGGGGACGTAGGGGGGCACAGTGTGTCCTGGGAGGATCTGTCTTGTCCTCAGCAGTGCCCGCCCCTTCCTGGGTACCCCATTGCCTTCCAACCTGCCCACAGCGAGGGGCTGACTATGGACTGAAACCTCTGAACTGTGAGCCCAAATCATATTTCCTCCCCTTTTCTCAGGCACTTTGTCATGGAAAGTTGCCAGAAGGGGGCCAGGGTGCGGCAGTAAGGACCTCCCTGCAGCCTTGGGGAAAGTCCCAGCCCCGAGGCCCCCCAGGATTGGCTGGCTCAAGCACCAGAATGAAGGCGGAGACCTAAAATTAGAAGGTCCCAAAGGGTGGCCAGGAAGCCATGGCTGAGGGGTTCCTGGGGGGAACCAGGGAGCCCAAGGCGGATGGGCGAGCCCCCGAGAGAATCAAGAAGCGCTCCCACCCGGTGTCTTAGACGAGCTGACTCGGTGGGACTGGCTCTTCCCGGGGACAGACTGAGGCTTCCTGAAGACCGAGGAAGGACAGCGTGCCAGGCAGACGTACGGGGACAGAAATACACAAAACTGTCCCAGTCTATTACAAGGAATGACCAAGTCTCACTGGGTCGTGGGAGGAGCCAGAGACCACGCTGCGTGGGCGGGTGTCCCGGCTCAGCTGGGCCTGTGGACCAGTCATTGAAATGCCCGGGCCTCAGTTTCCTCCTCCGTAGGACAGGCCTCATAATAGCACCTCCCCCGTGGTGGTTGTGCGGCTTTGGTGAGTTGGTGTGAAGGGACACTAGGACCGGCGTCAGGAAGTGGTCAGCAGGTGCTGGTTATTATTGTATCCAGGGCGCCCCTAGCTTTTCCCTCTTGGATCTCCTCTGAGCCTTACTCCCCAGCTGCTCTCCCTTTTATCTATGTGCAGTTATCAGCTGGAGCCCAACGAATTTGGGCTTAGACACCAGATCCAGACCTGCCCCTTGCGGGCTGTGTGCCTGCGTCCCAGCTTCCTTCTCCAAGAATTATCAGTGTTTTCCACTCTGTCAGTTTATAGGGAGGATTGAATAAGGTATCTGGTGCCTGCCCATGATCAGCACCAGGCAGGTGCTGGCTTTTATTGTTCTTTTCCTTTGAAGGAGACTGTAAGCTTGTTTTGGGGGCAAATAGCCTTCAATTCTCGGGGGCCACCTGTTCCTGGGGTGGAGGGAGGGCTCTCCTGTGTGAGTCTCTTCTAAGTGGCAACAGTGACCCCAGGCCACTCCAATCGCAGAAGCAGTGTCCTCCAGGGGCCTCCTCTAGGCTTGCAGAAGAGGAAGAGGGAGGTGACGTCCAGGTCCAGCCTGGATACAGACATAATTTTTGCTCACATCCCATTGGCCAGAATTAATCTTGGGGCCCACCTGCAGGCAAGTGGCTTCCTACACACACACAGAGAGAGAGAGAGAGAGAGAGAGAGAGAGAGAGAGAGAGAGAGAGAGAGTGTGTGTTTCGTGTTTCTCCAAAGGAAAATTGGGATGTGAGGCCTGGAAGAGGGGTGGGTGCTGGGCTGGCAAACACCGTTGATGCCAGTGCCCTTGGTTAACTCCAAACGGTAACACCTAGGCCAGTGTCCCTCATTAGATGGTGACCTTATCACCTCCATCTGAGAGAAGAGGGTCTGTAGTGTAGTGTGGCTCTTCGGGCACTGGGTCCCAGCTGTGCCTCAGAGCTTTCCTGGTCATATCTCAGCTGCAGATGTGGCTGTCCTCTGTGTCCACTCCTCCGTTCCCTTCACGGGGGCTTACCTGGGGAGGAGAAAGGACAGTGGGGTGTGCACACTCACGCCAGGAATCTCTTTGACCCTTGTGGAGAGGCAGCCGTCCTCCAACCCCGCGGGCAGCCCCCAGTGAGGTGGAAGATGAATCCAACGAGGTCTCAGTCTAGAGGGGAAGGAAGACGGGCAGGGCGATGATTGTGACTCTGGACCCCAAGACACGCAGGCCGGAAGAGGTCGCTACTGAGGGGATGGGAAGACTTCACAGGGAATCAGTTAAAATATAAAAAATGGAATTAAAACAAACAAACAAACAAAGAAGGTGAAATGACCCACAGAGCTACCCGAAGGACTCTCAGGCCCGGTTCCTCTCCACGGGAACCCATCTCCCCCTTGCACTCAGGGTTTTGATGTTAACTCCTTGGGGACCAAGTTGACCAGATGTCCTGTTTCTCTGGTCCTGCCGTTTATGCCCCCAACTTTCTCTTTGTCTTCAGTGACTCAGTTGCAAATCTGGGATGGGGACGCTTATTGAAATTTTATAATGCTCTTAAAGGATCACCCCACTGGCCATCTTACTGCCAGTTTTTCCGAGTTTTTCATCTTCTCTACACCCCACCTCCATCCTGCCACCATCTACCAGGCACCTTTCCCCATTTCAGAATAAGCATCTTGTCCCTCAAGGTTCTTACTTAAAAAAATAGTCCGTTGCCAGCTTGCCTCTAAATGTGTGATTCCTTTAAAGGCATTGCCTTGTCTTTCCCCTCCTGGATGAGGATCATCTTGGTTGACAGAGTGCTGGTGGGGAATTGGAATGAGCCTGGAGCTGGCTCTGGCAGGTTGCACAGTTGTCCACTAGATGGCAGCAGTGTATGAGCTGTGCACCACCAAGTGCGAGGACCCTGGAGAGGACTTGGCCCTACCCAAGGCAGGAACGCCTGCGTCCTAACCAGCACCCAGCCAATCTCATGTGAACTGGTGCTGGCATCCTGTGTGGGGACCGAAATGACTCCAGCTTAGAGAGTTATGTATGATGTGAAGTGGGAGTGCAGATTGGACAAGTCACTAAACAAGTGGCTTGGGGACAGAATCTCAGATGGCCCAAGTCATAGGTCTTCCTGTTAGAGGTGACCTACTTTCCGATAGGGTGGACAGTACTGTCATCACTTGTCCAAACAGATAAAATGGAGGTCATGCCCTTCATCTCCTCTTGCAGCCTGCTTTAGTGCTTCATATTGATGTTCTGTAGTCAGGGTCCCCAGGTCCCAACGCATTCTCTGAAGTCCCTGGTGACTGGCCAAACTGCTGACCAACTTCACCTTGTTCTCTCCTGGCCCTGACTCTCCTCCCACACCCTCCCTGGCTGTCTTTTGACACATGATGCCCAGAGGAGTGAGGTTAGGCCTTGTCACTTAGGGCACCTGGAAGGCGTGGCGTCCTGTGTTAGAGAGGAGCTCTGCTTTCACTGGGATGAGTCTGTCAAACACTTCGATGACAGGGACAGGTGACACATTCACTGCTTATGTAATGCTGAGATTCTGGTCATGAATGTGGGACATTCTCTCTATTTGGAATTGAAAAATTGAACTGAAAAATTTTCTCTTGCAGGTAGTTTTCAAAAATGTCTTTTTAAAAATTTAGAATAGTTCTGAAGTGTTGAAAAATTGGCTAAGAAGATGCAGAGATTTCCCACCTACTCCACGCTGAGTGTCTCCTATCTTCAACACCTTGTCTAAGTGAGGTTCGTTTGTCACAATGAAAGAACTAATACTGATACATCATTTTAACTAAACTCCATGCTGCTCCATATTCCTTAATTTTAACCTCATGTCCCTTTTCTGATTCAGGTTCCTGTCCAGTTACTAAATTTATTTAGCCATCACATCTCCTGCGGCTCCTCTTGGTTGGGGCAGTTTCTCCCACTTTCCTGCTTTGATGACCCTGACGGTTTTGAGGATTCCTGGTCAGGTGTTTCTGCCCCTCAGTTAGGAATGTCTGATGTTGGCTTCATGATTAGACTGGGTCACTGGCTGTAGGAGGCCAAGCACAGAGGTGGAATGTTGTCCTCCACATGTTCTATGTCCTCACACACCTAGGGGTGTACACTGTCCTCACCACTGGTCAGGGGCAACCCGGATCACCCAACTGAGACTGTTTTTCAGATGTTTATGCAACATTGCTCTTCTGCAACTCTTTGGAAAGAACAGGGAGCTCTGCTTCACTTCTTTTTTAAAAATAAATATTTATTTTTCAGTTGTACACAATATCTTTATGTATTTATTTTTATATGGTGCTGGGGGTCGAACCTAGGGCCTCGCCCATGGTAGGTGAGCACTCTACCGCTGAGCCACAACCCCAAGCGCTCTGCTTCACTTCTTTAAGAGCAAAGCAGGTAGATTTTTCACGTACTGATCTTTTGTACCTTTTGTCAGGTTTGTCCATATTTCACATTTTGATGCTATTCTAAATGGAATTGTTTTGTAGTTTATTTATTTATTTATTTTTGTGCTGGGGACTGATCCCTGGGGTGTTTAACCACTGAGCTACATCCCCGGCCCTTTTTTATTTTTTATTTCGAGACAGGGTCTTGCTAAGTTGCTTAAGTTCTCACTAAGTTGCTGAGGCTGGCTTTGAACTTTCGATCCTCCTGCCTCAGCCTCTTGAGCCCTGGGGATTACAGGTGTTCGTCACCACACCTGGCTTATTTTGAAAATTTTTATTTCCAGTGGTTTGTTGTTAGCATTTGGGTTTTAACTGATATTTCTATTCTGATCTTGAAATGTTGTTAGCCTCATTTTTTTTTGTTGTTGTTCTAGAGCTTTTTGTAGATCATATTGGATTTTCTTGGCAGACAGTCAGGTTGTCTGAAAACAAAAGCAATTTTATTTTTTCTTTCTGATTAGGGAGATTTGTTTATTTCTCATGCCTTATTATGTGAACTAGAACCTCCAGTACGATTTTGATTGAAAGTGGAATGAGAACAGAAATCCTATGTTCCTGATCTTCTGGGGAAAGCATTCAGTCTTTTACCATTAAATTAGATATGAGCTTCAAGTATTTTATAGATACTTTATAATGGAAGTTTCTTTCTAATTATCGTTTTCTGAGACTTTTATTTAATTGAAGTTGGATTTTGTCAAATGCTTTTAATTTTTTTTTTAGTTGTCAATGAACCTTCATTTTATTTATTTGTATGAGGTGCTGAGAATCCACACAGTGCCTCACACTTGCTGGGCAAGTGCTTTACCACTGAGTCACAACCCCAGCCCTTGATAGCGTTTTAATAACAGTAGAATTTGTAGTGAGGTTATTCTCTCACTCCCCAAGGTATGAGTCATTTTAATTTTTTCCCCTTTTCACAATAATTAGAAATTTGTCAATTTCACTGATCTTCTCAAATAACCAACTTGCAGTCCATTTTTTTTTAATGTTTTACTCTTTTTCATCTAGATACTTCATTCTGACGTTTCTAATTTCCTTTCTTCTGTTTCCTTTGGGTCTACTCTTCTTTTCTAGTTTCCTACTGTGGAATCTGTGCATTTCTTCTTTTCTAGTGAGGACGTTGGTGCTCACGGGTTTCAGCCTCGTTCCCACTTTCCTGTCCTCTGTGTTCTAGGTGACTGAGAAGGCTGTCACTCAGCTTCTGGGTCTTGGAGATTATCTAAGAGATCTTTCTGTCATTGTTTTTCTAACTTACTTTCACTGTAGTTAGAGAATTCACTTGGTATCAGCCACATAGATAATTTGAATTTATTGGGCCTTGTTCTGTGGGCCTCACTGTGGTCCACCTTGGACGTTCCCAGTGCCCTTGCGAAGACAGCTCTGCAGCTAGGTGGAGGGTGGTGCATGGCTCCTACCGGTTGGCAGACCCATTCAGCTCTCCTCGTCCCCCGTGGTTTCCCGTTTACTTGTTCTGTCAAGCTGCATCATGACGTTAGCTGAGAATCGTTTGAGCTGAAACTTTAGGACAATGTTCTAGTGAAGGCAGCAGGATTTTTATCTTCTTCTCCATATTGTTGGGAAAACCATCATGACATCATGTTCCAAAGTGCAGTTCTGTTCAATGGCGGTTGGGTGAGCTGCTGTTGGAACAACATCCTGCTGTTGGAAGGGTAAGGAACACTTGGAACACACACTAGCCCTCAAGAACCTGTTTAATCTGGTCAATTTCTCATTTCTCATATATGCTTGATTTTAACACTATTTTCCCATATGATGCTCATTAATAAAATCACATAGAGGTAACTTATTTGGAACATATTTTAAGACATATCTAGTAGATAAAGTTTTAGTTGCTATGTTAGATATTCTTTATCATGTTAGTAAAGTATTTTTAAATTTCTATTTTGGGAAGAATCTTGTTTTTAAAAATAAAAGATATAAAATGACAACAGATCTTATTGAGGTGACCACATGTTTTTCTTTTCTGATCTACAGAAGTGACAAATTCTACACCTGCTTGGATGATATTTTCTCACATCAAAATTTATACACCTGCTTGGATGTTATTTTCTCACATAAAGCTGATATCAACTCATTTAGAGTTTTATTTAGAACTTTAGATCAATATTTATATTTGAGATAGGTTTCAGGTTTGTTTCATGTATATACTAGTTTTGCCAGGTTTTGACATTTAAGGCTATAGCAGCTTGTTAAATTAATTGGGGTGGTTTCCATTTGTTTCTGTACTACGGAATAGTTTACATAGCAAAAGAATTGTCTATTTGAAAGTTTAAAACAACTTGCCCATAAAACTGTCTCAGTTTAGAGCTACAACTAGTCTATGAACATGTGCAATTAAGGGAATATTTGATTTATTTTACATGTAAAGAGTGGAGGGGGTTCAATTCTTGACATATTGAAGAGGTCTTCTCAAAATAATAGTCTCTTGACACTAATTATAAGAAAAAATGGGCTTCCTCTGTTCTCTGACTTAGAATTTCTCTTTACCAGAGAAATAAACACAGGATTGAAAGGCTGTAGCTTTATGTACAGAGGTTCTGTTTGGGATGATGAAAAAGTTCTGGAAATAAATAATGGACTTGCTTGTACAAGATTGTACAAAGTACCACTGAACTGTACACTAAAAATGGTTAAAATATAAATTTTATTATATGTATAGTGCCATAAATAAAAAATAGATAGAGAAGACAAAAATAGAGACAGTAAAAAGATCAGTGTTTGTCAGAGGGAGAGGGGGATAAAAAAGTGGGGCATACGGGATTTTTTGGGGGTAGTGAGTTATTCTTTATAATGCTGCATTGCATTGTACGGATATATGACATCATACATTTGTCAAAAGCATAGAGCTATCAACACAAAGAATGAACCCTAAAATAGACCATGGACTTCAGTTAGTAGTACTATATATATATATATATATATATATATATATATATATATATATATATATACATACATACACTGAGTTCTCACTTGTAACAAGTACATTGCAGAAACATGAGATGTTAATAAGGGAAATGGGGAAGGAGGACAGAGGAGGTATATGGAATCTGGCTACTTTCTTCTCTCTCTCTTTTTTTTTTTTTTTTTTTTTTTTTTTGTAAACCTAAAACTGCTTTAAAAAGTAAAGTCAACCATTGGTTTTTCAAGAAAGCAGAGAAACATGAACCAAGGACAAATATAGGAATGGCAGCAGATGTTTCCTCAGAAACAATGCAAGTCAGAAGACAGTGGAGGAAAATACTGAAAGAAAAAATGGTCAACATGGAATATTTAGGAAGGGCAATAACTTTCAAAAATGAAGATAAAAATGAAAACTTTCTCAGACATTAAAAGCTGGTAGAATGTATTACTATCAGTTCCACACCACAAGGAAATCTTCTAAGTGGAAAGAAAATGGTACCAGATAGAAATCTAGATGACACAGAATGAAAGAAGAACAATGGAAATAGTAACTCTGTGGGTAAATATAAAGGTATCTGGGTGCTACCAATTCCTGAGCTTTGGGGTGTGAGGATTCTGCAGTGCTAAACAGGTAGGTGTTTAGCCTTTCCAGATCCTTTCTTAAACAGTTATCTTGAGTTTGCTAAGTCATTTACATCATTTGTGTCATTTTGTCCCTATACATCGTTCATATCATTTTGTCACAGACCTTTTGCTTTCTTGATCCAGATTTTTTTTTTTTGGCAGGTATCACCTCTTCCATTTTTCCAGCACTGAAAAATTATCTATCATTATCCATAATTGATATTAATATTCTCATATTTCATCTGTCTTTGCTTATCAGAAAGAGATGAAATATAAACATAGTACATAGGTATTTTAAAAAATGATCAGAACATCAGTGAGCTACAGGAAATTCTTCAACTTTTATGACCCTTGATTAAAGTAGGTAACCAGAGTGCTTTCAATTGAAATTTATTTATTCTTGTTTTGAATTTTCTTTTGGTTTGGAGAGCATGTTAATATTTCCATTTTTCAAAATGGTGCAAATTTGAATTAATTAATATGAATCCTCAAATTTATGAGATCACATTTGGAGATTTGAATATTTTGGTTTAAATATGTGTTTTTGTAGTTACTTAAAATGGGATCTCATAGTTACTTTGAAGCATCAGGAAGCCATGTGGGACTTTAGAAAGTATCTATCTCTGGTACAGAGCTGGTCAGAGCTCAGGAGTTCTTGTTTATCATCTAGTTCTGCTCAATGCTAATTGTGAGTCTTGGGTTAATTGGCTCAGTTTCCTTACAGTATTTTAATGATGGTGGTGGGCCTTTGATAATTAAAACAGTTTATGTTTCTTTGAAAATTTTCCTATTCTGTGAGAGTGGGGAAAAAACAAACCCATACATTTCTTTCATCCAGTTATAAAACAAACAAAAGCTTTGGGTACTCTGAGCCATTTCATGGAGAGTCTGGTCACCACCAGGGCCAGGAATCTAGGCCTCCAGCATTCTGCAAGATTCCCCTATGATCTAGATAAGGAAGGGATATAGGGCACAGACCTCCAGGAGAAAGACTTCAGCATGACGACTGGGACCAACAAAGAGGACCCATATCAGAGAAATTGGAGAGCTGACCAGGAACAAAAGGCAGTTTCCACAACCTGGGGGCAAGATGTGGACCACTCACTGGACTAGAGCAAATGGACCAAGGTAAGGGCCTGGTTTATAGGAGCAAGGAGTGAGGTTAATACATGGGATCAGTAGTCTGGCCTGGGTAGACCAATCATAGCTCAGAGCCACTGCTGAACTTGCAAGAGCAGGGCAGAGGATACTGTTTATGTGCCCATACCAAGTGTGTGTCAGTTTTAGAGGTATCAATCTGCATCTTTGGGTCTGGTCAAGGACAGCTCTGTAGTTAAGCAAAGAAGCCTTCTAGAGAAGATGACTTTGAATTGGACACGCCACTTCTCAGCATCTTTTCAAATGAAGAGTTAACATGCACTGTTCTATGCATCTGGCATGTGTTGGCCAAATTAATAAAAATACAGCGTGGGGTATTTTATAGGTTAGAAAACTGGAGTGTGAAGAGTTGGAATAATTTTCTTAAGTCAATACAGCTAGAAGATAGCTTTGCTGGAAGTCAAGCCAGGTTGTCCTCAAATCCTTAATTCCCAGCCATTTCAGTACAATTATGTAAATTTACCAAGACTATTGGGAGAGACTATATTAGACTTTATTAGAAATAATGGATTTAGATAATTTAAAAATTCAGTTGTATTTATTTATTTATTTTTTGAAACTAAACTTAGTTTTTAGTAGTTTTTCAAAGCCAAGAGGCAGCATTGTCTTTGTCCACCAGGGGGCGCTCCCAGCACAACCTCCAAGTTCAGAGTCCTCTCCAGGTTCTCAGCCCTGGAGATGGGGCTGTGCAATTTTGTATGAATGACAGCAGCCAACCTTACACTGATCAGTGTCTTTGACAAAATCCAGAAGTTCTCAAACATGCAAAAAGAAATCATTACTTCCAAATGGTTTGCAGATGCGAGACACACATGCCCGAGGAGTCCTGTTGTCTCTAGTGTTTACTCTGTGGTTTTTCTCAAGGAGGGGAAGGGGACAAAAGGTAGCCCCCCCCCCTTGGTGGTGATTCCTGTATCCTAGGAGGGGGTGGTCCCAGAACAAGGACTTAAGTGGGTTGTCCCTCTAGGTGGGGGTCGTGGGACCCAGTGGGGCCGGACCTGCAGGAACACGTGAGGGTGTATTTGGGGCTATGACTCAGTTAAAAAGAGCCACCCTTGATTCATGGGCAGTGCTCTGTGGGAGGAACTTTCCCTAGTGAGCCATAAAGGATGGGATTCGGAAGGGCTGTTTCATTGGGTTGGAGGTAGTTGGGGGAGCCTCAGCATGTTTCACTGGCTTTCTTTATGCCCCCCGCCTCTCTCTGTGATTCTGTCATATTTCCAGGGAGGTGGTTCATGAAAAATCACACAGCAATTCTACAAGCATATACATGGAGAAGCAATGGGGGTCATCCAACAAGGCCATCTTTTGTGATTTTTTCTTTAAATTGTAGATGGACACAACAACTTTATATTTATTTATTTATTTATTTTTATGTGGTGCTGAGGATCGAACCCAGGGCCTCATGCATGCCAGGCGAGTGTTCTACCACTGAGCCACAACCCCAGCCTGGTGATTTTTTTTTTTTTAATGGCATTGGTCAACACTTCCTAGGTTTGATGATATCTTATCCAGAGAGAATGAATAGTAAGTCAGCTTGGAAGGACCTCAGAATCCAAGCATATACTTTCAAAGAGTCTTGAAGTTGAAAGGGAGCTTAAAACCCACATTATTCAACCATATTTCAATACCGAGTCGTCTCTGACAACCCCTTCAAAGACGACCGCCTGGTGGGTAGTGTCTGTCGTGCCTAAAAGGGGGAGACATCCCCTTCTCTTCTGGGTAGGTCCAACTCCTAGGAGAAAGTCGCCTTTCATTTCTGTCTACTGGTCTTAGATTTTCAAATCCTCATTGCTAGTGTTTATCGCACACAGGGAGCTGGTTTAGATGTTATCTTACTTAGTCCCCAAGGCCTCTCTGTGGGTACAATGGTCAGCTTGGGCTGCCATAACCAAATGCCATCCACTGGGCCGAGCAACAGACATTTATTTTCTCACAGTTCTGGAGGCCAGAAGTCCAGGTTCAGCTGGATTTCCAGTCAGGGCTCCCTTCCTGGGTGCTGCTGTCTGTCTAGGCGGTCACATGGCCTTTCTTGAGAGTGGAGAGAGAAAGGAGTGTGGGGGTGGGGGATATGGCTAATGTTTCTTCTTTAAGGAACCCATCTTATCAGATTACAGTCCCCCACTGGGACCTCATTTAGCCTTTACTACTTAGCTACCCTGACTCTAAATACAGCCATCACTCTTAAGAATTTTTGGCACCCATTCATTCTACAACAATATTAGTATCCTGGTTTATGGAGGAGGAAACTGTGAGGGATCAGCTTGCTTTCTCATGCAGTGAGTGTTTTGATCAGAATTGAGGACAGATCTGCCCCATTCCAAAGCTAATGCACTTTCCTTTAAGCCACATTGCCCCATGTTTCTGGAGAAAGCTGGTCCACTTTGGATTTGAGACCACCAGAAGCAAGTTCTTGGAATTGATTCTTTGTCCTGCCCAATTCCGGCAGAGCAGGAGACTTAACAAGGATTTGTTCCACAGCCCTCTCTAGGAGAACAGACACATTTTAGGACTGGGGGTCATAACAAGAGGGGCTGTGTGGTCTGTGCAGTCAAAGGCCCAGAATATTAGCTTGATAGGGCTGCTATATAACAAAATGCCACAGAAATAGCTTAAATAGCACAAATATATTTTCTTATGCTTCTGGAGCGTAAGAATCTGAGATCAAGGTGTGGGTCTCTTCAGCAGCATGGTTTTCCCTCTGCATGGGTCTGCATCCTAATCTCTTCTTCTTATAAGGACATTAGTTATTTTGGATTAGGACCCATCCTAGTGACCTCGTTTTAACTTAATTGCCTCTTTAAAGACTCTATTTCCAAATACAGTTACAGCGGGAGGGACTGGGAGCTGAGTCTACATACTGCAGGTCTGTGAGCCTGCGGCATCCAGGGATGCTGGCCAGCAGAGGGCGCAGTGCCCGCATCGAGCTGCGCTACGGGGAAGGGGCGGCTCAGAGCAAGGGCCTCCCTGTCAGAGTGCTTCCAGAAGCACAGCTTGATCCCCCGGGGTTGCACCCCAGTTTACCCGTGTACCCCATATACTTCCAAACGGCAGGGAAAGAAAGAGACAGCACCTTGACTGCAATGAAATGTCATCGCTGTCTTTGAACCCTGCGATTGTTTTTGTTACCAGAAAACATTTTCCCCTTCCCTAGGATAGCATCTCTCTCAGTATTCTGTTTACGTTTTATTCTAGCACACACTTTCTGTCCCCTCCCCGCAGCGAGTTGCATCAATCTGTCTCCTTAGCTGCCATCACACATAGGAGTAGCGTGCCCTGGGCACACAGTGTCCTCTGCAAAGGGCGGAGACTTAGGAAACCATAGCACGACAGGACTTTAGAAATCCTGGAAGAGATGTGCAGAAGCGCCCAGGAACTCACTGCACCAAAGGAAGCTGCTTTAACAGAAAATTTCGTGCAGGGCATGGGCTGTACAGGGAATGGGTCGGAGAACCCGAAGAACCAGGAAGGGCGGGTGGGCGCAGCAGAATGCAGCAGCTTGCTGGAGTTTCTGGGCCACTGCTCCTGTGTGGTCAGGTGCAGCTCCTCCATGCACAGGAGGAGGCACAGCCTCACCTGGGGAGTCAGTCTTGGCCTTCATCTGTGGGTCACGCTTGTGACTCTCCAGACTCAGTGGCGAGATGAAGATTATGAGATGAAAATAATCTCACTTGTGTACCCCAGATCTGCCTGATGAAGACTCAGCTCCCAGTCCCTCATCTTCACTCTCTGGAAGACTGTAACCAAAGTAATGACCTGGGAGTTAAGTACCAGCCACAGCCTTTATACCAGGTGAAAGGGAAAACCAAGGGAAAGGAAAAAAAATCAGTCAACATGTTCTCACATGCCAGACCCACATTAAGGATGAATCCACGTTTACTTGGTGGAATTTTTCCTGCATTAAATCTGTAGTGATATCTCCTGAATCAGACAAGAAATAATACCAAGTCTGTAACTATGCCAGATGACAGCAGGAGGAGGCCTTTTGCTTTCAAGATCACATATTTTCATCTCGTAATTTAGCCTGACTTGCAGGATAAGGTTTTGATGGAACCTTTATGACAAGTTCTTACAGCCATTTTAAATTTAATATAAATTATAAACATGTATGTTGTTAATACACGCTGGATCATTTGTTTCCTTTAAAAAATCAGTATTTTAGTTTTATTTGTTATTTATTTATTGTTTTGGTAGCAGGGATTCCAACCCAGGAGCAATTGATCACTGAGCCACATCCGTAGCTCTTTTTTTTTAATTATTTATTTTGAGAGAGAGTCTTGCTAAGTTATCTAGCTAGGGCCTCACTAAGTTGCTGAGGTTGGCTTTGAACTTGCGATCCTACTGAGCTGCTGGGGTTATAGGCATGAGCTACTGTGCCCAGTCCATTTTAAATATTTTATTGGTGCATTATAATTATACATAATAGTGGGATCCATTATGCCATATTTGTGCACGCATGTAACATAGTTTGACCAATCTCATTCCCTAGCACCTTCCCTTCCCCTTCCTTCATCCCTCCCACTGATCTTCTTGGTCTACTCTACTGATATCCCTTCTATTATTATTATTTCAATAAGTACATTATAATTATATATATATACATATATATGTATATGCATATATATATGCAGGATTCATTGTGATATATTAATACATGGATGTAACATAGTTTAGTAGATTTCATTGATGTTTCTAGCTTTCTTTCCTCAAAGTTACAGATAAACAAGAGGAAGAGTTACAAGGAACCCTGTGGTACTAGATTAGAGTACCGGATTACATCAGGAACATTTATACACAGATGGATGGGCACAGGAGCGATGATAAATGTGCATATAGACCTGGGTCAGCACATACAGGTACGTTAGCTTTGTCCACTGAGAAAACCTGGAATCGATGGCACCCCAGTCACAGCATACCCAGTGCTCAGGCCTTGCTTTCTAAACCATCCTCCAGTGAAATGATCAGAGTTCTTTGGAGAAATGGCTGATTCTAGGGCCAGTGTCGGGAAAATATGAGATGCATCTGGAGCAACTTGTAGGGCCAGAGGGACAAAGGCTCAAGAACTGAAAGGGTGGGAGCACTTCAGAGCGAGAGGGTTCGCTATGGCCAGAGTGGAGCAATTGGAACTATGAAATAAACACTTGGAATTATAACCCAAAGTACAAACAAACCCATATGGGTAAAAATAAATGACTGCATACATGAATAAATGCAGAAAAGAGGCAACTCTTTTGCAGATGAATTCCGAATGACAGGTGCACCTGCTTCCTCTTGTCAAGAGACAGCTCAGCTCTTTGCCCTTTGCGTTCAAGCAGGGCTTACTGACTCACTTCTGATAAACAGAGTACAGACAGGGAAAAATAGCAACTGTTCAGTGGTGAGGGTGGCAAACACAACCTGAACCAAGAGATGGACGGCGACGTTGCTATCGATGTCACCCGACTACCACGTACCCCCCGATGTGATGTGACGAGAAGGCGCTTTACTTCAGTGGCATTCTTTGCAAAATACCACGGCCCAGGGACAACATCCTGTGTCTAGTCATGTGAGAAATATCAACACAAACTTAAATTGAGGGATATTCTTCAAAATATTTGACAGATATTCCTCAAAAGTGCCAACGTCATGAGAAATGGTCACAGACAAAGAAGGGACTAAGGGGACATGACAACCAAATCCAGGCATCATATTCTGGGTTGGATCCTGGAATAGATGGAAAGATTCATAGAAAACTACCAAAACCCAAATGAAATCTGGTGTCTAGTTAGTCTGGCCTCTCAGTTGGACAATGTGTCACAATAATGAAAGATTATCATCCAGGGAAGCTGCGGGAGGGCGCAGGCATGTGGGCAATCTGTACACAGATGCGTGCTCTATTCCAGTATTAAAATTGTACTTACAGGAACCTCCTTATTTCCCTGCCCATCCATCTTGCTCTTTTCCTCAGTCTGGACCTAACCTGGAGGGGTTCTTTGCCTGTGAGAATGTTCCAGTCTCGATTCCTGCAGGGTCTGGGTCCTCTGTGGTCTTGTCTGTGTTTCAGTTGCTGTAGTTTTCCGTGAACTGACCTTGGTGAACAGGGAAGTACGATGAGAATCTCAGAGAATCTGGGTTCTAGAAAGACCCACCTGTCTCCTTGTGCAGCAGTAACCCTCTTACGTGGAGTCAGCATCCACCCTCCCATTCAGTACAGAAGGACCCTTCCTGACTGTTGATTCAGAGGCAAGAGAACTTAAAAGGGCCCAGGGAGGTCATAATGAATCCAAGGTCTTTGTCTCTGGCGGAAGCATTTTTTCCGCGAGGACCAACACCTCCAAACCAGCACAGCTTCAATATGGAATGATGAAAACCAGATATTCATGGGTCATGATAAATAAAGAGAGTTAACTTCCATTTTCCCCCCTTTCTTGGGCTCACGGCTTCTGAGTATGATGGAAGGAAGCCACGGCACATGAGTTGAATTGCTTCTTATGAGACAGAACCCTGATTTTCCAGGATGTTGTCACCTAAACTGACATAACTGAGCTTTCAGGAGTCTGTCCCTCCAGGCTGCTGGGTTCTGTCAGGGCCTCCTTTTCTGGGCATGGTGACTCTGTAAGCCAAGTGACTGTCACCGTGGACATGAGCCCATCACTTCACTGATTTTTTCAGTGGCATGAGTTCTTTAGTTGGAAGCCACACTGTGTGGAATGATGGTGAGCAAGGAGTTCTGTCCAGGGCACCTTTTCCTGCAGAGGGTTAGGCAGCAATGGTAGCTAGACCAGCCTTGGTGGAGAGAGGGCCAGGCCGGTGGATGTGTGTGGAGCCTCCATCTTCGGCACCATCCCTCTAGCTTCTGCCGGTGGCCAGGTGAGATGCTGCTCACACCTCTCTACTCAAGACCTTCTGTGGCAGTGGATGCCCACAGCAAGCCATCGGGTGGACGCAGGCATCTCCACACCCTCTGGGTATTCTCAGAGATCCACCCCACACACCCTGGCTGCTCATCTCCCCATCTCATTTTCTCCAGATCCCCGGCAAGTGCCATAACATCAACCACTCCACAGAATCACTGCACCACGGCGCCTCTCCTCCCCCCCTAGAAGACAGAGAGGGCACTGATTGAGCTGCCCTGCCTTTAGGAGGTACTCCTGACTGGGTCGTAAGCAGCAGCCCTTTCCTGTTCCCACAGTGTGTGGAATCACCATCATCAAGGGCAGACACCTTTCCCCTCCTCATCCAAGGGGTCCGGAGGACTTCCCATGAGGCCATAGAGGGAGATTGAGGGAGGAGAGGCCAGGGAGGGGTGTAGGGTCCAGGTCGTCTGAGATCCTGGGCGCCTGCTGCCCCTGCCTTCTGCTGCAGTTGGATTCTAGACTCCCTGCCTCTCTGATCATGTGCCTCTGCAACCTGGTGAGTCCCTGCCTCAGACACCACCCATTCATTCTGGGAGCTCAGGCCACATGTTTGCATGATGTGTCATGGCCCGGGGTGTGTGTCCTTATCAGACACCACTGTGACAGGAGCCATTCTTAAAGGGAGAGCGCCTGTCTGAAGGTGAGGGCAACGCTTTGCTCTTCAGCCTTAGAGCCCTGCACTACGACTCCCCTTTTGAAGCTCGTTAGAGGCTTCACAAAGTGTTGCTGGTTTCTGCAGAAACTACACATCATGAACGTTCTGGGTCATAAGGCCTAAATGACAAAGCACCTTGCCCTGGAGGCTGCTGACCTGCTGCGGTCACTCTCAGCCTCTGGTCTCCACTCGAAACTGGAAGTCCGATGGGTAAATGGGTCTGAATAGCACATTTAACGTGATATATTCCCTTGAAATATAGAAAAAGACCCACCAAGTAGTATAATCTAGTTTTCAATGACAAGAGGTGAAAGGAACATAGTCTGTCTGCCACTTGGGAGGGAGAGCTCAGCACGGTCAACGCTCCGTCTCCAGCTGCCATTTGTCATCTTCCCGAAGGATCTAAGGAATTTGCTATTTCTTATGCATGACATTATCAGTACACTGGGTCAGCATGATTTCTATGGGGCACCAAGACCATCAAGATCTCTACCTTGAGGCAAAACTTGACGGTATACCATTGGTTCTGTCGATCCCAGCAAACTGCTTCTGGTGGTCCCTGGAAACGGGTGGAGAGAAACCACGCATCTGCCACATCCCGTGCTGCATACGAGCTGCAAAAAATTGTTCTGATTTGCTCCCAGAAAGCTTTCTCGTCTGGAGCAACATCTGTTTATGTTTCCAACAATGCACTTTCTACAAGATCCGTCCACCTCCTGGTGGGTCAAACATCCGTTAGGTGGGAAAGGTGATAAGTACCACCAGCCCTTCTTCCTCGGAATCTCCGCTGGTGCTACTGATCTCTGCAGCTGCCCTCTAGGAATGTAGTCAAGCTTTGGCTTTTCTGTTAGCAGAGAGAGGATGTTTCAGGGACCGGGCTCAGTCCTTCCTACAACAGTAGCTTCACCCTATGGGTCAGAGAGCCAGTATGGCCGCCGTTTCAAGTGTGCGCTTTCTACATGCAGGAAACAGAGAAAGATGCACATGTTGCGACAGCCCTCAGGACTGTGGGCTCTCTGTGATTTGGACTTGAGCTAAAATTCCATTTGCTAGTTGGTTTTTATGACCCTGTTCCCACTCTGACTTACGGATCACAAAGATCCCTGGGGTCTTTAGAAACTAGCATCAATTCTGAAATTGTGTCTTGTAGACCCCAAAGGTCCAGGTCCTCTCCTTTCCCATGCATGGTCACTATTTATTAGGGTTCCCTATCCTTTGGGAGAAGGTGCAGAGGAGTACCCTGGGACAGGGTGGTTGGCTTCTTCCTTAAGGTGACCTGGTTTCTTTAATCAAGAGTCCTTGGAGTGGTTTGGGACTAGGAACTGGAGCAAAGGTTTTCCATTGTGGTGACAAGATTCTCTGTTGGGGTGACTCAGTCAGGCTTCCAGCTAATAGAGCTGCAGTTTTTCTATCAAGGAATCTTTTATCTGGGTCCCTACCTACTCCATTCCCAGAGACACTGGGATCAGTTAGTCACATTGGAGCAAAGATCATGCAGATCCCCAGATTCTGATTCACCACGTCCCTCCTGCTGCCCATCACTTCAAACATGTTACCTTGTTGCTGATAAGTTCTGAGTTGGCCGCTGCTACTCTGCAATCCCCCAGGAAATCAGGGAGCCCCTATCCATGGAGGCACCCTCCACTGTCACATCACAGCAGCATCCAGGAGATGGCCACCAGAGAGTGTGAGACTGTCCTGGAGTTTTGCTTAATGATGTCATTCTCAAAGCCATCGTCCCGGGAATGTCCCCTGAGCTCTGCTGGGGAATGGAGAAGTGCAGCTAGGTGTGCAGGCTGTGTTTGATAAATTTACTCCAGCTCCCATCTCCATGACCTTTTGTTTCTATGTGATACCAGGAAAGCTCTGGAATCTCAGCCCTGGCACATGTAGGTTACCCCGCCCAGCCAAGCAAATTGCTAGGACCATTTCCAGCTGCAGTAGCTAACCTGCTGGACCCCGTCTCAGGTAGAAGAGAAGGGAAGAGTTCCACCTGTGTCAGCACAGTTAGCCTGGTCCAGGGATGGGCTCCAGAGCCCATGCAAACACAGAGGGCTGTTCACCATCCCAGAGGCTGATTGATGCCTCCACTCTGCTGTTAGGAAGCACATCCTCATCTGCATCCTCACTTGCTGCTTGGAAATGGACTTGGAAGGAGTGTGTGCGGCCTTTATTATGGAGAGAGACTCCTACTACTCAACTCCAATGTGTATTCCCACTCTGCTCAGAGCTGCTCCCTGTGCCCTGCCCCTAGTTGTTCCCCCAAATTCTTTTTCAACCCAACTTCCATTCTCTTCTTAGAAAGTATCATGATTCATGGGCTGGGGTTGTAGCTCAGTGGTAGAACGCTTGCCTAGCACCACATAAAAATAATCAAATAAAATAAACATATTGTGTTCAACTACAATTAAAAAAATATTTTTAAAAAGAAAGTATCATGGTTTATAATATGTTATGGGTGCAGGTAATTCTACTTGTCCACAGTGAGAACCAGTAGGAAGTTATGGACGTCTGACAGTTCTTTGGGTGACAGAAGCCCCTGAGGGTAAAATTTATTCCTTGACCAAGAGAATGATGCTGGGCATCTTAGTTAATGTCCACTGGGCTGATGAGTGCTGACCAGTCAGGAAGCATGCTAGCCCTTTCGTTTAACTGCCCCACACACTTTGCCTTTACTGATTTGATTGCCAGTAGCACCTTTTATAAAGCAGTAGAGCCAGCTCCATGGTGCCCTAGGGACAGGGTGAGTGGCTCCAGCACCTGTACCCTCTGCTGGCCATGACAGCAATGTCTAGAGGATGCTTCAGGGTGAACCTTAGGTGGGCCAAGAAAACACACCAACGTCTCCATTAGAAAAGGCACAAAATTTGGGAAACAATTTTTAACAGCGATTTGAGCAGAGCGGCTGGAGCGTACTTTTCAAACGTGGGAGACGTCCCAGGGCTTGGAGCCCCTTCTACGCAGTGTGAGCCAACATGGGTGTGCTTTGAACCCTGCCCTCCATGGCTGTGAAGGGCTTCCTGTACCTGCTGCACGGCTCAAAATCAAAACAAAATACACCCTTTTCCTGGTGGGAAGCGAGATGGTAGAGAGCAGCTGGGGTAGATCCTCGAAGTTCAAGGGGAAGTAGGCACCAGCAGTTGAGTTTGGGTCTCAGACAAGGGCAGTGATATTTGCCTATTCCTGTCCATAATTGTCAAATCTCCAATAAAAACATTGTTCTTGCTAAAAGCTCATATATCTCATTGTTAGCAGTTTGTTACTGGACAGGCTTTCTGTAAAGGTAGAGGTAAGGATTTTGTGTGTGTGTGTGATGTCATGGACCGGGAATAGGAGGGAGATCAGTGGAGGTGAGGAATAGGGAGGAACTGTGGAATGAAGTTGACCAAGGTACGTCCTGTACATACATGAACACATTACAGAGAATTCCACCTTTATGAATATCTATAAAGCAATTGAAAACAAATAAGTGAATAGAAGGAAGATCACCAGAGAAAGGGGAACATGGGAGAAAGGAGTAGGAAAGAGAGGTACCAGGAACTGAAACGGAGGAAATTGCATTCCATGCATGTATGATTATACCAAAATAACCCCGATATTTTGTATAACTATAATGCACTAATAAAAACATTGAAAAAACACCCAGACAGCCTACCACTTGCATGATGCTGTTGCATAAAAGAAAAAATCAACAAAAGCTCATGTCTTGGAAGACTCGGGGGCTCCAATTGCAACCCCAGCTTGTTTATGAGAATCAGTGATGATCTGAACTGGATTCCTTGGAGGTCTGGAAAGAACCACATCCTAAAAAATGTAGTGCTTATTTCACATCCTATACAGAGAAAGAGAAGCTTGGAAGTTTCGGTTAGAAAGGGATACTGTTAGGAAAACACAGTTCTATAGTAATCTGACTCCATTTCACTCCACAAAGCATGTCGTGATCGCAGACACACAGAGGGTTGGCGTGGACTTAATGTGGTCTCAGGAAGACACTCCCAGCGCTGTAGTACGCTTAATCCTTATTTTCCCTGCTAGAAAATGTGTAGTCTTGTTACTTGGTTTTTGGCAAAACAAAAGAATCCAAGGGATTGTGTGGATTCCTGAACGTTTCTGGGAGGATCTCAAACAACGGTTCAGAGCTTGGATGACATGAGTTCCTGCTAGAAGCTGCGGAGCCCCCCACGTCCGTGGTAGGGTGCAGTGGGTTTGTCTGGTATTAAAAAGGTCAGGCAGCTCCTATTGGATTGTTTGTTTCTGTGGATGCCTGGGCTTTCAAGTAGAACTTAAACTCCAGTCCCAGAAATTTGGACCCAGAAATTTGTAAGCCCTAATGGCCCCCAGGACCTGTGCCTCTGACAGCACTCATGTGGGGAGCAGTGGACTTGGGGACGTCATTTGTCAACGTAGATGATGGGGAAGAGTTCACAGCTTGTCTAGGCAGACGGCACGGGGCACACAAAGCCATCTTTTTTGCCTTCCCGAGTGTTTGCGGAGGGGCCAGGTGCATCCTGTGGTCTTTCTGTGAGAACCAGTTGAAGACGAGAGATTTCAGTCCCAGGAAATAGACATGGTTGCATTTCCAGACAGTGTTAGTGATGTCAGCAGCCTCCTCTGTCAGTCCTCCTCTGTCATGACGTGACCCAACGGTGCTTGGAAATTCAGCCACGTTTTGTGGTCGCCCACTCCTGCCCCTCACTGCTCACTACAATCTCATTTCCCTAGCAAGTGTCACTGTGCTGTGACCTCTCTAGCAGTGTGGCCCAGAGTCACCAGTCACATGACGTGTCCAAACGGTGCTTTTCTAAGGTTGGATTGGGACACTGGAGATGGTCTCTTGGCTCTTCTTCCTGAGCATTCACTCAAGTCACTTCAGATCTCCTTCCTATAAACCAATTAGTATCCTGAGGGTGAGATTTGCACTGGGCTTCGTAAAGTAAGTATTCACGATTCAATTGAAAGAAGCTTAGCCACAGCTGTCCTGGGTACATCTCATCCGGTGCTAAACCTTAGGAGTTTGTTGGCAGAGGTTCTTCAGGAACACCAAGAGATCACACCAGTTACTCGCTTCAAGTTCTATTTCTAAAAGCCAAGTAGGGCACCTGCGTAGCCCCCGAGTTGGAGAAGAGAAAGGAATCAAAAGTGTCGACAGAATGACATTTCCTGCCTTCTCCAAAACACAGTGGGCTTTGATAGAAAGGCACGGCCATGTCTTTCAGTGCGCGTGCGGGAATTTAGTCCCTTGCATGTGGGAGGGTGGTCTTCTCACCAACGTCTGCCTTCATGTCTATTTCCTGGGACTGACATGGTAGGAGCCCTTGAGCCTAAGGTGAGGGAATTGAAGGGCTTTCCATGAACAGCTCGGGTACAGTGTGAGTGAGGACACACACAGATCCTCCAGATGTTACTGCTGTTTTCTACGGATGGGTTTTGAATAATAGTTTGGTTCTTTCCCGAATTTCAAAGCCTGAGCGGCAGCTGTTCAATGTGAAATCAGCTCCTGCCAACCTTTTCTTGGGCATCACCCTGACTTTATAGTGGGGGAGATGTACTTAGGTATGTTCAACTCAAATGCCCTCCAGCTGCAGGATTCAGAGCCTGGCCCACACCCTTCTTGGGGTGACTTCAGTTACGATTGGGAACCACATCTCACAGTCTCTGTATCATTAGAGAAGCAACACCGAGTGCTCATGGGGAGTTTGCAAACAAATTTATACTTATGCTCAATAGTTCAGAGTCAATAAAAGGGATATTAGCAATTGAATTTTGGGGATTTATGTGCTTTGGTTCTAGTGAGCTTTTTGGAATCCATCCGGAAATCTCACGACTAGTGCTTTTGGAATGTAAATGGCATTAACAGTTTGTAGGCTTCCTCAAAGGTCGTGAAACTTCAGTTGCTTGTTTATATCTAAACAGGAGGTAATAGGAAGACTGACTTGGAGCTTTGCAAGGGTGGTTGTGACTGCTACCTGGCGTGGGGCATCTGTCATTATACAAGTGCCCTCAAGTCTGTCATTGTCCTTGCTAGGCTATAGGTAAGGCAGCGTGTTCAGTTTTTAAGGGTCACTTCTCATATCTATTTGTTTTCTTTGCCGTGCAGTGTGTGTGGGAGGAGATTGTGGACCCCATGTGACTCTCTGCTTTGTAGTGGGGTGGTGACCTTTGGCATCCACTTGTAACACTCTGAGCCCATTCTCCTGGGGTCCCTGCAGTCAGAGAGCCCAGAGTCTGCAGGCAGGCTGGTTAGTGACTTTTATGACTGGCTTCAGAGTCATGCCTGCTCCTCGCTGCATCCTGACTACACAAGTCCACTGCCTCCCATGTTTCAGAGGCGTATGGAGAGGTCATCTTACCTGTCGACCTACTCCATTCTCTTCATTAAAGAATTTGGCTGTTAGCCTGTCAGTAGCTGGGTGGTGAGTTTCTAGGTAAGTTAAATGGGACATTAATCATTCTGGTGTGGTTTGGGTGATGGCTTTATGACTTCAAGGAATCCATGCCAGCTATTCACTGCAAATGTAGTATCTCTGTTTTCTGTTCTACAACAAAATACATAAGACCTGGTAATTTACAAAGAATAAAAGTGCATTTGGCTTACAGTTCTGGAGGGCAGGAAGTCCAGGAACATGGTGCATTGGCAACTGCTTGGCGTCTGCAGAGGGCCTTCTCACTGTATTGTCACATGGTGAAGGGCATCACATGGTGAGATGGAGCAAGGGTGCTTACTTAACCCTCATAACCTAGTCGTCTCCAAATTCAAAGACCCTGCCTCAAAATTCCATTGACAAATGAATGTGGGGGTTCTCAACATATGAATATTTAGAGGACATATTCAAAGGATAGCACAGCATTGATGTAAACCCAGTAGCAGCCTCACCAAGGTATAGGTGGAAGGAAGAGGTTAGTGCCCAGAGGTACCTTCTCTGGTAGGCATTTATTTTGTTTCTGTAGCTTCCTGTGATAGCCTTCTACTATGTAACAAATCTTATTTAAAAAATTTCTTATGATATTGAGATGCTTCATAGGAGTTATGCTTTTTAAAAACTAGTAGATAGCCATTAGTAGAATTGGAAATTACAAAGTTTTTTGAAGAAAATTAATTATGGCCATCTGTTCACTACACTTAAAATCAAACCTTGAATTAATTACTATTACTGATTATGGGGGCTTATAGATTTAGAGATTTTGGTTCTTTTTTTTTTAAATAGAAGTTGGTTTCTGACCAGCATTTTCTTTGATATGTTAATTAACTTAAACACCTTTCAGTAAAATCATAAGAAGGAATTAGAGATGGCTAAGAAACATGTTAAAATATATTTAAGCTCCTTAGTAGTAAAATGCATCTTAAAACTAATAATAATGGGGTATTTTTGTCTATGGAGTTAGCACTGATTTTACATATTAATGACACTGGCAAAGGAACAGCCTGGGAGGAGAAAGAACTGGGATGTGTCTATAGAGAAATTTGGCAATAAATATCAAGGGACTTAATCATACATGTGACCATATGAAACAATTTTGCTTTTAGAAGCTCGTCCTAACCAAAAAATCTTTTACCAAAAGTTGGGAGCGACCTAAATATCTAATACGAGGAGACTGGTGTAATCACTTATTGTGTATATAAATATAAATCAATGTAGCCCAAATAATGTAGGATATTTAGTAACTGGAAAACCCTCAGGATACATAGTTAAAAAAGATAAAATAATATTGATACTATAATCCCATTTCATCCCTTTAATCCTTCATTTATGCAAAAAATATGGACAGTTATATAGGCAAATATTATTGTCAGAAAGAAAGCAATTATTGATTAATAAACTTATAAAAGAACAATTATAGTGTATAGAAAGATGAGCAGAAAGTACACAGTTTCCATGTGTCTATTAACGTCTGAGTTTAGTGGTCCATTTGTTGTTATAAGTGAGGGGCATGTTTATGGATGTTGAAGTCCTTAGTTTATAGTAGGGTTTGTTCTTGGTGATGCACAGTCTGTGGGACAAATATACAATGACATGGACACAACTATGACAGTATCACATGGAATTGTTCACTGCCCTGATTATCCTTCATGGGCTACTTATTAATCCTTGCCTTCATCTCTCAGAATCCCTGGCAACCTCAAATCTTTTTACTGGTTTGCTTTCTCCAGGATGTCGTGGAGTTAAAATCAGATGGTACATAACCTTTCAGACCAGTGGTTTTTGCATTTAGCAATATGCATGTAAGTCTTCTTCATCTCTGCTCATGGCATAATAGCTTATTTCTCTTCATTGCTGAACAGTAGTAGTTCATTGTTTGGATGTACTACAGTTTGTTTATCCATTTACTTACTGAAGGACATTTGGTTGCTTCCAAGTTTTGCAATTTTGAGTAAAACTGCTATAAACATTCGTGTACAGATTTTTGTGTGGACATACGTTTTCAACTCTTTTGGGTAAACACCAACAGGTGCAATTGCTGGATCAGATGGTAAGAGTAGGTTTTGCAAGAAACTGCCAAGCTGTCTTCCAAAGTGGCTGCACCATTTTTTATTCCCAATAGCAAAAAGTGAAATTTGTTATTGCCCCACATCTTTGATAGCATTTGGTACTGTGGTATTTTGGATTTTAGCCATTCTTGGATGTGTAGAGCTCTTATTTAGTTTTGCAGTTCCCCAGTGACACAAGATGTTGAACATCTCTGCAAATGCTCATTTGCATCTATATATCTTCTTTGGTGAGGTGTTTCTGCTTATATCTTTTGTGTATTTTAAATTTATGTGCTTGTTTACTTACTGTTGAGTTTTAAAATTTGTCTATTTTGGATACAGACCTTTTTTCACATGTGCATTTTTCAAGTGTTTTATCCAAGTCCATAGCTTGTCATTTCATTCTCTGAACAATATCTAAGGCAGAGCAGAATTTTAAAATTTCAATAAAGTCTAAATTATCAATTTTTTTTCCTTTGTGGGTTATGCTTTGGTTGCTATAATTTAAAAGTCATCACCAAACCAAAGGTCATCTAGACTTTTTTTTGGTCTATAATTCATATAATTCATCCTGAGGGTTTTGTGTGTGTAAAAGTATAAGGTCTGTTTTTTAGATTCATTTGGTTGCATGTAGATGCCCCAGCACATTTTGTTGAAAGACCACCTTTTCTCCATTGTATTGCTTTTGCTCCTTTGTCAAAGACCAGTTGATGCTATCTGTGGGGTCTGTCTCTGTTCTTTCTTCTGCTTCCGTGATCTGTTTGTCTATTCTTTTACCAATGCCATACTGTTTTGATTACTATGGCTTTAGAGTAAATCTTGAAGGTTAATGTCAGTGATTTTACTTCAATATTGCACTGCCTAATCTGGGTCTTTTGCACACTCATAGACATGCTAGAATTAGTTTCTCAATATCCACAAAATACCTTGCTGGGATTTTTGAGATTGGGTCAAATCTGTAGATCAAGTTGGGAAGAACTGCAACTTGGCAATGTTGAGTCTTCCTATCCGTGAACATGGTATACCTGTGTCTCTGCATTTATTTAATTGTTAGTTGATTTTTTCCAGAATTTTGTAGTTTCTTCTTATAGGTCTTATTGTATAGTTTAAAAATCATATCTATGTATCTTACTAGTTTGTGTTAATGTAAACATTATTATGTTCTTAATTTCAAATTCCAATTGCTCATTACTGGTAGCATACTTACTTTTAACAAATTATAAGCATATCAGAGGATAGGGCAAGATACACTCTCTCTTACATATCTATTTTTTGTTAAATACAAATGTTTTCTGGCAGGCTACAAAGACCATGTGTCAAAGCTGTAATTTAGTCTTGCTCAAAAGGAAAATAATTGAATATATATTCTGGAGATTTACTTTTGGAAGACACAATTTATAGGAGAAGAGAATGGTCGGCTAATCATTGTTAAATTATGTACCCTTGTCCAATGAATTTATTATCTCAACTGGCACATGTTTGTGAGAGCAAGGGCACAGTGTTAATGATTACACACAGATGAACAGGCAACTGTCCTCTGTACCCAAGGTTGTGTGATCCCTAACTAGGCTCTTGATTGGCAGTCAATGTGGGGCATGTTTTCCCAGAACAAGTCTTTATCCCATTACAGTTGATCAGAACTTGCATAAGCATTGCATGAGGTCTACGACGTTCCTTCCACAGTGTGAATCACATCACACAAAAACGGTGTCCTAGGCTGGGCTTGGGACGGGTTTTCTTTTGCATTGCTTTTCAGTTCTTATGGAGTTAGTCTCTGATGGCTGCCAGGGAGTCCTTTCCCTCCCTGGTTAATGAGGTGTCCCTTCTTGTCCTCTCTTCCTTCCATGTCTCTCTGCCTTCTCCCAGATTTCAGGACCTTGAGGAGCCCGTGGTAGTAATAGGAATGGTAACAGAGGATTCAGGTAGACAGACCACCATATAACTAACACATATGGTTCTAAATACTTCACACACACTGAATAGATTAACTCCTAGTGGAGCCCATTTGGAGTAGGTACTGCAGAAAATCTATTTGACTTAAAGAAACCAAGACAGAGATGTTAAGTATCTTGTCTAATGTCACAGGGCTAAGTGGTGGCTTTGAACACAAATAGCCTGTTTTTAACCACTCTTAGAGAGGACTGTCTGTCGAACAAACCTTTCTCTTCTTCACGTGGAACACTTCTTACCTGGACAAGGTAAGTAAGAAAGATGGAAAGTCATTGGTACGGTTTAAAAAATGCATCATTCCGCTTGTGTTGCTAAAAAAAAAAAAAAAAAAAATACCACGGCTGGGTGGCTTGAACAACAGAAATTTAATTCCCGTAATTCTAGAGACGGAAGGCCAAGATCCAGGCCCAGGCGATCTGGTCCTTGGTGGGGATTGCCTGCTCACTGGTGGCTCGTCTTCTTTGTGCTGTGAAAGGAGCGGGGGACCTCTGGTGTCTCCTCCTCTTCTTCAAGGGCACTGATCCCCTGGTGAGGGCTCCACCCTCATCTAAATCTAATCTGATCCTAATAGCCCACCCCCTAAGAAAGACCCCCCTCACTGGGGATGAGGGCTTCCACACAGGGATGTGGGGAACACAGATGTTCAGTCCATAACACGTTCTCATATAATATTGTGAAAGAACATACAGGAACCCGTTAACGGTGGTTATGTCTGTGTGTCAGGACAAGAGTTGTATATTTGCCTATTTGTATTTTGTTTTCAAAAGAAATTCTCCTTTCACATAAGGGAATACCATTGAATGATGGCTTCCAGATGGGCTTCTCTTTCAGTTTTTTTTTTTTTTTTTTTTTTTTTACTGAGGGATAAAACATTCTCTTTGAATTCTAGGGCAAAGAATTTACAACACCCGGCATCCTTTAAAGTAGGTGAAGTGACACTCTGGTATTTAAGTCCACACCAAGAGTCAGCTCTGGCCTTTGTGAGAATTGCCAACCAACAGAGATGAGCCGTGCAGACCAGGCAGGGGAGGTCTCCCTTGCAGCACGGAGCATAATTATCGAATGCCCACGCCATCCATCATCTCAAGTTCATTCCCGGTCGAAGCATAGATCATCCCCTCTCCTATTAAAGAACAAGCACTGGAGGCCACCGGGTCTCAGCGAGTCAGGGCAGCACAGATCCGACTGGAACACTGTGCACACATATTCCTACCTCCCATTTTCTCTGCTTTTTCTGAATTTCGCTTTTTGTTGTGGTTAATGCAGGATCGATCATGGATGCTTTAATGCTCTTTTATGAATTCAATAAACTGAAAGGAAAGACACCGTAGCGTTAGGGAAGCTGTGTGAGGAGTCCACATAGAGATAGAGGAAAAGAAGAGCAGTCTTCATGGAGACTAGGATCCCGGTGGCTTTAGTCACGGACCAACGTCCCCAAGGGTGGCTCCCCCTGTGGCATGTGCAGCGTTGTCACAGGGATCACGGATTTCCCTAGATCCAGAGCACAAAAAGGGAAAGTCTATTGTATTGATGGTTGAGCCTGTTGATGTCAGAATATCCATTTAAATCACTGGAAAATAAAAAAGTCGAGCTCAGCTCTGTGGATGAGACTCCATCAAACCAGCTTCCGGGTCTTAACCTTCTGTATCCCGAGTTGAGGAATTCTGTGGAAGACCTCCGATCCCACGCCTACTGGATGGAATCCAAGGCCGTTTCCCCAGGAGGATAGACTCTGCTTTAGAGGACTCTGTTAATGCCTTAGTTGCAACTGCATTTCTCGCTGGCTGGAAACCGGGAAGAAGGAGGGAGTCAAAATACTGCACTTCTCAATCGGCCGCCTTGGATCTGCACTGACTCAGAATTCCATCCAGCACCGGAGGACCGGAGCTCGCATGTGCCCCCTTTCCTGAAGTGGGGTCTTCATGCAAAGTAGACGGGATCGGGAAATAACAGTCGGTTTCCTGGACCAGGGACTGCGGCCCAGGCCGTCCACCTGGCCTCTTGGTTCAGGGGGCTTTGGTCTCTTCTCAGCTCAGATGTCTGCACCCTCCCTGGACGCAGCCCCTTGGTTCTGCGAGACTCCCCAGTTCACCTGTCTTCTCAGATCTCCAGGCTGGGGAGGGAAGGCCAGCCGTTAGGTTTCCTACAGAGATCCCCTGTCCTTCAGAGCCAGCCCAGTCCCTCCTCCACGACACGTCCCCTCATCTGGTCTGTGCCCTGACTATTGGTATTTGGAGGCTCATAGCCAGAAAAGTATCATTTATTTATTTATTAATTATCTCCATTTATCCTTAAGAACTCACTATCGAGCACCTACTGTATGCTGTCTAAGAAGGGAGGCCAAATCCTTGCCTCGCGGAGCTTAGGGTGTGACCAGGGAAACCTGGGGAGGTAAATGGGATGAGGAAAATGTACCCCGGGTGGTTGTAGGAAGGAGCCGCGAGCTGTCAGCATGGGAGGAGACAGAGACGGTCAGCGGAAAAGGACGTGATGATGAAGTTTGAGGATTTTACCATGACCCCCGCTCTATCTAGAAGACGGTATGTCATTTAATGTCATCTGTGAACTTCCCAATGCTGGAAAGAAAGCATTGCTTTTATTGTAAAATACAATACACGTATCAAAGAGCACCCAAGGCCCACGTACGGGTGCAGGAATCACCGCAGCAAACTAACTTTAACACTGGACAGTGGGTTTTTAAAATAGAATTTTTATATAATATAAAACTGAGATGAGAACTCAGGACATGAAACTAAGAATTCCTAGCACCCCAAATCTCCTGCTTGGACTTCTGGATTGGGTAGTTCTCCAGAGAGAGCTAGACGGACGGACACACACACACACACACACACACACACACACACACGGAGTGAGAGTTCATCTTCAGGAATTGGCTGGCGAGTGTGGACTGTGTGGGGCTGGGCTGGAGGCCCAGGGAGGGGCTGAGGCCCCAGCTTGAGTCTAAAGGGGCTGAAGCAGGATTCTTCTTTCTCCAGGGACCTCAGGCTTTTTCCTTTTGAGGCCTTCAACTGAGTAGTCGAGGCCCACCCACATTATGGAGGGTAATCGGCTTTCCTCAAAAATCTATTAATTTACATGTTGATCACATCTAAAAATGCTTTCACAATACTCCATGTTTGTATAAATATGTCAAAATTGGCTCTAGTGTCATGTATAACTAAAAAGAACAAATAAAGAACATATTCGTTGCAAAAAAGAAGTTGGGATGGCAGATTTTTGTTATGTGTATAATACCACCGACAACTTTTTTTTGTAAAATGGAAAACAATGTGTTCCCATAACACAGAATCAGCGTGGCTGAGTTAGTTCTGAGAGTCTCAGCGTCAGCTGCTTTGGACGTTTTCCTTCATTGACTTCTTCAAGGCGTTGGGGTGACACTGTGAAGTGAGTCTCGCTGGCCGCATTTTTCTCTTGAGAAGCAACCTGAAGGGTGAGCGGCCGAGAAGCGAGTGTAAAGGAGATTTCTCAGGAGACATGGAGGGAGCGAGGCTGGATCAAGTCTTGTTCAACTGCTCTGTTTACTTTTATTACTGTTGGCTCCTGGGCACACCGAGTTGGGTTTATCATAATCTCAGATTCATGATGTTTAACACTGGACAGTGCATTTTTAAAATATAATTTTTATATAATATAAAAATGTTATATAAAATTTATATAAATTATTTTTATATAATTGGCTATGCTTTTTTTTTTAATGTGATGAATACTCCAAACTTGCGACCCCAAACCAACGCCAGGATCTCGACAGCTCCTCACATCTGGTGGGAGGAGCTCTGCTGCCATCTCCCTGGTCCCTCCCACCCACCATCCTGGGGCCTTGGGTCCGTCATGATCTTGTGTTCCTTTTGATATCATTTTATTGCATTTGTTTCTCTCTTCTCTCATTTTCACTTTATAATGTACACAAAGTTTTTTTGTATCTTTTGAAACCCCTTTTGCCTTGAATGATATTTGTTAAGATTCATCCATCTTATGGTGGATTGCTGGAGACCATCCGTTTTAACTGCTGTGTCATATTCCATAGCTTGACTTTATCATTTTATCTACTTTCCAGTTGATGGGCATTTGGGTGGTCTCCAGAAGTATACATGAGTAAATCTTTCCCTTGTGTATCTTCCCAGGAGTGGAATTTCTGAGTCAAGGGTATGTCAATGTACAATTCTAGTGGATCAAGCCAAATTGCTTTTCAAAATGGTTGCACTAAGTTTTATATCTGTGAACAATCTATAAGAAATCCAATAGTTACACATGCTCTCCAACACATAGTATTGTATGATGTATTCCCGCCCCCGCATCAAATTGTGTAAAGCGGCAACACACTGTCGTCTTGATGTATGTGTCCCTGGACTTCATGAGGCTGAACATCTCCATGTGATTAGTGGCTCTGTGGTTTTCTTCTTCTATAAAGTGTGTCTTTAAGGATGAGAAAACTTGGGCTCAAAGAGGTTAGGTCCTTTGTCTGGGGTTCCCCATCATCATGTGACCATACCGTCAGGTTCGCCTGAATAAGGAACGTTGGTTTCTCCATCCCGCAACAGCCTCCTTAGGGCTTGTGCTGATTTTTTTTTTTTTTTTTTGATACTGGGGATTGAACTCAGGGGCACTCAACCTTTAAGCCCCATCTCCAGCCTTATTTTGCATTTTATTTAGAGACAGGGTCTCACTGAGTTGCTAAGCTCCTCGCCATTGCTGAGGCTGGCTTTGAACTCTTGATCCTCCTGCCTCAGCCTCCTGAGCCTCTGGGATTACAGGAGTGTGCCACTGCACCTGGCTTGTGCTGATTTAAAAAAAAAAAAAAAAGTTTTTTTTTTTTTTTTTTTTGTAATTGTAGAAGGACAGCATGCCTTTATTTTATTTGTTTATTTTTATGTGTGATGCTGAGGATTGAACCCAGTGCCTCACACAAGAGAGGCAAGTGCTCTACCACTGAGACCCAGCCTCAGCCCCAGCCCCTTGTGCTGATTTTTAAAAAATAAAACATTTCAGAAATTATTCACCCAAGTAAGTGCTTCTTTCCAAGCACCCATTTTAGCACTCTCTCTTTATTCCAAAAATGACATCACCAGACAATTTGTAGTTTACCCCACTGTTGCTGCCATTTAATACCGTAATTCTTATGAGATAAAAATAGTCTTAAATTTTCTTGCCTTTTGATTTTTTTTTTTTTTTGAGAGCTAAATGATGATCCTAGATTGCTCACTTGGTTTAGGAAACTGGTCCATCCTGAGTGACTCTTGGATGTTTCAAATCACAAACCCACTTGCAGAGATCGAGTATTGACCACCAAAAATATTGACGGAAAGAGGCCTCGTGGGCCCCTTGGGGGAGAAGGGCCCCGGAGCCCACCTGAACTGGACAGTCAGTGTTTTCTGTGTTGGGTTTGGATATGGTATTGATTCTGGAGGAAAAGAGTTGTGAAAGTCAGTTTCTAAGCTGCCATCCCTGGGTCCCTAAGCCCCTGCACTTGCTGCCTCTCAGCAGCGACCCCTTTAAGGAACTTGGCTGGCCACCCCTCAGCTCTGTGCCCACTCGACTGTGGCTCGAAGAGGGGGACCGTGATTTGCTCTGAGAGCGACAAACAGAGCAGACACTTAAGAACCCCTTGGAGAAAGAATGAGACACCGTGCCCCAGCAGCTCTGGCTCCTCCTGCTCCTCATCTGTCCCTGCTGCTCTGCCTCTGCTCACAGAGGCCACAGGGAGAGGGAGAGGGCAGGAGGAGGCATCCATCGGGCCTTTAACTACTTGCACCCCAGGTGCTCTGTGGGGGCCACCGATTGAAAGCCTCACAGCTGAGCATTTCGGGACTGTAGTTTTATAGGTGCGACATCTACTCCAGAAGCAGGGAGCAGGTACTGGAAATAAAATCCGATTACATTTTAGCTTAACACAGTCACATCAAATAAAAGCTATCCTAGACATGGAAATTGGCCCAGAGCTGGGTATGTTGACTCCCCTCCAGCTGCATGTTTGGAAGTGAAATCCAGCCAGCGCCCTAGAGGAGAGAATTCAGGCCAAGGCCACCTGTGCACCTTGAAGGTTAGCAAAGGCTGAATCTCATGGATCTCTTCTGTCTATTATTTATTTATTTTATTGGTTGCTCAAAACATGACAATGATCTTGACATATCATATTTCATATATTTGGTTCAAATGGGTTATGAATTCTTATTTTTGAATACGTCAGTACAAAACATCTCATCATGGGGCTCATGAAATCCTTTTGCACAAGAAAGGAAGGTCTGGAACCAGCTGTGGCAGCAGTTGAAGAACAACTCAGGGGTCATTGCATGTACCATTCAAGAAGGCTTCCAGGAGTAGAAATCAATAACAAGAGAGCCTGCAGGTACACAGCAGGTGACCCAAAGGGGCTGCTGGGGAAAAAGGGAAGCACACAGAAGAATGGAGAGGGACCGCCGAGTCACACCCACACTGGGTGGGCGGGAAGCGAGGATGGAGCCCCTGAGGTGGAGAGCACCTTATCATCTCCCCAGGCACACAGAGCACAGGGGTTTTAACCAGGACCCTGTGGGGCTGACTAAGCACCGGGGGTGGGATCAGAGCCTCAGGTGTCTTTGGGCAAGAAACAGAACGACTGAAGTGGAATCAGGAACCAACTGTCCTGGGTTTGCTCCAAAGAGGACATATTTATCATGTTCTGGGAAAAAGCACTGAGGTGTCACCTCCCTCCTGGACTGCTCTCATTCTTGGGGTGGTGATTGGGACACAGGGTGATGAAGTGAGGCCCAGGTGCTGACGATCCTTCACGACATCCCGCCACAGAGGCACCATAGGTCAGAGGTGGAGCCCAACCAGGTTCTCTCTGGGCTTTCTAGAAAGGCCCAGGTCAGGGGCTTCTTGTGACCTTCAAAATGCTACAGCTGAGGCCCGTGTTTAGCTAGTGGCTTCGAACTGTCAAAAGTCTGTTGGGGAGAGGGGTGGAGAGGGTGGGGGAAAGGAGGGAAAGGGGCGATTGGTTCAGGAGTCAAGGAGGCTGCAGGGGGTGTCGCTTGCTGGAGACTCAGGACAACTGTTGGTGTGGCATCTGGACAGAGCTGATGTCCCATCTGGAGGCATCCAGGCCTCCCCGTCACTCCGCCTCTCTGCTCTCTTGGGGCCTTGACTCACACTGAGGAGGGCACTCTGCTTGGTTCAGTCCAGGGACTCATCCAAAACACCTTCAGAGTTTCATAGACACATCTAGAAGAACGTTTGGGAACCCCGGTCCAGTACAGTCGACCATAAAGTAATGGCTCCTCTCTGATCACCTGTGTCCATTGTTCTCTGTGCTTTGCCTTCTGTGGTGGCAGGTGGGGAACCACGGTGAATTTGGAATAGTCCAGAATCACTCTCTCTCCTGCGTCTCACAGGACTATTTCTGGGCATCAGGCAGGGGCTGCAGAGACTGAAATCCACGCTACCCCATAAGGAAATGTGTCTTTTGTGGAGAATCAAATGCAAAAATCAGCCCCCACCCAGAGAGTAGCAAGCAGGTGCATCCTGATGGACAGAATTTGCCTCTGGGAAATGGACCCTGAGCTGCTGACCCAGACGGCTTTCCATGTCAACTGTTACCCACTTGGACTCTTGTTTCTTAACCCAGACTGCACCCTAGGAACCCTGGGGAGCTTCAAAAAACTCATCTGGCTCCCATCCAGGAATTCTGAGTTAGTTAGACTATCTATGGCCTGGGCATTGGGGTTTGCAATAAAATATATGTTCCCTTTTAGCTCATGCACAGGTTCTTGTTATATCCACCACGAACAGGATACAGAATGGTTCCAACACCCCAGAGGTGCTGTGCTGCCGAGCCTTTGAGCCTCTGTACCGTGTTCTCTTCATAAACATGAGGGCCGCTGCCTTCACTGAAAGAGAAGGGACCCAAGAGCATTCTAACAGGAGATTCAGAAAGACAGGCCAATGTGGAAAGAAGAGAAATCATTTTTTAAGGGAAAACAGGTGATGCAAATCATTGAAAATCCACTCCAGATAGAAAATGTCCTAAAATGGGCATGTTCTAAGAGCTTAAAAATAGGGAACAAGACTTTCTTGGCAAAGAGCAGCCTTCAATGACATGTAAGAGCCTTCAATGGCCATCCTCAAGGGTTTGCACACAGGGAGGAAATAAGACACCATTCATTCAGTCCAAATGAGTTAAATTATGATTGCTGCCAGATGTCCCCAGGCAAAAACAGGGTTTCAAGCATGTGAGGAAGGCTGTCTCTTTGTGTAAGATCATTGCTGGACTAGCACTTTGAACAGGGAAATTCTAATGAAGGTGTGGTCAATCTCAGGGACCATTCTCCATGGGGGAATCTCAGCCAGGGTTGAGGATAAAACTGACAGGCCTTCATGACATTCCTCTGTGTCAGAGGATCAGGAAGGTCCCCTGGAGAAATGACAGCCTGGTGTCCTCTTAGGAGCCGACTTGGAAGGCAGGATTTTCTTCCTTCCCTCGTGTGTCTTCTTCTCTCCATCTCCCCAGTGAACATTCCCCTCTTGCTTTGGAACCCCTACGGCGTCCCAGGAAGAGCTCTGAGATTCAGACACAGGTGGAGAGTCGTGGGGAGGAAGGCCCTGGAGCTTGTCCATGTCTAGGAGCCATAAACCCATGCACTGGGGAAGAGACTCAAAGCTGAGTATTTTCTAATGGCAGTAGAAACCTCTCTGGGTAATGCGAGGAGGCCAGGAGTACGAAAATTAAGCTTCATAATTTAATTTTACTGCTTCTTTTGGGTTGGCAGAATCAGCAGGGAATTCAGTGATATTATAGTTTTGGGTTCACCTAAAAATAGCCAGACTCCAGACCTGAGACTCCAGAAGTCTCCTTCCTGCAGCAGAGACACTAGTCTGTTGATGAGATGAGATGTGAACACGATTCCATTGAAACTTTGGGATGATTATTGTGTTCTCACCAAAAGGCTTCAAAATCATGAGGCTGTTAACCCTGGAAAGGTTTTGATTTCCTGAGACTCTTCATTTGGAGTCAAAGGATTCTTCTGCTATTATTGCTACTCCATTAGAAAACACAAGTTTTTCTCTTTCTGTGTGTCTCTCACTAGACGCACTAAATAGTTCGGGCTGGATGATTTTTTGGGGGGTCCTGGGAATTGAACTCAGAAACACTCAACCACTGCGCCACATCCCCAGCCCTGTTTTGTATTTTATTTAGAGACAGGGTCTCACTGAGTTGCTCAGCACCTTGTTGTTGCTGAGGCTGGTTTTGAACTCGCAATTCTCCTGTCTCAGCCTCCAGGGCCTCTGGGATTACAGGCGCGCCCCACTGTGTCGGCCAGGCGGGGTGATTTTGGTTCATTTATCTTTCAGTCCTCATCGTGGGCAGGTGGGGAGCCGTGAGTCAGTGATTGGGTTGGGTGGGTCTTTTGTCCTGTTTTCACCAGAACCAATCAGGAGCAGTGTCGGCACGCCTCTGGGTGGCTCAGCCATTGAGAGCGTCAGTGTCAGGGTTGGGCAGAAGCAGATTCAGTCCTGTGGCTGAGCCTTCAGGGTGCTCCTGTCCTCTGAGATCTGTTTGTTTATATCAAAGAAGCACGTGATGTTGCCCTCCTATGATGTCCCAGCTTGGAAATGGTTTGAGTCTAAGACTAAAAGCCGAGCAGGAAGGAATGGATCTGATGTTCTAAAACAAGCTTTGGAAACAAACAAAAAATAAAACAGGCTTTTGGGGTTTCTTAAAGTAAGCACGTGGGTGTCTTATGCTGGACTCTCCCATGGACTGTAAGATATTAGAATATTTAGCCCCACCTGTGAAATACCGGAAGCCCTGCCCAGCCATTCCCACAACCCAAATCCAATACACCAAACACCTGTCCAAACAATCCACCCACCCACCCACCCACCCACCAACCCACCAACCCACCAAAGCCTGCTCTCACTCATTCCCTGAATGCCTCCCTGGAGAAGTGCTGAGCAGGGGAGAGACTTTCCAGAAGGGAAGACTGATAGGGAAGGACCAAAAGTGATGAAAAGCTCCGGGGCTCTATCTTCTTACAAGGAGGTGAGACATTTCCCCAGATGAATGGGTAAAGAACCGTGGTACATATACACAATGGAGTTTTACGCAGGCATAGAGAAGAATGGCATTGGCTGGTGGGTGGGTGGGAATAGAGAGCATTGTGCTCAGTGAAATAAGCCAGGCTCAGAGAGTCAAGGGGGCAGGCTTTCCCTCATATGTGGGTGTTACAGCAAAGTTATGGGGAATAAGGGGGGAGTCAGATATCATAGGATAGGGGGAAGATCAGTGGAGTAGAAGAAGGGGATTGAGAAGAGGGAGGAGGGAGGTGAAAGGGGGGAAATGTGGAATGAATTTGACAGAATTATGTTACGTGAATGAATTCTGACTTTATGTATATTTATAAAGCAACAATTAAAGATAAATAAATAAACACATAAATAAAAGGAAGACCAATAGAAGAAGGGGAGTAGTGGAGGCTGGAGGGGAGGACAAAGGAGGCTACCGGGGATTGAAGTGGAGCAAATTCAATTCCGTGCGTGTTTGATTATGTCAAAATGAACCCCACTGCTATGTAAAACTACAATGCACTAATAAAAAAAAGAAGTTACAGAGGTTTCATATTCAGCATGAGAACTTAAGCAATACAAGAGTGCAAAGAAGTAAAAAGAAAATATCCATTATTCCCCTGATAAGCACATTTAATTTATAACTATAAAGTGTGTGTGTGTGTGTGTGTGTGTGTGTGTGTGTGTGTGTCCGTGTATATCGGCATAAATTTTGGAAGGAAAGAGAAGCTGTGAATGGGAACTTTTTGGGTTTGAGTTTTGATGAGGGAGGGTGAAGGGGAACATGACTTCTGGACAGAAAAGCAGTAAAATTAATAATGACTTTAATTTTTTTGCAATTAATAATACACTTGGTGACATAAATCTTTGTTAAATTAATTTGATCTTTTAAAATTATGTAATAACAGAGGAGACTGTATCTTCTATAAAGCAAAGTTGAACCTAAGTACTTAACAATAGATACCAATGACATTAGTTAAATTAGAAACAATAGAAATTAATTCAATTAGAAACAGCAAGCTGTGTGTTTTTACTGAGGTTCTTAAAAAAGTAATGTGAAAAAAAAATCGAACTTTTTATTTTGAGATCATTGCAGATTCATATGCAGAAAGTAGAGACATCCCAGGGACCTCTTGCCAGTTTCCTCTGACGGTCACTCTTGCAGTGTCACACCAGAAAACTGACATTGATGCATGCACTAATGTGATTCAGGTTGCCCAGGTTTTACTGTACACTTGTGCCTGGGTCTGATTCTTTGTGTCGGCACCTGTCTCCATTACCACCGTCAAGATGAAGGGTCCAGTCACTGTAGGGATCCCTTGTAGCCCCTGTATAGCTGCACCACTAAAGCTCATGCCTGCTCTATTTGCAGAGGTCCTCCAACACTGAATAGTTAGACAAGCATCCAACTATTGATGCTTGCCAGAGCCTGGATGAACCTCTGGGCAATTAGGCTGAGTTTAAAAAAAACACCAATCCCAAAGTTGACATAGCATGTCTTTCCATTTATATGATGTTCTTTTAAAAAGATTTTCTTTATTTCTAAGAAAAAATAATGATTATACATATTTATGGGGCACAATGGGATAGTTTATACAGGAATACACTGTGGTATGTCACGCTCTTGAATGACAAAATGATAGAGGTGGAGACACATTCTGGATTGTTAGAAGTTAGCACTGGAGGAAGGAGTTGAGAAAAGAACAAAATGTAATGGAACTATTCTGAAGTTGTTTTAAAATGAAAATTTATCATACATTATATAAAACATTATATATGTTTTATGTAAAGAGCATCATATTATATATATTCTGTAGTTTTTTTCCATTTTGTATGCATTGGATATCCTTTTGTGACATTGGGGTATTTCATTTAAAAAAATTCTTTACACAGTATTTTATAGGATGGCTGTATCATGATTTATTTCACCGATTCTCAACAGATTGGTAGATTATTCATGTTACAAATAGTGCAATGAGCATATTGGTAAGTATAGTGTTGTGACTTCAGGTTCAGAATAAAAGTATAAAAGTGGAATTTGGAGGTCTGCAGGCTAGCCGATTTTATTATGATATAGATTTGCCAAATTATTCTCCAAAATAGTTATACTAATTGCCATTCCTGCCAATATTATATACATGTCTGTTTCCTTGCATGTACAAGTTAATTTTAAAAGAATAATGGCCTGTTCGTCTACAGAATCAGTTTGGAAACAGGAGCATGAACAGGGTCTTGCTCCACGCAGCCCCATCCAGGCATTAGGGCCTCCACCCAGCTTCCTGGTCAAGGCTCATGGGAGCTGTTTTAGTGAGATTTTTCTCTACTGTGACTAGAAGGACCCAGCCAGCACAATTGTAGAGGAGAAAAGGTTTAGTCGGGGGTTCATGGTTTCAGAGGTGTCCATCCATAGACTCTATTCCTTGGGGTTTGAGGTGAGGCTGAACATCATGGCGGAAGCCTGTGGCAGAGGGAGGCAGCTCATGTGGTGATCAGAGAGCAGAGAGAGAGACTCCAATTGCCAGATACAAGTATATACCCCAAAGCCACGCCCCAATTCCCACCTCCTCCAGCCACACCCCACCACTCAGTGAATCCCTATCCAGGGGTTAAGACTCTCACACTCAAACATTTCTTCTTTGAACCTTCTTGTATTGTCTCACACGTGAGCTTCTGGGGGACACCTCACATCCAAACCTTAACATGAGCCCACCTCCCGCTTCAAGAGTGATCCTGACAATGTCTATACCTTTTTTTTTTTTTTTGGACAATCTTGGGGAGTCTCACTCAACAGGGAGAGAGCAGTGCAGAGTGTCTCAGGACAACCCGTCTTGTCTCTAGGTCAGTTTCCTCGACCCACACCTACCGTGCTTTTTCTCTGCTGCACTTAGAATTGGCATCTCCCCTCCTCATCTCTAGGATCTTGATCTTATCTCCACATTGTTGCTCCATGGGGTCAGTCCTCTGCTAGGAGCTGCTGTTTCTATTGGTGACCACCGTGGATACCCCACATGGGGTCTTTGAAAGGTTAAAAGCCCCCTCTGTTTCCTACAGCCAGATTGTACCTTCAGGCGGACTTGACCCCAGGCTGAAGGCTATTGGAAGTGTTGAGAAGGATCTACAATGTTGAACAGAAGCAGCTGCTCTCAGAAATAAGTGGCCCAAGCCTGCTGGGCCTGATCCTGACCCATGTCTCCTGTCTGTCCACAGCTCCAGCTCCAGGCCACCACCTCCCTGAGCCAGCAACTCCTGAATTGCCACATCCAGGACCCAGGTCCTCCAAAGGACACCTCATGCACCCGGCTCCCCACAGTCTGGCCTAGTGGCTTGGACAAAGCAATAACAGTAGAGATTCCTAAGTGTGGCTTGTGCAAGTTCCCAACAGTCCGGTTCGGTATGCTTTGTACTGATTTCCAACCAGGCCTTTTCATGATTTTCCTTCTGAAGAGATCAAGTCCACATTTTACTCCTCCTCAGGAAGATGAGCCTCAAGTCCCCACGGGTGGCGAGCAAATGCCTAGACAAAATGACACACATGTCTCCCAAGGGCAAGTAAGCACCTCCAGGGAGTAAGAACTCAAAAGAAGAATTTGAGGAAAACCTCTTTGCAATTACAGTTCTGTTGCAGAATAGAAACTTAAGCAACTGAGCCAGAAGCACCTGCAGATGAGTTATTTCCTGACATTCAGAGCATCCACAGAAACATCTGCATAAATGAACAGGTCTCACTAAGCCTCTTCCAGGACAAAGAGGAGCTCGCCTTGAAGATAATTTTTATTTTTCACTGTAAAGTGTAGAATCTGCTTGTACATTCCAAATGCCAGCTGTGGGGGTTTTAATAATTCAGAGTGTCACTGCAGAAACCCGTGGTGACCAATTCTTTGGCCTCCTGTGAAGGAGACAGACTCAGACAGTCATGCAAACTGTCCCAAGCCACCTGCACTACCTGAACTCATTAACAGTCCGGAAAGATGAGGCAGTCAGGAATTAGTTGCATTTCAAAGATCAGGAACTTGAAGTTGAAAGAAAGTAAATGAAAGTTGCAAAGCCATTTATTGGGGAACTATAACTAGGCTCTAGACCTTCTGAGTCCAAATTCCCAAATTCACTTCAGATACTCTGATCCAAGTCTTCCCTGTGCTATTCCTGGGATAATCCATTGGCCTCCACAGTTATATTTTGGGGGTCCAGTAGATACCATCTCTTTTTTGCCTCTCTGAAATCTGGACCATAAAAAGATAGGTCTAGGAATCTGTCACCCCAAGGGGACTCATAGGTGAGTCCTAAATTAGCCAAGTTTGCTCTCATGGTCTCAGGGGCATGGACAACAAGCCTCCCTGGGGGGCCCACTCTTGCAACACCCAGGACTTGGAAGACAAGGAGCGGCTGAGCAGAATCCCCAAGGAAAGGATAGAGAAAGGGGCTGAGCCTCAAATACTCAGCTTCTTGGTCAAATTCACTAAGCGCGCCTACAGCCCATGGTGGGGAGAGGTGGAGGGAGGTGGCTGAGCTGCTCTAAGGGGTATCCCCAAATAAAATCAGGAAAAAGGAGATTCCTCCTACCTGTCTCCCCTTCACAAAGACCCTAATGACAGTGTCTTCCTCGCCCAGCTCATTTTGTCCATTAAGATCAGATTAATCTTTCTGAAGCATCATTGTTTCTCAGTGTAGAATTTCTCTGAATATCAAAGGTACCTGCCTCTTACCTCAAGCCTAAACCTCTGCTGGGCCTCTCCCCACCTCTCCAGCCAGTTTGCCATTGGGTTCCATGGAAAACATCCTTCCCCAGCCAGGCTGGACGTCCCCCTGTCCTGCACAGTCTCTGTTCACGCTCGCTCTGACGTAGTTGCTCATTTTCTCTTTACCCCAGGTGAACTGCCCTCCTCCCCCTCTGCCCCACCTAGCAGAGCCTTCGAATGCTTAGAGTCCTGGAAAAGGACCAAGGTCTCCAGGAGACCAGTCAAGCTCCTACCAATCCCTCCCCCTTTTCATAATTTCTTCGGTCCTTTTACCTTGTTTTCTAGGACTAAGGACACAATTATTCCTTTTTTGCTATGGGCACTTGAAGTTAAATTGCTTTAGAGCAAGTTACATGTCATACTTTTTTTTTTTTTAATCTTTCCACAGTGACCATTTGTCCCGTTTGGCCATCCAGAAACCAAATCAGTCCCTTCTTATTTTGGGGGCAAACTCCATCCTGTGAGTCTTGGTGGAAGGCAGGGCCCTGCCAATGGAAGATGAAGCTCCAGAAACCAGGTCTCCCTCCTTCCACGCCTGTCAGGTGGATGTGAGCACATAGCTTCAGCTTGCTTGACTTGAAATTTTGCAACGTGCCCTGAGAAATTGTTCAGGTGAGGGAAGTGGTCTAGCCAGTGTGGCAGGGATGGTTGCTCACTGATGACGGCGGTTGGTGGCAGCAGAGAAATCATAACCAGCAATGGGGTTTGACTATGTGTGTGACCTCTGTTATGTTCTCTCCTGAATCCATTTGACGGGGCCCTGCTTATTATCTTGGCCTGGTTCTCAGCCTTCTTGCCAGTTCTCTGGGTTTTGGATAGCCTTTGAATACATTTCAAGCTAGGCAGAGTTGGTTTCTGTTGCCTGCAGTCAAAAGTCACGTCTGCGGCACTTCAGTCTGTCTAGCACATGCTGAGCTCAATGAGGACGTATCGACTGTGTTTGGACCTGCGTCAGATGGTCCAGCCCTCTAATGGGTTCTTGAGTGAACTGTCAGACTAACTTGTCTGAACCATGCATGGAAATCATTTGAAAAGTGAGAGATTCAACTGATGAGTTCCCCCACGTTTTCAGTTGTTTGAGGTGGTTTCCTTCTCTGGCTGGAGGCATAGGCTGTGGTGTGAGCCTGTGAACCAGGCTCCTCCCCACGTGAGAACGGGGTCACTGGGGATGAGAAGGTGCAGGTCACTCAGCTTCAGGAAATTTCACTTTATGTTTGACTACGAAGATCAGACTTGAAGGGCGAGGGGACCCTGCTGCTTAGGGCTGCCCAAGGTCAAGTCTGGGATTTGATCTTTACCCTTCTACTTTCTAAGAAGTTAGTCTGTTACTACTGTTACTACTGTTAGTCTGGCATGAGGAGTTCATTTCATGGAATCTGCTGGAAGACTCAAGACCCCTGGGTCAGAGACAAAGGACTTGATTCCTCTTGGCACACATTTGAGCTAAAAAAAAAATTGTGTATTTATCTGAAATTAATATTTAGCTGGGCATCCTGTACTTTTACTTGCAAACACTGGTACATTCAGGCACAGCACTCTTGCAGGTTCATCACACACTTGGGTTAGTTGGTGGTCCGGGCTGCGTATCTGCAGCGTATCCAGACAGGCTGGCGGGAGTGTGGGTGACCTGTGGGGCGGGGCAGCAGCATTAGCAGGTGGCTGGGGCACTGGAGGCAGCCGTGGCTCCTGGTGATCTGCTCAGGGTCCTCAGTGGGTTCCTTCAACAGCAGTGGTGAAGCCAAGGGCAGCTTGAAACCTGGCATGTGCCTGTGTGTCCAGGTCAGGGATTAAAGCCACTTCCAGATAACAGGGCGATAATTCTGTTCTGCTTCCCTCACCTCCTCCCAAGCCTTTCTTTCTTTTGCCCTTCCAGCTCCTACAACAAGTAGAAACCCAATTCCCTGTATTAGAGTCTCCTTTGGTTATTTCGAGTGATGTCTATTTTCCTGGCTAGACCTTGACAGATAGCAAGTACAATGGCATATTCTTGATTTATAAGCCAATGAATTGTAGTGCACTGCTCAGCATGTAATGGATGAATAAAAAATGCTTTCTTGAAAGGAGTTAAATTGTTGTTGGAGATTCATAGGTACAGGCACAGGATAAAATTACCCTAAAATAAGTGGGAATCAGAGGCACTGGGGAATGTCATAGGAAAACTTCTTTGAGCCAAGGATAAAAAATGTGGTGTTAGATAAGAGATTTTGTAGAGCTCAGAGGAGAAGGCAGTGGAAGATGGATTACCGGACTGAAAAAGTTTATTTTATCTGCAGTGCCCTTGTATTCATGGCATTAATCATGGTATCTAAGTATTATCCTTGTCTATAAATCTCAAATGATGAAATGAAATATAATACCACACTCATAGGAGGTATTTTAGCAGTGTGAGCATAAAAGTAAAAATGGATATTCCATAGGCATTCATTTAACAATATTTATTATGTGTTATGTGCAGAGCATGGCACTTAGGTCTGTGTTACTAGTGTTACAGTGACCTTCCTGATCCAGGGCATCAGCAAAAATGTAAAATCTGAGCGCTTTTCCTTTGGAATCTAGGAGCTTTGTTTCTCAGTCTCTGAAGCTTAACTTGTCAGAGCTGATTGCATCTGGGATATGGGTTGAGAAGGCAAGAGGCCAGCTGCTCTTTCCATTGTTACTTAGCTTGCTAACAAATAGTGCTCTATTTTATTGCCCCTGTCTCAGGAACTGCTATTCCCAAAAGGAGGAGATTCTGGGAAATTTTTTTTCCTCAAACTATAGCTGCAGTGCACCTTCTGGAATATTTGATGGTTCCCAGTTGCCCTGTCTCTGACTTTACGAATTTGTGATGCTGAGAGTCAAACTGGCCTTTATAAGACCCATTCGAGGATTAATAGACCAAAGGGCTAATGGTTTCTCTGCAGAGTCGGCCCTGTAAAGGCCAGCTGGACTCTCTTCTATGTGCTCTTCTTGCCATGTGATGCCCTGCACCACCACACGGAGGCCTCACCAGACGTACCCTGGACCTTGACCCTCCCAGCCTCTAGAACTATGAACATTTTATTTCTTATGAGTTACCCATTCTGTGGCATTCAGTATTAGCAGGGGAAAACAGAATAAGAAAAACTTATTGGTTGAAAAAATTTGAAAAGCTATTTATGATTGTAGGAATCATGGCATATAAATCCCAGTAGAAATTTTAAAAAATAAAAACAATGTAACCTAATAATTGCAAATGTGTTTAATTAAATTTAGTGTGACCATTTCTTTGAATGAATGATTCCTCAAGCACCCCACCCTATACAATGGCTTTTTTGTTTTTCCATCCTTAGTGGAACCCAAGGCCACGGTCACTCTGGAGGACTTGGTTGATGAATTAGGAGGGCCCTCTTGGAGAAGGACAGTGGTTTGACCCATACATGGAGGTGGCCCATGCCAATGTGATGCTAATGACACCCACAGCAGCTGCCCTTTGGAGGACTAGTGGCGGCTGTAAATACCCAAAGACATTTTATCACCCAGTGACCTGGTGAGGTGCTGTCTTCCTGGTGTAGAGGAAGACTCCTAGGCTTTGACAGATGGAGGAACAGGTCAGAGTCACCCAGCTGGGAAACAGACTTTCTTCTCTGACTCCAAGACCTTATCTAACTCTTAACCAATGTCCTCCCCTCTGCTCCTGTGGGTAATCATAGAGTCACAGAATTACAGAGCTGGGTGTTGGGAGCCAGCTAGAGACCATCTAGTCCAGGGTGAGGTTTGACTGTACTCCAAGGCCTCCCAAGTGGTTTCATGGGGACCGGGACCCAGGCTTTCCTATGGTGACATTCTCTGTGGCACTTAAACTTTGCAAAGATGGCATGGTAATTGCTTTCATTTTTTCTTTTAAGAGTAAAGAACTTTCTAGGAAAAATAACAGCCTTTCAAAGGTCAAAGCTGATGGTTTGTGGGAAGAGCAAGAGAGACTGATTTATGGGAAGTGGAATGGAAAACATGGCAGCAGAATGACAACGAGAGAACTGATCTGACATGGCTTGGCTGACAGGACTTAGGCTCGTATGGGAGCCTGGCCCCAGGGGCCAGGAGAATAATCAGGTGATTTAGAAGTATCAAGACTGGCATTTGCAAAAAGAAGAGAAAATTTTGAAACCCAAGTGGACAAGAAATCAGGACTGTTTTGACCGGAAACAGTTCTTATTAGGTGCCAGGCACTGTATTAGTTGCAGAAGATACGACAGGGATTCCAACAGACCTGGTCCCCACCAGGCCACATGATAGTCCGGGGAAACAGATTCTGCCCAACACAGCCAGCCCTCCACATCTGCAGGTGCTGCATGCTTGTAGATTCAACCAACTATGGATTGAAAATATTTTTTAAAACAGTTGTGTGTGCACTGAACACGTACAGACCTTTTTCCCATCACTGTGCCTGTTTTAGTCAGCTTTTTCACTCCTGGGACTAAAGGACCTTGCCAGCACAATTATAGAGGGGGAAGAGTTTATTTGAGGACTCAGGGTTTCAGAGGTCTCCATCCATAGACAGCAGCCTCCATTCCTTGGGGCTCGAGGTGAGGCAGAACTACACAGTGGGAGAGGGTGGCAGAGGGAAGCCGCTCACATCACAGTGATCAAGAAGCAGAGAGGGACTCCGCTTTCCAGATACAAAATATATATCCCATCACCACGCCCCCAATGCCCACCTCCTCCAGCCACACCCTACCCCTTCAGTTACCACTCAGTTAATCCCTATCAGGGAATTAATTCACTGAGTAATCTAACTGGGTTAAGAATCTTAAAACCCAATCACTTCTCCTCTGAACCTTCTTGCATTGTCTCACATGTGAGCTTTTGGGGGACACCTCACATAGAAACCGTAACAGTGCCCTAAGCAGTGCAGTATAATGTCTCTTTATTACATTGCCTTAGTCTAGAAATGTTTTAAAGTATATGGCAGTGGGTGTGCAGGTTTTATACAGATACTACACCATTCTACCCAAGGGACTTGGGCATCCAGGGTATCTGTGGGGTGGGGACATCTTGGAGCCAATCCCCCACAGGACCAAGGGATGATTTAATTAGTTATTTAATTACAATTTAATAAGCGTAACAAAGAATCATAGGATGCTCCAGCAAGGTCCACAAAAAGGATCTGACCTGGCGTTGGGGTCTGAGAAGAGGCTGGTGGGGCTTCTACTGCCGTCTGGGGATGAGTGGGGAGAGGCTGGGCCGGTGTGGAGAGGAGGAGCTCTCGGGCAGAGGCAGGAGGAGAGCCAGGAGCAGAAGGGGAGAAGTTGGGAGAGGAGATAAGGAGAGGGGAGGACATAGGGATTCTGGATTTCACCCTAAGGGTGATGAGAAGTCCTTGCAGGGTTTTAAGTGGAAGGACATGATTGATTGGGCAGGAGACCAGAGAGAGATTTAGGCTGAATGTTCATAGTAATGATTACTTGTCACTTTCTTGGTCTTGTCTGTTTTGATCAAATGGCTGAGATTCAGCAGGGATGGCTGTGGACAGAATCGAATGGCTTCTGGATGCCACCCTGACCCTTCAGCAGAAGCAGTCAATAGCCACACTGCTGGTTTGTGGGGGCAGAGTTCCTCCGGTCCTGCCATTGAGGGGCCGGGTGCTCTTGTGTGTGGAGCACTCTTCAGAAGAGAGGAGGTACCCGCGGCAGGAGATGTTCTCCAGGGAGATCTGTTATAGCTGCTGAGGAGCAGTCAATTCCAGGGTCAGAGACAGGCAGGTGGGCAAATGGCTTACCTGAAGGTGCTTTCCCAGAGGAGCAGCCAAGAGCTGCTGGACTGAACAGACATCCAAGTCCAGGGTCACAGTGGACTCAATAGCTCAAATAGCCCGGCAGTTAGCAGGCTTTTAAGATTGGAGGTGGCTTAGCATTTATCACCCTTGTCTCTATTCCTTTCTATTCTGTCCCTTAGGCCCCGTGGACAGATGGTATTCCCAAGACATACATGTAGGTGGGTACTATGGTGGTAAGGAAAGCAAAGAAGAAAAAAAAACAAACAGATGTTTGTGTTTCTAATGAGTCGGTGGAATCTACCCAGGACTTGAACACAAGAGTAGCACGGTCTTCTGGGGCGGCAAACACAAACGTAGATCCCGGGGCAAGGGCTGGGTGGTCCCTGGGTCGACAGCGGCACCTAAACTTGAGGGAGCTTGGGATTGCTTTCTACTCAGAGAAGTGGCTCAGTGCTTCTGACGTGTCCAAGCCCTTTCCATATGTCACCTCACTGAATCCCTCCAACGTCCCTGCAAACTCGATGCTGTTATCACACCTTCATTTTCCAGATGGGGAAACTGAGGCCAAACCTGGATCCTTGACTGCTGGGAGGCGTCAGAGCTGGGACTCGAACAGAGCCAGCCTGATCCGAAGGTCACGAGGTCAACCTGTGCCTCTCTGAGGAAGAACAGGGCGTTGGGCACGGGCACCTTTTCTGGAGAGTGCGTCCTAAAGACGGGAGATGGGGGCGGGGTCACCAGACAGCACCTGTACTGAGGGTGGCTTGGAGGTACCATGGACACAGGGGTCAAGTGGAAGGCACAGGTCCCATATTTGGAAGAGACAGATAAGACATTCTCAGAAATGGCCTTTGAGCTAGAAGGGCCACAGTTAATATGACTAAACAGTGAAAGTAATTGCCACTGTTTCAAATAACCCCTCTACAAGAAAGAAGTTAGTTTCTCTAGTTTACAGAACCCTCCCCCCATTCTCAAAAACAGCAACAACCACAACAGACAATCTGGGCATAACATCCCAGGGGAGTTTTAGTTCAGAGACGCAGCTTGTTTAGGTCTGCTGATAGCCTGGAAAAAGAACCACCGCACATTCTTTTCCTCCTTCTCCTTTCTCCTTTTCCTCCTTCTCCTTTACGTCTTGGGTCTATTTCCTTCTCAGAGAAGCACTTGGCCAATCTGATCAATGGCCCTGGAAACTGTAGTCCAGAACCCCCTTTAGTGTGGGATCTCAGCCAAATACGGGGGCCAGGGCTTGCTTGGGAAGCTGCTGCAGGGGTCACATCTGGTTCTGAAATTGCCTCTGTTTTTAAAAAATCTGAGACTGGAAGGGAAGATGGAACTTTGGAAAAGTGTGACTCATGGGTGGCAAGGGCTGGGCAACCTCAGTTTTATAGGCAACGTTCTGGGCATGACAGCCTGGTGCTGGCTGCCCAGGAGCAGCCTCGGGACCCAGGCACCTGGACGGCAGCTTCCGCAGGGTGGAGCAGCTGCAGACCGTGGTGGCACTGGGAGCTCCACAGACGCATGCTTTGTGACTTGTGTTCGATGGACGTGGGGAGCCTCGTTCTGTGGAGCCCTGATTTCTCTATGGAAACAGGGCATTGCATTGACGCAGGAGTGAGTTGAAAAGGTAGAATTCGATATGGTGATGAGTATTTTATGTCTGGAGCACATTAAATTGGTTTATCTGTTGAGTTGAGATGGACGAGACAAAGGAATATAATTAGAAATGGAAAGAAATGAAGTGGTTCTTGACTTGGTATTTATTGTGATACTGAGATAAATTTAATTCCAAGATTTCCCGGAGTAGTGGGAAAGACCTCTATAGAAGTACTGAAGGCTGAACACCTACTTTGTTCCATGTGGATTTATAGAAACAGTAGCAAGCACTGGAAGTCAGCCACTGGAATTTGCTGGAATAATTAGATATTTATGAAAAAAAGAAATTAAGGGCTTTAACCTTATATAATACATCAAACTAAATCCCATGTTGTACTAAAGCATTGAAAATAACTCAGTGGCTGTGTAGGGCTGTGGGCGGAGCCTCCCAGTGGCTCAGGAGGCTAAGGCAGGAGGATCACAAGTTCAAATCCAGCCTCAGCAAAAGCAAGGTGCTAAGCACCTCAGTAAGACCCTGTTTCTAAATGAAATACAAAATAAGGCTGGGGATGTGTCTCAGTGGCTGAATACCCCTGAGTTCAATCCCCAGTTACCAACCCCCACAAAAGCAACAACTCAGAAACACTTTAAAGAATGAGGAGGGAAAATATAGGTGGAAGGACGGGGTGGTGCTGATGGAGAAATTCCCCTGGAGGTCCAGGCTCCCAGCTGGAGTTGCACAAGGTGACACTCTGCCTTCTGTAAACTCATGGCCTTTATAGGGAACATTGAAAGCCAGGAGTTTTGTCGGCGACTTTGCTGTTTATAAATGGCTTCACACGGGTGCCGAGGTGCAGGAAAGCCAAGATGTTCCTTACTGAGAAAAGATGTGTGCTAGATCAGAGTCCCTCGGGAATGAGGGGTGGTGCTGTTGGTGGTGGGTTCATGTGGATGAATCAGCAGTCTGTATCAAATAAGCTGTCTTAAGACAGAAACGCAGGAAACAAAGCTACTTCTGTGGTTTGAGGGTGTCCCCAGAGTGCAGCAGTGTTGAGAGGTGGGACCCTTGGAGACGATTAGATTCCTTGAATGCAGGAGTGGGTTCAGTGTCTTGGGATTCAGGATGGATTCTATGCCCGTGCCCTCTCTTTCCTGCTCCTCCTTCCCTCCCCACCACCTCTCTCCTCCTCTTGCCTTCTGGCATGGGATGATGCAGTAAGAATGTCCTACCAGGTTCTCGTTCCTCGATATTGATGTCGGGCTTCCTAGCTTCCAGAACTGTGAGAAAATAAATTTCTTTTCTTTATAAGTTATCCAACCTGGGTATTCTGTGATAGCTAAACAAAACAAAACAAAAACAAAAACAAACAAAAACAGAACAAAAGAGTAACGCATTCATTGTTGATGTAAATATTGTGACCAGAGGTTGACAGAAACCTAATCCTGTGTATCCCTAGGAGCCACGCCTCAGTATTTGTGTATGACTTTATAGAATACAAGTACCAGCAGTAATGAGAACCAACTGTGTGTCCTTCCTCCTACGCGGGCAAATACACCTTCAGAATGGCCTGGCGGGCAGGGTGAACTCCCCCATCTGGGCAGGAGAGCTGTCCCTGGCCTGCAGCTCACTGGATCCCTTCCTGCACACTGTGGGCCACAGGCCCAGGCTCCGCCCACAGCCCCACACAGCTCCTCTTGGCCACTGGCTGGGCTTAAGTGGAGTGATGAGGAAAAGGGCCTGTGCAGGCCCCAGAAGCAACCTCAGGGCCCTCTGGGCAGCGTGTTGTGGGTCTCTGGAACTTGGGACACGGTCTGAAGGTTGGGGGATGTCCTTCTGATCTCATGGATTTCTTGCATAACCAGAATGAGTCGTCTGACGGTTGAAGCCCTGGCAGGCTCCCCTGCCCCCAGCTGAGGATTCTGTTGTCCAGACAAAGTTTCATTCTAAGCCTTCAAGACAGCAAGGCTTGTCCATCAGGGAATATTCTTCCATTTTCTACTGGTATTTCTCAGATATTTGCTCTCCAAAGAGGTGCACAGGGACCCTGTCCCCAGGACCTGGGGCTCTTGTCTTTCCTGCTTTGCTCTGTTTTCTGGTTTACAGCTGCAGGCTGCTGGGAGGCCAGGAGGTTGTCTCTTTTAAATATGGACATGAATTCTCCTCACACCTCCCTGTGTCTGACAGTCCAGAGGGTGCTGAGCCTGGCGAGCAGAGTCCCTTTCTTCTCTTAGTAGATGTTATCTTAACGTGGGAGGACCCCGCCCACCCTTCATGTGGGTAAAAAACAGGAATGAAATCAGCAACCCTCCAAGCTCCAGCTAACTGGGAGCAAGGGTAATGACTCTGGGGCTTATTTTTAAGTAATTAAAAAGAGTGTCACTGAGCTGAATTCTGGGAAGTCTTTTTTTTTTTTTTTTCCTGGAAGCAATACTTACTATATGAAGAATTTCAACTCCTTCAAGTCCTAAAAGAGGCACCTGGCAGCAAGCATGGAAGTGGCTGCAAAATCAAGTAGCACCTTCCAAGTTTGGATGCTGGGCTCCCTCTCTCATTGGCTTCTGCATAAAAAAGTTGGGAAGTCAGTTGGTACCAGCTCCCTCCTGGGGCCATGGGAGTTAGTTGAAGGGCTACTTAACATAGCCAAGCACAGGATAGTGTGAAGCCAGTGATGCTTACTTTGGGAACAGGGGACCAGTAGTGATGGCTATCATATGCCCAGGGAAGCTCTGAATTTAAATATCCTGCCATGTTTTAAAAACCATGTGCCCCAACTTTAGGATGTGAGAGCATCGCCCACTGTGGGTAATTAGGAGTGTTATTATATGCAGCAGATATTTTAAAAAATCACGATGTCATTTAGGGCTGCTTGAATATTTTGCATTGCGGCCATTCTCCTTCTTTGCCGAGGAGTGAGGGTATTGGAGGGGGAGAGGAAGCCTGGCATTCAACAGCTGGTAAGTGGAACACTGCGTGGTCCTGTGCCCCAGTTTCCTCATCTGTAAAAAGAGCACACGGTGGACTTTAAACACTGGCTGCAAAGGGCAGGTTGGACAGTGAAATGTCTCCCAGAGGCCCATGTGTCAGATGAAGGCTTGGTCCCTAGCTGAGGGGGCTGTGGGAGGAAGGGGAACTTGCAAGAGGCGGAGTTTTGCTGGAGGAAGAGATGTCCTGTTGGCATGGCCTTGAAGCGGGTATTGGAACCCTGGCCTCTTCCTGTTTTTCTGTCTGATTCCTGGCTGCCGTGGTTGAACAGGCTTCCTCGCCATACGCTCCCTTCATGATGTGCTGTCCTGCCATCTGCCCAAAGCAACGTGGTCAAGAGCCCATGGACTGAAACCTCTGAAACCATAAGCTGAAATAAACCTTTTCACCTTTTAAGTAGATTATCTAAGGTGTTTTGTCACAGTCATGGAAAGCTGACTAATGGAGAGTATATGTAAAGTACCTACCACAGAAAGGTGTTTGTGACCACTTCATGAATGCCCTGGTGGCTGTCTCTGCCGAGCCTGTGGCTCCACCTTGGGGAGCTTCTTTACCTTAGGATACCTCCTGTCTTAGTCCATTGGAGGGTAAATCTACCCTACTTTGTTTTATCACTAGCTCTTTGAACTGTCCTGAATCCTATCAGGCAAGATGACTTTGGATTCCACTGCTACTCTGCCCTGCCCTGGCTTCCTGTATATGTCCTGTGTTAGAGAGTGGGTCCTCCTCACTCCTCATCTTCCCTTCCATCCATCCCATGAATAAATAGCTTAATCTGATTGATGAATTTGGAGCAAAATAAACAGTCAGGCTGAGCCCAAGGACTCCTTTCATCCTTGGAGAGTGAGCTGCTCCCAGGCTGTGTCATTCTTGAGTGGATGTGCCCCCCCCCAGCCCCCCGCCCACCCTGGTCCTTCCCCTTCCCCTTGTGCCCTGGTACTGCACTGTGTATAGGGCAACCCCTCACAAAGCCCATTTGCCCACAGACATGAGCCATGTTCTTCACACTGAGCCTTGATTAGGAGTCAAGCTGAGGGTCTAACCTCCAGAAGCTTCGTGGTTAAGAAGTTGCTCCTTTGAACTGAAACGTCTGGGTTCACGTCCCAGCTCTGCCACTTGCTGGTGTGTAAAGTCTGAAAGCTGCTAATCTGGCTGAGCCTCAGTTTCTTTTCTCTAAAAGGGGGGACGTAAGAGAACCTCTTCAGAGTTCGGTCGGAGCACTAGACGAGTTAGCAAAACTCAACCATTTAGAACAGCGCCTGTCCCTGGCCAGCTCAGCTGACGTAACTGTACTCACCAGTTTCTTCAGAATTCTCCGAGGGAAGGTGGATGGTGCATCCTGGGCCCCTCGGAGACCCATTCCCGGTTCTGCTTCCCTTCTGTTCCTCCATGTTCTTCCCTCTTGACACCCCACCTGCCTGGCTGTACTTCTCATGACGACTTGCTTAATTCACGTGTGTTCTTTCCCTAGTTCTAAAGCAGATCACTCTCTGCTGGAGAAGAAGGGAGGGAAATGGGAATTGAGTGTCTGTCCCCTCCTCTGTTGTCATGATGTCCCCATCCCCCTGGCCGTGGGCAGCTGTGTCTTTCAGTGGTCTTCATGAACATCAGGTGGCTCTGGATTTTGGATTTTGACCTTCAGGAAATTGTTCTGGTGGGGGAACTTATTCCAGGTGCTAATTGTCTTTGGTCCTGGGCCCTCCTTTTACCCTTGGTAAGCTGAGCTCTTTGCTGGAGGGGACACCCTCCAACCCCAAGGGACATGCACTCTCTGCCTCACCTCCTCACTGAGGAAAGCCTTGTTGACTGGTCGCCATGGGCTCGGAGCCCTCGGGAAGGTTCAGATAGCCAGTGCCCCAGCGTGTGTGGTCTGGCGGTGCTTAATCCCTGCTCCATTGGGTCCTGTGGGGTCACCGGGAGAGGGTATGTGTGTGGGGTGTCTGAGCAGTTGGGGTTTCACGCAGGTCTCTACCTCTTTGGAAAAATGCTCTATTTTTCTGTTTTTTGTGTTGAACTTTTGAGTAAGATTTCATCTACTGAAAGAATTGCACTGCTTAAAACAGTTTGAAAAATCATTGACCTAATTTTTTTTTCCCAGTGGATTTATGGAGAATGGCTTTTTATAGTGGTTTGACCTTCCTGACTTGCACTGGGCCAACAGGATGACAGAGCTAGCTGGCCAATGCATTGGCAATGGTCACCATGGAGTCCATCAGCAGGGACCTCTGAAGTCGCCCCTCAGCCAATGAGGCTCACCTTCTGTGTTTGAGAAAGGCCTTTTGTGGTCAAGGTTAGCACCGTTTGCAGTAATCAGTAAATAAGGGACTTTTGGTGGAAAGTACCCATACACAAATTGACTCAAGAGGCAATCTTAAAAGAGTTCCAAAAATATTTAGGCAGTGACAACACTGTCGAAATAAGTTTATAACCCTTAAAAATGCTAGAAACTCTAAAATAAGCTCTCAAAGTTATTTCATAGGACTTATAATATCAAACTATAGCTTTTCAAAGGGCAGAGACTGGACTTGGCTTTGACTTTGATGTGTTTGTCAAGGCAAAACCTCTGGGATTCAGGATATTGAGAGACTGACCAAATTGCTTAATCGCTGACCTACAAAACGTCACCTGGCCTGACCCTTCAGAATATCTGGCTCATTTTGTTTTTAAAAACATATTTAAAAGAATCCCATATTTGCACTTGCATAGAATACTTCTAGAAAAAGTCTAGAATGCAGACTCCATGGCCGTCTGTCTCCCCCTACTTTGTTCGTTGACGTGTCTTGAGATGATGCCGGTTGTGGAGCAGGTATCCGGTAGGTCTGCCCAGAATGAAGGAACCAACTAGGCACGTGGTTCCTTAGGTTTTGGTTTATGAATTCTGGAGGGACACAAGGCGGGGGTCTAATGCATTCCTCAAACCTTGACACTTTCGATTCAAGCAAATCAGGTAGAGAAATCCCTGGTGGGCTAGGACTGCTGAGCAGAGAAACCAGGGACTTGGGCACACGGCTCTCCTGGGGATTAATAAAAATCGTACTGTGTTTCCAATTTGGTGCTTGTCCTTCTGTGTCTAGTTCTTACATAAGGGAGCTGCAGGGTGGTGTGCGGTAGCGTTGACGAACAGAGAACACCCCCAAAGTAGTGCTTTGACTTAGTTTACCATGTACATATATTATGTTTGAAATAAGTGTATAGACTAGTCCATGGTAACAAGTGAGGAGAAGAGAGAGTAGGTTTTTCCTCCACCTACACAACAGAATGATGAGTTTTCATAGATTCTGTTGGAGGCAATTTATATTTGTACTTATAAACGGGAGTGATCATCATCATTGGCTGACAGAATCATTTGTTATTAAGAGGCTCTTTGAGAAAACTTGTTTGTAGAGTCATTGAACACATTGGTTAAAATTGAAATGTAAAGGTGCAGAAGGATCACCCAGAAGCTTTTGAGTCTGAAATAGAGTCTAACAAATTCAGTGCAGGTGGACTAAATAGTCAGGGCTGGGTACAGTCCCAAGCAGGAGTGTAATATTGCCTCATGTATCTCAGAAAAGTGGCTCCCCAGGGAATGAACGTGGGTGAAAACTTTGCTATTCTAGAGGGTTTGTGCTTTGTTGCTCACATAAGTCAATATTCTATTAACAACAGCTAACACCGATGCAATGCTTATTGTGAACCAAACAGGAATTCTTCACATGCATTGGCCTAATGGGGAAGCTACTGCCATCATCTCATCTTACATATGAGGAAATGAACACAGGTAGATCACATGCTGCTGAGGTGCAGGGGGTGGGTAGGATCCGTGGTGCGCTGGGTTGGCTCACAGAGGCTCCCAGGAGCTAACTGTGCACATCTCTTTCCAATACCATATTGAATGAATCATGTTGACAGCTTAAAATTGCCCATTGTGGGAGGATTTATATACCTCAGGGACTGACAGATGTGGCACCAGGTAGTTATTTATCACCGAATAGAATTCAAACCCAGACAGTTTGACTCAAAAGCATTTTGGCAAAGATGCGTGTTTTCAGACCCAAGTATTGCTAGTTGTATTAAGATTGTTTTATTTTGTGTGAGGCACTTTTATTCAACTATTTTGGTTACTTGCAGCCAAATGCACCCTAATGATTTCTAGCATTTCCTTAAGGGATTGTTGGGAAAATTGAATGAGATAATGCATCTGACCGGTCAGTGCAGGGTTTATATACTAAAGGTGGCATCGTCAGGAAAGAAGACATAGCAGTGATGTGGCCCTAATGTCACTGTGGCTACCTATCTCAAGTTATTTCTCTTCCTTTGTGAGAACTAATGAGTGGCAAAACCACACCATCCCTCTCTTCCCTAGTCTATATCCCAGGGCAAAAGACAGCAGAGGGGTCCAAAGGGGAGCCATCAGGACAATGCAGCGATGTTTGTCTATAGACCAGTTGCGACAATTCCAAGCTCCTTGAAAACAAGTCCTGAAAATCTGAAAACGTTTATGTATTGTCAGATGCCCTCCCACTGGCGTCTGCCCTCCACTCCCCGTCCTGTCTGGAGCATTGAGAAGTGAGGCCAGGCTCAGGCCACATGACCTGCATTGTGACCAGCAGGTCATATGTAGGATGTGACACCATTTGGCAAAAACTAAATCAAAAAGAGAGGAAGCGCTCTCATTTGGCCCAGATGCTAAGGATGTCATGATCCTCCTCACCAGGAAGAATCGATGCTGGTTTTCCTGGGTACCTGAACTGAGCCAGAACAAAACCCGCAAAATCAACAAGAAAAAGAACAACCTACAATTGCTGAGCGCTAAGTCGATGTCAGGTATTTCCCTAAACCTTTTACGGGCATTGTTTGATTTCATTGTCCCGGCGAATGGTTGAGGGAATCTGGCGCCGGTAATGGCTCCCAGACAATCTGACTCCAGAATTCACGTCCCCAGCAAGACACCTCAATGCCGAGGAGTCTCCTTGAGGAAGAGGGGCTGGGTTCTGAGACCACAGACAGTCGAGAAGTGCTGTCCGAGAGCGCTCTTTGGCTGGGTTGCCCAGGGCTTCTCTGACCATTGACAACTCCCACCGCTGTCTTGGCGGATGGTTTAATACAATTCCACCTTGAAAATAGTCAACAGGTCCACGTGTCTGACTTCCCTCCCACCTTCTCCTGCTACCAGCATCTACCCCTGTTGACCCAGTTGAGCTCTGGTTCTTGGCTGTGTCTCGAATGCAACCAACCTATGTCCCATCTGCCCTATTTAACTGGCTGAAGACAGCAACTCTCTTTGTCTCAAAGGCTGGGTCTCAGCAGACACACTGACAGCACATCATGACTGAGGCACGTGGACATTGTGTGTCTAAAGAAAGAGGCTTTAGGGGCTGGGGTTGTGGCTCAATGGTAGAGTGCTCGCCTAACACGTGTGAGGCCCTGGGTCCGATCCTCAGCGCCACATAAAAATAAATAAAATAAAGATCTTGACAACTACAACTAAAAAAGAAACATTAAAAAAAGAAAGAGGCTTAAATACTTTATTAGAGAACATATATCAATTTCGAACAACACTTAAATACATGGCATCCATATGAATAAGGACAATATAAATTCTTGTTATTTGAACAGTCACTTTATTAAACAAATAAAATAAATTCACTTTTAACAATGGGCATGATCCTTATAGCTTCTCAATAATTTATTCATTTGCTTTGAAATATGTACATTCATTTTCTTCAAAGAAAAATAGAACGGAAAACCAACATGATCACCATGTCACATTATAAACAAAGGAACCTGTAAAAATGGCATGTAGAAAATTCAGGAACACTTAGTAGCACATTCCAAGCAAATTTCAGTCCATTTAAAAGAAATAAAATGTTTTGAAGCCATTGTAGACAGCCTGGGTGTCAGATATATGCCTTAATACAATTGGTGCAGATAATTCAAGTATAACAATTCACACACATGAACATATTAATCAGATGCAGGAGAGAATTCTCTCTCGTATAGCACAGAGCACATACCAAACTCTCAGTATGATTCGGACTAACTTTTTTTTTTTTTTTTTTTTTTTAATATAGAAGGGAAGGTAATGAGATTGTCAGCTGGACTGACCAAACAGCAAGCTTGGAGCGGGTGGGCATGGCTCACAAACACGGTGCAGCTAGACATCATACCTCACAGGGATCTCACTGATCACAACAGTTGTAAAGGTTATAGGAAAACCATAGCAGCTAAAATCAGCCAGCCAGCCCACGTCTACTTCTCGGGTGATGAGGACAAGCTGGGTTTGTATTTTGAGCAGACTTAAGGAGGATACAAGCAGAAAAGCTGGAGAGGGCCAGGAAGTGTTGCGGAGTCCAAGTTTAAATGCATCTGCCTTGTTTACTCAACTACGGTTTTAATTTCACAGGGAAAATGAGCCTCACCTTTTGTTTTCCTTCGCCCCAGTAAGTCACATCCTTCCTAACTGCACTGATGGCGGAGTGCAGCTCCAAGTCTTCTGTTCTGCCACCACCTCTGCTGCATTTGCCTTGCAGTGAGCTACCAGCCACCTCTGCTAGGCAGGAGCCCCCACTTAGCAAGAGCTGCTGACCTGCGAGGACAGAGAAGCCCACCAGGGCGTCCTCTGTGAAGCAATCTTCTCCTGCATTGTTTTGTAGGACAGAACTCTTTGTTTTTAAAACACATTGCACAATGTTTTCTTGCTGCAAATAATTCCTCCACTTTTAATAACGCAGAATTGCCTTGTGTTTGATTTTCCACATGGTGTGGTTGTTCTATGGATTAGCACGTTTGAGGCAATGTTTATTTGCACAAAGAGAAAGAAATAGCTTTTCTTCTTTTCTTATTCAGCCACCCACTGCAATGCTGTGCTCAACCTTAAGAACAGAGAATCAGGCCCCTGGAAGACCAAGGCCTTTCCATCTTCAGTCAAGCCAAACACGGAGGCTCTGTTAGGGAAGTCCTGTGCTTGCTATGTATAGACTCATCTAGTGAGCTCTTCCTCAGCCTCAAAAGAGCGAGAAGAAAAGCAGGTGAATTTCCTACAGGTATGAGGGACTGGCCACCATGATCAGCAAGGCTGATTTTTCCCCTCCTGGTAGAGTGAGAGGGGGCAACCCCAGCACATGCTTGAGATTCACCAAACCCAGGGCCTTGGCATGGATGTGTTCCCTCCTTGCCAGGAACAACACCTTCTGCTCTCCACTCAGTTTTGTCCTATAGGATGCCACTAAAGGTTACCATTCATGAGAAGCCCCAGTGAGGCTGGGAGGCACCATCCTCCGGGTCTCTATAACACTGCACAGATACTGAGCCACACGCTTGCCACGTGCTCCTGTACCTGTTGGCTTGCCTGTGCTCTCCATGGGCTGCAGGGGCTTTGATGCAAGGACTGTGTCTCTACCACTGTTAATCTCCAGGCCCTGGTGCCCAGTCAGTCTGCACTGGGTATTACAGGCTGGGTAAATGTCTGAGAGAGCAGCCTTGTGCAATGGCAGCTGCTTTGGGAGAAGGCGATTTTGTTTTGTGGTGTGGCTAGAATCTGAGGGACACTCAGGAAACACGAGCATCTACCTTCTAAGAAGGAAGCAGGGGGAGTTCTGCTAAGCTGACATCTCCAAATTTGGGCCAGTGTTCCAGCGGGGACCTCAGTCCTATGTGAGATTCGAGCTACAGTCAGATGAAACTTGACAGAGCATTGACAGAGCAAGACCTGGCAGCTCCCGAGGAGGATTCTAAAGCTCAGAGGGGAGCAGGACTGACGGCAAGGTTGCAGGCCCTTCGTGAGGCAGGAAGGATGGAATTCATGGACAGGGAGCTGACTCCTCGTAATGGGGGTAATGCCCCCTGACGAAACAACGTGGACTGACCTTCCAACAATCATATTCTACTTTTAATCTACTCAGCTTCATGCATCAATGTGATCAAAATTTTATCGTTTTTAGAGTGGGAATTCTTACTCCAAAGCTGAAGTATCCGTTTCCGCAGGCCAGACCTGGGAAGGGGCGGGTGGTCTCAGCAGAAGCCGGGCTCAATTCCCCCTTACCAGGCCAGCCATGTGCTGTTCCCTGGGACATTGCTCTAGCTTTTTTTCCCCCCTCCAACCCTGAGAGAACTGGAAACTCTTCACTTTAATTTGGACCAATACTGATCCCTTCGCTCTTGCCATAACTTAGCAGCTGCTTCTTAAAACCAGAGGACCAAAATAGTCATAGACTCTGTTTATCCAAAGGAGGGCTGGGCCAAGAACCCCATCTCTGAAAGTGACTTTCTCTTCTGTTTAAAGCAAGTTTGAGGTTCTGAGTCACAAGAGTCCATTTGGCAGGAAGATGGTGGCTGTGTCCCTGCTAAGGATAGCCTCTGGGTAGAGCTGAATGCCTCATCAGACCGAGTCCTGCTGAGCTGAGCTTGGTGGGGACTTTGCTGCTAAACCCCCTGCCCAGAAGCTTCCTGCAGATCCACTCAAGGCTCCACGACAGTCCTGGACCTGAGGGGCAGGTCTGAAGTCAGAAGTGAGATTGCTCTGGAGTTCCCAGGACAGGGGCTCAATTCCACAAAATCAAACCTCTCTCTGTTCACAACTGCGGGAGCGGGGGTGGGGGGGGACTGTTTTTTCTTGTAAACTTTCACTTCTGACAGTTACCAGGAAGTGCTCAGCCCTGTCTCCTTAGATGATTCTAAACCCCAGCTTTGTGTCAAATCCTGTCCCTTCTTCCAGCGGTCGAAACAACTTCTCTTTTCCATAACGTCGGTTATGGAAACTCACACCCACACCTTTTTTAGAACGACTGCATTTTATGTAGCATCCTTCACAGGTCAACCGCGAGAACATAAAATGCTTCTTAATGCCAGTAAGTGGCTGGTGGGAGAAAGATAACACATGCCAGCCCCGGTCCCATGTTTCCCATGTTCTGGGTGTCTATAATCCTGGTTTTGGTGGAAAGCTTCAAAGTAGTGCCAGGAGTCTGATTAAAAAAAAAAAAAAAATCCAGGGAGGAATATTTCCAAGTCAAAGAAAATAGCATGGGAGCTGGAGGTGGATAATCGAGAATCTGATGCTTAGTACCCTGAGTTAGACATGTCAGCGCCCCAGGTTGGCACATGCTTGCTTGTGACTTCCTGCCTAGATAAAGAGAAGTGAGTGTTTCAGTGAGTGCAAATCAACCTCTGGCAATAGGTAAAGCTGCAGTAGGTGAAGAGCAAAGGAAGGGGGAGATCCAGCCTCTCTCTCCCTGCATGTGGTTTCTTTCAGGGCTTGAAGATACAGGTGAGCTGTGTTCTAATCATCTTAGGTGGACAGCAACTGGGAGGGGAAATGGGGTGTCTGGCGTGTGTGGGGGGCCTGCTGAATTCCATAGGTTTTATCAGCACATGAGGCATCTTCCTGCATACCTTCACCCGCTCCCCAGTTCACAGGTGAGACACGGGGGCAGAGCGGTCAAAAGACTTGCCTAGTCACTGAGAGATGCAGACAGTACCGAAGGCAGGTCTGAGACTCCGTCCGCAGCAATTCCCACCACACTGCTCTCAAGATCCTTCCAGTTGCCCTCCTGTGATGGGCTCTGGGTGGGCAGGGAGGTCAGGTTCCGCAGGTAGAGAGCTCACACAAGGAGAGCCCCAGGGGAGGGCAGGCAGGCCCCCCTTTTCCCATCTTCCCCCTTTCTCTGACTCCCTACAGCTTTCCCTGCCCTCCTCTTCTCATGCCCCCGTCATTGCACGGTTCTCCGTGAGAATGTTTCCCTGGGAATGTGACTGTGAGATCTGGCTCCTCACCTTCCCACAGTGTGCACGGGGCTTGGCATGTAGCAGGTGCTCCACAAAGAGAGCTTGCATAGTTCAAGCCTTATCTTCGCTCTCCACTGAAGTTTAGGAATTGGGGTTGTGTGACATGTTTGGTTGCCAACTGCTGAAATGGAGGGGACAGCCAGCAAGGGACTCCACTTTTTAATTCAATTATTTTCTAATCAATGTTTATCTCTTTTAAAAAAAAAGTCTGTAGAAAACTGGCAATAAATTGTTACTTAAATCCTTGCAATGCTGGTATGTTTTGCTCATAAAAATGCTTTCTAGCATATTTTTAATAGCTTCCCTACTTGTTGGTTGGAATTTGGGCATCCTTATTTGTAAATTGAAACTGCTCCTTCCCCTACCGTTTGTCAACGTCACCTCCGTCTCTGCTCTTTACCACCACTGTCCTCTCCCGCATGACACAGGGCCCTGGGAAGGGAAGACACTGGGGGGCAAAAAGTCCTCACCCGATGCTTGGTGTTTGATGAACAGGCCTCCCAACCCTGGCGATGGCAGCAGTGGGAGGTGAGGCCAGGTTGAGCTAAAGGATGCAGACCCAGGTCTGGGGAGAAAGACAATTTTTCTTTAAGTGGATAAATCAGTGAGCGGTCGCTACAGGCATGCCACCCTGTATTTGGGTGGTGTCTGGCTTGAATACACTGAATTTTTCTGTCGGCCCCGGCTTTTCATGTGACTTTTCTTTCCCTTATTTCTAAATTGGACCAAAGCTGATGACCGGTGTTGCTCTAGCAACAGGGGTGCTTCCTTGCTGTTGATATTGGGGGACGAGGAACAATTGCAATCTGAGAGTCCCCTGGGACAGGGCGGGGGAGGGGAAACCCAAGCAGCCGCGTCTCTTGTGCAGAACGCGAGCCAGGAGATGCCGTGTGTCAGCGCCCTGAGTCTTCCTAATGAGGATAAATGCCCTCTGCTTCTCAGCGGGAACCAGGGCAGAGGAGGAGATATCCCTCTGTGCTGTCAGGGCAAGGAACATGTCCACAACAGCTCAGGAGGCTGATGAAACAGAAATAGGAGAATTTCACAAGAAAGGCCAGGTGGGCACACAAGGTGCTCCAGGACCCTGCAGAAGCCACCCGAGGCTTAGGCAGTAGGGCGCGAGGTAGCCTTCGGGGGTCTCAATTAAACTGAGTGTCAGCAGGAGAGCTGTGCTCGGCCTCCCGTCCCTCGGGGTCAGAGCAGCCTGCTCTCCTCTTCTCTTAGGTTATGACACTGAAGAGAGGGAAATGCCTCAAACCTGCCGGAAGGCTCCTGGGTACCCATTTTCCAAGCCAATCCTGAAGTTGGGCAGGTCCCATCGACATACCCTTAATCCACCTGAGACTGGGAAGGCCTGGGTTGACCACAGGCTCCCGAAGGTCCTCCCGGATCTGGTTCTCAGGACTGGACTGCAGCTGGTCCTTGACTCCACCTTGCCCTCGGGGCCCGGGGTCTGCACATTCAGGGAGGGGGCTCTGCTTTCCTGGTGCCGGTGTCTCTGGGATGACCATCTATCCCCTGACTTGAGGTGGCTGCTGGCCTGTGAGTCTCCACGGCTGTGATCTTCCCCTTCATTAGGATCTTACTATGATTTTTAAAAATATTTTCTTTTAACACCAGGATTGAACCTAATTTCACCACTGAGCCACATCCCCATTCCTTTTTATATATTTTGTTTACAGACAGGGTCTTGCTAAGTTGCTTAGGGCTTTACTAAATTGCTGAGGCTGACTTTGAACTTGCGATCCTCCTGCTTCAGCCTCTCAGGCCACAGGGATTAAAGGCATGCACCACTGTGATGGCTTTACTATAACTTTTCAGAAACCCCAGGATCCTCAACCTTTTCCCTGGGCCTTCCTGGGTATGTCCATGTCCCTATGGGCCTGGTCTCCAGACCCTAGTCTACTCTTCTCTCTCCTTGCCTACTTGGGACTGGGGGTCTTAGTCCAATTAAATGACATGGCTGTTCACGCTCCCCAGGAGTTTTTATCTAGTTGAGTAGACAGAACCTATATATGCACTGTATGCAATTCACATTTTAAAGTACACTAAATAGATATGGATTTTAAAAATACAGGGCATGCTTAATTGACAAATATATTTTACAGAGAATTGGTGTAAGAACTTGGGGAGGGATTGGGGTAATCAGAAAGGGCCGAATTTGACCTTCTGATCTGGGAAAAGAATTATGGATACTTTTTTTGTTGTTGTTATTGGAAGAAAGGAGAGCAGGGAAGGTTCAGATGGGTGAGCTGAGTGCCTCCCAAATTCCTACTGAAATCCTAACCCCTGACCCCCTTATCTCACACCGGGACTGTGTTTGAAAACAGGGTCTTTAGGGAGGTCACGAGGGTGGATCCTGCTGTAATAAGCCTGGTGTTCTGATGAGAAGAGGAGGTTAGGACACAGACCTGTGCACGCACAGGCGGCGTCAGACAGGGAGAGACCTCTGAAGAAACCACCTGCTAATGCCTTGACCTTGAACTTCCAGCCTCCAGAGCAGTAGGATAGGAGATGTCTGCGGCAGCCACCCAGTCTGCAGTGCTTTGTAATGATGGGTCTGCGACGAACACGGGTGTCTACAGATGCATGGAGCCATGGCAGCAAAAACCAGAACACACTCGGTGGGAGGGGACTCTTTTCTTGGGGCAGAAAAGTTCCCAATGCAAGGACAAGGGGAGTGAAGAAGTCCCCGTCACAGATGGGCTGGTGGGGACAGGAGGAAGAAGCAGAGCCCAGAAGGGAAGAACATCTCTGCCTAGCTGACAGTTTTGCCTGGGGTGTGCCTCCTGTGCCCAATGCTAAAGGAGCCAGGTTTACTTTATAGGATGAATTAAGGCCTTGAAGACCCCAAGGGAAAGTCCAACAGAAAAGAAACTTTAAAGGCAAGAGACAAAAGATGAGGAGCAAGAGGACAGAAGGTGACTTTGCAAGACAGAGTCAGAGTAAGCAGCGACCACTGGCAAAGGAAGAGGTGCCCACCCCGAGAGCGTGGTCAGCAACACCAGGAACCACTCTGACCACCAGCTGTTTTCTAACACCTGGCTGCACACAGTGTTGCACCTTCATTGGAACCAACAGTGTAAGCCCAGAGAGACAGCATACAAGGAGAGGGTGAATGTTCTTGAGGACTGGGGCCTTGGGAATGTCCTCACCTTTGTGGACAGGACCCCCGCCCTGGGCAGGCAGGCTGCAGGGACCAGAATTCACTGAGTCAGGGCTGTTACTCAGGGAAGCCCCGTCCTGTCACCCAGAGCAGAACATTCCATGGAGATGGCACCCGTTGCAGGAAGGGTGCCTACCCCAACATCTCACATGGTCAGTAAAGTCAGCAGGAAGTTCAGGGTGGAGTTATGGAAACAGAGGAAGGGACAGGACAGAAGGCTGGAAAAGGCAAGATCAAGAGCAGGGGAGGGGGAAGGGACCCTGCCACACAGTGTTCATCCAAAGCTCCCCTTTTGTACTCAAAGGAGATGGCAGTATCATTAAAAGAGCCTCAATGTTTCCAGGTCCTTCTCCAGCAGTTCTGCACCCACTGCACCCAGGCCCAGTGAAGGTGTCTCCTCAGCACTGTGGGCACCCTGCTGGGGGCCATGAGCTCAGAGCTTATTTCCAATTGGGAATGTCCTTCTGCCCCTCAGCACCCACCAGGGCTGGAGAGGGAAGGGCATGTGCTCCCCAGCACACACCTCGCTCGGAACCTGGCTTTGGTGCCTGGGAGGGCCAACTACATTTCCCCATAGCAACACCACGTCTTTCCCATTTAGGGGACCCCCAACTTACAGAAAAAAAGAAAAAATAGGAAAAGAAGAGGAGGAGAAGAGCTCCTCCTTATGTTTGTCCTTTGGCAGATGCCCTCCGTTTGTACCCCATGACTCTTAGTGAGCTCCAGGCAGGGCTTGCAAATGCCCGGTACAGGGCACTGTGGTCAGGAGGACTCTCCAAGGAGCCAAGTGTGGTCCCCAAAGACTTCTGTGGACCTCCCCTTTAGCAGTTCCCAAGGGCCTGGGAGGAATTTGAGGTCAGCTGTGGTCAAGGGGCATGTAGTTGTGGCTGTTCTCCGAGTCAGGCCCAGGAGGTGAAGGGCTGAGCCAGCCACGCATTCACCTGTGCTCCTGTGGACCTGTCTGCTCTGCGGGGGACAGTGATGGAGTGCAGAGGGTCTCACTTCTGCTTTTTGCACCTGCTCAGAAAATCACCCTGGGACCTGAACTTGTCACTTTGCCTAGCAACTCATGCAGGTTGGGAGCATTGATTTAGCTAAGTGGAGATGTGTCAATGAATGACATGTTTAAAAAATGTTTATATGCTGAACACCCCAAACTCTTTCCTATTATTTGTACTGTGCTGGAAGCTGTGATGGGTGGCAAATTGATCCTCATGGGCTAAATCTGGCCCACCCCCCCCTTTTTTTTCAAGCTATGAATGGGTCTACATTTTTAAAGGATGTTCTCCCCTATCCCCAAAATGTCCAAACAGAGAAATACGTGTGATAGAGAACATAAAACTCATAATGCCTAAACCATTTACTAACTAGCTGTTTACAGAAAAAGTTTGCCAAGTCTTGGTGAACATTAAATAGACTTTTATTTTTTTGGTTCATCTGGGAACAGCCCTCCTCTCCCCATGAATAACAATGCCTGTTGGAAAATCATTCTTGATTTCTAGGCAGGTGAACTTGGAACCCATCCAGCTCCTAAGGTGGGAACTGTCTGTGCCTCTCTGTGGTTTTCATGACAAGTTCAGTGCTTGGCACAGGGAGGTAGTTTGCTGCTGACCATCAGTGTCCACAGTGACTGGCAGGCTCACTGGGAGTAGGAGTGTTCCCGTGATTCCCTTTGGGACCTTTGTGTTCCTGAGGACCTTATGGTGACAGTCACTGCTGACTGTGGCTTACATGCCACCAAATTGAGCAAACCAAGAGCCTCCTTTCCTAACTTTTCCTTAACTCTGTGGTGTCCTAGCTAGGGAGAAGGAGCAGAATTACATGTCCTGTCTGGTAGCCACGGAGAGAAACAGGGACAAACCTGCACTTGGTCCCTGGGATGACACTGTGCTGCCAGAGAGAGCAGGCAAGCAGATGCCAACACAGCTGGAATTATGGGTTAGAGATGGAGGAGCAAAACAGGAAAGTTAGAGGTTGTGGACCTCGGGGACATGGAGGTGTCGGCTAAATATGGGGATATTCAAAGAAACCCCTCCACTCACTCCCCTATTTCTTCATATGCCAAGTGAAGCCCTTGCTTCTCTTTCTGCCACATGGGAATGTCCCGAGATAAGAGAAATCACCTGGACAAATAAAAAGCAAAGTCATGGATGAAAATAAGAGACTCACATTGGGCTTTTCAGTCTTCACGTCTTCTCTTTCACATTCAAATGCACCTGCTGTATTCAGGCTGTTTAATAGGCCTGTGCCCTCGGCATATTTTTCTCTAAATACAGTATACATCTGCTTTCGGATTTTTTACCTAATGAAGTCTGTAGTTTTCCTAGTCTGGCCAAAATTATTTCCAGATTATAACATGTCCACCCTGACATGATATGGAAGGAGATAATGTAGTGACTCCTGAGCCACAGGAAAAGGAAAAGGAATCATTTTGCCTCTTGAAATGAGCAAGCTTCCAGCCTAATGGCAGTTCCTTGCTTCTTAGCTGCAGCAAAACACCACTAAATGCCCTGCCCCTCAGCCCCCTGCCACCCCGCAGCCTTCCCTGCAGGTGGGAGAACCCATAATCCGGCTGCAGTGGCGAAGAAGAAATGACATTGTCCTACCCAGAGCAGATGCAGCGATTCCCAGTCCACCCACCTGACATTTGGGTCTGGGGATCAAAAATAAGATTGTGCTGATGGCAACCCGGGCAAGGGGCCAGGGTCCTCCGCTGACATCCTAACTTGTTTTCCTGGCTCAGCTGGGTGACAGTCATTTCCACTCACTCATCTTGCAGGGACTTTGAAGGGCCAGAGGCCACTGCTGCCATTGCTTTTGGAAGATGGTGGACTCAGCCCTGCTCCACAGCTTAGTTTGTAGACACGGAGCAGGCGCAACAGTGTTCCAACTGGGCTCGGCGGGAGCTGTGTACAGGTGGTTTCATGGTTAAAAGTCCTAGTAGTGTAAAAGAGATCAGAGGGTCGAGTGAGTGCAGCTCTGATGTCTCCATGTGTGCCACCTCTGCCTTCCCTGGCTTATTCTAGGAGATTTGCCTTCCACCTGCTTGACTTCCCCTTAATTGCCACCCCTCCCCCCTTTGTTGATGAGCAGAGCTCTTGTCCTTAAATACATCAACAAATGTTCACATAAAGAGGCAGCGACTTTTTTGGCAGGAGGACCTGTGCAGATCTCGCCCCAGAAGCAACTGAGAATGTTTGTCCAGCTGTGACTAAGTAGCTGTCATTAAAGGATGAACAATTACTTGCCCAAGCAAATAGTTTCCCCAACTGTTCTCACCCCCAGGCCATGAACAAGAGACCCACTGAAGCTAGAAGATCTGCGTGATGGTGCACATTGAAGAGAGGAGAGACCAAGATGATTGCGATGTGCCACTTTCATATGGGAAAGAAAATCCAGAGGCAGGGGGCTGCCATCTAGCAAGTGGCACAGCTGCCAAGGTGCCTCAGATTGCCTGGGTCTCTGGCAACCGGGCAATCACCACTCTGAACCCTTCTCTCACAGCGGCATCCATGAGTTTCCCATGCTCAACACATTCTCTGAAATTCATGGTGGAAAACCTATCATCCCTTCCCTTTTCTCCAACTCAAATAAAATTTTTTTAAAAAGTTGGAATACATGTGAGAGTAAGCAATGGATCTGTTAACGTTCATTTTTCTCAAAAAAATACACTTCCGGAGTGTTCCTATGAACTACGGCTGGTAATCAATAACTTCAACACACCTCCCAGTGGGTGTCCTGGCCAAGATTGTGTTTTCCATTCTTGGCCTATGCAGCCTCTTCTGCATTCTTTCATGTGCCCATCTTCTCCCAAGTTGGTATACTTGTCCCTTCTTGCAAGGTCTGAACAACATTCTAGATAATCAACCCTAAAAAAGTGGTGTGGTCTTCTGGAACTGTGGATACCAAATTTCTGATGACGACCTGCTCTTGGCTGCACTGGAGATTTGGTAGCCTACTGGCCAAGGTTAATTTGCAGCAAATCCCAAGGAACCACATTTTAAAGTGTGGGTATGAGGACCTGTGCAGGTCTCGCCCCAGAAGCAAATGAGAAGAAAAGGAGGGTGAGTAAAATGCTCTTCTGAAACCCTTGCAAATCGTCTGGGGAAATTTTTGAATAAAGAACTTCAAGGACCCTTTCAACACGAGCAATACGATCTGCAGAATCAAGGTCCATCTCACCTCTCCCATGCGACATCAACATCGATTCTTGTGATGTCGGGACAATCCCAGAGCAGCTGCTTTTTATAACACATTGGAGAAAACATTGTTACTCTGGGTAAATTCCTCCCACTCCAAATAGAAACAGTAAACATGTGAGTATAAATATGACAATCATTTGTTTAGCTGTAACAATTTTAGATAATTTTTGGCATGCTTAAAAGTACAGATATTTTTGTGGATGAGTAAAACATAACTTGTGTATTGTTTAATCCACGTTGTTACTAACTTTTGGGTGACATTACCAATTTCTTGGCATGTTTATACCAGTTATCATGCTATGGGAAAAGAAAAAAAATAAAACATGTAAAGTTTGCCTCCGCAGAGAGAGTGGTGCTGGAGAACAGTGGAGCAGACAATTATTTATGGATAATTTTACATGGATAAAATTGTCATGTTTTTTATCTGATGGTCAAAAGATTTCTTAGTGGTTTACTTTGATTGGAAGTGGCGTGCTGACTTTTGGGTGCTCTTCTTTTTCCCATATCTAAAATTTAGATTTATCTGTAAAAGTGTTTAAAAGATCATCTCTAACATGGGATGGCATTTTGCTGAAGAAAAGTGATTACCTATGAGGATACCCTTCCTGCAGGGGAAACCAGGGCCAAGTGTGAATTTTTTTTTTCCCCCTAAATTCAGAATCTGAAAGAAGCTCTCTGGACACCAGAGCTTATCTTTCCTATCAAGGCAGAAATCAGTGAGGCCTGCATATTCCAGTTCTCCCTAATGCCTGCCTGGAGAATACGAAGGACACATCTGGTAGAAGCATTATGGGACATGCAGAGAGGACCAGGAGAGTCTAAAAATCCAGCCAACTTCTAAGCGCCAGAACCCAAGTTCTGAACACAAGGCCAAATGTCCGTCCCTCTGGACAATCAGAGGATTCTAGGCAGAATAACACTGAGGAAGCAGTCCTACTCAAAACCAAACACACCCTACCACAAAACCCCAACCCACATGCAGGTACACCATCCATTGCAGTGTGGAAAGAGAGTCGCCTTTGAGAAAGATTTAAGGAAATGAGCACCTTGCAGCAAGGAAGGAAGAGAAAGATACTGGGGCCACAGCCTTGCTGGAAGGTTCCGCATCCCCTTCAACCTGCTCTGGAATTCTTAAATCCTACTTTTTAAGTTCTTAATGTGGAATGACAGGCATATTTGAATTTTTACATATGGTTACCATCTCCGTCATTAGCAGTCATCTGAGTTATTAAGGTTTGTCAAAATTTGGTGTTTATATAATTGAAAAATAGCACGTTCCCCAGGTTCTTGCAGAAAGCAGGCATAGATGAAATTGAATAGGCTACTGGATCTTTGCCGGGATAGATGGGTTTTTGTCAAAAACGTTTGCAAACTCATGCTCTGGGCAGTTCTTTGGCCATCAGTCATTCCATGTTCAAGGCTGAGCATTAGTGTCTTTCAAAGTTCAGGAAGGATATACCTGGACCTTGGGCTCATTCCAATACAACCCAGGTAAACCTCACCTCAATATGCAGTTGGCAAGCAGATAAAAAGAAATGCAAGTCAAAAGAGAATGAGCTCTGTATTTTCAAATTGGAGTTCTGGAAAAGGTAAGGGATTTGTCAAGAAAGGTCTTTTTAGGCCACATCAAAAATGTTGTGGAGTAATTTGGCAATCTTTACCTTAGGGAGAAATGAGCACCCACCCCAACTTCTTGATCTTTAAATGTTGCAGAAGGGGCTTTCTTTCATATAATCTGGGAGCTTCTGGAAGGATTTCTGTCCTTAGTCGTTAATTTGCAAAACTGAGCCTCATGTCTCTTGGGAAAAGTCTGCTTTTCCTGCTTGGTTCTTTCCACATTCTCCAAACCCAATGGCAGAGAATGTGTCTCTGTCTCATTCTGAGACATGAATGTCCCTTTAGGGGACAAGGAACAATATCCAAAGTGCAGCCAAGGGTAAATCTCACTGTCCAGTTGCACCCAAGTTGAGAAACTCGTTGTATCAGAGATGATGGCGTTTTAAAACTCGCTCTAAAAGAACGTGTTCGGGTATTGGCCGCCATCTTACAGTCCTTGCTCTCTCGGCCCTGTCTCCATAAATGTCAAATGTGGCTGTGAGGAGGTTGAGCCTGAAAATAAAATCCCCTCACTTTCATCAAGAACTAGCTCCAAACTTAGAGTGTGTGCTCAAAATATTCATGATGAAGTCATAACCCTATATTTATAGTCTTTGGGATTGTGTATGAAATTCTGTTTCCCATGGTGTTTTTCGTGGAAAGGGCCAGTTGTGGAAAGCAGATTCAGAAAATGACCGAGAGATGTTAGCCTGGGGGAAATGCCGTCTGGCTCACTTTGAACCAGGTGGTGGTGAGACATCCTGCCTCTTCCGTGAGACCCACCTGCTGCCTGATGAGTTGGGTCTCCTCCCCCACCCCGTTCCCAGATGGGCCTGTGCTGGATGGTGCCCTCTTGTCCTGCAGGAAGGGTGCGTGGCCTTCTGTGTGGGAATGAGGAGGGAGCCTAGGGTCACCCCTTTCTCTGACCTTTCCTGTCCTCTAGACTTCCTCTCCATTCTCACTGAGGGAGATGGTGTGGATCTTAATGGTTGGAACTTGGTGGTTGTCTCCAAGGCTGGGGTCTGAGGGCCCCACACAGCAGCAGACCTGCAAAAAGCTTTTACTTCTCACCCGAGCCGTGGTGCAGGCTGATTGGTCTTTGGGCATTGTAATCCTGGCAGATCCGTGGGGCATGGAAGAGAAAAATTTCCATTCACAGACCCCGTCCGTCTTGGAGATCTTATAGAAGGTCTCCCCGGATCCCACGGGGATGCGGACCATGTCCTTCGGCTGCCCCTCCAGGGCCTGGCTGGGGGCGTGCAGGGTGTAGCCCAGGGCGTGCTTAGAAGACTGCTTCCTGCGGAGACACTGGATTCTCAAGACATTCTGGAAGGCTTTCTTGAACTCCTGACTGGAGCACGGATAGATGATAGGGTTGATGCAGCTGTTTAGGTATCCAAGCCAAAATACTATTTTAAAAACTGTTTCGGAGGGCTTGAAATCAGGAAAGAAAGACCCTGGAAGAAAACACACAGAGTCATACATGTATGATTTGCAATTCAATAGGCCAAGTGACTAGGAAAACAAACCAATATGCATCCTTTTTATATTTTTTTGAATGTTTAGAAGATTCCTGATGCATCAGAGTTTCTCACATTTACCAGAAACCTCTTGGTCATATCCTCAATGACCATTCTTACGTGGCCCATGTGTGGCCATCAATATGACAGCAGGCCCAAAGGACAAGGTGACTTCAGCTCTGTCACTGATGGAATATCACTGGGTGGTTCCTGTGAAGACTTAAATAATGAAATACTAAATACTGGTTAAGAGTAGATATACAAATATTTTTGCCTGAATTTTGAAACAAGTTGGAATCTACTTCAATAATCCATTTTAAAATCTGGTTCTTTGGGAACGCCTAATAATAACTATCACAAAGGACTCTAGAGTCACAAATTTTTCAGGAGTCAATTCGAGCCTGATCTCATTGACCAACAAATCTTCCTAAGCTCCTACACAGATAAACCCGATCTGTTTTTCAATGGTGTGATGACTTAACCCTAATATTTCTCCCTCAGATTGGTCTAAACAATGGGATGTGGCACACAAAAGCCCTAACTAGCTTTACCAAGAGAGCCCTAAATGACACAGTTCAAGGGATCTCTCTACTGAACATAGAGGTGATGATAATGAGCAAGTTATTTTACAGAAATAAGTTGTCGTTAGATATTTTAACTACAGTTCAAGGGGACACGTGCCATTATAAAAACTAAATGTTGTGGATGTTTCCAATGACTCTGGTAACATTCCTAAAGCACAAAGTGGCCTCCACTCACAAATTGAAGGTATGTTGGGTCCCACCTGAAGCTTCAATGAGTTACTAGCTTCTTGGTTTTCAGAGACTGGCTGAAATACTAATTGCTTTTGTGCTAATTGTTTGCAAAAAAAACCAAAAAAACAAAAAAACAAAGTAATGCTCTGCTGTCTCGTTGATTGCTGTCCTAGCATGATCCCTGCCCTAGGTATGCCTTGTCTATCTCCTACCAACAGCCACCGTGGACTATGCACTGCCCTGATGCCGGACACCTGTAAGTCCATGCCCCACCTGATAGAACAAGGACTGTAGGTCACCTTCCCCCTCCCTCAGCAGGAAGCGGCTTGGAGATATCATTGCCCATTTTTCATAGAAATGTAAGGTAGAAATTGACTGTGGGGAAATGGAACAGTGGTCCACTTCATGCTTTGAATACAGCCCTTGCTGCTGTGTTGCTGGGACTTATTTTTAAAATGGCCATGTTTCTTTCTCTTTCTTTTCCTCTCCCACGCTGACCCACCCTCAGTTAATCTGGAGGGTGTTTGTGCATGGGGCAGGAATAACAGATTACCTCCTTCCCATCCTAAGCTGAGATATCTGTCCTTAGGAATGAATAATTCAGATTTCGGGGATGGCACCAGAAGGTCTAGGACATCTCTCAAATTAACAAGTGAATTATGATGGCATCAGGGCACACCTGGAAGGTAGCCTTTGAATCAGCTCTTTAAAAGCCTTCTGTTCCCTCTGATGGGCAGAATCAGAGCCCATGCAACAGGAGTCCCCCGTGCTTCTCCTTTGCTAGCAAAGCAATAAAACATCTTTTACTTTTTTTCTCAAAAGCAAAGCAAAACACAACACAACACAACAACAACAACAACAAGAAATTGGTTCCTTGGAGCCACCTTTTACTCTGATGCAGATGGGACATGGTTCAGAATTCCCTCCCTCCTCTATGCTGGAGTTCTGTACGTTGATGAAAACCCCCACTGTACAAAATATTGGCTCTGGGAACTTATGGCCAGCGACCTTCAACCGTTCTTCCTGTTGATGCCTTTGATGCTACAGTCTGCTTGCCTTCTCAGTGTTCCCTGTGACTCCTAATGTTTATCAATTGCTTGACCATCAGGATCTCCCCAGTCCCTGGCTTAACCAGCTTTAGAGCATTATTGCTTCTTATTGTTATTAATCTAGCCCGACTCACTACCACTTTTTCTCATTTTTTTTTGTCCTCTCTGGTTGAGTCATTGTGTCTTAAATGCCCCTTTCAATGCCCTTTTCTTGCTTCTCTACCTACTCAAACCTTATCCATTAATGTGCACTCTGGGAATCAGGCCTCTGGTCCTTGACACAGTAACCACCTCAAAGCCCTTCGCAGCACGGTGACAAGACCATGGGGCCCTAAAGTGGAAACAGTCTCACGGATTCTTTTATCAGGTCAGTTTGATCGCGCTCAGGCCTGCAGCCCTCCTAGCCCAGTGTGCCCTCCCAGACCCCCAGGAGTGCCCAGCAAAGGAACCGCATGGATCATGAGACCCCAAACAGCCCTCTCTGTTCCTCTTGGACGGGCTGTGGAAGACCACCAGCACCCTCCCTGCACCTCCTCTTTTTCCTTCTTCACTCCCAACTCCTGTTCCTTCTTCCCCTGACCTTTAGTTACAGTTCTACGCACACTGGGTGAGCGGGTTTGGGACAGTCTTAACATTCCTGTGGGCCTCACGTTTTCTTCCTGAATAAAGGCTGAATGATAATTTCGAATGGACACACACAACCTTTTTCTTACCGTCCTGATTTTATGTCTTTCTTTCCCTCTCTGTGATGTGGGCACACTTGCAAGCTCCTCTGGCAAACAGAGCGCTGGAGTCTAGTGGAACAGCAACCTACATACCGTGGAGCCCACAAAGAGCCAGAATGGTGCTGGGGTTGATATGAGCACGTACCACTGAAGCATGGTCCCTGCAGAGTTTTGTGTGTCTCGAGGAAACACACACACACACACACACACACACACCCAGGCATACACGTGCACAGATGGTGGGTGCTGACTTTAAAAAAAGCACATGAGGAAGTTTTGTTCTTTAGCTCCAAAGCTTCTAATATTGTCCCATCGTCATAACAAAGTCCTGTGTGGCTGGGAGTGTGTCTCCAGCCAAGTCGGGGGTTCAAGGCGTGACATACAACTCAGTCATCCTCAGTGACACAGGAAGAATGGGACACCTATTAATATTTCTACTCTACAAGGGAAGAAGCTGCTGCTTAAAGAATTCAAATACCTCAGGTCATTCAGAGCGTAAGGCAGGGCTGGGATTTGAATGGAGACCGTCTGATTTGAGGGACTGTTTCTTCATGGAATCTTAAAATGCATCAGAACCATGTATTTCTGGGGAAGGAGGGTGAGATGGAGAGATGAAGAGATGAAGACTACCGTTGAGGGAAGCTGAATCAGAAAGATGCTCCTTCCAACTTCACCTGAGAGGTGGAGAAAGCGTCCGTGTTAACCGGCTCTGCGTGACTACGGTCAGCTGTAGGAGGCATTCATCCTGTGTTACGATGCCTATGTATCTCCTGTCATCCCTCCAAATAGGGACATCCATGTGATTAAGGGAACCTGCTTCACCTTTTCCTGTGCTTCATGATGGCAGGTGTAGCAAAAACCACCTCGTCTGGAAATTTCGTCACTCTGTATACCAGTAGACAGCTAGACTTTCTTTATTTGAGGAATTTCAGTTAACAGGAAAAAATAAATAGAAAAATATATATGAGCTATGAATATGAATGTTACTGAAGTGATTTGAGAGCTTTGGGATCTCCCACGACCCTCCCAGGACCTCTGCTTACAGAGTCTGGTTTTGCAAAGACGAGTCTCACCCTCTCCTCCTGGATGGCTCCTCCCACCCCCTTTCCTCCCTCTCTGCCTGTGTCCCCAACTGCAGGTCTGGCTGACCCAGAGGTAGGTACAGGGTCTCCCTTCTCTGCACCTGTGGAGGGCAGGCTGTGCCCTCCTGTGAGCTACTCCAGGATGCACAGAACAGTGGTTTGGGGGCTGTGCCGAAACCTGTGTCACTCCATCTAGTAAAGCAGCAGCTTGCCATGAGCGACTCCATTTTGAGTTTCAGTGCTGAGATGGAATGACTCCGCACCTTGTTTGTACAAGGAAACAACCACCACCTGCCTAGCACAACCATGAGGCACAAACTGATAAGTAAACTTATCATGCTGATAAAAATGACTCATCAAAATGACCTGTGACTCTTCAAATTAATCGGAAGCACCTAGATGTATGGATGGATCAAACTCATTGGGAAAACCAGGCCCCTGTGCTTATTGAACACACCAGACCATGGAATAAAGCAACCCCCTCAGTCGAGGCCCATGAGAGGAGGAGCACCCTGAGACTGGACACAGCAGCACCCTGACTCTGTCACCTGGTCACCTGTCACAAGCCTTGCCTAGGAAACTTTCTACAGAGATGAACCTCTGAATCTCTGTCCTTGGGCTTCAGCAGATTATGGTTTCTCCTGCCCGTGACAATCTCACGTGGCCCACTCCAAATTGACACTCTGAAACTGCCATCCTCTTGTCCTTGGCCTAGAATACATGCCAGCACTTTGTCTGATTTTTCTGATTTTCTGGCACTTTGCTGGCTCTGTGTCCTGAACAAGTTCTTTGGCTGGTTCATGATCTTATCCATCCACCTATAGTGATTCTTTGCATTCTTATCTGCTCTCTGCCTCTGCTTGGAAACCTGTGGCTGTCTTAAACCTTCCTTGGCCTTTCTGTAACCTACATGTGTATCATTGTGTAAAGTGTTGTGTGGCTTGGATGTTAGAAATCAAGATTGGAATAAAAGAACCTGTGATTGCCCTGCTCTGACCACCACGTGACCCACAAAGATTCAGTGAATTGCCTCTGATGAAGGTGGTGTAGCCCTGGAATTTCTTATTATTCAATAAATTCTGACATTGTGGAAAGACACACACAGTTTGGTCTATGTCAATGACAGAGCTCGCTCACCATGGTATCACACTCAAAACACCCATGTTTTCACGACAGCTGAGATATAGGATGAGACAAGAAGTTGGATAAAAAACTAATTTATACTGAGATAAGGATGTAAGAGAGTCCCCAGCCTTAATCCTTCAGGGATATTTTCCTGTTAAGCCAAGAACTCTCTGGATACTGACTTTTCAGACACTTGAGTTAGAGATGCCAAACAACTTCCCATAATTGGTGTCTTCCCCCCCACCCCGCCCCCATTAAGTGTGTCTAGGCACGTGTCTAAGCCTAGGGCAGACTCTCCCCTTCCCAATCTGACAGTTCCACTAGGGTCAGGTCTGGGAATTCTTCCCTCCTTCCCTGGGAGAGCCATGTGGTTTTTTGAGCAGCTGCTGCGGCCGTGGTTAGGGGAGGACTCATAGTGAATGGTAAGACCTTTAGCAACTTTCCAAAGGGTGAGAGAAGATAGCAAAGGGCTGCTGCCCTCCTTTTGGACATTGTTCACATCCCCAGATCTCTTTCTTTATTTCCCCTTCCTTAGGAAGGGGAGCTAGAGCTGGAATCCAGCTTGGAAAACAGCTGCTATCACCTGGTCCCCATCTGATCCCTCCTCCTGTAGCCTCCTTCTCTGCCCAAACCTTCCCACTCTGAACCCCACCACTTCTGTGCCCAGCCTCAGTTGCTTCTCAGATTCCTTCCTTCTTGATGACTGATGATGCTTCTTAGAGGGGAAGACAGCTGAAAAGTTCTTCTTGCGTCAAGGAAAGGAGCACCAGGGTGGAACCAGCCCGTTCAGGATGGATGCCTCGGACCTCGTCACTAGGCTATGAACTCTGGGTGAGCAGGGCCAGGTCCCTTTTGCTCAGCTCCGGGGCTGCAGAATCCAGCATAACGCAGGCCCTCGAAGGCTCAGGACTTGTTGAGAGTGGCCGGCCTCCTGACTGACTGCATGACCAGGTCTCCTGCCCTCCCCGTGGTTCTGCCTCAGTGTGGCCCATGCTGTCTTCTCTACCAACAGCCCAGCTTCTTCTTTCTCTCCCTGACCCTGCCTTCTTTCTGCTGTGTGGGTTCCCTTTGATTTGTGCCCTCTTTCTGTTCAATCCTCTGGTTTGTCACTGCCCCCCACCAGCATGCTTCCGTACCTAACACACTAGCTTTCCTCACCAAGCTTCCTAGGAAGAGCCAGACTTTTGAATGGCCCGCATGAGAATAGGGGCTCCCGTTTCTCTTGTCACCAGGGCTAGGTTTTCTTTTCAACAACCTCTGCAGAGTCAGCCTCAGGGGAGCCAGCAGCTCCCTGCTAATTCCCTGAACACCTCGCCCTGCAGGTCAGGTCGGCCTCTGCATGTGAATCTGCCTGATTTAATTCTTGGGCTTTGGAAAATCCCCAAACCTCTGGAAACCCTTCCCTTCACTGAGTTCCCTGTCGCTATTTAATTGCTGTAGAGTTGAGGAGTCTTTTCTAACCCTTGAACACCCTGTGAGCACCCCGACCAACTTAAGATTGGCCAGATCAAGAAGGGTACTAATGGCTAAATACCACCATGGCCAGTCTCCTCACCTTGGGGGATTCAGAACGCTCATTTCCACTGTAGAAGCTTCTAGATTCCCAAAAGAAGTTAAAATGGATGATTTCCAAGGGTGCTTTTACGTCCTGTCATTTTATGTCCTGTCGATTGGGAACATTTGCGTCTCATTTTTGATCTTGGACTCATCTGGTGGGCTGAAGGGAGTGGGGGGAGGATTTATCCCAGGAAAAGCTTAGCCACTGGAGTCGTATTTCAGCTCTCGAGGGAGCTAAGTTTTGACTTAATGCTTCCAACAAGAGACGCTTAGTTTTCTTCCAACATTGGCCTCCTATGGGAGGTTTCTATGCCTGTTGCTTCAGTTTACTCCCAAACTCAGTGAGAACAGAAGCGTTCTTAAATTTTAACACAGCACTGGTAATTAGAAGGTTTCTTTTTGGCTTGGCAGTTTCTTCCAGAATGAGGGAAAGTGGTGCTGAAGCAGAGAGCCGTGAGTCAGTCTCCTTGGTTCCCGCCTGGCAGCGTCTGTGCTTCATCTTATCCACCTGTGAACTTGGCACCTTAATGATACCCTTGAGAGACGGGGGCCACGGAGAACCCTAATTAGCGGGAGTCATGGGATGCTAGACTGTGAAGATGGGCAGGAACTTAGGGATCAGTAATCTCACTTTTACACAGGAAGACAGTGGTTTCCCAAGGTCACTTGGCTCTTTTGTGGCCAAGTCAGGACTAGACCAAGAACCTGCTTACTTCCACTTCCACTCCCCATCTCTGTGCGCCCTTAGCAGCCCTACAATGGCGTGGAAAATACAAATGGTGATATGTGCAGCTTTCACTGGGTGACAGCAGGCTTTGCAGGTACAATGGGAAAGAAGGAGGAAAGTTGCATCATCAGTAAGAACATTATGTAAGAAGTTGGGACACAGTGTTCAGAAGGCATGTTGGCAGCCTGTCATATGTTGAAAATTGGAGTTTAAATAACTTCTGTTTTAAAAATGTGGACTCCAAAGGAGAAGCTGATGCTATGTGATCATGGGAGAAAATCACCCTTAATTGCTTCTCATTGTCCTACCCATGATCCCTCCCATGGGACTGGCACAGGTCCAAGGAGCAGAGGAGGGAAACAACCATCACACAGGTAGGTGCCAGTTCCCGGGCCAAGAGCCTCCAGGGCCAGGAAACATTCAGACCAGACCAGTTGATGCTGGGGAGAAAACTGCCTCATCCACTTGAACCTCAGAGAAGAGCCACAGCAATCAGTGTAGGAGCCAGTCCAAGCTCCGCCCTGCCGGGCTCTACCAGATGGCAGGTGCTGAGTTGCTACCTGGTTGTTGTGTCGCAGTGACCTGACTGAGCCCTCCTGGGGTTCGTGTGTGGCCACCTTTGGACAGTTCCCAGCCAACCAGATGTCTTTAGGGTATCCACCTAGAAGGGTGGTGTTATGGTTTGGATGGGAGGTATGCCCCCAGATGTCCTGTGCTAATGCAGGAATATTCAGAGGTGAAATCAAAGATGCAAGAACACAGTGGGGAAGAGGGAAGAGGGCAGGCTTTAGGAGAGAGGGGAACTGGGGAGCACTTAAGGGAAAGAAGGCTTGGAAGGAGAAATCCAAGGCTGGTGGCTGGAGATGCACCGACACAGGGCACAGATAGCTCTCTGAAGCCCTTCGGCACCGAGTTACTCTGGGAAAGGATGGAGCTTGCTTTTCTTGGGCATGGGGCTCAGAATGGTCAGGGATGCTGGTGGCTCCAGAGCTCGTGTACTCCTTGATAATTGGTGAGCTGTGCACTGCACAGAACGAGAAGAGAGTAGCAGAAGGCTCGAGGGACCATTCCCAGAAATAACTAAAGGGAGTGGAGGTTTTACCAGGGGCTCAGGATATAGCTAGGGAAACACACAATGGAGTATTGGCCAACACAGCGTTAGGCGTTATCTTTTTGTTGCCTATAAGGTCAGGTTCAAGTTTATCAAATAATACCCTGTCCTTCAAGACCCTTCACAATCCTCTCTCCAATTATTCACTTGCTTAACACATAATTTGCTTAGCACCTTCTCTGGGCCAGCCGCTGTTGTAGATACTGGAAAAAGAGTTCAGAAACATACACAAGGCTTCTGATGCTGGAGTTCACCCTCTGTGAATATATCTATAAATGACTGTTAAGCTGAATCAAGAATTTCCAACTCCAAAGCTTTCTTCCTGACATGGCGGACATTTCACTGCAACTTTGTTGATCCACCGAAGGAACCATGTGTGGCTGTGGTTCTTTATCCCTGCTCTTCTCTGGGTGACCTGTCTTGTTCGTCTACAGCTATGCAACTTGAATCTGTTCAAATTCTGTCTTCCAGGCTGTGGTCAAAATCCAGCTCATCCCCTGAGCCTTTCTTCCATTATCGTCTGACTTATTTCCTGACCATCTTGGAGGGTATTTAGCACCAGTAATTTTTTTCTCTATGGTGCTTATCACCGTCTTTTGTTCTTGACTTATGTTTAAAAATATCCATTTTTGACTATAAATTTGAAGGCAGAACTTTTTGTCTGTTTGTTTCGGTGCTATATCTTCAAACCCAGAATAGTGGGTAGCATATAGTAACCTCCTAACTTTATCACTGAATGCATGTCATTCTATCTTTAGGATTAAAACGCACACTTGTGATTTTTTTACATCTCCCTTGGTGATGAGCACGATTCTCGATTCTCGGTCTTTATTGAGTTGATGGGGGTGACATTTGTTGATGGAAGAAAATGGCATTTGAATGAAACTCCTGCTTCAACCACTTACAGCTGAAATACACTCTTAAATAAGGAGTCTGTCTTCACTCACATTCCAAAACTTTATCTTCCCGATCTTCAAGATGTTCATATTTACAGGACAACAAGACCATTCTCCAAATAATTTTATGTGGCTAAGTTGCAGGCACATCATAAAATTATTACTTCCAGTACTTATAAAGCTATTTTATAGGGTCCCCTGGGAGGGGTCAACGGCTGCCATGAAGATGCGATAGCCATCATCTCCTCTTGTATCTGTGGGATGCGAGTCTGAGGCCAGACACCGTCAATCCAAAGCAGTGACACAAACAACCAAAATCGGTCTCCCAGGAGGAACCGCAAGACTTTTCAGGACCACGTTTCTTTACGCTCAGCTTAAAGGCCAGGACAAGTCCAAGTCCTGACTTGGCCAGCAAGGTCACAGGCGAGCTGGCTGATGCCCATGCAGTAAGAAGTGAACAGGGGAGCCAGCGGGTGGACGCTTGTTTCTGAATATGATACCTAACCTGAGTCCTCAGGACAATCCCACTTGGGAATGACATACCGGGCCCTCTCAGTGACCACCGGTTGGCCCAGGGGCATGTGTCCTGATATGGTAGCCATCCCTTCGCATCTTTGTGTGGCTCTGTTTAAAGTATGGATACCTTTCTCTCCGCTCCTGCTCCTGCATGTCCCCTCCCCAGCCTGGGGTAAGCCAGGACTGCAGACTGTCTGGATACAGCCACGTGGGTAACCAGCCCTAGGCTCAGAAAGGACTAGAGCGCCACCAACCCTGACCTCCAGGAAACACAGACAGTGTTCCAGTGGATGCAGTAGATACATACAGAAGTTTCAACAGCTCATTTTACAAATAAAATATGTCTTTTTTTGAATCTATAATATGGCTGTGCTAGAATTTTAAAAGACTAAACGGGATTGGGACAATTTCATCTTTAGTCTTAAAAAGCAACAGAGTATTGTTCTGTTTTGATCGTAGGCATCTTTGAAAACAAGAATTGGCTGTGTCTCCATCGTTCATGATAAAGGCAAAACTTAGGTAGCTCAGCTTTGCTTGAAGGGGACACTCTCATTCTTCAGACTTAACGAAGCCTTCTGCTGTCTCATCTGAGCACTGCCTGGTACTTCTGGGGGGAGGATGAAGTTTCGGGCAGCTCATCATATCTGGCACTTGAACCTTGTGCACTGCCGTTACCAGACATGCTCCCGATGTTCCCAAACCATCTCACCCTGAAAACCAAACGGAACTCATCATCTCCCACACACCTTTCCTTTCGTCTCCACTCCATCCTCAGTTGATGGCAGCCATTCCCCTCAGTTGTCCAAGCCAGAAACCCATTGCCACCATCAGCTCCTCATCTCCTGACTCCTTCATGATGGCCATGTATCTAGTTCTGTCCACAGGAACTTCCATCTCCTGTCACTGCCCTTCCTAGTCCAGGCCACCATCACCTCTGTCTCGTCCCCTGTATCAGCGTCCTAACTGGCTCCCTGCTGCTGTTCTGGTCTCCTTCCCACCTACTTCCCACACTACAGTCTGAAGATTCCGAATCCCTCTCTGGAGTAATCATCTCTTCGCTGGATTCAAGATGAAGTACCAATTCTGCACTATGACATCTCAGGCCCGTGGGTCTGGGAGACTGAAAATCTACTTTGTTGGGTAACTAATTCGTTGAGCACAGAGATCCAGTGCCATCCAAAGTCTTGGTTTATATCATAGAAGACGGAGGATGTCAACTGGCAGGATCTTTAAAACAGCTCTCTAATTGTTTACCCCGAGGAGTGATTCAGCATCCTTTGTGGCCAGGATGTGAATCAGGGGCGAGGTATCAGAGTTTGATTCCAAGGAATACACTTGTGGCTTCCAGGCAGCAGCACGTACACTGAAGTCTTCCCAAGGCTAGGGATGGGAACCCCTCATGAACTTCCAACTGTTCCAGTGGTAGCCATGACAGTGGCTCTGGGAGCTTAGTGACGCCTGGAAGACCAAAGACAGGACTGAAGGCGCCCTAAGGATAAACAGGGAAGGTGGCGAGGGCAAGTCCAAGGCAGAGCCAGTGCATTCAGGGCTGCCTTGAAGAGCCCACCCCTCGTGGAGGGCACGGTTTTCTAACAGAAGAGTCTACAGTCCTGTTTCCAAGGGAAAGGTGTTTGCCACTGTGATGGTTTGGATCTCGAATGTCCCCTGAAAGGCGCATGTGTTGAAGGCTGGGTCCCCCATGCAGCAGTGTTTAGGGGGAGGGATTTTAAGAAGTGATTGAATCTTGGGGGCTATGACCTCATCAGTGGATTTATCCACTGATGGATTCATAGAAGAATGGACTATTAAGTGGTGGTGAAAACTGAGGGAGATAGTGCCCAGGTGGAGGAGTGGGTCCTTGGGGACATGCCCTTGGGACTCTATCATCATGTCCCTGCCACTTTCTCTTTCTCTGTTTCCAGGCTGTCATGAGGCAAGCATCTTTGCTCGGCCACATGCTCCATGACTTTCTGGCTGGGAACAATGGAGCCAGCCCAGCTTGGACGAGGCTTTCTAAGGCCACGAGCAAAGTAAAAGTTTTCTTCTCCAAGATGATTTTCTTAGGTAGTTTGTCACCGTGATGGAGAGCTGACTAACATACCCACTGCGATTCCCCTCTGAAACGCCCAGCCAGTGTCTGTTCCCATTAGGTGATTAGTCGAGGACGCACCAGGTGACCACAAACAGCATCTTCTGGATGTGCTGTCAGGAAGCCATCGAGTTCTTCACCAGCTCCAGCACCTGCCTTGTTCCTTCAATGGAAGAATCAATGGTAATCATGGGAGCCGCGCTCTCACCTGGCTGCAGTTGTTAATTTCTCTCTCACAGAACAACGTCTATGAGAGGAGAAGATAGCCATCCTCATAAGTGATTTTTAAAATTCATTCACTTGTTGGCTATAAAAACATGCAGATCCACCCTGGCGCTTCAATGTGAAGATAATGATACTTTTTGTTGTTGTTGCTTCGGGTTTGATTTTGATGAGTTAGAAATCACACCTGCTTTATGGCTCAGGATGGGTGTTAAGTGTTAGCAGGTTGCTGGCTTTCCTCATGTTTTACATTTTAATAAAATTTACTTTTAACTAAAGAGGGAGACGGTAGGGTCAGGGAGATCAACCAGCAGACAGCACATGGGTCCTGTGACAGAATTCTGACCAATGGCTAAAAACTGTAGGAAGAGAGATTTGGGCTACCACAGAGCTTGGCCTCCCCCGGGGTGCATCAGACCACCTGTGTCTGGGGCATCACAATGGGGACTCAGGCATTAGGGAACATCGTATTAAACATCTCCTTAGGGGACATTCTAACCCTGATGTTTTGGAGTTTTTCAGAAGCAAACACTATTGTAGGAGGAAAAGTTGGTTGTTTTGAATGTCTTTGCTTCCTTTTTAAAATAATGCAATAGAGAAACTGTGGAGCAGAAGCATTTTAAGAAGCCTGCGTATTATAAGAGTACGGATATACTGTGGGACATGACGGTTCACTTAGCATGATTTACTTGTTTCCTAGAGCAGCACTCATCTAGATGTGTGTTTCCATAATTCCTAAATTGTCTGGGTAGTCTGTTTGGAATCCATTATACGCACTTTGATCTAAATTGTTGTTAAAAGTATTTATTATCCTCCTTTAAAATTCCTGAGTCACCAAGAGTAAAGCCGACTGGGCTACAAGTCGGCAAGGACGTGAAAGCTCGGAACGGGGGGTGGGGTGCCCACTGGGGGCTGCACACTGGCAACTGGATCAGAGGAAAAACCTCAGTCTTCAGATTCCAGGTTTAGAAAGGGTCCCACTCATGAGTACATGGAAGGTGTCCGTTGCAAGAGGGAAATGTCCTCCAATTATTTGGGAGGTCTCAGAAAACTTAGCCTGAAGCATGGACACCTTCAAGGTTAATGTCTGTAGCTGCATTTAGCCGTCAAACATGTGGCTGTAGTTCTTATCATGGTTTGAGCTCATGACCTATACAGGCATGGGCGTCTGGGTGTCTCACAGGAATGTCTCAAGTCCAAAGTGATGCCCTCATCTGTTTGCCTGCCAGGGTTCCCATCTTCATAAGTGATCTTTAAAATTCATTCATTTGTTGGCTATAAAAACCCTGGCACTTCCTCCCTGATGTCACCAATAGATTATACCTCTGAATATCGCTCAGGTCTCTCCATGTCTGTCTCCATGGTCCTCCCGACTCCAAGTCACTTGACCTGTTGCCTGCAGGAGCCTTCTCCCTGGTCTCCAGAGGGTCTGCCCCTCTCTCCCTTTGCCCCAGATGATCTTTGGGAACTGCAATTCCAATTTGGTGACATCTGTGCTCATGTGCTTCCAACACCTTGCAGTGCCCTTACATGAAATCCCAAATCCCCAGAAGGCCATCTGTCCATGTGATCTGCCCTCCTCCTACCCTCCCTGTGCTGCCTTCTCTGGTCACCCCAACCTGTTGAGCTGTGGGCGATTCTCTGTTATGGACCTCCACTCCTGCTGGCCTCCTTGCCTGGAATATTCTCCTCTCCTCATCTGCTTTGTGGTGCCAGCTCCAACTCGCTGCCTGGGTCTTAGCTCAAATTCCACTTCCTTGGGTAAAGAATCTCTGATCCCCTCTACCCATCCACACACCCCAGACTCTGCCCAGGAGAAGTTCACTTGTTCAACACCATCAAAGCCTCCCATGTTTTTCCGAAGCACCTATTACCATTGTTGTTCTGAGATTGTGGGTTGTGATTTCTTCACTGTCTCCCTCATGAAGTTCATGAAGATGGAAATTGTGCCTGGAATATTGTTGGTGTTTAATAAACACTTATTAAAGATTAAAACACTAATTGACCACCGATTGTGTGCCAGACATCATGTAAAATATTTCACAAACATCCCATTTAACTCTCCTGACAACCCTATGCGTGTATAGTAGCAACCCCCTTTTACAGATGAGGAATCTGGGGCTTCAAGAGTTTAATTCACAATAAAGAGAGTAGCTGAGCTCAGATTCATATCTGGATGGATATCCACACTTTGTATTTCCTCTCTTGTTTATGTAAGCTGGCCCTTCTTTGCTGGCTTTATGGTGAACACGGTGCATAGTGTTACAGTACTTGGAGTCCAAAGCAAAGACACTTATCCAAGTGGCCAAAAAAATCAATCACATGTCCCAAGGACTATTTTTTTTTAAGGAAGCAGAGACATCCATAATTCGAATCATTAAAACAAAAATAAAATTCTTGAATATTAATAATCAAGTGTGTTCTGAAAAGCATGTTTGGATACAAGATAAGCTTTGTACACTACATTCTATCAAAAAAAAAAACAAACCTCCAACAAAACTCTATTAATAAAGCATGCCTGAAAACAGAGGTATTAGGTGAGAGAGTATCATCTGTCATTTACAATACAACATTGCAAAAGTCCAGGCCTACAAGAGAACTGCAATCCTCAGCTCTCCAGGGTGAGGGCAGGGAGATAGGGAAATGGAAGGAGAGATGGCGACAGAAACAGTTACCCTCTAGGGCGTGGCGTCCAAGTGTGCATTCCTGACACAGACTTCCAACTCCTACCCTTGCTGCCTGGGAAGGCAATGGGTAGTTTGCTTAGTAGTCAGTGACAGAGGCACACCTATTATCTATCGTCTCTGTGTCTCTGTGTCCAGCATGTGGAAGCACAGGGCCTGCTGTGAGCAGGTTCTACCTCCACACTGGGACCCCTGCTTTTCTTCTTCACGTTTGCCAGCTCTGCACCTGTGCCCAGGTACCCCCTGGTTCGTTAGTGCCCACCCTGTTGCTAATTTTCAGGGATACTTTGAGAGGTCAGGATCTGGACCTTCAGACCATCTGTGAGTACACAGGTTCCCCCTTATCCACCAGGGCTATGTTTCAAGGCTACAGTGGGTGCCTGACACTGCACACAGCTCAGAGGGCTCTGCTTCTCCCTACACACAATGCACACATTTAGTAATGCCTTTTCCATCTTAACTGAGCATTTATTGGACACCGTGGCTGCAATTTTTGCAGTGTGAAGCGTAACAGGAAAACTAGGAACAGTTTCTTTGGCTTCTTCACAATTTCATGGGAGAAGGTTCATTTTTAGTGTAGATTTTAGCAGCCCCAGATGTGAGCTTCTTCCTTCCTTATTAAGTCAAGAGCTCCCGCTCCTGGAAGCACTTCAGAGCTTTCCTTTGGCAGATTCAAACTTATCCAAACTGCCAGCAACACTTCTGTGTGCTCTGGGACTCTTACAGATCAAAAGTGTCCCCCAAAGGGGGACAGTTGAGTCAACAGAGGTGAGCCCCTCAAGGAGACACTGGGAACCTGGCTCCTCTGTCGCTCTTTGCTTCTTGGCCACCACGAAGCCAGCAGCTTTGCTCCTCCTTGTGCTGCTCACCATGAGGTTCTGCCTTCCCAGACTCAAGAGCCATGGAGTCAGTCAACCATGGACTGAAACCTCTGATAGAAGGCAAAGTAAATCTTTCCTCTCCTCCTTTTAACTTGATTATTTCGGGTATTTGTCACAGTGACAGAAAGATGGGCCATGATTAAATAAGTGTCACTTGAACACAAGCCCTGTGATACCATGACAGTTGACCTCATAACCAAGACACTGCTAAGGGACTAAAGGGTGGGTCGCACATACAGCATGAAGAACCCAGACAAGGGAAGGATTCACGTCCTAGCGGATGGAGTGGGGCGGCATGGGATTTCATCCCGCTAGGCAAAATGGTAGGCAATTAAAAACTAGTGCATTGTCCATTTCCGGAATTTTCCACTTGATACTTTCAGACTGTGGCTGACAACAGGTAAATGAAACCATGGAAAGGAAAACTGCAGATAAGGGGTGACTAGTGCACTTTGGGAGAACTTCCTATATTCAGAGTGTTGGGGAAGGCACGTTCACGCCAACATGGTCACACTTCCCGAGTAGCCTGTTAGGGGTCACACCTAACTGCACCTATAAAAAGTTGATGTATAGTCTTGCCCATCTGAGAACCTTTCTAGACTAGGTTGAGTTCAGTTAGGTGAAGGGTAGCCTTTTTTCTGAGTTGGGCTGCTTTCAGGCTAGAACTGAGGCCACACATTTATTGAAGGGACCCCTGGGCTTTCGGCCACATCAGAAACCCTGTCCGTATTTTTGTCTCCTTAAGATGAAAGCCTCCCAGAGGTAAGACATAGTTTATTTTAGGTTTGTAAAGTCAAGTTTCACGATCCCACAACACCTAAAAGGGTTCCTCAGAGCATGGTGAGGCACTGACGGTGGCTCTAAGGACAGCGACCTTCACAGTGGATGTAGCTTACCAAGCACTAAGGGCACGCCGGTCACCCTTCACTGCCTCACCCCATTTCGGCCCCAGAAGGCATGCCCTGTGCATCTCCACTTTGCAGACGTGCAGAATGAGACCCAGGGAGTTTAATAATTTGCCAAAGAATAATCATCCTGTAAGATTAGGCAGGGTTGAGCCCACGCCTGCCTGGCTCCAGATGCCGCTCCCTGTCCCAACACGGCACTTGCTGAAAATCTGTTCAGCTGCCTCCTGCTGCTGAGTAGTAGTTTAACAGTGCTGAGTGCTTGCTGTTACGTTTCCACCAGCAAAAATTGGGTTCTAATTTCGGAACAGACACAAAGCCACTTCAATCAATTATTAAGAAACTACCAGCCAGGTGTGGTGGTACACACACCTGTAATCCCAACAACTTGGGAGGCTGAGGCAGGAGGATCACAAGTTCAAAGCCAGACTCAGCAACTTAGGCCCTAAGCAACTTAGTGGGATGCTGTCACAAAATAAAAAAATAAAAAGGGTTGGGGATGTGGGAATGTGGCTCCGTGGTTAAGCATCCCCTGTGGTTCAATCCTTGGTACAAAAAAAAAAAAAGTAGAAATTGCTGAAACTTTTTCATATAATAATTTATAGTGGCTTTCTTTTGGGAATGAGTTTATCTGTATCCAGGCACCAAACAGTTTGAAAAAAAGTCACTGCATCAAACAATTATTGTGTTTAAGTTACAAATTAATACATGCCAAATCTGTAAAATTTATAATATCTCCAATTGGTGTGCCCGCTCTGTGCACAGGAACATGTGTGTGCATGCACAAAAATACACGCTAAATAACAATCAGCCAAGATGTTATAATTCAGAAATAAGAACACGCTGTAAACAACCGGGATTGCATTGATAGTACTTTCTTTTAGGACCTGCTTTTTTCATTTAATACATTATGAACATTCTTCTATCTTAATTTTATTTCAGAGAACAATTTTTCATGACATCTTAGCATTTCATAATACGAATTATAAAAAATTTATTTCTTCTGCTCTTGCTAATTTGAACATTTTAGTTCTTTCCAAGTGTTCTCTGTTAAAAATAACTATGAAGTAAACATTTGTGTGGCTAGATTTGGTGGTACCTTTTGGAACATTTTCTCAAGACAAATTCTAGAAAAGGATTCTGGGTTGTAAAATATAAGTTTTTGGATCCATGTTTACGAATTTCTCTTTGGAGAAGGCATTTGTGCCAGCAATGAAAAATAATGACAATATGGTGATGATGACAGCAATGAATGACTGCGAGTGCTCTAGGTACCAAGCTCTTAGGTTTTCATGCGCGGCCACACCAATCATTTCATTTTGATAAATGGTGTACTTGCCAATAGGAAATATAGTTGTTGAATTTTATGTACCAAATGATAACAAAGATATATGCATATGTGTATAAGTATGTATATTTTGAAGGATTTTAGAAAACATTGATAAAACTATTCTCAAAGACAATGGCTAAGATGCACACAAAAATATCTATCAATGATTTTTTCAGTAGAAGAGTAAATAAAAATTGCAATGCAGGCAACTTGGAAAGATTGAAAATGACAGTCCCCCTCCACCATCCTGCCCTGCAGGAAGCCAAAGCTGGCTCTCTGCTGAGCCTACACATACTCCTGGTTACACAGGGAAGACAGGAGTAACTGAAATGGACGTTGGATCAAACAAGCGGAAAAAGAACAACAGGATTTAAACAAAGAAAGTGGAAATCAAAGAATTGGAAAGCAGACAATCACTAAACTAACTGGCACGTTTAATTTGATTCATCGGACAGACCCCAGATTGGACATGCCCCTGAGAAGCCCGACCACAGTTGTAGGAGAAAAAGTGCAATCGGTCCACCAGTAATCAAAGGAGGCCCTTTCGGATGGTGAGAAGAGTAAAGGCAACTCCAACGACACACCGTCTGCACATAACCTGAGGATTCTGGGCAGCACTGACGACATGGGCCAAGTTCTCTTCAGAGAGGGAGAATAGATTGCCATAATGGTTAGGATAGAATGCTCAAAGAAGTCTCTCGAGACCTGGTCCCACGCTCAGTAAACAAAGGTTACTGACAGGGAAGGCCTGCCAGGCTGCCCAGTTGCGTGGCACAGCAGTCAGAGTCCCTTCAATAGAAGTTTATATCTCTTGTTAAAGAAGGGACAAGAGCAAGCTGGAAAGGACCTTGGGTATGGCAAGCTAGAGTTGACCTTGGGTGCAGGTGTCTGGGTAACAACAGATTTTTTATTTAGTGACCTGGAGTGGGGGGTATGGGAACAAGGTGTCTTAAGTTTCTTTTTCTTGGCAGTTTATATAAGTTTTGGTTTTGGGTTAAGATGTAGTTCCAGAATTAAAATGGAGTTACTAATGTCTAGGACACTCCATATAATAATGATTACAGAAGACATAAAAATGGACAAAATTTACCCTTACAAGTTGTTGGGTCCAAACAGATTATAGTCAGGCTGTGTACGTATTTCCAGAGCCCTTGAGCAAGCTGAAATCTTCCTGATTCACCTCCCAGGCCAGCACCATCTTGAAGCCTAGACTGAGAAACAGCCAGACAGCCAAGATCCCAGGCCCTGCAAACCCCAGGGTCTCCTCCACTACACGGCTTGAAAGCAGCCACAGACATCCTGCAAATGACCATGTGGCGTGTTCCAGGAAGACTTCACCTGTGCACAGAAAAACTCGAATGCCATGTCACTTCTATACGTCATGAAAAAAAATTCTTCATTTTTTTTTCAATTATTTAAAATGTAAAAAATCATTATTAATTCATGGTCCATTCAAAAAATGAAGCAGTTTTGATATGACACATGGGCTGGTTTGCTAACACCCAGAGAAGGATTTAGCTCTTGCTTTAAGGGGAATTTGAGAGCACATGGGTTTCTTCTACACCTTGATTATTACGAATGTCCTCAACAGTACCATGCTGGTTTTGTTACTGTAGCTTTGTAGTATAGTTTGAAGCCTGGTATTGTGAGGACTCCTGCATCACTCTTTTTGCTCAGGATTGCCTTGGTTATTCTAGGTCTCTTATTTTTCCAAACTATTTTGTTTTTTTCTAGTTCTGCGAGGAATATCATTGGTCATTTGATGAGAATTGCATTCATCCGATAATGCTTTTGGTAGTGTGGCTATTTTTTTTCAAACCTTTATTTATTTATTTTATTATTTTATTTTATGTGGTGCTAAAGATTGAATCCAGGTCCTTGCTCGTGCTAGGCGAATGCTCTACCCCTGAGCCACAACCTCAGCCCCAGTGTGGTATTTTAATAACATCAATTCTGCCTATCTAAGAACATGGGAGGTCTTTCCATCTATACACAGTGGAGTATTACTCAGCCATAAAGAAGAACGAAATGATGGCATTTTCTGGTAAATGGATGGAACTGGAGAGCATCATGCTAAGTGAAATAAACCAGACTCAGAAAGCCCAAGGTGGAATGTTTTCTCTCTTATGTGGAAGCTAGCCTAAAATAAGAAGGAAAAATAGAAGGGGGTCAGGGGATTCCCATCAAAAAGGAATAAGACTGGTGGGTTAGATAAAGGGGACGAAGTGGAAGGGAGAAGAGACAGAATAAGGAAGAAAGAGGAGTGAATGTGCCCTAACTTTCCTACGTACAGACGTGAACATACCACAGTGAGTCTCGCCATCACGTTCGTCCACAAGACACTAACCAAAAAGAAAAATAAATCTAAAAGCAAATAGCAGAAAGATCAGTCGAGTAGAGGGAAGGGAATGGGAGGGAGAGGAGGGAGGGAAAGAGGAAGGACAGGGGACTGAACTTGACAAATTATATTCCCCGCTTTTTAGATTACGTCAAAATGAATCCTGATGTCATGTGTAACCAAAAAAAAAAAATCCAATAAAAATATAATAAAAATAATGTTAGCAACAGGAAGCATGTTCAAAAGTACAATTTCTAGAATGATATTCTAGAAGATTAAGTCGATGCAAAAAGAGAAGAAAAGGAGACACACACAATGGAAAAAAGTTATTATTTGTATAACTGCATACTAATGCTTTGTTACCAGGAAAATAAAAGGGGTACTTTAACTTAAAAAATTTTTTTTTCCTACATCTGACTTTTAAAATGACCGAGAGACAATTATCAATGCAGTTGCAATGAACACCTCATTAGACTGTGTCCCGTAAATTCTGTCTCCTACTAAGAAGGACCAAGACTCCTGGAAGCGGTGTCTGATTCCAGGTCAGCGTGGGAAATGCTCAAGAACCGGCTCTCCAGTCTGCAGGCAGGACAGCCACAGGACACTGCAGGGCCACAAGGAAAGGGCTCAAAACTAACTTGGAAGAGCTGCCACTCAAGGCAGATGAGTGAGACTGGGCGAGGAGTCCCCCAGGGTGAAAATGGCGAGAGGGAGTAGCAATGTGTCTCAACCTGTCAATTCTTACTGAAGCTGGGGAACAAGAAAGCCTCATTGATTATCTCTGAGGGAGCTTAAATAACCAGCTAATGATTTTGAAAATAAGTGAGTAAAGACTCTAGCATTAATTCTGTTTTTCTCAGGAAAATCTATAGTCCCAAGCTCTTCATAGATTTTTCCAGACAACAAAGGAAGATAGAGCGTCAGTTAGAATGTCAGCTGCACGTTCCCGAACCTAGCAAGGATTATCATACTTAATATCTTAAACCGATAACTCCTACGGGCTTCAGGGTGGCCCAGGAAAGCACTAGCTTCACAACAAACAGGAACGAAGGCTTCCAAAGCCAACCACCAACTTCCAGGAAACACAGGAAGATATCAGGCAATACCACGAAGATGGGGCAGCAAAATCCAGACGAGGAGACCCTGCCCGTTCAAATAAAAACCAAAACTCCAAGGAAAAGGACAGAGAGCATGCTGGAGGGGAACTTGATTAAAAAAAAAAATCCCAGAAACACAGAAAGCAAATCATCGTATATGGACTTTATTTGGATCTCAATGAAAACAAAAAAATCCTAAAAGCATTAGAAGGAAATCAGGGAAGGTGGCCGCTGACTGGAATTTGATGAGGAGGGCCTGTTGGGGGTTTTTGGTCAGAGAGGCTGATCCTGTGGTGGAGAGGTCCCCAGCCAAATGTTTACAGATGAAGTTGTGTTTCCACTGGAATTTGCCTCAAAAGAATCTGGGTGGAGTGAGGAATCCAGGGAAGACAAGGACCCCCCCACCCCGAGTCTGTCTTTATGAACGGAGAAGTCCCACAGTCACTCAGAGGACATCATGCCAGGAACCTGGCCACAGGAGACTGTCCCTGGGGCAGGGCGGCTTCATGGAGGCAAGATTCAGGGACAGATGCCCCTTGCGCATGCACGAGGGGGGGGAGGGCGTTTGGCACCGGGAGCCATGCCAGGGACCTAGGTAGAGACGTTCGTTCTTAAGTTGGAACGGGAGGATGGGGAGGCCTGGAGGTCAGGTGCGGCCTCCGGATGGGCTGCAGGGATGACCGTGCGGCTGCGAGGTGTGGTCCCAGAAAGCCTTGGGACAGGGCCTTGTTTGAGAGGCAGCTGGTTCAGGACCGACTGGAGAGGTCTGTGCACTCAGGAGCAAATATTTACAGAGACGAGAAGAGAACCAAGTGTGAAATGAAGAGAATCCTATCAGAGCATCGGTTCCCAGTGTTCTCCAAAGGGTCTGAAAGGTGGAGAACACGGCCGTAATAAAGCTGAGACACTGTTTGCCTTTCTTGCTCTCCTTCTCTCACCAGAGTATGGTGCAATGCTCCAGAGAGGACCTGATGCCTCCTACTGCCACCGGTTGAATGTGGAGGCCGAGAGGGGAATTGAGCTGTCTCCTGTAGCCAGACATCAAAGAGATTCACAAAGGGAAAACAAGTTCAGTTTCAATTATTTTTCCAACACAGAAAAGCACGGTTTCCTTAACCCATGCAGAAAGAGCATGTTTTAAAAAGGACTCCCAATACATCAAGCAGATCTAGACACACTTATCCCTTTGCTTACACAAGGCATGAGCGCCGTTAGCTCTCACCTACCTCTGGCCTCTTCTCATTTACTTTTTGTTCAAAGGACATTTTTCATTCCCTAATTATTTTCCCAGGCAGAAATCATAGCTCAGTTATCTTGACAGGTCATTTAATGTGTGCGTAGGGAAAGTCAACTCATTTATTTGTCTCTCAGGACTCTAGTGAAAAATAGAGCTAGCATGGTACTGGCCTGTGAAAAAAGACACAGCTAATGAAATATATTAAAGTTTACAAATCGGCACATTTGGTGGGAGGGCGGATGTACTTTACCATTCTTCAAAACCCAGATGAAAAAAAATTCTTCTTTAAGACACTTTCTGAAACACTCACTCACTCATCTGCTACCAATCCCATTTCAACATTAGATTTTCTCCTTGTGTTCCTGTGACACTTTGGTCTTCCTCTGATGGCATTTATCAGCCTCTGGCATGTTATAGCTGGCTGCACTTCTTTCTGTTTTCCCTCCTGGCCAGGGACCTCTTCCATGGGAGATATTTTGCTTTCTTCATATGCTTCCCAATACCCCTTACATGGAGACTCCTATGTACCACATTTCAATAATGGATGTGAAATTTAATTAGTTAAAAAATATCAGGGTCAGCTGCACTGCACTTGTTTATCTAATGTAAGTAGTTGCTTAACAGTTCAGGGCTGGGTGCCAGCCATGTCACACTAATGCATATCTATCCATACATTGCATAATAATAGAATTGGGTATTATGCAAAATTGCCGCTTGTAAGCATACGGGGGTGGGGGGGTTTGATCTCTAGAGGAAGAAGCTCACAAGATGAGCTCAGTGCTACCCTGACTTTCTCCCTAGGAGCGTTTTCCAGCTGTGTGCAGGGAAGGGGAATCCGAGCAGAAAGCATACTCTGGGTGGAGGAAACAGAGGCTGCTACTCAGGGATACGGAGATGGATGGAATTTTCGAGCCAAGGTAAGGAGAGGAGGAGGCTGTGCGGGGAAGTCCCAGCAATCTGCAGAAAGGTGCCCTTGAACCTCATCAAATATTTAGCTGTAGAAGCACAGGGTGGGTGCCTGCAAGGAGATCCTGTTGAGGCCCCGGTTTTAGGCTTTGCCACTGCTTCTGGGGCAGCCTGCTTCTAAGATGTGCTTATCCGGGGTGTCAGCCGAGCCCAGATTATGTGACAAGGTTTCCAGTCTAGCTTGTTCCACGTTCAATACGTCCTCATATGTGTGACCTCTGGGATCTCTCTTAAGACAGGGAGAATAAGTGCAGATTTTGGATTATTAGCCAATAGATCCAATAATGTGGATGAAACGGACAAATTCTTTGAAATATGCAAATTTTCAAAATTGATTTAAGAAGACAGTGGACACTTGAATCAATCAATTTATATAGAGATTCAAATGATTTAGAATTGACATGCAATTTGGAAAAGAACAAAGTGGGAGAAGGTATGTTCTCCGACTTTGTGATTTAATAAAAGGTACAGTCATCAAAGAAATATTGCAATAATGTAAGGACAGACTGATGAAAGAATAGAAGAGATGAGGCTCCAGAAACAGACCACACATGTGAGTGAGTTGATTTTTCAGCAAAGGTACAAAAGAATTAGATGGGGGAAAGGAAAGTCTTTCCAACAAACGGTGTGAGAATAATTGAATACCCACACATAAAGGATGACCCCTGAGTTGTGCCTGGTGTCTTACATCAAAAATTAATTTGGTATATATTATTAACATATAAAGTTTGGATTATAAAGCTGTTAGAGGAGAATATAAAAATTCTCTTGTGATTTTAGAGTAGGGAAATACAGGACTTAGAAAGTAATAAACATAGAAATACGTAAATAAATTTCACCAAAATTAAAACTTCTGCTCATCAGAAGATGGTATTAAGGAAGTGAATGGACACAATAATCTGTGAGACAATAGAGACCATATAAATATCAAAAAAGGACTTGTATCCAGAATGTCTGCAGAGATATCACATCTCAGTCACAAAAAAATCCAGTTCAAGGAACAGGTAGAAGACTTGAATAGACATTTGAAATAGGAAGATAAACAAATGACCTTAAGTACACCAAAACGATGCTCAGCTTCTGAGTTTGTTAGCTTTATGATACTGCAGCAAAACCTGAGAAAATATCTAATTAACTAAAAAGGAGGAAGGTTTATTTTGGCTCACAGTTTTGGAGGTTTCAGGCAATGACCTACTGGCTGCTCCATTGCTTTGGGCCTGTGGCGGCACAGTATATATGCCCTAGAGGAGGCTTGTGGTGGATGGGGCCCACTTACAAGGTGGGGATAAGAAAAGTGGAGAGAGGAGGAGACCAGTGTCCCTTGATTCCCTTGAAGACACAATGATCTAAAGTCTCCCAGGAGGCCCCACCTTTTAAAGGTTCCCACCCTCTTCCAAAAGCATCAAGCTGGGACCACGCCTTTAACACAGGGGACACTTAACACCAAACCACAGCAGCACCATTAGTGCTCAGGACTATGGGGACTAATGCACAGTAAGACACTCCTGTAAGCCCACGACGTCACGTTGCAGAAGAACGCTTTGTGAATTTCTCAAACAGTTAGACATATACCTATTGTAAGACCCAGCTGGTTTCCCCCTCAATACTTTCCCAAGAGAAATGAAAACACATCCACACAAAGACGTGTCTATGAGCGTTCACAGGAACAGTCTTCGTACCCGTCCCCAAATGGAAATGGTCCAAATGTTCACGAAAGGTGAACACATTCAAAATTATCATATGCATGTTACACTCTGGGAAAAAAGAGGACGATTTATTCATGTGTACCACATGGACAAGTCCCCAGATCATTAGGGGGAACAAAAGAAAGGGGGTAAAGAAGAGGCCACAGCGCACAGCCCGCTTTGGGCGTGATTCTGGAAGTCAGAAAAGCCACAATGCAGCCACAGAAAACAGATCAGTGTTTGGGGACAGAAGCCACAATCCGTGGGTTCCCTGGGCCTCAGAGTTGTGTTCTGAATCACTGTAACTGATACCAGTTTGCTTAATGAACAAATGATCCCATTAAGTGGAAAACCTCTAAACCGGAGGTTTGGGGTCTAGTTCCATAATGCACTGACCATCTCTGGGTCTCGTTGGCAGAACTCCTGGGGCTCCGGAGGATGGCTGTGGTAGAGATCAGGGACATGACGTGTGAAAAGAACTGCAATGACAAGATCTGATAGAAATTTAATTTATTCTTATGGCTTGATATTAACAACGAGCGAGAAGCCATGACATTGGAATTTCATAGCTCACCAGTGAGGCAGCCACGACTTTGTGTTGAAATTGGCTTTGTAGACGCACGCACACACACACACACACACACACACACACACACACTACTCATGTTCCATCAATGTTGGTTCTACAAGTTTTGGGCAAGGGCATGAAATTTCTTTTCTAATGCTACTGGTGATCCAAATGCTCATTCTAGGCTAGGAATCCAGTCCTAAAAGATCAGTTAGATGGTTTCTCATTGTGATTGCCCAACTAATTTTTCCATTTACAGTCATCTTCCTGGTTTGCTTCGGGTGGTCTCAATTTATGGTGGTCATCTTGGCATAATTATTAATAGTGCTTTCTTTGTTCTTCAGATGTCATGGGCTGGACAATAAATTAACACCGAATTCATATTTACTGAATAGAATCAACGAGGTGAGAATTATATCCACTCTAAAGATAAGACAAATCACCTGTGGATTGGGTTATCACATTGCTGTAGAGGATTTGGAAGACCAAAATTCTAAGTAAAGCAAGACTTGGCACTTCTTGCATGGTCACTGTGTGGCTAGAGTTCTATACTGCTGTCCATATATTATCTCATTTAATTTTTCAAAAGTGTTAGGAGGCTACTAACACCTCTATGCTATTGCAGCTTGGGAAACAGGCCAAGAGGCTAAGAAACCTGTGGAGGCCATGCAACTAGTAAGGCAAAGTGGACGTGACCTCCCACACCTGAGTTCCCCTCCTCTGCACCCAGTGCCTTACCATGGTCACCATGTCCTCACTGTTGGGAGAACAACCTGGAAACTCCATCTAAAGATTGTCTTCCTCTGACGCAAGAGAGACCATGCCTCTTGTGTTCTGTTCCACCCCACCTCTGCTCCCCCCCACTCCAACAAGGCCCCCTGCGGGGAACTGTCCCTGCCCTGTTCACTGCCCTGGCTGTGTGTCACTGTCATTCATCCTGCTGACTGTGTGCGTGGAGATCGTCCCCCTCCAGCCTTCGGGCTAGGTGGAATGACCCCAGAAACGGTGGAATCCCCAAGACTTTTGCTTTTCTAGTGGAAAGCTGCCTTCTGTTTGCTCTTGCCTCATGGTTATGAGACAACGTGGGAGCGACAGCCCCTTGTCCGGTTCACATTGGTTGTAGGTGGGAAAAAGAGCACGATTCCAGTTTTCTGTGACTTCTGGCTCAGTTTTAAGGGAATGCCATGCCGTGCCAGAGCCTGATAAAAACAGGAAGTCTCTGGTGTCCCGGCTCCTCTCCAGATGGCCGATGGGAACCCAGATAGGAACTCTTCACCAAGAAGGGTCCCCAGGAATGAGTGGGGAGACGTCATGCCTCACCCGGGGTCAGACAGGAAATGGGATGATTGACAGCAGAGCCCTGGCAGTCGCAGGGCCCCGCGCCTCTTTACCCAGGCTTCGTTAAGAGTTCCGTGGTGACGTGACGCGGCCACATGCCTAAAGGATGGAACAGGAGCCCAAGGGCCTTGGTCCCTGCAGGAAGTGGCCTGAGGGAAAGTCTTGGAAAAGGAGAAATACCAGTCAAAAGTCTTCAGGAAGCACAGCGGCATCCCAGACTGCTTGAGGAGGTCATCCAAGAAACAGAAGAGAGGCCACCTTGCTACCAGAGTGCCGGCAGGGGCAGTGTCTGGGGGCCACAGCAGAAGAGGAGGGTTGGAGGGCCCGCTGACGGAGGCAGCCTGGCTTGCTCTGGCTGTGGTGGCACTGCCCAGGTCACATGGGGGAGAACGCTGCAGAGACGCGGGGCCTCCCCCAATTCCAGAGAACCTTGGCTTATCGAGGTTCTGTGACGGAGCCAGAGCCTGGCAGTACTTTCCACTGCAAGTAAGTCCTTGTCCCCGGGGTGGTCACACACCCAAGCCCTTCCCATGAAGCGTCGTCTCCTAAGGATGGGCTTGGCCTTGGGGTGCCTCTCAGCACTCCACGTCTCCCCTTCTTTATCCACTTCAGGAATGGTGCAGGGTCCAGAATGAAGGAGGACCTGGAGGCACACAGGTGGCACACAGGTGGCACAGATACCAGTCAAGGAAATCAAGAAATACAAGGGCGAGCACCGTGGAGCTGGGAAGAGCGGTGTCACTCTGCTTCCGTCTGACCAGAACGGAGGGAGCCCCCTGGTGAATTTGACTACAGTGATGTCACCTGAGAAGCTGTTCCGGAAGGAACACATTTAGAATGTTCCAGAAAAGACAGTAGAGGGATTGAGGAGGATTGGGGGAGAGAAAGAGAGGAGAGAGAGAGAGAGAGAGAGAGAGAGAGAGAGAGAGAGAGAGAGAGCCAAAGGGGCAGGCCTGAGTGGCTTCTGTCCGGGAGGTCCTGCCCCTCCTCCTCTCCCAGGTGTGAGCCTCAGGAGATGCACCTCCCGCCCGCCCCTGCTCCCCTCTGGAGACAGAGCCAAGCTCTCCAGTCAGGAGCTAAGCACTGTGCACTTCCTTATCCTCCTCAGCTCACATTTTGAGTCACCAGCACATGGACCTGGTTTAAAGACCCACAGATGAATGGATGAAGAAAATGGGAATGTGTGCAGTGGAGCTCCGCTCAGCCACGAAGGAGAAGGAAGTGACGGCCCTCGCTGGTAAGTGGACGGAACCGGGGACCGGCGTGCTGAGTGAGATGAGCCAGACCCTGAAAGCCAGGGATCAAATGTTCTCTCTCATGGGTGGAAGCCAGAGCAAAGTAAAGGGGGGAAAGTGGGGAATCCCGTGAAAATAGAAGGGAGATCAGTGGAGCAGAGGAAGAGACGGGGAGGGAGGAAGGGCAGGAAACTACAGAATGAAATGGACCAACTTACGCTATGCACAGATCTGCACAGACCATAGTGAGTTTCACCTTGTGGGTCTCTACAAAGCATCAATCAAAAAAATAAATAAATGGAAGACCAGTAGAGGAAGGGGAATGGGGGGAGTGATGGGAGAGGACCAGAGGAAGGGAAGCAAACTGTATTCTAAGCTTGTATGATTATGTCAGAATGAACCTCAATACTATGCACAACTAATGCTTTAATAAAAACAATTAGAACCATGTAACCACACGTACTCTGAGATGTTTTACGCTTGACTCCATCTCTCTGGTTCCTCTCCAATTCCTACAGGTAATCTCACTTTTAGTTTCTTGTTGATACTTCCACTGATTTATTTTATAGAAATACAAGAGTATAAGAAGTGGAATGTTTACGCATTCTCACTTGCTTACATTTCCAATGCAAAAGCAACATCTGGATATAATCTACATCTTGCTTTTTTTTTTTTTTTTTTCCACTAATGCAGCCTGGCCTTTTTCCCCCCAGCAATATATAAAGATCTTCAACCTTGCTGGTGGTTAGCATAGTTTCCTCTTGTGTGCACTTAGCATAGTTCATTTAACCAGCCCCAACTGCTGCATAACTAGGTTACTCCCTGTTTTTCCGGTTATATGCCCTGTGGAAATGAAAAACTAGTAATTCTGAGGAGTTTTTGAACTTGGCTTTTAAATGTATTTGCTGTTGCCTTTTTGTCCTTAGTGGCTCGGCTGCTCTTGGGACCTCACTGGTCACTTCTGTGTGCCCAAGCCCTCTTGCTGGCTTCTCTCCTGCCCTGCTTCTAGCTGCCTGCCTGGTGTCTCGAATCTGTCCTCTTGCAACATCCCAGCTGTCCCTAAAAGTGACACCCCTTTTCCTTCCTGTTCTCCTCTGCTTTTTGTTCTTGCCTGATAAAAAGATGCACACCTAGAGGTCCGGCTTGCTCTCCTACCCACTAAGACGACAGACTCCAGCCTGTCATTTTTTTCCCTTCATTGACCTTTACCTCCATGGGGCGACATGGTTTTAACGGCATTTTAGCATGTGTCTTTCTTTTTATTAGTATTGTCACTCTGGCTAATTCACACCTGCACATTTTTAAAAACAGCAAATTATTTATCTGTTTTTACCTTCCACTTACTTGGTCTCTATAACCAAGAAAGCTCTGGGCACAAAAGCCCATGACTTTGGTGGGTCATTTTTCTGACATCAGGGTTATCCCAGTGTGAATGAAGAAAGTTTATGTTGCTCTTTGCAATCTGACGTGGATACCTTCCTGCTGTTGTTGAGCACCTCTCTATTCTCTCCTGAGCTCCTGCCTGACACGGAGCATGAGGCACATGCCCATGAGACAATGCTGGGTTGGTCTCTGTGTTGTAATTCCAACGGGCATTTCCAATCTTACCACTCCCTCAAATGAATTTTACGCCAAAGCCAATTTGGACTACTGTTCTAATATGCCTTTCAGCTTTCATGATGTGTGTTATGCCATTCTCTCTGCCAAAGTATTTTCCCTCTTCCTCTTAAGCCACTCTGGCCCCAAACTGGAATCCCACCATCTCCAGGCCCAGCACCTCTGAGAAGTGCTTGCTATCTGATCATCCTGAAATCACCGAGGTCCCAAAGAAGGTACTCCCTCCATGGAGGAACGGAACCAGAATCCTCAGCTTCCATGAGCCTCAACACAGTCTTCTAGGAGACTCAACGTGGGGAACCACCCTTTCTATGGGCCAGTGAGCCATGCCATCCTGCCCAAGGAGGTCACAACCCACAGAATAAAAGATACCATAGCAATTTATAAAAGCACAAGATCATATACGCTTTGGTAGAGTATACAGATAGATAGTGCACATCTACTCAATTAAATAAACGTGTATCAAGCTGATCCTCCTGTTATACCCTGGGCAATGTGCTCTAGGTGGAATGGTCTCTTCCCTTGAAGCAGGGGTAGGGGGACTGTAAGAGTGCCATGGCCACTGGTTTAGTCTCAAAAATGCAAAACAATACCATCTGCTCCCAGGAAGACAGCAGCGACAATCTTGGACGTTGCCTACCTCTCTAAATGGCTTGCTGTGTAATTTTGGCACAGCCCCTCAAGCAATTTAGGCCTTAGATCCCTAGATTGTTAATGGATTATATTATTATGCCCTGTTCTTTCTCTCCGCTTGCAGCATTTCTCACAGTGGAACTCTGCCTCCAAGAGGAAGGTCTTCCCTTGAAAACTGGCTGCCCAGGACTTCCTGCCCTGCCCTTAAGGGAGCTCCTCGGCTTGCACAAGTCTTTCTCACTAACCAATAGTTCCTTAATAGACTCCAAGGTCAAAGCAGTGATGCCAAGATCTTGACCAGCTGTGAACATCACAAGGACCAGAGCAATTTTTACAAAAGGATCGCCATGCAAGTTCTGGGAATCCAGGCAGATTCCACTTTGGGTTGATTTCATGCTGCATTTCTGAATTCCCACTGCAGTGTCTACTGAGCACAGTCATGATTGTAGGGTTTTTCCCTTGCTCCATCTACGGAGCTGGTGACAGGCAACAAGCCCAACACAGCTGTTCTGTTTCACCCGGGAGAGAGGCTGCACGTGGATCCTGAATGGAACCATCTGCTGGAACCTTCCAGCAGTGTGCTAAGAAATGAGATGGTGGTGGTGGTGGTGGTGGTGGTGGTGGTGGGGCATTTCCAAGAAGCTCAGTTAAAGGTAATGGATTACTTATGTAATAATCTGAAACAACCCAAATAAGAAGGGAACTCCAAATAACTTCCCACTACTATGTTACTCTGGTGAGGTAACTCTAAATGTGCTAGCTTCAAGATACACAGTGACTTTGCTTATAGAAAATTAACTAGTTGTTCATGAAATGACAGAGAGTCTTTAGAAGAAACCGGAGCCATTTCTTTGGGTCCACCTTCCAGCCCTGACAGGCCCACTCCTGTAGAATCCATATGGCCAATGCACCTTGGTTCCCTGGATGGCAGGTTTTGCAAGTGTTTTTGACAAGTATGTATCCTATTGGACCCCAGATAGTTCAGAAGTAAAACAAAGGGATCACATAATAATGGCATTGCTTTGCTGGAGAAGCATGCATATTTACAGGAAAAAAGGGATCTACTTTTTGATGAAGAAATTTTAGAGGTCAGTAAGGATCAGGAGGGTTTCCGAGGGAAGAGACTTTTCAGTACCAGAAAATGATGCCATAAACATTTTTCTTGTGAAGTTAGCTCTTCATACCTTGAAAAGGGGGTTTCCCTTTTAGAGCCCATTTGATTTTTAAAGCTACCAATAGCATTAGTTATACCTACGATTCCCAAGTTCTGCTGTAGTCTATCCACAAATTCTCAGTATTAATTGCAGCCATACTCATCTTGCCAACTGCTAGCTAAAGGACAGGGTGAAGGATTAAACTTGCTTAAATATTAAAACATACTAAAATTTTCCAGTTAGAGTTCAGAGCAGTGAAAGCTGCTCAGTTTCTCTGTAAAGGCACAAAGTGACAATGATTTGCTTCCTTCTGTTAGAACCCAAGTCACCAAGGAGCAGGTAAAATTATTTTAGATGACATCATGGGGCTAATCTCTTAAAGAAAAATGTTAAAAAGACAAAGCAACTAATTGACATCTTTTGTCTTTCTTTCCCCAAATCCTCCCCAAACTTTCTGCCTCATTGAGCTGCTTCTTCACAAAGAAGGGAATTCATGAAGGTCCCACCTGAAGGGAACCCTGGGGCTGAAAGGAAACTTAACTACACTGGTATCCATTCATATGTCAGACCAACTGTCATTCACCTGTCCATCATCCATCCATCCATCCAACCATGTATCAGAGTCTTGGCTTGGATCCAGGCTAGTATTTCACTCTGGGAAATGTGTGATCCTTTCCAGTGGTACGCAACTCACCCAAGCCACACAGCCAGCTCATTTGTGACAGGTAATAATGTTACCTTGGAGAGGAACCAGCAAATGAGTCTGATAAATTGGCATTCTTTTATTCTTCTCATTATTTTATTCTCCATTGCTATCAAAACGTGGCAACCACTAGGAAAAGAGGATATTGAAAGCAAAAGGCAGCTTCATCAGTAAAAGTCTTCTAAGACTCAACTCAAAACCCTGGACAAAAGGAGCATCATGTCCAGAGCTGACTTTTTTTTTTTTTTCCTCTCTGACTTGGAGCAGGAGAAAGATTTCTCTACAAGTGACATGATCCCCAAAGCAAGTCCAGTTGAGCCTCAGATTAGAGCCCACAGATGTGCTTTGTTTGGCCGATACAACATTTTAAAAACAATAAATTACTTGCCAAATTTTAAAATTAGACTATAACAAAAAATCTGAATCTGGCCAATCCTAACAAAAAGAGGGTGCTGAATGATTATCATGAACTTGTTTCTTTGCTTTAGAAAGCATTTTTAAAGATTGCTCTCTCTTATGGTGCAAAAACAAACAAATAAAAAACACTTCCTGATCAAGTGATTCCTTTCTGTTAAATACTCTAAATTTAAATTTAATAATTCTGTTTATAAAGTATGCATAACTCTGATTTTTTTTTAATTCTCTATCTGTTCATTCACATATTTCTTGTCCTTCTAGAGATGTTTAGGTTTGTGTGGTCTCAAATGATGATCATTGTTATCCTGGATGATGGGATTTGTAAGATGTTTACTTTCTCTTTATACTTTTCAGAGTTTAGATTTTTAATACTTAATTTGTATCATTTTATATAACAATTGTCCTTATCATTTAAATAGTCTTCCAAAATTAAAATACGTTCCTGTTCCTTTCTCTCTTGACTGAATTTTTAATTGACATTTCACTTCATCATTGACAAGATGAAGTGAAATCTAAATTAAGGGTGAATTTAATTTGCAGATTATAAAAAAATTTTTTAAATCTGAATTCCCTGTTGAGCAGCCTCCGTCCTTGAAATCAACCTTCTGTATTTAACACATTTTACTAATTTAGAAATACATGCATTTCATTCCTTTTATTGGTCAAAATTATCTAGACAGTTGGACCAAAGTGTCAAAGATTTCAACTATCAAATTCTCACCAATATATATCAGACCAAATTACATGGTAAAAGAGTAAAATAATACCCTTTCATGGACACTTAAAGATTACATGCAGATTTCTATTTTTGGAAATAGAGGCAACTTAGAATATTGAAAAATCTGCAACAGAACACAGGCATAATGGGTAAACTTTGATCAGCTCCTTACACATGGTAGAAACTTGCAAGATAGAAAATTCTCCAGGGATCAGCAATTAGAAGTAGTTGAAAACCAAGGTATTAAGGGAACGCTGAGCCCAAGCTGCCTTGTGGGCATCTGAGCTATGAGCTGCATGAGCCATGTTAGGACCAAAGACCAAAGATGAAGCCTTCTGCTTGGATCAGATTGGGGAGCAAAAACTGAGACCCCTGCGTGTGGGCTGGAGCCCTCCAAGGACAAGGCTTCCATGAAGAGCAACCTGGTCCGTCTCAGCCTGGGCACTGCTGTGGAAGAGGAAGGCCTCTGTGGGAATGGAACAACAGCAAAAATAAAACAGCAAAACTGGCCGAGAGGGAAGCCAAAGCGGCCCTTGAAATTTTATATGAAATACTTTCATAAGAAAAGAGCTGAAAATGAATGAGCAAAGTATCTGTTTCTATTCCCTATAAAACAGAGACTAAGGCAAGGATTCAGAGCTCACGCGTTATTGAGAGGTCCACTGGCTGAGCAGAAAGAGCTAGAAGAAAGGGAATGGGACACGAAGGCTGAGAAGTGAAGTCAAGCCCACTCGTTAGCCAGGGTCGCTGCTCTAAGCCCCTGTGAGTCGGCTGGCTGGAGGGAGGGGTGCCATTTGGTTCCCATCTGCATCTCCAGAAAGGCTAAACAGAGAGGCAGCGACTCCAGACAGAATCCCTAGAAGACACCCTTCCTCATGTCGGCCCAGTGGGGCAGCAGCCCGGCAGGAAAGACTCACGTGCCTAGGTCTGTCTTTCCTCTATTCCCACGGATGGCAGGTCTTAAGCTGCTGTGGGAGGGCCACAGCCCTGTCATCTTTAAGGACTTGGAGAAGCCCACAGAAGCTGGGAAAGGGAATGAGGAGGCGTTCAGATCTAAGGGCTGGGGACAGGCAGGATCATTGAGAACCTCGACTCCTCCCTGAGACCCAAGGTGTCATCAGAACACAGAGAACACCCACATCCTGCTCAGGGCACCTCACATCCAGCATCAAGTAAAGATTACAGTAGTTGTCTTGGTTGGTTTTGTGCTGATGTAGCTGAACACTCCTCACTGGAGTGTTTTTTATTCCACAGATTTATTTACTACAGTCTGGAGGTTGGGAAATGCAAGGCCATAAGGTCCATGCCTGGCAAAGGCCTTTGGGCCACATCACTCCACTATGCACAGAAGGAGATGGCAAGAGCAGAGATCCACAGTCTCAGGTGCATTGATCACAGCATTAACCCTCTCGCCAGGTGGATCCTCCGGCCCTAAACTCCTTCCATTAGGCCCCAGAAAAACTTGGATTAGAAGTAAGATAGAAAGACTCAACTCTCTAAATATCAAGGCATTTTAAAGCTTTCACGAAATAATCCAGGGCACAATAAGAAAGCAAACATCCTGATTTTAAAATAGATCACTACAAACACACAGATGGAAAATAAATTGCATTGTTTGTAATAATCCCCAAAGGAGGAAACAACATTTATGTTCGTTGCCTGTCAAACAGATAGACAAACCGTGTTCTAGTCCTATAGAGGGTGAGGACCTGCCGCAATGAAAAGTCTCATTTCATTGCTGGTGGGGATGCTAAATTGGCACTGCCCCCCTGGAAGACAGCTTGGTGATTTTGTACAAAATAACACACTCTGACCACACTCTATCCAGCATTTGTGCTCCTTGTTGTTTATTCAGAGGAGAGGAATAGTTATGTTCACACAAAAACCTGCACATGAATATTTTTAGCAGCTTTATTCATAATTGCCCAAACCTGGAAGCAAACAAGATGTCCTTCAGTGTGTGACTTGATAAATATTAAACTGTGTTACATTCAGGCAATGGAATGCTATTCAGTGCTAAAAAGAAGTGAGATAAGTGGTCAGGAAGAGACACGGAGGAATCTTAAATGCATATTACTAAGGAACAGAGTCCAACCTCAGAAGGCTAAATAAGGTAGGATTCCAGCTATACAACATTCTGGAATAGAGAACACCAAGGAGACTGTGGAAAGATGAATAGTTGCCTGTGGTTAGTGAGGAGGGAGGGATGAATAGTTGGAACATAGAATTTTACAGGCAGTGAATCTTCTCTGTATGACACTATAGTGGTGGGTCCTTGTCATAAGCTTGGTCTAAACCCATGGAATGTCCAACAGCAACGTAAAACCACATATAAACTGTGGACTTTGCTGGCAATGAGGTACCAAGATAGGCTCATCAGTTGTAAGGAGTATACCTCTCTGGTAGAGGATGTTGATAATGAGGAAAAGTATGGATATACCTGCACATGCACTGGCCCGAGGTGTCTTTGTACTTTCCGCTTAATTTTCTCATGGACATAAAATATTTTAAAATAATCCACAAAATAATATAAAAGATATGAAAAACCTGATGTTATATCGACTTAGGAATAGATACATAGATCAAGAGTAAAGACTACAGACCCCAGAAACAGTTCCATGTTTGGAATATTAATGTATGACAGAAGTTCCACTACAGATTAATGGGGAAAGAAATGCACCTTAGTAGGTGGTCCTGGTAAACTTGTTACCTGAATGGATGGAAGGTGAATTGACTTCCAATTTCATGTAGTACATAAGAATAAATTCCAGGCAGCCCCAGTATCTTGTTTTATACTAATTCATGAAAAAAAAAATTAGTGAATTCCAAAGCCAGTGTGCTAACTGGAAGAGGATCCAAAAGGGTAGATGATGATAATTCCATTTATGATATTCTTGCAATAGCAACACTGTACAGGAGGAAAGTGGATCAGTGGTTGCCAGAGATGGTGGGTGAGGAGATGGGTTAACTTTAGTGGTACATGAAGGAAGTGAGAGTGATGGAGTTTTCTATACCTCTTTGGTGGCAGGGTTACATGACTGTATGTATATGTTTGTCAAAATTTATAGAGCTGAATAACAAAAAGAATAAACCTTACTGTAAATAAATTATACTTCAATAACATGCCCAAAGGGAACTTGTTATTATAATAAAAACCTACCTTTATTAATCTCTTACCATGTGCCAAGCATTGGGTTAGCATGTCTATTCTGTTATTTAATTTTTCACAATTATCTTTTGAAATAGCTATTAGAATTATTTAAGTAATAAAGGTTAGGAAAGACGATCAATTTGCTCATCTGTTTTATTCTAAAAAGTTGCTTAAGTTCTTCAGAAAAATCTTAAATGTAATTATGGAGTATTATCAATAAGGTAGTGGAACAGGAGTATTAATTTCTCACCTCACTCCCACAGAATCACCAGTTATAACATCACCCACAGAAGAAAGTAGCTTTGCGGGAGCTTGGGAGTCCAATAGGAGAGGTCCTGCTACCCTGTTCCTATTGGAGCAAAAAAAAAAAAAAAAAAAAAAAAAAAATCTGGGAATAGAAACACTGCAGAGGGTAAGAAGAGCAGTCTCACTTTACCTATGTCAGCTCAGTGTGGAGAAAGACCTCTTCGGCCTGTGTTTTCTGCAGTGGAGGAAAGCGACTGTGTAATGAGTAGCTGGCGTCCCCAGCCCTGCAGGACACTGCCCTAGGGACTACTCTTCACCCAACCTGAACACTGCAGGGACCAGCACAGCTGAACAATCTGGTGGCAGCTAGGAGCAGAGAAAAAGGGCAGGGACTCACAGCAACTGGAGTCAAGAATTGAACAAAGGATCATAGTTTCTACTGACTGTCTTGTGACCTTCACCAGGAGACCTATTAACAATCTCACTGGACACATCGCCGGTTTTCCTCCCCACTACCAATCTGAACCCTGCCAGTCTGTGTGCTCCTTCCCCTCATAGTTGGTGGCCATGCACAGACAGTGCTTGCAGGCCTTGTGGATTGTGCAGGAGCTAATCTGACAGCTGGCTCAACTCAGCAGGACCCAGAGAAAGGAACTCAACCTTCCACACCCCAGGGCACTGCTCTAGGGAAAAAAAAAAAAAAAAGTCAAAGACAAAAAGAATTTTAAAAGCAGGAAGAGAAAAGCGCCTCTTTACATGCTAGGGGAATCCCATAAGGCTCTCAGCATATTTCTCAGCATAAACCTTGCAGGTCAGGAGAAGAGTGAGATGATTGATTAAAAGTGCTGAAAGTAAACAAATAAGCAAGCAAACAAGCAATAACAAAAACCAACCGCCAAACAAGAACAGAGAATTTCCCAGGCAAACCTAAGTTGTAGGAGTTTAGCACCGGGCTTACCTTACAAGAAATGCTAAGGGAGTTCTTCAGGACACTAATTAGTTACAGGAAAACATATGGAAGTGCAGACCTCTCTTGTAAGTACGGGTATTGTCAAATTCAGAATACTGTTTTGAGATATTATGGAGTAATGAAAAAGAGAGCAAGGGTGACTGTATACTTTTTATACCAGTCAAAATAGACTTTCTCTGGAGATTCATTTAGAGAATACATCAATAGCTCATTCCTTTATATTGCTTATAGCAATGTATCACATTTGCTTCACTATTCATTCACTCAAGAATATCTGAGTACTTTCTGGTTTCAGGATATTAGAAATAAAGTTGCTGTAAATATTCCTGTATAGGTTTTTGTATGAAGATAAATTTTCACTTCTCTGGGATATATGCCCAGGAGTGTAATTACTGTTGTATGGCAGGTTTTTAAGAAATTGCCAAACTTTTGCAAGGCGCCTGTACCATTTTACACTGCCAACAAGTGATTCAGTTTTTCTGCATCCTCCCCAGCATTTGGTTTGTCACTATTTTTTATTTTAACCTTCTACTAGTTGTGCAATGATATCTAATTGTGGTTTTAATTTGCACTTTCCTAAACGCTAATGATGCTGAACATATTTTTCTGTGCTTATTTGCCATCTGTTTATCCTCTTCAGTGAAATGGTTGTGCATGTCTTTTGGTCCTGTTCTAATTGGCTTGTTTTGATTTTTTAATATTGAATTTTGAGTTTTATAGACATTCTAGCAACAGTCCTCTAACGGATATATGACTTGCAAATATTTTCTTCCAGTCAGTAGCTTACTTTCCATCTTGTTCAGTAGGGTCTTTTGAAGAGCAAAAAAAAATTGTTTTTCATTTCCATAAAGCCCACTGTATTAATTTTTCTTTTGTGACTAGTAGTTTGGTATCAGTTCTTGCTTAGCCCTGGATACCAAAGGTTTTTCTCTTTTTCTTTTAAAACAAGAGCTTTGTGGTTGTGTGCTTTGAATTTAAATCTGTGATCTATTGCAAGTTAATTTTTGGGTAAGGCATGAGGTTTAGATGAAGGTTCAGTTTCTTATGGATGCTCAATTGGTCTTGTACCATTTGTTGAAAAAAATTATCTTTCCTTCAATGAGTTGCTTTTGCACCTTGTGTCAAAAATCAGCTGCGCATATTTGTTTGGGTCTATTTCTGGGTTTCTATTTGTTCCATCCAGCTGTGTGTCTAGCCTGTCAGTCCTCAAGTCTTGATTGCTATCACTGTTTAATCAGTCTTGGAATTCAGTAACGATCCTCCTTATTTAAGCTTCTTTCCCAAATTGTTTCAGCTATTCTACTTCCTTTGCCTTCCCATATAAATTTTAGAACAGTCATATAATCTATAAGTATAAAAATACTGCTAGGATTTTGATAGGGATTGTTATACTACATTTCAATTTGGGGAGAACTAACATCTTTCCTATGTTGTGCCCATGAACACAATGTGTCTCTCCATTTATTTAGATCTTTGATTTCTGTCATCAACATCTTGGAGTGCTCAGTCTACAAATTCTGTACAAATATTATTAGATTGATTCCTGTTTCATTTGAGAGCAATTGTTAGTGGTATTACATTCAAAATTCAAAAAAATCCATAAATATAGAATTTGATTGCTTGGTTTAACTTGTGTCCTGAGGGCTTGCCAAATGCACCAGTTCTAGAAGTTTTTAAATATGTGTGTGTGTTTGTGTGTGTGTGTGTGTGTGTGTATATATATTATATAATATATAAGTATATATAAAAATATAAATATATATAATTTATATATAAATTACATATAATTTATAAATGTACAAATACATATATAATATATATATATTCATTCCTTGGAATTTTCAACATATATTTTATATAAAATAACACTTTTATTTCTTCCTTTCTGATGTGTTTGTCTTTTCTTTTTCTCCCCTCACCTTACTGTATTGTCTAAAACTCCAAACAATATGTTAAACAAAGGTAGTGAGATTACATGGCTTGCTTTGTTGATGATACCAGGGAAAAGCATTTGTTCCTTCACCATTACATGTAACAGTCTGTAGTTTATTGTAGATGTTCTGTATCAAGTTTGAGAAATTCCCCAACTATTCCTAGTTTCTGAGAGTTTTCATGACTGTTGAATTTTGTCAAATGATTTTCTACATCAGTTGATACAATCATGTGATTTTACTTCTTTAGTTCATGATGAATCACACCGATTTTCAAATATTAAACAAGACTTGAATCCTTGAAATGAATCCTTTTGGAAATGATAAATCTTTTTATGTATAGCTGAATTCTATTTGCTATTATTTTGTTAAGGATTTTTGCACTAAATTTATGTGGTAATATTACACAGTTATCTTTGTTTTTTTAGCCACCTTTGATTATAGTGTCAGTATAACACAAGTGACAGAATAAATTAGAAGGTATTCTATCTACTAATTTCTTAAAGATTATAGAATGGAATTGTGGTTAATCCTTCTTTTGATTGAATGCTTCAGTAAAACCATCTGTGCTCAGAGATTTTTTTTTTGGCTGATTTTAAGTTATGAATTCAAGTTTCTTAAAAGTTGGTTATAGAGTTATTTAAATTACCTATTTGAGTGAGTTGTGGTAGTTAGCACTTTCCAAGACATTAGTCCATTTCATTTATTAAACCGATGTGTGTAGAGTTGCTTGTAGTATTCCTTTGCCTTTTGATATCTGCAGTATGTCATAATAGCCTATCCTATTCCTGATGTTTGAAATTTATGTCTTCTCTCTTTCTCTGAGATTTGCTAGATATTTGTCAATTTTACTGATCTTTTAAAAGAACCAGTCCTTTCTGTCATTGATCTTCTCTTTTCAATTTTAATTATTTCTGCTTTTATTTTTTTTCCATCTTCTTCCTTATTAACTTTGGTTTATTTTAGTTTATTTATTTGAAGCTTTTCCTTTTGGAAATGTAAGCTTTTGGTATGAAAAATTGCTATTGCTGCCTTGTTAGCTGTATTCCACAAATTTTGATATGCTGTACTTTCATTCATTTTGATAAACATTTTATTTCTATTGAGATTTCCTCAGTGTCCCATGGATTACTTAGAAATGTGTTGGTTAGTTTCAAAGTATCTGAAACTAATATTTTTTTTTCTGTTATCTGTATGTTACTAATTTCTTGTTGGATTCCATTTTGGTCAGAAGCCACATATAAAATTCTAATTTTTTAATTTTGCTTATGTGTATTTCATAATCCAAAGTGAAGTTCATGATGAAATTTATTCTATGGGGGCTTGAGAAGAGTGTATATCCTATTGTCTTTCTGTAGGAAGTTCTTTAAAAGTCAGTTAGATCTTGTCAGTTGATAGTGTGGTTGAGTTCTTCTATATGTTTCCTGATTTGACGTGCAAACGTTGTATTAATTGTCAGGGGAGAAACAAGTCAAAATATCAATGTATAACTATGGATTTTTCTATTTTTCCTTTCAGTTCTTTACATGCATTTAGGATCACAATGTCCTCTTGTGGATTACAATGTCCTCTTTTTACCAGAATAATTTCCATATTGTCAAGTCTATTTTATTTGATATTGATATAGTATTCTTGCTTTCTTTTCATTAATGTTTGCATGCTATATTTTCCTGTCATTTACTTTCAATTAACATACATCACTACATTTGAGATTAATTTCTTATGGATCACAATGTCTTCTTGTGGACCTTTTACCAGAATAATGGCTTATAAAGTTTTTTAATGTTTTAAAAATTCACTCTGCCAATTTCCATCTTTTAATTGATATATCTAGACCATCTACATTTATTGTAATTATTGATATGAGAGGACTTAAGTTTGTTATTTTATTTTTGTTTTCTATTTCTCTTTTGTTACTCTGTATGTTTCTCTTGCCTTCCTATGATATTTTGAATCTTTTTTCCCTAATTCCATTTTCACTGATCCACAGAATTTGTGAGTGCATCTCCTTATGTAATTTTTTTGGTGGTCGGTTATAGGTAGTACATCATACATACATAACTTATCAATATATACAGGTATTGACATTTACCTATCTGAGTGAAGTATAGAGTATAAAGTATAAATAAATTACCATTTTTTACTGTCATGTATTTATAATTTTGTCTTAAATACTTCCTCTATATACATTGAAAACAAATTAGGCAGCATTATAATTTTTGCTACAATCACCAAACATATGTCAGAGAATACTCAGGAGGGGGAAAGTCTACAGTATGTAATCAGATTCTTGCATGCTTTTTTGTTATTTCTTACTTTCTGATGCTCCGTTATCATTCTTTTTCCTGTTTGGGGAACTTCCCTTAGCTATTCTTTTAGGGTAGGTCTGCAGGTGACAGATCATCTTTGTTTGTCTTGGTCTGATAATATCTTGACTCTGCCATCCCTCAGGGACATTTTCACTGGGTGCAGAATTCTAGGTTGACAGTTCTTTTCTTTCAGAACTTGAAAACCGTGGTGTCATTTTTTCTGGCATCTTTGGTTTCTGATCAGACATCTGCTGCCACTGGGTGGCTTTCCTCATAGGCAATGCACCATTTACCTCTGGCTTGTATCAGGACTTCTTTCCTGTATCTTTAGTTTTCAGAAGTCTGACTGCGATGTGTTTGGGTGTGGGTTTCTTTGTGTTTATCCCACTTGGGATTTGCTCAGCTTCCTGAATCTGTATGTCTGTCTTTTGCCAAGTTTGGAAAAATGTCAGCCATTATTCATTGAGTGCTCTTTCAGGCCAGCCTGGTTCTTTTTTTTTTTTCCCCATAACTGTGGAGATGCAATGTTGGATATTTCATCATGGCTCTACAGGTCCCTGAAGCTGTGTTCGCTTGGTTTAGGTCTATTTTTTTCCTCTGCTGTTCGGGTTGGACCATTGCTCTTGTTCTGTCTTCCAGCTCACTAGTTCTTTCTTGTTTCCCCCATTCTGCTTACGAGTCCATCCACTGAGGGATTTTGTGTTTGCCGGCTTGTTTCAGTTGTTATATTCTGCGGTTCTAACAATTTCATTTTGTTCTTCTTGATATCTTTTGTCTTTGGACTGAGACATTGTTTTCCCTGGGACTTTTAATTTTTTCAGTTGTTTCGAGCATGTTTGTGATTGCTCATCGAAGCATCTTCCAATAGATTATTTAAGATATTTGTTAGATAATCATAACACCTTTATTATTATCTTAGTACAGTAATCTTTGGGGGGGGGGCTATATTATGATTTAGATATTAGGTGTCTCCCAAAAGCTCATGTGTGGGATAATACATGAAGGTTTAGAGGTGAAATAATTGAATTATGAGAGTTTTAACCCAATCTGTGTATGAATTCCCTGATAGGGATTAACTGAGTGGAAAGGGTAAGCAGGTAGGGTGTGGCTGGAGGAGGGGGCCATTGGGGTTTATATTTTGGGCTGTTGAGCAGAGCTCGCTTCCTGGTGTGGGGTCTTGCTTCTTCCCTCCACCACACCCTTCCACCACGTTGTCCTGCCTCACCTCACGCCCTGAGGAATACAGCCGGCTGTCTATGGACTGAGACCTCTGTAACCATAAGCCTCCAAATAAACTTTTCCCCCTCTAAATTCTTGTCCGGTTTTTTGGCCTCAGAAGTAAAACAACGCTGACTATAACAGCCTAACAGGATGCCAAATGCAAGATGCCAAAATCTATGGATGCCGAAGTTCCTTAGACAGTGGGTTGTGGTATTTGCACGTAACCTATGCACATTCTCCTGTCTACTTTAAACCATTTCTGGGTTACTTATAATAGCTAATACAATATAGATACTGTATAAATCGTTGTTACCCTGCATTTGTTTTAAGAATAATGATCTCCAGAATGAAGTTTCCAGAAGCCTTTGGTGGGGCCTGGGGTAGCACCGTTGATCCCTCTTGTTCTGGGGCTTCAGCCTCTTGGATGCGCAGCTACTGGTTCCCCCAGCTCTGCAGCCTGCAGAGGGCCACTGTGGACTATCCAACTTCTGGTTGTGTAAGCCCTGCAGCTGTCAGAAGGGATGCTTTCTAGACAAAGGGAACAGCAGCCCAAAGACCCCAGAGACACCAGGAGAACGTGGTGCACTCAAAAGAAGGAGCCAGCATTCCAGAGCAGACAGATGATGGAGAAAGTGCCAGGAAATGAGATGCTCAGCACACAGGAGTGGGGTGCTCATTGTGAATTATGCCTTTCACCAGTTCACTGTGGCCTTCTGGATCATTCAGGACTGTTGTTCACATCAAACCCAACTGTGATATTGTGATGCCACCTTTGTGTTCTGTTAGTTCATCTTATACAATATAACCTTTATATGGCTCTCAACTTTTAAATATGTAATGTGTCTGTGTTTCAAATGTACCTTCTAAGCAGCATTATTGTTGGATTTTCTTTTTGATAGAATTTAGCTGTTTGTTTTTACTTTCCCCAAATCTTCTGTTAATTGCAGAGTCAAGTAAAATGATGTCTTTTGAGCACCAAAGACAAGGAGATAAGTCTAGTTATCTTCTCCCTGCCTCCCCTACCCAATGGTCTAAACAAGCATATAACTGGAGTTTTGCATGTAGACCATGCTGTGTATATATCTGCACAGCTTCTGGTTGCAGTTGTTAGACCACAAATGACCTTCATTTTACCCCACCCTGTATCCTTGCATCTCCACCAGACAGCAATGCACACAGCACAGTGCCCTCCCCTCCTTTCAGTCTTCTGATGCCTCTGCCCTCATTGACACCCTCTCCCCATTTACTGTGATGAATCACTTTGGGAACGCAGCATGAATCACTGCTTACACCATACCTTTGGTGAATTCTCAATATTAGCAGTGTTTCCAAAAGCTTCATCCCATCTGACTTTGCGATCTCGTTTGTACTGTCATTTCTGCTCTTGCTGTTTGCCCAACCTAACATTTTGAACCGGCTTACTCACTGTTCTGAATGATTCCCTAATCGTTCAGTCAGAGAAAAACATGGTAACAGAGAAAATATGTATATATACATATATATATGTGTGTGTGTGTGTGTGTGTATCTACATATGTAAACACAGAGAATAGGTAATATGTACATTTTACTAGAAGAAACAGAATATTAATATCCACTTCCAGGATAGTATGTGTCTACACTTTAAAGTTTCTCAAACTTATACATAGAACTTAGGACTGTTTATAGAAAATAGCACATCATGGAGCCTAAAATCTAGTTGGGAAATTAATAAGAGATCATGAGATTTAAAATGTTAAAAATGAAGTTCAAAGCAACAACAAGCAAGGCCTGGCAGGTCAGGGCGGAGGATTTGGTGTACAATGGAAGTGGGCTTGAGTCTTGGGCTCTGTCCTTTCTTAGCTGTGTAATCCTAGACGTGTTATTTAATATTTCTAAATTTTAATTCCCTTAACTTATTGTGGAGGTGATTATAGTTGTCACTGCCTGTGCCAAGCTGCCATGCAGATGGAATCTAAGGGGGTGGACATTTGATCTCGTTGATATTGTGGTTTTTGATGCCATTTGCACAGGCTGTCTTTTGCCCGTTGGGTGGCACAGTGACAAAACTTAAGAAATGAAATGGATTGTAGATGCATTTCTTGGACTAAGGTATAATATCATGTGTGGTTTCATTTAAGTGAATTCATAATTAGAAACTTTCAAAAGAGTTTCTGAAAATGAGCAAGAAAATACAAACCAAGAATACACAGAGAAAATGAATAAGTGATTAGCAGATGAAAAACAGTACTCAACTTCACTCCTAAGTAAGGATATACAAACTGAAACCAGGTCTCTTCCTATCAATAAGTTCAGAAAAAAATACAAATGTTGGCAACATGGTCAATTGGGAAGATTGAGGGGAGCAGGCACTTTGATATACTGCTGATGGGCATGCAGAATGGCATAACGCTGGCAGAGGTAGATAAGGACTAGTCCAATAAAGAAAGGCACATCCATACAATGGGAAAGTATCCAGCCATTAAAGAATGGATTTGAACTCTATAAATGAATGTGAAGTAATCTCTATTTTTTATAGATAGATAAGTAAACAAGGAGTAGAATTGTACATATCATTTATCTTTTGAGCTAGAAAAGATAGAGATACAAATGTAATTCTTTGCTTGCTATATAAGCAATAAAGAAACATTGAAAAGAAAAAATAAATACCAAGAAACCCACAGGTAAAGTAAGAAAGCATGTGTGAGAAAACTGGAGGTGAAACACCCCTGAATATATCTTTTATTATGTAATTTTGCTTAAAAAATCTATAAAAACTATGCATAAAAGAAAACAAAAACAAGATAAAATGAACATTAACACATAGTTTTTAAATAAACCATAGAGAAAAAAATAATTATCTAATTCAATTAATTTTATTTTTTTTTTTTTATTTTTTTTATTTTTTTATTTATTTATTTTTTTTTATTGGTCGTTCATAACATTACATAGTTCTTAATACATCATATTACACGGTTTGATTCAAGTGGATTATGAACTCCCGCTTTTACCCCGTATACAAATTGCTGTATCACATCAGTTACCCTTCCATTGATTGACATATTGCCTTTCTAGTGTCTGATGTATTCTACTGTCTGTCCTATTGTCTACTATCCCCCCTCCCCTCCCCTCCCCTCCCCTCCCCTTTTCTCTCTCTACCCCTTCTACTGTAAATCATGTCTTCCATTTGTATTCTCTTGACTTACCCCTCCTTACCTCTTATATGACATTTTGTATAACCCTGAGGATCGCCTTCCATTTCCATGCAATTTCCCTTCTCACTCCCTTTCCCTCCCACCTCTCATCCCTGTTTACTGTAAATATTCTTCTCAAGCTCTTCGTCCCTACCCTGTCCTTGTTTACACCCCTTATATCAAAGGAGTCATTTGGTATTTGTTTTTTAAAGATTGACTAGCTTCACTTAGCATAATCTGCTCTAATGCCATCCATTTCCCTCCAAATTCTATAATTTTGTCATTTTTTAATGCAGAGTAATACTCCATAGTGTATAAATGCCACATTTTTTTTATCCATTCATCTATTGAAGGGCATCTAGGCTGGTTCCACAGTCTTGCTATCGTGAATTGAGCTGCTATGAACATCGATGTAGCAGTGTCCCTGTAGCATGCTCTTGTTAGGGCTTTAGGGAATAGACCGAGAAGGGGAATAGCTGGGTCAAATGGTGGTTCCATTCCCAGCTTTCCGAGAAATCTCCATACTGCTTTCCAAATTGGCTGCACCAATTTGCAGTCCCACCAGCAATGAACAAGAGTGCCCTTTTCCCCGCATCCTCTCCAGCACTTATTGTTGTTTGACTTCCTAATGGCTGCCAGTCTTACTGGAGTGAGATGGTATCTTAGGGTAGTTTTGATTTGCATTTCTCTGACTGCTAGCGATGGTGAGCATTTTTTCATGTACTTGTTGATTGATTGTATGTCCTCCTCTGAGAAGTGTCTGTTCAGGTCCTTGGCCCATTTATTGATTGGGTTATTTGTTATCTTATTGTCTAATTTTTTGAGTTCTTTGTATATTCTGGTTATTAGGGCTCTATCTGAAGTGTGTGGAGTAAAGATTTGTTCCCAGGATGTAGGCTCCCTATTTATCTCTCTTATTGTTTCTTTTGCTGAGAAAAAACTTTTTAGTTTGAGTAAGTCCCATTTGTTGATTCTATTTGTTAACTCTAGCGCTATGGGTGTCCTATTGAGGAATTTGGAGCCCGATCCCACAGCGTGTAGATCATAACCAACTTTTTCTTCTATCAGATGCCGTGTCTCTGATTTAATATCAAGCTCCTTGATCCATTTTGAGTTAACTTTTGTGCACGGCGAGAGATAGGGATTCAGATTCATTTTGGTGCAAATGGATTTCCAGTTTTCCCAGCACCATTTGTTGAAGATGCTATCCTTCCTCCATTGCATGCTTTTAGCCCCTTTATCAAAAATAAGATAGTTGTAGTTTTGTGGATTGGTTACTGTGTCCTCTATTCTGTACCATTGGTCCACCCGCCTGTTTTGGTACCAGTACCATGCTGTTTTTGTTACTATTGCTCTGTAGTATAGCTTGAAGTCTGGTATCGCTATACCGCCTGATTCACACTTCCTGCTTAGTATTGTTTTTGCTATTCTGGGTCTTTTATTATTCCATATGAATTTCATGATTCTTTTATCTATTTCTACAAGATATGCTGTTGGGATTTTGATTGGCATTGCATTGAACTTATAGAGAACTTTTGGTAATATCGCCATTTTGATGATGTTAGTTCTGCCTATCCATGAGCAGGGTATGTTTTTCCATCTTCTAAGGTCTTCTTCTATGTCTTTCTTTAGGGTTCTGTAATTTTCATTGTATAAATCTTTCACCTCTTTAGTTAGGTTGATTCCCAAGTATTTTATTTTTTGGGGGGATATTGTGAATGGAGTAGTTGTCCTCATTTCCGTTTCAGAGGATTTGTCGCTCATATACAGGAACGCCTTTGATTTATACGTGTTGATCTTATATCCTGCCACTTTGCTGAATTCATTTATTAGCTCTAATAGCTTCTTTGTAGACCCTTTTGGGTCTGCTAGGTATAGAATCATATCATCTGCAAATAGTGATAATTTAAGTTCTTCTTTTCCTATTTTTATGCCTTTAATTTCTTTTGACTGTCTAATTGCTCTGGCCAGTGTTTCGAGGACTATGTTGAACAGAAGTGGTGAGAGAGGGCATCCCTGTCTTGTACCAGATCTTAGAGGGAATGCCTTCAATTTTTCTCCATTCAGAATGATGCTGGCCTGTGGCTTATCATAGATTGCTTTTACAATGTTGAGGTATGATCCTGTTATCCCTAATTTTTCTAGCGTTTTGAACATAAAGGGATGCTGTACTTTGTCGAATGCTTTTTCTGCATCTATTGAGATGATCATATGGTTCTTATTTTTAAGTCTATTGATGTGGTGAATAACATTTATTGATTTCCGTATATTAAACCAGCCTTGCATCCCAGGGATGAATCCTACTTGATCATGATGTATAATTTTTTTGATATGTATTTGAATCCGATTCGCCAGAATTTTATTGAGGATTTTTGCGTCAAGGTTCATTAGAGATATTGGTCTGTAGTTTTCCTTCTTTGATGTGTCTTTGTCTGGTTTCGGAATCAGGGTGATGTTGGCGTCGTAGAATGAATTTGGAAGTTCTCCCTCTTTTTCTATTTCCTGAAATAGCTTGAAAAGTATTGGTGTTAGTTCCTCTTTAAAGGTTTTGTAAAACTCTGCTGTATACCCATCCGGTCCTGGGCTTTTCTTAGTTGGTAGTCTTTTGATGGTTTCTTCTATTTCCTCTATTGTTATTGGTCTGTTTAGGTTGTCTATATCCTCCTGGCTCAATCTGGGCAGATCATAGGACTCAAGGAATTTATCTATGCCTTCACTATCTTCTATTTTATTGGAGTATAAGGATTCAAAGTAATTTCTGATTATCTTCTGTATTTCTGAAGTGTCTGTTGTGATATTGCCTTTTTCATCCCGTATGCTAGTAATTTGGGTTCTCTCTCTTCTTCTCTTCGTTAGCATGGCTAAGGGTCTGTCAATTTTATTTATTTTTTCAAAAAACCAGCTTTTAGTTTTGTCAATTTTTTCAATTGTTTCTTTTGTTTCAATTTCATTAATTTCAGCTCTGATTTTAATTATTTCTTGCCTTCTACTTCTTTTGCTGTTGTTTTGCTCTTCTTTTTCTAGGATTTTGAGATGAAGTATGAGATCATTTATTTGTTGGTTTTTTCTTTTTTTGAGGAATGAACTCCAAGCAATGAATTTTCCTCTTAGAACTGCTTTCAATGTGTCCCATAGATTCCGATATGTTGTGTCTGTGTTTTCATTTAACTCTAGGAATTTTTTAATTTCCTCCTTGATGTCTTCTAAAACCCATTGATCACTCAGCAACCTATTGTTCATTCTCCAGGTGATGCTTGCTTTTTCCTTTCTTCTTTTATCATTGATTTTCAGTTTCATTCCATTATGATCAGATAAGATGCATGGTATTATCTCTACCCCTTTGTATTGTCTAAGAGTTGCCCTGTGACATAGTATATGGTCTATTTTTGAGAAGGTTCCATGTGCTGCTGAGAAAAAAGTGTAGCTACTTAATGTTGGGTGGTATAGTCTATATATGTCAATTAAGTCTAGGTTGTTAATTGTGTTATTGAGTTCTATAGTTTCCTTATTTAACTTTTGTTTGGAAGATCTGTCCAGTGGTGAGAGAGGTGTGTTGAAGTCTCCCATGATTATTGTATGTTGGTCTATTAGACTCTTGAACTTGAGAAGAGTTTGCTTGATGAATACAGCTGCACCATTGTTTGGGGCATATATATTTATGATTGTTATGTCTTGTTGGTGTATGGTTCCCTTGAGCAGTATGAAGTGTCCTTCTATATCCCTTTTGATTTTTAATTTTAATTTTAAAACGTTGCATTTTGACTGTACATTTTTAGTGATACATGTATTAAGGAGACATAAAGAAACAAAATACTATTAAATTCTACTCAATGGTTTGTTAGTGGAAGATAATATAAGTAGATTATTATGCTAAAAGTGTTTAGAAGCAACATTTTCAGTGTAAGATAAAAGAGGCACAAGTATAAAAACTAAAGAATACAATAAAAATTCTGTCATATCTGAATAGGAAATATTATCATGAGCCTTTAATATTTTTATGTCAAAATTACCTATTTCTAGATTTATACACTGATAGACTAAAATAAGATGACAGAACATAATCAACATGCACTTTTCATCAACTGAGATTATGATCTCAAAATACTATTCCTACAGAAAAGCTGTAAGAATCCTACAGAAGAGTTGTACCCAGTTGTCAGGAGGGAAATGTATCTTATGACCCTGGAAAGTTCCACTGTGTCACAAAGTAAGCTATAAAATGCTAATAGTGCGTGTCCACAGGACCACCAAGAAGGGACTCCCATTGGCGACGATGGGATTCTTTAAATATTAAAGTAAATAAGGAATACAATTGGCTGAAACATGTTGACTGTATGAAAACCCATGGGTGCAAAATGATCCTTTAAAAAAAATCATTGGATATAGCTTGAAGTAGCTAGATCAAAGACAACTTACCACAAAATCTGGAAACAACAAGGTACAAAATCAACAATCAATAGCTTTCCTACCCACCAACAATGAATCTGCTGGGAAAGAAGTCAGGAAAACAATCCCATTCACAATAGCCTCAAAAATAAAAACGAGACAAAAAAACCCCAAAACCCTAGGAATAAATCTAACCAAGGAGGAAAAAGACTCTACAGTGAAAATTATAAAACACCAAAGAAAGAAATTGGAGAAGATACTAGAATATGAAATAACTTCCCATGTTTGTAGATAAGCAGAATGAATATTGTTAAAGTGGTTATAATACCAAAAGTGATCTTCAGATTCAGGGCGATTCCTATCAAAATACCAATGACATTCTCCATACAACTTGAAAAAAAAAGTCCTAAAATTCATTTGGAAGAATAAAAACAATTCTAAGCCCCCCCCCCAAAAAAAAACCCCACAAAAAAACCCCAAAAACCAATGCTGGGAGCATTACATTATCTAACTTCAAAATCATATTACAAAGATATGGTAACAAAACTGCATGGGAGCAGCATATAAACGGATGGATAGATGGATGGAACAGAATAGAAGACACAGACACAAAGACCATAGAGTTACAGTCATCAGATTCTTGTCAAAGGTGACAAAAACATGAGTTCTAGAAAAGACAGTCTTTTTTTAACGAATGGTACTTGGAAAACTGGTTCTGCACATGTAGAAGAATGAGACTAGATCCCCTGTCACCCTGCACAAAAGTCAACTCAAAATGGACCAGAAACCTAGGAATTAGACCAGAAACTATAAAACTCCTAGAAGAAAACACAGGGTCAACACGCCAGCACATAGGTGCACACAATGATTTCCTCTGTAGGATTCCTAAAGCTCAGGAAATAATACTAAAAATTAATAAATGGGATAGCATAAAATTAAAACCCTCCTGCACAGAGAGAACCTACAGAACGGGAGAAAATCTTTGCTAGCTGCTCTTCTGACAGAGGATTGATATTCAGAATATAGAAAGAACTAAAACAATTAAAAAACAGACACTTTCCAAAAGAAGAAATGCAGCCAGGCATGGTGGTGCACGTTTATACTCCCAGTGGCTTAGGAGGCTGAGGCAGGAGGATTGTGAATTCAAATTTAGACTAAGCAAAAGCAAAGTTCTAACCAACTCAGTGAGACCCTGTCTCTAAATAAAATACAAAATAGGGCTAGAGATGTGGCTCAGTAGTTGAGCGCCCCCTGAGTTCAATCCCTAGTACTCCTCTCCCACCAAAAAAGAAGAAATGCAATGACCAACAAATATATGAAAAAATGTTCAACATCTTTAGTAATTAGAAAAATGCAAATAAAAACTAAACTGAGATTTCATCTCACCCCAGTTAGAATGGCAGCCATCAAGAAAACAAGCGATAATAAATGCTGGAGAGGATGTGAGGGGAAAAGGAACACTTTTACACTGTTGGTGGAATTGTAAATTAGTACAACCTCCATGGAAATTAGTAAGGAGGTTCCTCAAAAGACTAGAAATGAAACCCCCATATGACCAGCTGTACCACTCCTTGGTAATTATCATAAAGAATTAAAGTCAGTATACTGCAGTGATACATGCATACCTATGGTTATAGAAGCACGGCTTTTAGTAACAGAAGTATGGAATCAGGTGTCCACCGATGAATGCATGGATAAAGAACATGTGGTATACATACACAATGGAGTTTTGTTCAGCCACAAAGAAAAATGAAATTATGTCATCTGCACGTAGGTAGAACTTGAGAACATTATGTTAAGTGAAATAAGCCAAATTCAGAAAGTCAAGGGCTGTATGTTTTCTCTTATATGTGGAAGCTAGAGAAGAAAAAGTGGAAAAAAAGGTGTTGTTGGAGGATCTCATGAAAATCAAAGGGAGATTAGTAGAGGAAACAGAGCAGCGGGAGGGAGGTGGAAAGGACTAGGGGAGAAAATTGGGAACAATGCTGACCAAATTATATTGTTATGTCAGTGTATGTATGAATGTGTAAGAATGAATCCCACTATTATGATAATTGTAATGCACCAATAAAAATAAGGAAAAAAAAAACTGGAAACCAGAGGAAAAGAATTAGGCATCGATTCTGTCTTTCCCAAAATGTGCTATATCAGGGTTATCAGAATCCTCTAGATAATGAGGGGAACAGTCATTTATTATAGAAGGTCTCCCACTAGAAGTATGAAGGAGGGATGGAATTATGAAATTACCTTTTTACAACAGTTGATGACCACCAATAGATGAAGCACTAAGCTGAAAGGCTGATGAGCTTGATAGCTGTGTTGGGGGAAGGAGACCAAATTGCTACTTCCGGAACCCATAGATTCATCACTTGTCACCATAGTGCAATATTTAGGCATCCATACCTCTTGGTGTGACAGAGTGTGAAGCTCACAGCATAACATGAAATATTCTTCAAGTACAGAAAAAAAACCCGAATCTAATTAAATTTACAGGGTTGACTCACATTTTCAGGAAACACAGAGACAGAAACCAGTTAACATCACAAGGAGGCAATTTCAGAATGTGGGACACTTTATAGGGAGCTGATTTGGTTCCTGCATCTTGTCCATGACTAGCATAGAAAAAGGCCAGAGAAGATAATGCTAGATTAAAACTGACATCAGACAGGACAGCCAAAGGTAGTCGTGGGTTCTGATTTGATTCAACCAAATGTAAATTACATTTTTGAGACAACTGGGAAATTTTTAATGGACTAGAAATTATATGAAACAAAGGAATGGCTGTTAATTTTGTTATACAGTTACATGGAGGCCCTATTTTTAGAGATACCTTTGGAATTATGTACAATAAAATAACACGATGTCTGAAATTTGCTTTAAAATATGTAACACAGAAAAAAAGGAATGGGATAAATGAAGCAAATAGGGTTAAATCTTAGTGATTATTGATCTAGGTGAAGGATACAGAGAGAGCCTACATATTATTTTTCTTCCCTTCGGTTAAATGATAAACTCTGGAACATTGACATTTTAATTTTATCTGGGGATTTGGGGACTCATGAGCCAGGCAACAGGAAACCTCAGGGGGCCAGAGCTCCCCGGAGAGAGTGTGTAAGGACAGCTGCTGTCAGAGGTGCTCCCAGAAGCAAGGCAGAGAAAGAATTGGATTGGCTACACCGGAAAGTTCCTAATGAGCTGTAGGTTAGTAGATTGTTTCTGATTGGTAAAGTCTCTAGTTAGAGGTTAGTTTGCAGTTTTTTGTTGGTTAAACCTAAGTGTTTATTTTATTGCCTACATTGAGTGGGGTTTTGGTTTGCTTCTATGAAAACCCAAGATACTGGAGCCATCTCGATCTAATGCTCCCTCTGCCCAATTATATTAAAGCTTCTAAGTGTGTTTGAAATAGACAGGATACACTTTTAAAATAAAAAAAAAAAAAGTTGCTCTTAAAAAGAAAATGTTTAAAATGACTTCTGAGAAAATGTGGAAAAGACACTTGAAAACGATCCCGAGAGGCTGGTCTTAGGATAAAGGGAAATCTTGGGGGTAGCATCCTTTGCAAATTACTCACTGAATGGGAACAATAACACCCTTGATTGACCTTGGACCACATTTTGTACAAGATGAAGAAAGGCGCAGGATGGGATCGAGATGTCCTAACCCTTAGGAGGGGGGTGGTGCTCGGGATTTCTGTGTCCATTACCATTCCCAGGAAGGATCTGGTTGTCTTGCTCAGGGGTGACTTTCCATGACAGGAGTCTAGCGAAATGTTCTTTCTTCCATGGGGCTTGCTTTCTGGATCCTAGGGTCCCATTAATCATTTGGTTTTCTATTTCTTTTCTTAGTGTTTGTTTTATGTCGATGGGTAACTGGAGGAAATTGCATTTCCCCGGTCTCAGGTACTCTGGAACCAAGGTAGGGCTGAGAGGGAGATGGAGCCACCCTTAGACCATCCTTTGACACAGGCCAGGGGTTTTCAAAGAAAGGAGGGAGTTCCCAAAGCCTTTCCTGGGATTCTGTGATCTTATGGTGTCAACACTGCTCTTATGATAAGCCTCGGGCATTCTGTGTCTTTTCCTACCTGCTGATATTGGCAGGAGGATGCAGAAGCTCTGGTGGATAAAATTCTGAGGCTTTGGCATGAATCATGAGAGTGGCATGAAACTGTACTCATGGTCCTCAGTTCTTTAGTAAATATTCTCTCAGGGAAAAGAAAGGCCAGTTTCAATTAGAAAAGTTCTTGACAAAGCAATTAAATAAAATCATTGATTGTATTAAATGTTGAACTTTGACACACATCTTTTCGATATTCAGGATGACCAAATAGGAAAATCACATGAGACCCTTCCTCTGAGTACCAAGAAACCATCCTGTGAGGATGTGGATCTGAACTGGCTGCTTTCCTCATGGGACACCATTTTCACTTGAAGGAAGGGCTGACAAACGGCAGTTACTCAGACTTGGGTATTTGTAGATATTTTCTTGAAAATGAAAAAGGTGACCCGGGTCATTTCCAGGAAAACAACTTGACTGGATTTGTTGCGAGTGGTAAAATTAAAAAAACTTCAAGAGAATGTCAGACAAAGAAAAATAGAATTTTGAAAAGCCTTCATCCATCACTGTGAGCTTGACAGCTTCCTAGCTTTCAAGGCAATTCTGATTAAATCAGCAGTGACATTAACAAATGTGATTCTTTTGATGCTGAAATATTGAAATGTGTCAACATTTAGAAAATGTTCATAACTTAGTGAACCAATATTTTACACACAACCACTGTGTGACGTTGTAAAATGGAGCATGAATAAAAGACCCATTCAAAATGCAAAACAGACCTCTGGGTGTTAAACTAATCTCTGAGCAGAAGTTCATCAGCACAATTTCCTATCTTTAAGAAACCATGATCTGTTGAACTTTTTGTACTCTTACAATTATCTAAGAAGATAGTGAAAACTCCTTCCTTTCCCAGCTAAATATCTGTTGAGCTGAGTTTTTTCACATAGTTTAACTAAAATAACATATTGCAACAGATCAAATGCAGAAACAAGTGTGAGACTCCTGCTGTCTTCCAGGAAGAGGTGTGCAAAAATGTAAAATAATGTCACTGTTTTAGAAACTATTGGTCATTTTTTAAAAACGTGTTGCGTATGCTTACACATGATGGATTGTTGTTATTTTTAAATGAATTAATAAATATGTAAATATTTTATCTGTCTTAATTTTTCTTATGGTAAATATTGATGAATATTATAGCACACATAAGCCAAAGCTTTTTGAAGCTATGAATTAATTTTAAGAATGTAAAGAGTGACCTGAACCCCAAAATTTGAGAACTATTGGTCTAGGCTACAGACACTAGATGGACTCCATATACCAAGGCTGGGAGATGATCCTAGGGTGTGGGTCAAAGCTCTAACTAGTGAGGCAGGTCTTCACTTGTGAAGTTTCCTGGGTAGGTAAGCTTGTGGCTATAAATGCCAACTTGGAAGCACCAAATGAGTTCACATTCCTTAGCTCGAGAAACATGGTTCCTAAAGTCAGAAGCATCTCTTTGGGAGTCCCAGGTGAATCGGACTTGCCAGTGGCATGTAAGAGGTGGCTGGCACTTTGTCACCTGCTCTTCTTACAAGCAGAGCTTTGGTTCCTGGTCTTGTGAGCTGCGGAACCAAAGGACCTGAAAGGAAATGGATTCATGGCTGAGGATGGTTCTATCGGGTAAAGAGCTGGAATTCATGCTGACCTAATAAGTAAAATTGGATTGAAACACAGGATTCCGGCCTCTAATTGTTTTAGCAGAAGCGAAACCTTTGTTGCTGTGCAAATGCCTTTAAAAAGTCCGATTGCAACTTCCAAGTTTAGACTTGACCCCCCCTATCTTGGCTTGACCATCTGTCAAGGGTCCGTGAAATCCATTCGCTCTTAACCCCGAGGGCGCCTAAGAAACTTCCAAAGCACGTTGTGAAGTGTCCTCAGGCGCTTACTGACAGGCACTCCTATGATTCCCCTCTCCAGGGTGAAGTCCCTGAAGAAATACTTTCAGTTGGCCCTGTCACTTGATAGCCCCCAAGAGGAGCATAATATACCTTCAGCGGGCTGGAAAAAAATAGTCATCCTCCCCTGTGTGGAACAAATAGGGGGGGCCCTGGCCATGGAGCGCCGGATGGGGTGGGAGCGCCAGGAAGTCTCAGCTGGCCCGAGATGAAATCTCCCCTTTTGTGGGTGGCTTGTCTTTCTCCCTGGCCTCTGTTCTCACCCTGGAGCTGCTGAGCTTTCCTGAGAAAGCTTTCCTGAGGCGTGATGGAAGTCACTGGGCTTGCCCTGAGCCCAGACAGCACCTGTGTCCCCAAGCTCACACCGTGTGCAGGAGAGGGCTTGGCATCCTCCTGAGCCCTTCAGGCGACCTTGGGGCCTCTGCTGGGACCTTGACTGATGTCGGGAGGTCTAGGAGGAGCCCAAGGTATCGAATGAGGACCACACGTACGGAAACACACATTGCTCAGGTCTTGCTATTTAGGATGGAGAATTAGCCATTGTCCTACATAAAGGGATACCTCTGACTCCACCCTAGTTCCCACCCCAATTACAGCATTCAATTCTGCATGGAGTGGGGCTTTATATCTGGAACCCTTGAAGATATAAAGGGTCATCTTCCTTTCCTCTTCCTTCTCCTCATGCTCCTCCTCCTGAAAAAGGAAACTCCAAAGCCTGACAATGGAACTCACTGTTTTCCAAAAACAAAAACAAAACCAATATGAATGTGATAATGGTACCACACTCAGGCAGCTTCTAGCTCTGTCTCATGAAATAATTCACTTGTTTGATTTTTCTTATTCAATGCATGACTATTTTTTTATTGCGTAAGCATTGATGAGGTTGAGCTGAGCTCTTTCCTCACGCTCTCTTTGGCCTAGGTTTGTGGATACATCTTAGATGGCTTTCCATTGAAGATCTGTGGAAAAGCACTTTGTCCTTGACATGCTTATAGCCTGTGAACAAATTCCTCTCTAGATTCTGAATTTGTGAACACATCCATTCAGAGTCTAAAACTGTTGGTATTTTGTAAAAGTAGCCTCAGCAAAATCACTGTGAGGTCATGTTCAATGTCACCATGTTCATGCATTTTTGAAAGAATCACGGAGGATGGTTTTAAAGGGGAGTTTTTTTTATTTTTGCAGGGGTTTGATTTGCATTCCCTGTTGTTTAGAGAAAGAACAGCAAAGAAGCCTTGTGTTATTGCATGAGCTCCTTTTGGCAGGAGCATTGGAAATCTCCAATGTGTGTGTTTATATGCCCATTGTTCAGCATTACTCTTTTCAGTGTTTCTCAGTAGGGATCAGTATGCTCCCCTTTTCGGAGGAATTTAGACATTTTTTTTTTTCAGTTGGTCACAGTGGCAGAGAGGTATTACTGGCATTTGGGATGAGCGGTTGTAGGGTCAGTTTTATAATGTCTCAGGAAGTCTTTTTTAAAAAAAAACTTTACTGAAATATAATCCAAATACCATACAATTCAACCATTTAAAGAACATAATTCAATGTCCTTCAGTATATTCATAGACTCGTGCAATCATCATTACAATCAATTTTACAATGTTTTCATTATCACAAAAAGTATTCCCATCAAACTCTCTACTTCTCCCTCATCTCTAGCTCTAGGTAAACCACAAATCTGCATTTTTGCTCTTCAGATTTGTCTTATACACATTCTATATAAATATAAATACTATGTATATACATATATAGACATACATATATACATATATATACATGCATACACATACTGTGTGTGTATATATATATATATATATATATATATATATATATATATATATATATATATATAGTTCTTTTGTCTTTTTTCACTTAGTATAATGTTTTCACAGTTCATTTCTGTTTCGGCATACATCAGAATTTCATTTCTTTTTTAATTGCAGAATAAGTTTCCATTGTATGGATATATCACATTAAAAAAAGTCATTCTTCATTTAATGGATGTTCGAGTAGTTTCTACTTTTTGTCTATCATGAATATTATGTCTGTCATGAACTTCCAAGTTTTTGTGTGGGCACATGGTTTTATTCCTCTTTGGTGTTAACCCAGGAGTAGAATTGCTGGTTCACATTGTAACTCTATGTTTAGCATTTTGAAATACTGCCTGACTATCTTCAAAAGCAGCTCCACTATGTCCAACGTGCCCACTGGCAATTGGACAGGACCCTGAAATCTCATGTTCTCACCATGTTTGTATCTTTAAGATTCTGGCTGGCCCAGTGGGCATCTTTCTCTTTGGTGGTTTTTATTATTATTTCCTTGACAACTAATGATGTCGAATATTTTTTCTATGAAAATAGGCTATTTGTCCATATTCTTCTTTGGAAAATTGTCTATTCAGGTCCTTTGTCATTTTTAAATTGGGTTATTAGTCTTTTTATTGTTGAATTGAAAGACACCTTTACATATTCCAGGTGCAAGTTCCTTTTCAGATACACAATTTACAAAATATTTTCTCACTTTCCATGGGTCATTTTTTCCCCCATTTTCTTAATGGTATCCTTTGAAACACAGAAGTTTTTAATTTTGATGATGTGAAGTCAGTCTTTTCACAACAAATTCTCCTCCCCCAGAATGCCAAGCATGAACACTGCCAAAGGTCAGGCTAAGATGCAGATGGTTTATGTTGGTCTCAAACCAATGGTCCGGATATTTGCTGAAATCTTTAAATCAACAAAAGCCTCTTTTGCCTTCTCCTCTTCCAAAAATCTCACAAATATCTGGCATGAGACTTTCATACTTACAGATTTTATTTATATTCCTCAGCAGTAAATAGTTCAGATTTTGGTGGCCTCTTCCCCCCCGCCCCTTGCCATATTTTATTTCTTACTAAACCTCAGATTTGGAATTGGTGGAATTGGTGTTTAGTTGGTAAACTAAGGTTTCACATCATAATTATGTCTTAGCATCCCTGGAACATCTGGTGTGCTTGGCTACGGAGAAGCAAAGGTCCAAAGACAGGACAAACACGGGATTTTGAGGGAATAACAAGGAATTCCACATTGCTGAGCAGGGCCCGGGGCAGGGAGTACAAGAGGTGTGAGTGGGGGAGGGGAGGAAACAAGCAGGAGGGAAAGAGACATGGAAAAGAAGAGGCGAGGAAGGTGGGGAAGAAGAAAAGGAAGAGGATGCAGGAGGAAGAGGGAGCCGCAGAAAAGGAGGAAACAAGCAGAAAGGCCGCCGTGGTGGTGTGGTGGGAGGCGTCCCGGGCTTCCCTTGAGTCTTGGCCCGTTACCTGGCATCGTGCCGCTGGTTAACGATCCTGGCACCCGGCAGGGCTCCCCGCTCGCCATCCAGCTCCACGTGGCGAGGAGGTCTGTCTCTCCGATCAGTGTGCGTCAGAAGGCAAGTGGCTTTTATGTCTGTCCTTGTCCTAATCCAGCACATGGGCACAGTAGACCTGAGGCCTCATAGGCAGAAGAGCTACTGCAGCTGTCTGTGACAGGTGGCATGACTCGTAACTGCAGGAGGCAGGAACCTGAGTCCTGTGTGGGGGGAAGCTGGCTTGTGAACTGCACTTACCTGAGGACCAGGTTACCTCAGTGCTTTCCATGGGAAAAGTTAGAGTGGACTTTAACATTGAAGTTGACTGAAAGCAAAGTATCTATCAAATGTGCTTAAAGGGATGGGAGGAGTCATGGAGGCAGGTGCAACAGAAGACCACACAGAGCTTTCTTTTGGAAAATTCATCTGCATGATTGAATGCAGTCATATCGCATGTGACCCAGCTTTGGTCAACACCTACTATTTTTTTTATGAACAAATAAAAAAATAAAGAGGAAAGAATAAAATGACTTTATTGTCCCTTAAATGACATCTTTACCTGTATCACAAATGTTCATCAATGTAGCAATCATTTGATAAAGTAGAGTGAGTGCCACTCACAGGCCACCTGACACTCCTATTGGCTTGTAAATATCCCATGAGGCTTCCAAAGTCTTTCTTAAGATCCATCTTATTGGAAATGATGATGTCAAATAGACCCAGAAGCCATAATCCCCCAAGAACAGGTGCCTGGGGAAGACGTGGACATCTCCATTTGAAAGACTGAGGGAAGTCCCTTCATAGAATTGTCCCACACAGTATATCACTGGGTATGTGTTTTCTATGTTGCTACCACCACCCAGAAGCAACTGCTACTTTCAGATGCCATTTTGTATAATGGAGCCTAATTTAGATGAGGCCGGGGAAGGCGTGGTGCATCCAGGCAGGCAGAGGAGACGCATGAAGAGCCGGCCTGAGTGGCTGCAGTGAAGCTTGGTCACGGTCACGTATGCATGTGCCTGTTCACCTTGAGATATGACCTTGTCAGTTATTCTATGTCTAAATCAAACTCCACTTAGGCAGCGAAGAGCTGTGGCTCTCCCTCGCATGATGGTTTCTCAGTGGTGTCTCTGATTCGTTGCTCTAGTGATCATAAATATGGGTCAGTGTTTGGATTCACAGCTCCACTCACTAGGCCAAGAGCATTTTCCCACTTGGTTACCCTTGTCCTTGCCTGGTGTGGGAGAAGGGTCGGGAGTTACCTTATTTTTTAATTTTTTTGTCACAAGGTGATGCCTGTGTCATGAGATAGACTGATGGATAGGTAGATAAATAGATCGATAGGGAGGTAGATACATAGGTAGATTGTATCAGTCAAGGTCCTCTCTCTCTCTCAATTTCACATAGGAATTTGCTCCTGTGATCATCGTGGCCAGGAAGTCCCAGGAGCTGCTCTCTGTAAGCAGGAGAAGCAGGAAAGCTGGTGGTGTGATTCTGTCTGCATCCAAGGGCTCAGAGCCAGGGGAGCCTGTGGTCAAAGGCCTGAAGCCTGGGGAAGGGGTGGTGGTAGGAGAAGGGGGTTGGTGATGCTGTAAGTCCCCAAGGGCCTGGGAACCTGGTGTGGGATGTCACGGGTTGTGGGGGGAGCTCAGGAGGGAGAGCCAAGCTGCGCCTCCTCGGCACTTGTGTTCCGGCTGCCTGAAGCCCACCACCTTGGAGAGGGTGATGTACTTTACTCAGTCGACTCATTCAGATACTAATCTCTTCCAGAAATGTCCCTGCAGATACCCAGAAATAACAGACGTTTAGTAAAACCAGCTCTCTGGCCGTCCCTTAGCCCAGTCAAGTTGACACATTAGAGTTAACTCTCATGTATATGGTGACTACTTACATGTGTATGGCATCATGGTCTGAATCTTAATGATCCCCAAAGCACTACTGGCAGATGGCGAGATCTTTAGGAGGTAAAACCTAGGCATAGGAGTAAGGTCATTGAGGGCGTGTCCTTGAAGAGGTATTGGGACTCGACCCCTCTTTCTCTCTGGCTCACCATGAGGTGAAAAGCTTTGCCCTGTCATTGCCTCCCACCAGGACGGGCTGCTTCTCCACAGGCCCAGAAACAACAGAACCAAGTGGCCATGGACCGAACTTTTTGAAACCATGAGCCAAAATGAATCTTTCCTCCTTACATTGAATTCTCTCAGGTGTGTTGTCATAGCGAAAGATCACTGACTAACACACACAGGTGTGCACACATGTGCACAAAGTGTGCATGTGTGGGTAGTCAGTCAGCAACACCTTCGCTATTGTTTTTTGCTTTGCATGTGTAAGTTCAAACAGAGAACAAAACACAATAGAGAGCTTATGACAGTGAAGATCCCCAAATTCAGCACATTTACAGCTTTCCAGAACATGGTAGCTTTGAATTAGGCCATCTTGGGTGAAGAGAATAGATCCACATCAATGAGCTGGTCTCCCTCTTAGATCCTCTGCTTCTTTAGTAAAAGCTTGCTAATTGCTGAGACAGTTTAAATATGACACTTCACACTAATAGATGCACAAAAGAGACCACTTCTTTGTCATCTTTTCATAGGATTATTATGTTAAATCCTTGAACAAACAGTGGTATGGGTAGGAATTTCAGTGCTCTGGCTAACTGAATCTGTAGTCTATAATTTCTAACCCATAACTTGAAGTCTTTCCCACTACTTATATGTATATGACATCATGGTTTGAATCTTCTCTCATAATTTGTTACAGTGGAGATCACATAATATGCACATTTAACTCATAAGAACTTAATTGTACACAAGTGGGGAAAAACTCCAGCATTGGTAATTTCCATAGTCATGCTGCTCAATGAGCTGAAGCCCACCCTCCACCAAAGTGTCACTGACTGGGGAATGTCATGCTCCTCCCTAACAATCTCAGTTCCTGTCGAGCACTGTTAGCATCAATGTGACTTTATTGTTTAAGTATTCATTTTTAAATATGATATGACCTCCAAATAGAAACTAAATATTTTGTTGGTCAGCTGAAGAAATAGTAGTTTTGTTTTCTGTTTTGTGGCTCACTCATGCTAGACAAGGGCATTAACACTGAGCTATCCCAGCCCAGAAAATTTTAAGTTGGGGGGAAAACTGAGATTTGTTTTTTACCTGAATGGAGTTGAAAGTTCAGTCTTCTACATGGTTAACCTAACTCTCTTGGATACTCCAGGGCTATTCAAGCATGCATTTTACACCCTCCAGGGTCCATATCCTCTTTACTGTAGACTTTCGGACCTAACCCTTTGAAATACATGAGTCTGCAGCATGTACAACTGTGCCAAGCTCCTATCACTTTCCACATTCAAGTATAGTTGTTCCCTCTTGTCTGCAGGTTTCCCAAAACCCCACTGGATGCTTGAAACCCTGCATAATGCCTGGTCCTGTATATACTATGATTTTTTTCCTGTACATCCATACTTGTGATAAAGTTTAACTTATGCATTAAGTGCAAGAAGAGATTAAAACTAATAAATAATAATAAAATAATTATAACCATGTGCTTTAATAAAGGTAATGAGTGTGGTCTCTCTCAGAATACCGTATTGTGCTGTCCTCTCCCTTCTTCTTGTGGTGACGAGAGCTGGCACAGTGCCTGTGTGATGAGATGAGGTGAGGTGAACGACACAGGCACGATGACGTAGTGTTGGGCTCCGACTTACCTCCAGATGGCACACTTGCTTCAAGGGATCCTGGATCCCTGAGTCATGTCAATATCAGTGGTTGGATGTCAGGGGCAGCTGATGTTGATGGCTGAGGAGCCTCTATTGTTGGAGGTTTTTGAAAAAACCTTTTGGGAAAACATTCTAGTTGGAGGTTGTTGCCATTTCCATATCTTTTGCCCTGGTGGATCTTTTATGGATGTCAGTTTGACTGGGCGCCTTCTTGCAAAGGAGAGTGATTTCATCATAACTGGGGACTTGCTTTAGATGGTGTTCTTCCTCCTTAATCAAATACTTCAAATCTGCTGGGAATGTGGCAGCAGCTTCTTCATTGGCAGATATAACCTCTCCAGTGCTTTTTATATTTTTTCAGTCCAAACCTATTCCTGAGTCTGTATAAGTAACCCTGACCACAGTCAATGGCTTGATGCTATATGTTTCAGGGGAATCACTTGCTGAAGTCTCTCCATAGGCTAATGCTTTTTATCATGACACGTTGCCATCAATAGAACACGTTTTCTGTTCATTTCTTTCACCCACAAATATAACACCTTTTCCAACTTAATTAAGCACTATTCATTGTGGTCATAAGTTTCAGCTGTTTGGCACAACCATAAAACTAGCACTTTTTTCTTTTCCCTTGTTCACATTTTCATGGATTGAAAAATCATTCTTACCATAGATCTTAGCAACTTCAACATATATTTTTTCTTTCCTTATACAATTGAGAACTTTCACCTTTTCACTCAAAGGAAGAACTTTGTGATTTTTTTTGGCATATCTAAATTGGAAGTATTACTACTCTTATGATTTGAGGCCAGTACTAAGAATATGTGCTACTTGAACATAGTACTGAAATATTGTGACAGTTGATCTAATAACTGAGATAGCTCCTATGTTACTAATGGAAGGATAGCATATACAGCCTGTATACCCTGGACAAAGGAATGATTGACATCCTAGGCAGAACAGGAGGGATGGTGTAATATTTCTACACGCTACTCAAAACAGCATGCAATTAAAAAACTTAGTAATTCCTTATTTGTGGAATTTTCCACTTAATGTTTTTGGACTATGATTAGTCAAAGGTGGCTGAAACCATGAAATGTGAAATCCTGGATCAGGGAGATTACTATATATATATATATATATATATATATATATATATATATATATATATATAACTTTAACAGATAAAATGAGTGATTATTGAATTCTTTTAAATCCTTTGAAACGTATGAATGTTCACTAATGCTCTGTCCAAACTTAACACAACAAAACTTTTCCTGTGGGGTGTACCACTAGAGTCATGGAGTCCTAAAATGCTTGAGCTAAAGCAAACCGAATCCTTCTTTCAACCCCCATAGTACATCATTATTATCATTAATCATCATCCTCCCAGGGTCCCACAGCAAAGTAGATGCAGATAAAAACTCTGTTACAATGGAGATATATTAAAAGCTAACCACACTGAAATGGCAACTAAACCAACTTACCTACCTAAAGGAGAGCATCTCTGAGAGAAAGACTCTGACAAATGTAGAAAAGTCCAGTGCCACAAGACGCTCAGAGAGGGCAGACCCAAGTAAAAGCCACGTGGAGGGGTCTGGGCATCTGCAGAGGTAGCAGGGAGGTGAGCTGGGGTGTGCTCCAGAAAGCAAAAACCCTGAACATGCAGGAAGTACATAGGCTGAGGCTGTGCCCCATGAACAGAAGGCAAACTAGGAGGAGAGTCCTCACAAAGACTAGAAAACCGCCCTGAATCGTCTCAGTTCCCAAATGGATGTAGGTGATCCTCCCTTTCCTACTTGCCTGACAGAAGAAAGATGAGTCATCCTTGAAGTAAGATAATCGCAGCAAGAGCTGCTACAGTTTTGCCTACATAATACCCAGCAGTCAATAAAAAAACTTACTAGGCATGCCAAGACAGAGGAGCTAAATCAATACACACAAATCTATAGACAACACAAATACTAGAATGATCAGATATGGATTTTATTATCATCATGATTAATATAGTCAAGGAAAAGGTGACAAAATGGAAGATTTCACTAGAGAATTGGGACCCAGAAAAGAATCTAGAGGTTAAAAATGCTGTAACTGAATAGGAAAAGACCTACAAATAGCTGGGGAGTGGATCTGTGGTCCTCAACCTTGGTGACATGTTCAAATCACTTGGGGAATTATTTGTTTCTTTTTAATTAAACCACTTAGTTTGAGAAAGTCATAGAGTCATATAAAATTGTAAGAAATAATGCAAAGACACACCCTTTTCCCAGAGCCCCTTGTGATGACATCTTGCAAGATGAATTAAACATCACAGCCAGGGCATCAGCTTTGCTGCAGTCAAAGTACACACACATCCACTGCCTTGTGGCTCTCCGTGTTGCCTGTTTGTGGCCGTGCTGACTTCCTTCCTGTCCCCAATCCCTCTGAGCCCCTGTCTTCTCTTCCTCGTTTCTGTAGTTTTATCATTTCACTATTACAGTATAAACAGAGTTCCCTGTGTGCTTCCTGTGGCTGGCATCTGCACTCAGCATGACTCCCTGGAGACTCAGGTTGACTTCCTGGATGCACTGTCCTGTTCTTCCTATTGCTTAGTGGTCGTCCATAGGGCGAACCACAGTTTGGTTTAACCATTCATCCACTGAGGGCCATCTGGGTGGATTCCAGTTTGGGTCTCTTATGAATAAACTTTGTTATAGACATTTTGTATAGTTTTCATCCAAACAAAGTCTTCATTTTGCTGGGGAAAATAACCAAGAGTGCGACTGCTGGGTCCCAGGGTAGCTGCATGTTTAGTATTTACAGAAGTTGGCGAGCTGTTTCCCAGAGTTGCTGGATTCCTGGTACAATATTGCTTAACTTATTCTGTGGCCAAATGGACTGGTTTGATTGACTAATTTTGTGCTTCTGGAAGTGGGAAAATTCAGTTCCATCTAGCCACATGGCCTGAGGCTTTCCAAGGAATACTGGGGACTTTATGAAAATAACTTCCCCAAAGCCAATATCTGCTTGTCTACTAAGTGTCCCCCAGACTGTCCTTAGGTTTATATGAATCAGCTCATCTCATTCTCTCAGCAATATGGGCACTTTTGCCTACAGATTAAAAGAAGGAACTACCCCACCCCAGAGCAGAAGGCAAGCTCTCTGGTGTCTCTGAATTAATGTAGCTTCTCAGATTTCACTGAAGATGGACTTTCTCTTCCAGGGAGATGGCAGCTGTCTCCCAAGGTGACTGCTTTCTCACTGCCAGCGTGAGCTGGCTTGGGCCAGGCTGGAATGGCATTGTCTTCTGCTTGACTTTCAGGTGACCCTGTGCAGCACGGTGTCAACACGTCTGAACGGCCGGTGCAGACTTTCTTGGTTCACCGGGTTGACTTTGCCTCGCTTGGTGCCAGCACACTTGAGCTCTGAAAGTGGCACTGAGCACTCCACAAGCAGGGCCTGGGATGGTCAGCTGGAACCTTGGAGTTTCCCAGGAAGCAGTGAGGATACTCCCTTCACTCTAACAAAAGTTCCTCCCAGGAGCTGTTGAGACCCCTTTCCCAGGGGGACGAACGAAAGGATCCAGAGTGACCTATTGCCTTCTTAGAGCTCCCTGGCTAAGAGACTGGGGGAGGGAGGAATAAATTGGTAGACAAATAAGGGCAGAAAACAGAATGATAAAGGGAAGGATTCAAGCGGGGCCTGGCTGCTGCCGAGGTGCACAGAAGCCTGCCAACTCCGACTTTCCTGTCCTCTCCAGTCACTGCTGAGCCCCGCACTGCCGCGTCTCCTGAGCTGACCATCTGGACGCGAGGTGCATTCCATGCTCTGACCGTGGGATGGAATGGGAGTTTGGGTCCTTTGGCATAAGGGCCATGTTGTTGACGGGCTCCTGCCCCAGACCCCGGGCACATCCGTCCTTTCTTCTCTGACCTTTCCTGAGGGATGAAGTGAGTCCTGAAGTGCTTCTCACTGCAGGCGTGGCTGTGCCTGCCGGAGAGCTGTTTGTTTGCTTTACTACAGAAAGAGGCTCTTCACACCTCAATATATAGACTGCAGCAGCATTTCACCACTGATTGCTTCACACACCCGTCAAGTTAATCTCCATGATAATTCCAAAGTGTCATTCTAGTGGCTAAAATGCATGCACCCTCCTTACACACACACACACACACACACACACCCACACACACACCACCACCACATCCAAAATATATATTATATATTCAAGTAATTGTTTAACTTTACAAAAAGCACAAAAAAGGCACATTAATTTTTTTAAACCTCCTGCAATGAACCTAAATTTATCCCTTTTTGAATATAAACCCCTTTTAAAGATGTCTACCACATCTAGGCTGAGAACTAGAAAAGCGTGATACAAGTATGCTCTATTCTTATTAAAAAACAAAAAAGAAAAAAACCCACTTATTCATTATTTATTTATTTATTGGTACTGGGGATTGAACCCATGGATGCTTTACCACGGAGCCACACCCCCAGTCTCTTTTTATACTTTATTTAGGGACAAGGTCTTGCTGAGTTGCTACGTGCCTCCCTAATCTGCTGAGACTGGCTTTGAACTCACGATTCTCCTGCCTCAGCCTTCTGAGTTGCTGGGATCACAGGCGTTCACCACCGGGCCCAACCACCTCTTCATTTTTTTTTTTTTTTAATCAAAGTAATGCACATGTGTATTTCAAAAACACAAATGGTAGTGTGGTGGTAACAATGACAAAGGACAGTCCCTTAACTCTCCCCTCCCTGTCCTGAAGATGGACATTCTCTTCCAGTGAGATGGCAGCTGCTTCCTACCATTATGAACTCTTCCTCGGACTCTTTACTCGATGGCCCTAAGTCGATACTGAGGCTGCTGTTTCTCTACTTTTCCATTCCCCACCTCATCGGTGTCATCTGGTGACCTCACAGGCTGGTGGCTGGGGAGTCCGAGTTCTTCACTGTCTCTCACACACATCCTCGTGGTAGGAATCTAACACACTTTTCGCCTAGATCTGGATTCAGCATCTACAGCACTGTGACTGTGTAAATATTTCCCCCTGATGAGCCACACAGGATGTTATGTTTACATTTCTGTGTCAACTTTTTATCTTCCCAAGTAAATTTTCTCCTGTTTCTTCTTGGCTTCCTTAGAATTTCCACTGTTGATGCAAAACACCTCTCGCCCTGCTTTTCATGTGGTCAAGCTCTTGTCCGCCCCACTCTACCTTCTCCTTCTTTTTCTTCCTTTCTACTGACACCTTTCTGAAGATCTCGGTCCATTTCTAATCAGGATTAGTTTTGCTGCCTTCATCACTGCCCAGTTATAATCCTGGGACTTCTTTTGCAGTTCCTCTCGAAATTTTTCCTGGGATTCCCTATTTTCTGTACCCTGTACTTTTTTATTTAAGGTAATCCTGACTGCTGTAGCAAACATACTTCAAAATGTATTTGATTCATACAACAAAACTTATTCCATCTATTAGGGTTTAAACAGGAGGTGTCCCTCGAAAATTCATGTGTGAGACAATGCAAAAATGCGTAGAGGTAAACGATTAGATTATGAGTGGTGGAACCCAACCGGTGAATTAATCCATTTGAAGGGTGTTTTCGTGAGCTTTCTCATCACTGTGACCAAAAGACCTGACAAGAACAATGTAGAGGAGGAGAAGTTTATCTTGGTTCAAAGGCCTCGTCCATAGATGGCTGACTTCGTAACTTTGGGCCCAAGGTGAGGCAGAATATCATGGTGGAAGCCCATGGCAAAGGAAAGCAGCTCAGGACATGGCAACAAGAAGCAGAGAGAGAAAGAGAGAGCTCTGTTCACCAGAGACAAAAGATAAATCCCAAAGGCACACCCCAGGGAATTACCTCCTTCAGCCACATCCTACCTGCTTACCGTTACCCCCAGTTAATCCTTTCAGTAGATTCATCCACTGGTTGGTTTTAACTCTCAGAATCTAATCATTTCACCTCTTAACATTCTTTCCTTGTCTCCCACATGAGCTTTTGGGGGGCACCAGATATCCAGACCGTAACGGATGGTTAACTGGGTGTGGCTGGTGGAAGGAGGTTGCTGGGTGTCTCCTTGGGGTTTACATTTTGTTCCTGGGAACTTGTGCTCTTTCTCTCTGCTTCCTGGCATCTATGTCCCGAGCGCTTTCCTCCTCCCTTTTCCTCCTCCCATGCTGTTCTGCCTCACCTTGGACCTAGAGCTATGGACTTGGATGACCACAGACTGAACCTCTGAAACTCAGAGTCAAAATAAAACTCTTCCTGCTTTGAGCTGTTCTTCTCAGTTCTTTTGGTCACAGTGATGAAAAGATGACTAACACACCACCCCCAATGTGAGAGTTTAGTGCGTCTTTACAGGGTGACTAAGGTACAGAGGCTTCGTCTTGTGGTGCTGCTGTCCTTCCGGATCTTGAGGTATTCTGCTTCCAGCCTGTGCGAAGAGGAGAGAGGGTTATATGTGGGAGGATTCCATTAGCTTGCCTAAACCCAGTGACATGCAGTTCCTGGCAGCAGCCAGGCCTAGGAATGTCTTCTGTGCCCAATTTGAGAAGTGGTGATGAACATGCAATATTCGAGGAGGTGGTAGCTAAGAATTTTCCAGAATTGGAGAAAGACACATATCTTCATGTTTAAGATGTTCTGAATCCTGAATCCTATGCGACACAAGTGGAAAGAGACGGACACACAGCGAGAAGGGGGGCTGTTGCTGCAGTGGTTTGTTAGGCAAGCTCCCTTCTCCTTTCCCTCCATTCTCGGAATGTTTTTGATGGACGACCCCGTAGGTGTCAATACATCCTTAAGAAATTCTTTTTTTTTTTCCTTTCAGAATGGTGTACTTGACTTTGCAGAATTAGAATTTTAATTTGGATAACAACAATCTGAAAATGTCAGTGGGCTTTACATCTGAATGATAAGTTGGTGGGCAGTATCATTTTTGCTCTCAAATCGGTAGACCAGAGACTCTCTTAAGGGAGAAGAGTCACCCTTTGCCCCTGTCTCTGGAGGGACATTGGATCAGGTGTGTAGACTCTTTTATAGTTTCCAACTGTGCATGTGCACGAGGGTGGAGGCTGGGAAGCAGCTGAATAACCTGCTGTGTACAGGACAGTGTCCCAGTGTGCCAGTGTCCCCAGGCATCACCTGTTGAGGCTGAGAAACCCTGCTCTAGACAAAGCCTCCTTACTTTCATTATCTTATGACAAGGCTCAGCGCGAGATGTCTGATGTTAATCTGATTTTTTTAAAAATGTGTTGCAGGGTGGATGGCGAAAGGAGTTTTTGAGATATTTTTAAAAGACATGTTTGAGTTGCAAAAGAATTTCAGAGAGCAAAGTCTACCAAAAAATTTTAAAGTTTAGATGGAATGGATTTTTTTCAAAATCCAAAAGTTCTGTAGAATGGACTCAGAGATGGATAGAAAAAACATGCATAATCAACAACCATTTAAAAATTCAGTCAGTGCTTAGAGGATACATTTTTACTTGTGAATCATTTTTCTTTGGCATAGCAGAGTTTTTAGTGGCTTCTGTCCCACCACTGATTAAGTGGCCACCTGGACGAGATCCTGTGGATGGTCCCTAGTCATTTGTCTATGACACACTCATCAGCATCGCTTTCTCACACCTAATTGACATTCACTCCTGCTTGCTTCCAGAATTAGAATTTTAATTTGGATAACAACAATGTAACCAACACCCATGTTGCTCCTGGTACTGATCTAGACCCTGGCAATGCAGGAATGAACAAGAAAGAAGGCAAACAAAAAGCTCTTGCTTCCATGGACCTTATCTTTAACTTTTGGAAAATGTGCCTGGATTATGGGACTTGCCTTTTCTGAGACAACCTCTAAAGTTGGGTTGTATCCCACAGCTCTGACTTCCTTGGCTTCAGAAGTTTTTCACCTCTTTTCTAGCCCCTAGGTGTTGAGGTCTCAGCACCCCTTACCAAAGTAAATACAGTCAACCCTGCATCCAGGGCTCCCCATACCTGCATCCAGATAACCATGGATAGAAGATATCTGCAAAACATTCTTGCATGGCTACTGTGTTGTGCCAACTTTTCTCTGTTGTAATTACTGTCTACACAACAACGCAGCATAATAACTATTCACACAGCAGCTTCATCGTATGAGGTATTGTAGGTGATCTAGAGATGATTTAAATATACCGGAAGGTGTCAGTAGGGTGTATGTCAGTACTCTGCCATTTTTAATAAGGGACTTGGGCATCCTTGGATTTTTTGGTATCTATAGGGGATCCTGTACAATAGTCCTGTTTTGGTCTTGTCCAATGGCCTACAAGCTTGTGAAGAGCTCTGAAAAGGGTTGTGGCCTCACAGGTTGGGAGCCAGCAGCGTGGTTTCTGTTTATTCTGCCCAAGACACCACAGTGAGAAGCATGGAGGTTTGGGGGCAGCACCCTGTTCCACGAGGGCATCAATTGCATCAACTGGGCACTCTGTCATTTTTATCTACAGGGTCCTATAGCCACCCACAAGGTTTTAGGGAACAGGCAACAGCAGCTCTAGGTGGCCTAAGAGGATATCTTAAGGTGGAGTTAGCTAAAAAGGATGTCTCCGTAGCTTGGTCCACGTATTTATATTTGGATCACTGACTGTTCCAGCTTCCCCGTCTGAGCTTATCATCTGTGTGATTTCCTCTCTCCCCATACCAACTTTCTGAAGTTGCCCGTGGTCACCTCCATCTCAGCTTCTCTCTACTCCTCCACGGCTTCTAAGGGAGAAGGGTGAACGTCATCAGATACATACCCTCTCAGAGATGTCACAAGGCAAATCAAACCTTTCACATGATGCTTGGTGAAGGCCTTGAGAGTTCTAGAGCCTCCCAGACCTGACCCTGCCTCTCGGAAGGACTAGGACAAGCCTTTGAGTTCAGAATGAAGGATGGAAACCCCTGCTTTGAGCAGAAGCACAGTGAGGCCATTTCTCCATATGGCTCTGGAGGGATCACGTAGGATCCTCTGTGGTAAGAACAGACCCCAGAAGGAGGAAAATGAGTTAAAGCAGCAAGGAAATGTGGAGACAAACTAAAGACCCAGGACCTTAGCACACCTGCCTATTCCCAGCACCCATCCTCCAGCCAGACTGTACTGATCCCCCACACCCACAGGCAGGAGCCTGTCCACAGGAGACTCGGGTGGGAGGGCAAAACACAAGAAGGGATAAGAAAACCAAATATTTTCATTAAGTAAGGGCCTTTCATCCATGATGATTGAGGAGATCTGTGTGGAATTGTGCAGTTTGACACAAAACTAGTCTTAAAAATTGCTCTGAAAATTAGTTGGGTAGATGATCATCTTCTTCTTGTCTCTGAAACAGTTTAATAAGAGGTGGATTATTTATCTGCTCCTTGAAGGTTTGAAAAAACATAATATACAAAACCATCTGGGCTTGATGTCTGTGGGTGGATGGGTGCGGGGGACTTTGAGCACTGATTGAATTTTTAAAATGGTTGTGATTACTCATGTTTTCCTATCCATCGTGGAGTCAATTTTAGAAACTTATGTATTTAAAAAAATCCACTCCATCTAATCTTTAAAATTTCTTGGTATAAATTTATTCTCAGTATCTGTCACTATGGTCTCTTATTCATTGTTGATATATATGTATATATATATATTTTTTTTTTTCCAATAGCCCTATTTATTTTGTTAGTTTTTTTTTCTTAAGTACTGATTTTAGTTTTGGTTTTGGTGACTGTCCTGCAAGATGGCTCTTTTCTGAATTTCTAACTGTGGATCCCAAGCTGCGTCTACACCTGTCATCACCAGGTGTACGGGATGAATGTCACCTCACTCTGTGAAGACGTGATTCAAGAACAGCCCTCATTGAGAAGAGGGACAGAGGTCAAGGTTAAATACAAGGGGAGCCAGGGTCCTTGCCACTCCATCTTTCCATGACCCACAGAGAGGCCTGTAGGGGGAGTTCCTGCCTGGCCACAGGGAGCCTCTTCCTCTCCTGTCTTCTTTCCCCTGGGTCAGGGTGGGAAGGAGGCTTCCAGGGGTGAAGTAAGCAGGAGGCTGGACCCAGTCGTCTGGGTGTGGGGCTCAGCTCTGCAGAAGCTGTTGGCAATGTGAGCTACTTGGCACCTGGGGACCTCGTTTTTGACCTGCCTCATGGGGGAGCATATGTCATTATTTCCTTGGGAACTCAAGTTCTTGTGAGTCCCTCCTGCTAGAAGAACAGGGGGAAGGACCTCATCTGGTTTCCACTAGCTCATTTCCATACAATTTGGGGTGGGGGAGTCAGGTCACTTCACCTGCCGGATGGCTCTGTTTCTGATGGACGTGCATCACAGCCTGCCCCCCGCTTCTGGGCTGTGTGCCCTGTTCCTGGCTCTTGCATTAGGTTTGCTGTGCATGTTTCAAGGTCATGTTTGTGATCACGACAGTCATGATTACTCTCTTTCTTTTTGATGGTTTGTCCTGATTGTTTTGTAGTATCCCTCTCTATCACTGTTAGCACAAGAAGACTTTAAAAAGATAAACTTTTTATTTTTCAACAATTTTGAATTTATATGAAAATTCTGAATACCAAGAGTTCCTAAGAAGTATATATCCTACATCCAGCTTCCTCTACTAATAGCTGCTTATGTGTTGCTAATTTACTATTAACCACAGACCATATTCCTTAGAATTATTCAGATTTCCTTAGTTTTTGCCTTTTTCAGTTCCAGGATACTACATGACATTCAATAGTCACATGTTCGTAGGCTCTGCCTACTTTGACAGTTTCTAAGATTTTCTTTGTTTTCAATGACCTTGACAGTTTTGAGGAGTGTGAGTCAGAGATTTTGTGGAAAGTTGTTTAATAAGAATTGACCTTTTTTTTTTTTCATGACTAGATTATAGTTACTCTCAGCAGATCCTGTCAACAGTGCACACTCTCAACTTCAGTAGGGATGAAGTTCTCCATCTCTAGAAAGCTCATCCCTGTTGACATTGACCTTGATCACCCGGCTGAGATAGCGTTTGCAGGTTTCTCTACTATAAAGTTGCTCTGTTTACTTCCCATGTCCACACCATACCCTTTGAAAGAACGTCACCATGTGCCATCCACACTAAAGGAGCAGGGAGCCATGTCCCATCCCTTCAATGGTGTGGAATTTATGTAAATTATTTGCATTACTGCACAGGAGATTCCTATGATCTTTCATTTATCGATTCAGTTATTCAACATATTTGTATCAGTATGGAGCTGTGAGTATTTATATTGCACTGTGTATTAGAATCTGATACTAATATATTTACTTTGTAGTTGGTATTGGTTCCAGCTTTGGCATTTGGGGAACTCTCTGTTGGCTCCTGTGTTCCTCTGATAACCCCCCAGGGATGTGACCTGTCATTTTGTTTTTCTTGAATACTTCCTTACTTCCAGGCACTAAAAGTGCTCCAGGCTCACCTCATATATTTCTTGCCTTGGTCCTAGAAGCAACCATTTGTCCCGCAGCCTGGTTCCTCTTATTGAAGAATGGTATTAGAACCCCAAATATGGACTTCTCTACTTCTGGACCCTCTTAGCTGACAAACAAGGAAACATATGCACATGTGCCCAGCAGCTGTACTTACGCAGATGTAGAGGATTTCTGTATGTATCCATCTCTGTGAAGCTAGACATGGGTTCCCACTGACGCCACTGGCATCAACCCATGGTTGCACGACCATTCTACCTCCTTTCCCTTGCTTATGTGTAACCTTCCACTCCAGCAGGGAGACAACCTGGATCCTGCTGTCTGCCACCCATTTATTTAATGCTCAATTCCAGTTTACATGTACATATGGCAGCATTAGAACTGAAAACCCAAATCCCTGTGGGAAACAACCTTATCCAGCGCAGCACATGCTATGGGAAGTTTCTTTGATCTTAGTCTTAAGACTAGTTTAGATCCGTAGCTTTCCCCTTTCAGTGGAATTATTTCATATATTTGTAATATAATTTGATAGTTTTGTCCTGTTCTACAGTCCTCCCATTCTATTGAGGTTTTAAAATCACTTTTATGGAGCCATAATTATGTATAGTGAGCTGCATTAATTGAAAATATAATTTGATGAACTCTGACACAAATTCAGAAAATGATTGGCACATCCAGGAACCACTGCCGTGGTCAAGTCCTCAGTCATCCCCATCATCCTCAGATGCACCCTCAGAGCCTTTCCCACTCACTACCTTGTCTCCACCCCTGGCTACAGCTGATATGCTTTCAGTTACATAAACAGGATTAATTTATTCAGTAACTGTTGAGAATTATCCTTACTGTTGTGTGCATCAATAATTTGCTCCTAAAGAATAAAAGTCACATCCCACCGTGTGGCTTCCTACAACTTATCCTTTCACCTGTGAGGAGTATTTGGTTTGTTTTCGTGTCTTAGTCATCAGGAATAGATAAAGCTCTCTGAACGCTTATATGCCAGCTCCTGTGTGGGCATGGCATTTCATTTCTCCTGGGTAAATAACTTGGAGTTGAATGTTGGGGTCATATGGTAGGTGTACATTTTACTTTAGGAAAATGCCAAACACTTTTCCAAATTGATTGTATCATTTGATTCCCAGCAGCAGTACATAAGAGCCTTCACATCTCCTCCTTTACCTTTGCCCTTCTGCCCACCTATGGAACCTTGTGATTTCATTACATCCCCTGGAGAACCTCACCATCTCAAAATCCTTAACTTAAAACCAACAGCAGAACACCCTTATTGATCTACACCTGATATAAATGAACTGCACGTATTTAATGTTTACAGTCTGATGAATTCAGACATACCCATATACCCCTGAAGCCATCACCTCCATCAGGGTGGTAGCTACCCATCGTCTCTGAAAGTTCCCTGGTGACCCTTTGCCTTTGAGACCCATAACTTACCACATCTTCAAAGTCCCCCTTTGCCACATCAAGTGACATTCACAGACTCCAGAGATGAGAACGTGGACATCTTTGGGGAGTCATTATCCAGCTCACCGCAGACCCTGACTCCACAATCAGACACTCTCACAGAACAGGTGCCATATTTCACTTTCTACACCGGTTACTTCAGGCCGTGGTGTGGCTGGAGTTCATGGAGCATAGAGGAATATAGAGGACAGCAGAGGTCAGCAGAGAACCAAGAGGGGAACTGGACAACCAGATCAGGTGGCTCCTTCTCAGGTAACAGGAGACCCTTGCTTTTCCCTGGAGTCAGATGGGAGGGAGTGGAGGCTTTTCCAGCAGAGCCACGGCAAGATCCGACACATCGTTCACAATCCTAGTCTGACTGTCGTGCCCAAAGGAGGGCAGGAGTGGAAGTAGAAGAATTAGGGAGTTCTCATAGTCATCAGAGAAGTGGGGAGGAGCAGTCGGGCCAACACAGACAAGGTGGTGGTGGCCAGAGAGGGGTCAGTTTCTTCAAACAGTTGAAGGATGGGGCCAGTGGTTGGCTAGGGTTGAATATCAGAAATGCAAGAAAGAGAGGATGCGAGCATGATTCCAAACGTCTGTTCTTTCGCTTCAGCCATTAGAACCCTGCAGTTAAAAAGCTGCTGGAATAGGAGTCTGGAGAGAGAAGATCAGACCTTCAATTGTGTTGTGTCCAGGGGAGATGTCTGTAAGATAAGCTTCAAAGACACTGTGGAAACAACTGGATATGAGATGGAATCGGGGGGAAGGCAGGGCTGAGGACGTGAATCTTGGCGTTATCAGCATACAGGTGCCACTTCAGTCATGCAGCTGGACAAAATCACCAGAACAGTGAGAACACATGGACCAAGAGGACCAGTCCATGGCAGGAGCCCAAGCTTTCCAAGGTTAAGTGGCCAGGGGGATAAGAGGTCCCCAGAAAGACAGGCCGAGAAGGCACGACTTTCAACGTCGGAGGGAAAACCCAAAGAGTGTGTTGTCCTGGAAGACAAGCAAAGAAAGTGTTTTGAGGGTTCAGGAGAGATTCACCACCACGTAAGGTCCAGGTTGAAAATCAGTCACTGACTGTCGCCACGTGAAGGTCCCCGGTGACCTTGATAAGAGCAATTTTGATAAAGTTGGGGAAGAGTCCACAAAATCAGATCAAAATAGTTTCGAGAGTTAATGGAAGGACAGGAATTGGAAATGGAAAGCCTTTTCCAGGTGATAGTCTCGAAAGAAAGGAAATAAATAGGGTGACCTGCCAAGAGTGCAGGGAGGTCAAAATAGGTCGTTTTCAACCTAGAAAACCAAACAGAATGTTCTGAGAAGATTCAACAGACAGGGCTCCAGGAGACAGGGAAGGACAGAAGAGGAAAACCTGGTGGAGCAGGGAGAGAACTCCTGCTGCAGAGAGACCTGGAGGTGGGTCCATCTGGGAGCTGGACTTTTCAACAGTATCGTTCTAACAAGGAGCAGAGAGAGAATCCACATTTTGATCTCATCTGCCTCAAAAAAATCATGCATGAAGGCAGGATCACAGGGAATTTGGCACTTCAATTTAGAAAGCTGGAACCTAGGAAAATTGACTTATTTATGACTGTTAGGTGTTGATAAAAAATTTTTTAAAAGGAAGAGAAAACCTACTAGTACAAGATGGTGTTATCTCCAATTATTCATTTCTGCCTTTATGCATGAAGAGGCGGTGGCACCGATAATCATGTCATTTGCTAAGGTCACACAGTGGTGTGACCAGGGCTTAGAATAAGGATTGTCTGCCTCTAAAGTTCATGCGTTCTCTAGTGAGTGATGAATAAATAATTATTGTATTTGGAAACTGAAGAAACTTAGAATAAAGGAGGTAAGTAGTTTAGCTCACGTTTATGACCTCTATGAATTGTTCTCCGGTTTTCAAAGGCAGAATAAATTGTTTTTCCTCTCACGATTTCTAAAACACATGATAATAGCTTTTATTTTTGAGTAGGTTTTTTTAGAGTAATTTTGAGTTCACAGAAAGATTGAGCTGAAAGTATAGAGAGTTCCCATATATCCCCTGCATCTCCACACCCCAAAGACTCCCCTATATCTGAAGCCTGAACCGGAATGGTGCATTTGCTGCAACCAGTGAACCCACACATGGCCATTACCCCAAGTCCCTGGTTTACTGGGGCTTATTCTTGGTGGTGTGCATTTTGCAGGTGCGTTTGGATGGTGCATGATGGTATGAGCTCACCGTTCAGTACAGTACAGAATGGTTTCACTGCCCTAGAGGACCCTCTGTATGCTGCCTGTTCACCTCTCCCTGTCCTTCACACCATAATCACTGATCTTTTTACTGCTCCCATAGTTTAAGATTTTCTAGAATGCCGTATAGTTGGAATTGCATTATGTAGTCATTTGACTAGCGACTTTCACTTAGTAATTAATTAGCAATTAGTGCACTTCATTTTCCTCCAAGTCTTTCCATGGCTTCATTACACAGCTCCTTTTGAGTCCTGTATTATCCTTGTTAACACTCTCTCCCCTATTGGAGCTTCTTGAGTGTAATAATGTCTCATTTTTATGATTCCATATTTTCATTCCGTTCTTGGCACATATTAGATAAGCTGTTAAAGTTAAATGGATGACAGTAAATGAATGAATAAGTAGATGAATGGATGAAATCACAGCTTGTTTGTGGGATTAAAAGCCAGATTTCTTACAGGTGAACCCAGATTCCTTAACGTAGACAAGCCTGACAAGATGGGTCTTGCAAAAAGGCAAAACTCAGGAAGATTGCAAAAACATGAGTAAGACCATTTGCAGGCCAACCAGTAAATGTATCTTTAGCATGGCGAGTATTCATTTTTCTTGAAGCAATTCTTATGTAAATTTTTGTGTGACTTACATTATTGAGTGCATGTGTGTCTGTGTGTGAGTGTGTGTGTGTACAGTAAATTACTGCTTTCCTCTTCCACTGGGAAATTAGAACTTTAATTACAAAAGCTAAGTACACACTATGGTTTGAATGTATCCCCTCCAAAATTCCGATATTGAAACTTAATGGCCAATGTGGTAATTTCAAGAGGTAGGGATTTTAGGAGGTGATTAGTCCATGAAGACTCTTCCCTCTTGAATCAGATTAAGACTCATAAAAGAGACTTCCTGCGGTGTTCAGCTCTCTTACCCTCCTGCCTTCCTCCCCTCCAGAGGGCCAGCACAAGCTGCCATCTTTGAAGCCGAGAGCAGCCCTCACCAGACCACTGAACCTGTTGGCAATTTGATCTTGGACTTCTAGCATCTAGAACTTCGAGAAGATAAATCTCTGTTCTTTATAAGTTACCCAGTCTCAGTTTTGTAAAGAAGCACAAATGGACAAAGATACCCTATTTTCTACGGTTGAAAATATTTTCAATGGATCCACCACTCTCAAATGCTGTCTGACATAAATAAGATGTAAAGGATAAAGGGACATTCACACCAGCCCACGGAAATGCAACGAAGCTCTGTATTTTAAACAAGTGTCCTCATAAGAATAGGAGCAGACCCTGTGGAAAGGAAGCTGGTCTAACCTGAGGTCAATGCATTTATGTCACCCAATGTAATAATACCAGGCACATCGTAGTCAGGAAATAAATATTTGTGAGTTAATAAAAAGTGATCTGGGAACCTGGAGACCTTATCTTTGTAAGGGGCATGAGGTACAGTAGAAACAGCCCTGGCCTGGGGGACACCCCAGTACTGGGTGTCTTTACTACTCCTTCACCCACTTCAGCCCTTCTGCACCTCTCCCTGCTTGCTTGCTCTTGGCTTCCAGATGGGTCCAGCCAGTGGGGATCACTGGTGAAAGGGCCATACAGAGCGGGGCAGAGAAGGAGGCCAGGTCACCTTCCCCTACCCAGTCAGCATTCCAGTCCTAGAGCTGGTGAAGTTGGTACCCTCTCCAGGGTACTGCTCTTTTCCTTGTAGCTTCCCAACAACCTGCTCATAACTTTGCAAATAGTCCATTAATGCCGCAGTCCGGCTGCAGCAAAATAGCCGGGGGGGGGGGGGGGTGGTGACGAGCAACTTGTGTAGATTGATACAGCAGGAGTGGGAGCCGTTTATTGTAGGACAGGAGGGGTATATACATTCCACACAGCTTATCTTAATTAACATAAACTAGATACAGCAGTCAACCAATAAGGAATCTCCACACTTAATGGCTCGCTGGCGTTACTTCACAAACCATTCCCTCAGCAAAATGCCAGGCGCCATCCTGACTTGTTTACAGACCCTAACACATTGATGAAAAACTTTCTCAATTGCCTAAATTGGATATTTCCACCTTTTCTGATGTGGTCCTGAGATATACTAGTTATTAGGAAACACAGGACTTTGTGTAACAGAGACCTGCTTGAATGCATCAGAGATACATGAATGTAAGCTAATGGGTACTTTCCAGAGCCTGGGGGTTCAGTGAGCGGAACCTCACCCATGGGACTGGAACTGGAACCATGACCCTGTAGATCTGATGGGTCTTTCATACTGCTTCCCGCTTGTCCATGACTGGCTTTCCTGGTTTCCCTGGTGGAGGATGATCCCCCTTCCCTTCATTCACAGGTTTATGTGTTCTTAACACAACAACCCATGAAGGTTCACAGTGGCTCTTAGGTCTAAAAGAATGCTTGGGTTTTCCCAGACAGGGCCAGCACTCCACAACTGTCCAGTTAGCCATGGCCAGGGGTCAGTGTCATGCTGTTTCAGACTTTGTGAATGAGGAAACTGTGGCACAAATAACCATATCATTTGTTAAAGTCTCTTGGTAGTAGGACTAGAACTTAGTATAAGAATGTTCTTTCCAGTAGATGATGAACAAATAATTATAGTTTTTGGATGATGAAGATATTGAGAAATGGAAACACTAAGTAGTTTGGCTAAGTTGTCCCAAAGGTAGGACAGGTTGCTCTTGGTATAGGGTATGAGGTCTCTGAGGAAGGCATAGTCACAGGTGTCTTGCTGTAAGAGACAGTAGGAAGATCCAGTCTTTGACCTCATGTGCAATCCTGTGTCACACTCACTCATAACTATGTAAACAAAACCAAGGTTTGTGCAGGTGCAGACTTCATGGTGCTGGTGTGAGATGAAAGCATGGCACCTTCTATTTACTCATCACAAAAGTGATCTGCTAAGGTTGTTTAACTCAGCATTTTTTTTTGGTGCTGTGTCTAAAAGACCCTACCAGAACAATTGTAGAGGAGGAAAATTTTATTTGAGGTTACTTGAGGGCTCAAGGTTTCAGAGGTCTCAGTCCAGGATAGCCAGCTCCATTCCTCAGGATTTAAGGTGAGGCTGAACATCATGGCAGAAGAGTGTGGCAGAGGGAAGCAGCTCACATGATGATCAGAAGCAGAGAGACTCCTCTTGCCAGATACAAATATATACTCCAAAGCCACACCCCCAATGCCCACCTCCTCTAGCCACACACCACCAGTCTTCCTCACCACTCAGTTAATCCCATCAGGTGATTGATTCACTGATTGGTTTAAGATTCTCACAACCCAATCATTTCTTCTCTGAACCTTCTTGCATTGTCTCACACGTGAGCTTTGGAGGATACCTCACATCTAAACCATAACAAAAGTGATGAAACAATGTACAAATTATGCTTGCTGAAATATGTATTTTAGAGATATTATTCTTTGGAGTTACAGAAAATGATAAGGAATGCATCCCTTAATTTTCTTATGTACATGGGCAGTACTCACCAAAATAAGGACCCAGTTGGGTCTGTGCTAAGAGAGCTTCCCATTGAATGAGGACACCACATCTAAGTTAACTAAAAATGCTTTCCCAAATACCCTGGGTGTTTTCCATAATGGAAACTCAGATTTCCCATGTTAACTTTATCTCCTGCCTTAAAGTGAAGAAATACTGGTTTAGAAATGCTAATTTCAGTCTTAGGAATTGCAGTGGGAGGCACACCTGGCTCAGGGAAGTGCTGAAATGCTGGAGGAGGTGGTAGTGGGAGCCATGGGCTGGGGAGAGCGCATAACTGGACCAAGGGGTCTTTTTGATCACACCTAGGCCTGCAGTGGTGAGGGGCATGGGCAGGTAGAGGTGGCCCCTTGATGGTTCCCTGGAGGCCAGGGATAAATTTCATTTGATATTTCTATACTTAGCACAGTGACCAACAACCCTGAGCATCTTTCCATGTGCTCATTAACTATTTGGATCTCTTTTTTCAGAGAAACATCTCCTCAAATTCTTTGCCTGTGTTAAAAATTAGGTTATTTGTCTTTTTGTCATGGAGCAGTATGAGTTTTTTTAAATGCCTTCGAAATCACAGGGCTTTATCAGATATATGATTGGCACACGTTTCTGCCATTTCGTTGTCTGTCTTCTCACCTCCTTGTGTCAAAAATAAAATGAGATCAAAATTTTAAAATGCAGAAGTTGATCGTGCAGACAAGAGAACAGTTAAAAAACCAGGAGACCTCAGGTGAAATGGGCAGGAGCCACAGCAGCTGGGGCAGCTTAGGAAGTAGAGATGAGAAGGTGCTCTGACCTTTTCCTCGATTGGCTGTTACACATTAATGTTCTCTCTAGGTAAAATAGAGCTGTGTGAACTGATTGGCCTGTAGCAGACTGGCTGTATTTCACTGAATCATGCTGACAAGGGATGTGTGCCTCATTTCGATTAGAGGTAGGTCTTTAGGGAAAAACGTTAAGAATGGGTTGGTCTAGCTTTATCTATTATGAAAAGCTTCTAGGACAATTTTTATGTGTCTTTTTGTAGTGTTTCCGAATTCCCAACATATAGTCATATTTGGGATTTAGGAATAAGTAATCAGAATTCTTGAAATCCTAAGTTATTCTGTATTTTTTTAATATTTTATTCATATGTTTTAAAGCCATCACGAATGACCATAATGAACTTTCGCTTTCCTGTGGTAAAAAATTATACTCAGTTGCAGAGTATTTTTGCTTTTAAAAATTATATGATTATAAAGGTACTGTTCATTATCAGTAGAAACTAATACCATGACAAGATTATTTCAGTGTTGTGCAAATGTAGTTATACTTTACAAATAATTTGATACCAGGGAATATTAAAAGAAGGAAACATTATTCCAAAGCAAATGTTGAATATGCATTTTAAAGACTGAAATATAATATCACACAGAATTAAAAGTTATTTTTAAACTAAAACTTCTAAGCATTCAAACCTCAACTTCCTTATATGGTCATCCTGATCTTTGATTCATGACAAATATTCAAGATGTAAGTTTTTCATTTTTTTTTTATGTGATACTGGTTGAATCATTGATTGCTACAAAAAGCATTTTCAATCTGCGTGTTGGGATCCCTGTTGCCTCATATAAGCTCGTTTGCTTTTTTAAAATAAGGACAACCTATTGTCCACTTGCCGTGATTTTGGACTTGTCGTTGAAAATGCTACTGCTTTTGCTAGTTCAGATTTGGATTCATTTCTGATAGCCTCTCATAGTATTACATGACATTTCACGTACGCTTCTCTTTGTGTTCATCTTGGTAAAGTGTTTATAAAGAACTGTAGCCTATAGGCAGTATTTGAAGTACTGAAAAATGCCAGCAAACGTTATTTAGTAGTCATCAAATAACTTAGCATTTGGATCTTCCAACAACGTTAACAGCAGTATCATGAAGAAACCCATCCATATTGCCAATGTCTGGACTTCTTTTCTTCCAAGATGTATGGTTTCTTGGAACACTCACAGGATCTGTCAAAAATTCTATACATATGACTATGCTAATGTTTATTTTCCTTGCAAGGATGCAGATGGGGACGTGTACACAACTTGAACGAGGCAGTGACTATAACCATGTCAGTGAATTGGATCAGGGGACGTGAACCTTAGCCTCTGACTCCTGATCTTGCCTTCAGCATGGTTCAGTGGATTTCTTCCAAATCTCTAACATCTTTGTGCAAATTGTGAAGCTTTAGTTTTCATAGGAGAATTATGATACTTTTTCCCATTTTTTTTTTCAGCTGATTTTTCTCAGAATTGGAAAACATACATTTCCCAGTACATGACAAGCAGGGAGTCCTGCATCGACATGCTCAACTTACGATGTTCATGTGCACTCATTCCTCTTGAGCATATTCTCAGGCATGGAATTGCTGGGCTATGGGGTGAGCTTTAGAATCTCAACACTTTCCAGTGTTGGAATTTTAATTCAGATCCCCAGGAGAGAGGTAAGGGAATTTCATTGCTTCATTCTCAAAAACAAACAAACAAATAAACAAACAAACAAACAAACAAAAAACGAAACAGTATTGTCTTTTTAATTTTGTTTTTTTCTGGTGAGTATGTTGTTGTGGTATTTACTATAGACTTATGTCAGCAAACACTCTTTGGTAGTAATCACATAATATTGGAATCTTAGAGGTAATGTAAATGACTAAGGTAATATAAGATATATAAAAAGTTTCTTCTTTTTTAGACTAACACATAGCAGTTATTTGGCCTTTTAAAATCTGGAAACGTAAGTCCAAGTCTCTGTTCCTTCTATAGCTTATTGAGATCAGGCGATTTCCCTAGTGATTTTCTGAATTTCCAGGTAACCCATCATCTGTGGTTGCCTTTGGCTCTGACTCCTGCTTCTTCTAAATGCTGATTCTGTGTTCCGTGTTTTGCTGCAATTTGTCATTAGTCCTGTCATTGGCCCAAATGGAACACAGCCACTTTTCTTGCCATGAGCACATAACCACTTACACAAGCCCTTTTGTGTCAACTTTGCAGGAGATCCCAAGAGCTGCATCTTAAACCAGAAATGACCTAAAATTAAAAATTAAACATTCCAGTTAAGAGTCTTTTGGCTGTTCTACCACAAGAGAGGAATGAAAGCTCCCTTCCCCCTTTCATTCCTCTCTTGTTTCCCCTCCCTTTTCTTTTCTGCTCCCTTCTTTCTTAGGCACAAAGAAATAAAAACCTAAATTTTCTTATGCATAAGAGCTCAGCTTTTACCAGTTCTTCCCCTTAGACCCATTTCCAAACTCCCCTTCACAAATCCAAACAATTGGCTAAAGCTTAGGAATTCCTTCTTGTAGGGACCTGATTAGGCTTCGGGACAAAAGCCCCATTCTATTTCCCTGTCTGGAAGCAGATAGTGGCTCCATTCTTCTAGTGCAATAGGCAATGAAAGAGGAAACCAGCAGAATATTAACAGAAGGCCCATATTATCTCTGAATATAGTTTCTCTGGAATTATTCTTGTTTTGTGAGACTTAACTTTCCATATTTTCTAAATTTTCTAAGTAAACAAATCACGCTGTTCTTCTGTTAGAGATCAGTCCATTGAAGGAAACTTTTTTCTTCTTTGGGAACAAAGGTATCAGTCCAAGTGTAGCATAGATGCTGAGAACTTGGGACTCAGATAGACCTAGGCTCAAATTGTGCTTCCATTTCTTATAAATTGGGTCATGTCTTCCTTTCTTATATAAATGGAGGATGTGGCCAGCATTTTGTCAGATAATATATGTTAAATGCTTAACACAGTGCCTGCTCTATACCAAGATGAACCCTGGGACCTGGAAAGATCAAGTCCAGTTGTATTGAAGGCGCAGCTCACCAGCAGATTGAACTAAATAGTGCCAGGTACAAAAAATAGAGTATGACCAATTATAATAAATGCATGAAAGCTTGAAAATTAAATACTTATGTTTTGTTCAATTAATTTATTTAAAGTACATATAAGTGGCTCTAAGGTAACTATGGTCCCATTGCTTTTTTTCATATTCAATTTCAGAATAACTTCTTGGTGGAAGAAAAAAGGGGTGAAGTTATTCTAAAAGTTCCAGACAAGTGTATTCTCTGTGTCACCTTTCATTTAGCCCTTTCTCATTGGTCAAATAGATTATGAATGATTTAATTGCTTGTGACCCTCTGATTGGGTAATCATTTCATTGTTAAAACTGATTTTTTACTGCCAGGAGTAATTTATGGTAAGAAAGAAAGCAAAAATTAAGAAGTCTGAAGTTCAGTTCCCGTATTGTATCAGGGGGAAGGATGCAATAAGCATCTTTGTTTGAAGAATACAGCAATCAGAATGCCAAAGAAATCCAAAATGATAATCAGATGACTTTGCAGGAAATACTTCTATATTTCTAATTTATAAACTCTCTCACTGATTTCACTACCTTCATAAAAGACATTATTTGCCATTATGTACTTTATTTCTGGCCAAGTCTTTAATTTCTTTTATACATGTTTTGGCGGGGCGGGGGGAGGTGAAAATGCTCCTTTTCCTTAGATGTTCCAGTCTATCCTGAGATCTGGAATTGTGTAACCGCGAGGCTTTCTTCCTCCTTTTAGTAAGATCTTCATCTGAGTTCTCTTATTTTTTTCTGCCTAAATTTGTTTCTTTCTATTTCTTTTCCTGGACCTTCTTCTTTCATTATGGAACCCAGAGATGGATATTCAGATATTAAGAAAATTAGTTGTAAAAACAAGACACAAAAAAACCACAAAACACAAAATCCATTTTCACAGAGAAGGAAATAAAAGATGGAAAGGAGCTATTCTTGTAGGACAGCTCTGTAGGAGCTCTGACTCGGGCGAGCATTATTGAAAACAACGTTCTCTGTGGATCTGCCAGACGATTATTAATTGATGCAAAAAGCATTTAATTTTGGTTGCTTTGTGTGGAGGGGACGGCAAAAACCACAGCGATGTATAGAAAGAACTTAGAAAACCAAATGTGCTTTTCAGTAAATTTCATATCCTCATAGAAAATATGATTTAATACGTTGAGATGGCTATCGCTTATGAGCAGAAACTTAGAACTGTTCTGGATCCTCTAGCAAATCAGCATCTCCTGTGTTCCCTGTGGAGAGCCCAACCATTCTCACATGAATTAGGAATCAGAGATGGAGGACCCAATCAAAACCAAGTGAGCCCCAGAGGGGATTCCACAGCATTAGCCACTGGGTCTCTATGGCGGCTCATCTGAATTGGGAGCTACTAGGATAACATTGGTTACAACTTAATTTATATATCATATATAATTTATATATATATATAATTTATATATAATTTACATATAATTTATATATATATATATATATATATATATATATATATATATAGTGTGTGTGTGTGTGTGTGTGTTTCTATACTTTCATGTATATTTTTTCTATGATTTCATATATATATATATATATATTTGGGATTCAGGAACTTCAAGTTAGCATGGGTGAGATAGTTTTCATTGTAAATTACTATGGCTCATTGATTCAAAGGATGGATAAACAGCATCATATTATTGTGTATTGTGCATTTGGCTTTGAGTGTGTTGGCAGGTGCTTAGCCAATCAGGAGACCATCTCACATCCACTTTGCTAGATGCTTACAGAAAATGATTTATCCATCCAAGAAATAAATATCTTAGAAATCTTCTTGATGAGCCATGTCCTCATCTGATCATAGGCCAAATAGTTGAAGGGATCAGCTCCTTGGTTAAGTTGCTCGGCCGAGATGGGAAAACTTGCATTCAAAAACAATTCATTGCAGTAGAAGGTCAGGGGAAAGGATGTTCTCAGGACACGCTTGAATCTCCGGATTCCACTTTACTGAGAGTCGTTCTCCTCCTCCTCCTCGCCCCACACATCCCTCCATCCCAGAGCATAGTTCCTGTTTATCCAGGGGCCTCTGGGCACAAGCAACATTTGGCTGCTGATTTGAAAATATTCACAACGGATGCCTGCCGCAGGCTGCCCGGGCCCGGGTCGAGCGAGCTGGCTGAGCCCCGTTCCTGCCGCTCGCCGATCACTGCCTGCGGCACCCCTGCTGAGCGATCCCCTGCTGAGCTGTCAGTGCACACGGGCTTGCAATCTTGCAACCCGGTTGGGCACAAAAACACAAGCCAGTCAAACTGAGACAAAGTTTTATTTAGAGAGAGGCCGTGTGCGTCCCCTAACAGGTGGGTCCGCCACGTGTGTGTTCTACCTGAGCGGGGGGGGGGGGGGGGGGGGGGGGGGGGGGGGGTGTTTCCCCTTCCCCCGGAACACCCTCCTACCATCCTTTCCCAACCAATGGGAACTCTCCCATTACAAGAGTGACATGAGTAACCTGAGTCCTGAAAATGGGCCCAGCTGGACAGCATGAGTCCAATTACCATATGAATGTGAATTGCTGGCTGGCAGTCAATAAAATCCAAAGGTGCCTGTATCAATATTTTTGCTGTGGCTCCTAACATCTGCCCCCTACTGTTTAAATAAACAACAGGCAAATGTGGCTAGGGACCGTGCCTGTTAGGTATGTCCAATTCACATATGGTTCTTACCCGTCATGGGAAAACTGACCTTATTGCGTCAGTCTCCTGGCTTAGGTTGATACCACTGTAACCGAATCATACCCGTCACTGACTACCGGTCCAGTATATAGCCATACCTGTGTAAATAGGCCTATGCACCAGTGGGGGGGTGAGGTTCTTGCCTCACCTCTGTTGGCCCCCAAATTTAACCTTGGTGCCAGTGGGGGGGTGAGGTTCTTGCCTCACCTCTGTTGGCCCCCAAATTTAGACCATCACTAGCAGAAGGGAGAAAGACGCAGAATTGCCACGACACCAAGCCAATTGACGGCTCCTATGGAAACACTGGTGACACATCGGCTAAGATATTTAGCATTACCAGTTCGCTGTAACAACAAATAGAACACAATGTATACAGGTGATACATAGTCCAGACAAGTTGTGTAAGCAGTTCAAAGTGGAGGAGTCTATCAATATGTCCATTTCCTCCCAAGGTAAATTAAGTCCTTGATTGAGCAGTTCAAATTGGAGGAGTCTATCAATATGTCCATTTCCTCCCAAAGTAAATTAAGTCCTTGATTGAGCAGTCTTATTGAGTTATTTTGATTGATGTATCAATTTATACAGTTTATAGTGATAGCTATCATAAAAGTTGTAGTTTGGTCTTAGTCTTCACCGGCACTGGGATGGAGATGGGAATTATGGCCATGTTGCTAAAGAGACATTATCCTGAACAGAATTATGAAATATAATGAAAAGGAAAGGTGAAAGTAAACAAACATATCTGTTAACCACCTTTAAAAACAAAATTTAATAACAGCTGTTTACCTAAAGTAAATTAAACCATATAAGTCACGTGACTAAATTTTTTTTTTTGAATACTTGTATCTATATATACATGAGCGCTCCTTATAAATGAAATATGGACATACACACATACAGACATACAACACAAAACAGCATACATAACATAGAACATATAAGACAATAGTAAATAAAGGCCTTGTAGCTATAGCTAGGTGAAATCTCCATTGCAATGTTTAAAAACTTTACAGTTAAAAAAAAAATAAATAAATAAAACACAGTCAAAAAAATAAAACTGATCAGAAAAACACTAACCTAGGTTTGTATGAGCTTAAAAAATAAGGTAAAATAAAATAAAATAAAATAGAACTTTATGATGTGGGAAAAATGCAAATAATAAAATAGATATTGAAAAAGGCACCATGGTAAATCACTGTCGCAGATGCAAGAATAGCCAGGCTGGAACTCTGGATATCAGCTGTTATGGATTTGAGTCAAATCATCTTCTTTTTCTGTAGAAATTGTTTTAGTTAATCTCTCTGGAATCCAAATTGGTTGCTGTTCCTCCTGTGGAAAAACACAGACAGAGCCCCGACTCCAGACTATTACTGGGTCCGGACCTTTCCATTGTCCTGTTAGAATATCTTTCCAAAGTACCTTAGGCTTATGTACATTTTTCGGATACATATGTCTTTCCGCAGCACTAAGTCCTGATGCATCCAAATTTAGAAAGTTTAGAGTAAAAAGGGTTATTTTAAGTTTATCTTTGGGGGATATATACCCCTTACTAATTCCCTCCCTTTGCTTTAATAAGTACATTTTTATAGTTTGATGAGCTCTTTCAACTATGCCTTGTCCCTGTGGGTTGTATGGGATTCCTGTTATATGAGTAATGCCAAATGATGAGCAAAATTGTTTAAAAGACTTGGAGATGTAACCAGGACCGTTATCGGTTTTTAACTGTTTAGGAACACCCACAGTGGCAAAATTTTGTAAGCAATGAGCTATAACATCTTTAGTTTTTTCTCCGGGATGAAGGGAGCCCATCAAAAATCCAGAAGAAGTATCAACTGTAACATGTAAATATTTTAATTTTCCAAATTCTGGCAAGTGTGTGACGTCCATCTGCCAAATATGGTTAGGTATCAGTCCTCTAGGATTGACTCCAAGATTAACTTGTGGCAAAAATGTCACACAATTTTGACATTGTTTTATTATATGTCTGGCTTGTTCTTTAGTTATTTTAAAACGTTTTTGTAAAGTATTAGCATTGACATGGAACCTTTTATGAAAATTTATAGCTTCTTCTATTGTGGAGAAAATATGTATGTCATGTGTAGATTTATCTGCTAGTTCATTACCCAAACTAAGGGCTCCAGGCAATCCTGTATGTGCTCTGATATGTCCTATAAAGAATGGATCCTTTCTATCCCAGATTAGACTTTGTATAGCAGAAAACAAAGAGAAAACAGTAGAGGAAGGAGAAATCCTACCAGCATCTTCAAGAGATACGATAGCATTAACTACATACTGACTATCAGAAAATAAATTAAATGTAGAATCTTTGAACATCATAAAAGCTTGCAATACTGCATTGAGCTCTACCTTTTGAGCTGATTGTTTGGGTACTAAAAATGTAAAAGTTTGATCAGGAGTAACTACTGCTGCTGTACCATTATTTGACCCATCAGTGAATATATTTGGAGCATTTATGATAGGGGTTTTTCTTGTCATTTTTGGAAAAACTACAGGATGCTTAGACCAAAAGGACAACAAAGGATTAGATGGCAAGTGATTATCAAATGCAACACTAGATTTACACATGATTATTGCCCAAGTATTTAACTCATTAGCTAACTCATCAATTTGATCCATAGTATATGGAGTAATAATTTTATTGGGAGAAATCCCAAACACTCCTTTTGCTGCTTTTATTCCTTTGAGTATTAATTGCCCTACAGCCTCAGGATATCTAGTAAGAATAGTATTAGGAGAATAAGATAAATGTATCCATAATAATGGACCTTCTTGCCAAAATACCCCTGTAGGAATATTTTTTGTCGGTAATACAATAAATAATAAAGGCAAACTTATATCAATTCTATCCAAATGCATATTTTCCATATATGTTTCAATGATTTTTAATGCCTTTCTAGCTTCAGGCGTTAACATGCGGGGTGAATTTGGATCTGATGGACCTTTTAAAATATCAAATAAAGGTCCTAATTCTCCTGTTGGTATGCCTAGATAAGGCCTTATCCAATTTATATCTCCCAATAACTTTTGAAAGTCATTAAGTGATTTGAGTTGATCTACTCGTATTTGAATTTTTGGTGGACGGACCATGGTTGAGGATAATAGAACTCCTAAATAATTAATTGGAAGATTTAATTGTACTTTATCTATTGCTATTTCTAGATTATAATTTTTTAATAAGTTTGTAAGCGTGGCATAACATTCTAGCAATGTGTTTTTATCTTTATGTGCCATTAACACATCATCCATATAGTGAAATATCTGTAGTTCAGGGTTTTGATTTCTAAGTGGCTGGATTGCTTTATCAACATAAATTTGGCACAAAGTTGGGCTGTTAGCCATCCCTTGAGGGAGTACTTTCCATTCATATCTCTGATCAGGACCTTCATGATTCAGTGCAGGGATAGTAAATGCAAAATGTGGACTATCCTCGGGGTGAATTGGAATTGAGAAGAAACAATCTTTAATATCTATAGCTAGAACATGCCACGTTTTTGGTAAAGCAGACAGTTGGGGAATCCCTGATTGAGCAGGTCCCATAATAACCATCTCATTATTAATGGCTCTTAAATCTTGTAATAATCTCCATTTACCAGATTTCTTTTTAATAACAAAAATGGGAGTATTATGGGGAGATACGGAAGGTTGTATATGTCCTTCCGCTAATTGCTGTTTGACCAGATCATGGGCTACTTGTATCTTTTCTTTAGTTAGGGGCCACTGAGGAACCCACACTGGTCTTTCTGATTTCCAAGTAATTTTGATTGTCTCAGTGGCCCTTTTTGAAAACCCAATCCATGTTTATCTATCTCTTGATCTACTTGAATTGGTGCTGTTATATCTTGTTTTTGATCTCTTAATCTCTTTTCTTTTCTAAAGCCTTGTTTTGCCCTAGTAGTGGGCGCGTTAGGATTGACGTTATTTGTTAATGTCAATCCTAATTGATCTAGGACGTCTCGTCCCCATAAATTTATGGGGAGATGGTCCAATACATAGGGCTGTATAGTTCCTTCACATCCTTCAGGATCCCTCCAATCTAATACCATTGCACTTCTATGGGGATTAGTTGCCACTCCTAGGCCTCTAAGCGTTTGGGTCGCTTGCTGTAATGGCCAATGCTTAGGCCATTCCTGGCGAGATATGATGCTGAGGTCAGCGCCTGTGTCCAGCAGTCCATTAAAATCATGCCCTTGAATATTTAATTTTAGCATAGGGCGAGAATCTAAATTTAAAGATAGCATAGCCCAATCTACACCTGTGGAGCCTAATCCCTTGGAACCTCTTTCTACATTACAACTGGAAAATTTATCATGTAGGCTTGGTATTATTAATAACTGTGCTATTCTATCTCCTGATGAAATTACTGATATACCTCTTGGAGAACTAGCTATGATTTTTATTTCACCCTCATAATCGGGATCAATTACCCCAGGACTTATCATAAGTCCTTTAAGTGTAGAAGAACTGCGTCCTAATAATAAGCCTACTGTTCCCTGGGGAAGAGGTCCTTTTACTCCTGTGGGAATGATTTGAACTCCCATCTCTGGAGTTAATACTGCTCTGGCAGAGGCACAGATGTCCAACCCTGCGCTCCCTCTAGTCTGTCTGATGAGGGATCTGATGGATAATGCGTCCTGGGCACCACCTTGATGGTGCTGCTGGGTTCCTCCATTGCCCCGTATATTTGTGGTTTTGGGCCCCGGGGCATTGGGCCCTCCAATTCGTTTTTTGACAACGGGGCCTGATGCCTTTCTCCACGATATCGTGGGTAGACACTTGGTCTTTGTCCATTTTTTGATAACGGAATACCCTCTATGGTGGTTTGAGAATGGCATTCATTAGCCCAATGTCTCCCTCTATGGCATCGTGGGCAAATACCCGGGATTCTACTCTTTTGATACCTAGCTTTGTTAAACCCTCCTCCTATGGGGCAATTTCTTTTAAAATGCCCTTCTTGATTGCAATTATAGCATGTTTTTGGCTTGGCACTTAAAGCCTGTTTTACTTCAGCTGCCATGACTTGTCCTTGTTCATTAATGTCTCTACATAATTTAATATATGTGTTTAAATCTTCCTGTTTCCACGGTCTAATGACCTCTTTGCAGCAACGATTTGCTTGATCGTAAGCCAGCTGTTTTATAAATGGCATTGCCTGTTCTGTATTTTCAAATGTCTCAGAGGCTGCTTCAATAAGTCTAGCTACAAAGTCAGCGTAGGGCTCATTAACTCCTTGTATTATCTTAGATAGTTGACCTTGAAAATCCCCTTGTCCCTTTAAAGTTTTCCATGCCTTAATTGCATTTATAGCGACTTGAGCGTATACGCCAGGATCATATCTGAGCTGTTGCATTTGTTCTTGAAACTCTTCTTTTCCCAGTAACATTTTCAGGCCTCGTTCAGGGTAACCTGCTTCTGCATTTTGCCTAGCTGTCTCCTTGCAAAATTCCTCATTGGCAATTTTCCATAATAAATACTGTCCTCTATTTAGCACAGAATTACACACGTTAGCCCAATCTGCTGGTGTTAAGTTCCAGCCGGTAATAGATTCGACCATACTGACTGTGAAGGGAGCGGCCGGGCCGTAGGCTGCTACAGCTTCCTTTAATTGCTTTATTATTTTGAAATCTAAGGCACGGTAAACTCGTTCTTTTTCTTCTCCCTGCTCAACTACAGGGCATGCTAGTTTTTGGGGTCCCGCCTCAGGATTCCGTTCATCATCTATGGAGGCAGGTAAAGCTGTTGGTTGAACTATGCCCTCTGGTGGTGGAACGGAGTTAGTAGCAGCCTCCCTATCTGACGACCGTTTTTTCCCTGAGCTTGCCTTGTTCAAATTTTCTTCTATCTGACTAGCTTGAGAGACCTTTTGTTTTGCTTGACCTAATATGTTTTCTGCCATGGCTTGGACCTCTAACAATTTACTTAACAGTTTTTCGGTTTGTTTTTTACTAGATTCTAATCTACTATAAAGGTAACGTAACCCAATAAGATAGGATAGAAGAAAGCCAAAACAGAATGAAACAGAAACGGAGAGGAGGAAAATGATTATGTCAATTTTCTCTCTCTCAGGGCCGAATAACTTCAAACCTTGAGCTAGCCATTTTTCCCAATTTGCCTGACAAAATTGTAAGGCTAGAGAGCCTGAAATAAAAGCAGAATAAATCAAAACAGAAATACCCATTCTGTCGCCTTTCCTTAGGGGCGAGCGATATTACTCACCTTTAAGTTTTGGGCGTTCCCAGTACAGGGCCACCAAAATGCCGCAGGCTGCCCGGGCCCGGGTCGAGCGAGCTGGCTGAGCCCCGTTCCTGCCGCTCGCCGATCACTGCCTGCGGCACCCCTGCTGAGAGACTCCCTGCTGAGCTGTCAGTGCGCTCGGGCTTGCAATCCGGTTGGGCACAAAAACACAAGCCAGTCAAACTGAGACAAAGTTTTATTTAGAGAGAGGCCGTGTGCGTCCCCTAACAAGTGGGTCCACCACGTGTGTCTCCTACCTGAGCCGGGGGGTTTCCCCTTCCCCCGGAACACCCTCCTACCATCCTTTCCCAACCAATGGGAACTCTCCCATTACAAGAGTGACATGAGTAACCTGAGTCCTGAAAATGGGCCCAGCTGGACAGCATGAGTCCAATTACCATATGAATGTGAATTGCTGGCTGGCAGTCAATAAAATCCAAAGGTGCCTGTATCAATATTTTTGCTGTGGCTCCTAACAGATGCCACGTCAGTGAGAAGCACCTCAGGGCACCAAACAAAGAAGGCCTCTCGATGCTTCTCCATGAACATTCATCTGAACTGAAGACGAGTTGGACATCTTGCATGGGCTGGGACTGGGGGCACACAGTAACTCAGCTGTTGTCCCCTGACTCGGGAAGAGCTTCCAGGGAAAGGGAGAAGTTACAGGGAATTGAGGGTCAGGAAATGGGCATGGGTGAAACAATGTAGGGCCCCAGAGGGTGTCTCCTGGAGGTAATTACAGCTCATCTTCTGACAGAGAGGGCTTGCCTAGGAGGGATGTTGTGCCATGTGTTATGTTGGAGTTTCCTAGGCAGGACATTTAAGCCAGGCCTAGGAACAGGGTAGAATTAGGCAAGACGTTCGCCAAGAGCATCTGAGCAAGAGGAGAGGCAAGAGAGAAGGACCCAATAAGACGTTGCAAAATATCCTTGCTAGGGCCAGTTTTCCTGGTTGGGACAACCAGATCTGCTTCCCTGAACACCTGGACTTTCATCTTCAAAATGTGGCTCTGTTGAAATAAAGAATCAATAGCATCCCCTGCATTTTCTCAGTAAAGTGCCATTTAATTGTGTCTATAAAGAAAATCAATCCTGGAGGCTTTATTTTTAGCACAGAACAATTTCAATAGCTTTAAGGTTTCATGACTGTTGGAAATGCTTGTCACATTTTCGTTTTATTAGAATGAATTGCTAACACAGCACTGTATGAGAATCACTATGAACTTTGGGAGGTATAGCTGTCAGTAACAGAAAACAATATTTAGGGACAGAAATTAGTATTTATCAATCAGGTATTTGCCCAGCAGCATGCCAAAAGATTTACATACACATTATCATTAATCTCACAAAACCTTATGCAGTAAGTACTAGTTTTATGATTTTAGGTAAGACAAGTTAATGCTGAGACAGGATAAGTAACTTACCCAAGACCACACCATTATACTGAGGCAAAGCCAGAACCAGCCCTCATTAGCACTCTTAAGCACGCCAAGTGTACACACGCATTAGCTTGACACTTAGCTAACATCAAGCTGAGAGATGAGAGAGAAAAACTGGAGACCGTCTTCAGAATGCTCACTGTGCATTGTTTTATCACCTCTCCTTTAATAAAGCCTCAATTAACTGGTGAGTGCACTCAGCAAATGGACAAATCTAAGTTTCTAGTTAACTGAGGATTATGAAGAAAGCTTTTCCTTTGAGCTTCAGAGTGAGCAAGACCGAATCAAGTCTGCTCCTTGAGACGCTAGAGGCATCTCAGTTGGGTACAGAAAATATTAATGGCACGCCAGTGGGGGCACTGCACTGTGTCAGGCCTTCCAGGCATCACAGTTGACCTCTTCTACCAAAGTAATGAGGACCAGAGCCAGCTGCTTTCCAGCTGAAGAGTGCATAATTTGGAATAAAGGAAAATCATCTCAATCTTAAATAGAATGAAGGCAAAGGAGTCCTAGAGAAAAAGGTATTGGCCAACACTGAAGAACCTCACTGGCGTGGCTTAAGAAAGTGGAGAATATCATTTTCTTCAAGACTTGAAATCAGAGGGGGCAATGAGGACACCCCAACCGCACACCCAGTGCATTGCTGGGGTTGGGGCTGTTTGGCCATTATCATTTTCTTACATATCCTATAACCTAAAAAGTCAACAATCATTTATTTAAATATCACTTGTTAATTGAATGAATTAAAGTTTTGAGAATATTCAACTCTTAAATGTTCCAGTGTTGTTCATAGGCTTAGTAAAATACTCTTGAATCTTTCTGCTAAATTAATTTCCTTCAAGTCACAGGTGGTGGGATGACCTCCCAAAGATGCCCCACATCCCCTTCCAGGAACCTGCGAGCACACACGTGATGCTACAGTAGATGAGGCTTCACAGATGAGGCTCTGGGCCTGGAGGTGGGACATCAGCCTGGCTTAGCTGGGTGAGAGCAATTTAATCCCTTGACGAGCCCTTAAAACAGAAGTTTCTTCATCTGGGAAACAGAACTGCAGTGGAGAAGAAAAGAGATATTAGGCAAAAGTGGAGGTGGTTGGAGAGATTAGAAGCCTGAGAAGGGGCTTCTCCTTGCATTGCAGGCCTGCAGGAAGGCAGAGGAACCACAAGCCCAGGAACATGGATGGCCTCTTGAAGTTGACAACCGGCCCAGGTTGGTTCCACCTACAGCTGCAAGGAACTGAATTCCCCCAACAACCTGAGTCTGGTGCAGATTCTTCTCAGGACCTCTAGCCAGGGACATGGGCCTGCTGACACCTGGGTCGCAACTCATTGTGAGCAGCTTTAGAATTCTGGCCTACTTACCTGTGAGACAATAAATTTGTGTTTTAGGGGTGCTAAGTTTGTTATACTTTGTTAAGGCAACAATAGAAAGTGAATACACTCAAAATGCATTTGCAATTAAATTCAGAATTTAATAATATGTCATCTTCTCACACATAGTAGGTTATAAATTAGTCCAAAGTCAAATATAAAACATTAATTTTATGTATTGAGTTCATTTATTTATTCAGTGGTACTGAGGATTGAACCCAGGTGTTCTCCACCACTGAGCTAAATCCTCAGCCCTTTTTATTTCTTATTTTGAAACAGGGTCTCATCAAGTTGCCCAGATTGGCCTTGAACTTGCCATTCTCCTGCTTTAGCCTCCTGAATGGGTGAGATTACAGGAGTATGCCACTGTGCCCAGATGTATGGGATATATTTAGTCACCTCTCTAGGTGATTCTGAATCCTCTTGGGTCAAGGGACATGCAAGTTAAAGGCACACTCAGCCCATGCCAAGCTACATGGGACCATTTTCCTATGTAAATTTGAATGTCCTTGGTGGAAGTTGCATATTGACCAGAGATTTTGATACATTTATAGGATACAAAGTTATAAACATTTAGAATTTTTTTGTGATGACCTAGACATCCTGACTGAATTCTTTGGATCAGCTCTGAACATCTGGGGACTCCAAGTTCTACTCTGTAAATAGGATGGACTTCAGGACTGGCGTCCTCAGAGCTCAAGATAAGCTCTTGCTAATTAACCATTATCTCCAGATCAGCATTGCTGCAGTTCTGAAAGGCCAGGCCAATTACTTCACTACTAGATTGAATCCAATCAACCAATACTGCTTCATTCTGAGTTCTTTACAGATTCCCCCTCTTTCAGGGCCTCAGTGCCTATATTTAAGTGACATCTGATTATGCCATATGTATCTGTCAAGGCCGATGCACTCTGGAATTGCAAAACTAAGGTAGTGTGGTTTGTAACTTTTAAAAATAATCACGGAACCCTGATGTCTCAGAAGAAAAGTCAGTGTTCCACAAGACAATTTTAACAGCAGAGGAGTGAAATGTGTCTTCTTTTCTTAACACAGCAAACATTTTGTATTTAAAAAAATAGAAGTATGAGTACAAATTCATCTAGAACATTCATATTTTCACTTCAAAAGAACCTGGGGGGGCGTTCTTTCTATTAACACAGCAAAATTCCATGAGGCCCTTGTAGAAATAGTGCTGCTCAGTGCTTTAACAGATGCAATAGAAGCAAAATTTAAAAAAAGTTACAGCACAAAGATAATTTAAGATGTAGAAAATACATGAGGGAAACCGGCACAGAACAATTTGAGAATCTGTGGAAACAGGAGGAGCCACTGTAGAAACCATACCTAGGAGTGTGAAAGGAAGGCAAGAGAAGCAAGATTGCAGTTAAGGGAAGATGGGACATTTTGGAGACTTGCAAATGTTTTAAAAGGTATCAAATGCCATAGACAAAGGAAAAGGATGTGCTGGACTTTTCCAGAAATACATACACTTGGCAATGATACTTTGTATTTCAGAATCCACTTTTATTTTATCAAACAGGTGTTTTGGAAAAAAATATATACCATTGTTTAGAATAGTTCTGCTCCATCTAGCTCCCATCTCCTTCTTCTTGTCAAAATACCAATTCTTCATAAGTAGAATAAACCAGGAGTGTGTGCCGATTTGGTTAGTAAACTCATCAAGTGCACAGGTGCAATCGGTGGAAAACACAACAACATCTTCAAGAATGAGGTGTGAAGAGTAAAGGGAACAAATTCCATAAATGTTGTGTGAAATTCCTCAGTTTTGCTAGGAATTTACTTTCAGGTCCTAAAGTTCAGAAGAAAGAAACTTTAGGCAAAAACATCTTCAAAACTCCACAATTTAGGAAAGAACACCCAGGGGAACCATAAGCAATCCCATCCTCCAAAAAGCTGGCGATCATCCGAAGTCCAGAGTCAATTCACATGTGCTCTTAAGAATGGGTTGAAGTCACTAAGTTTGAAAACAAAAGTTTGGACACATCAGCCTTTTGTCAAATTGATCATTAGGTAAATTAATGTCAAGGAAATTCTTCTTGTTTTTAATGGATCTGTTACCACTCCTGACAGGGAGATGGGTGTCTGTGAGCCTAGAAGAAGGTCATGCTCTCTGTGGACAGAAAGAAAATGAGCCTCACTAGGGAGGAAGGCAGGTGAGTGTTGGAATCCCACGAGAAGGACTTTCCAAAAGGATGACAATGGCACTAGGTCTCTCTCAACTCAGAGTCCCAGTCGTGTTTGTGGGAAGCTGCGGTGAGGACCTCAGGGGCACAATGTGGAACACTGTGAGGTTGGAGGTCCTCTCTGCTGTGTTGACCGGAGGCCAAGTGTGCAGCGCCCAAGGAGCACAGAGTATGGCACTGCACTCATAGGAATACGCTCATCATTTTCTAGAAGGAATCCCGTGACCCTCGTCTCAGTCACCGCTGAGACTCAGAGGCTCCTGGCCTCCCACCAGTGAGGCCAGTTCAAAATCAAATAAACACCTCTTTGTGTGGATACTGAAAACCTATGTTTAAAAAAAATGTATAAGTAAAACACGGGAAGTAATAAAAAATGAGAAAATTTCGAGAAGCACGCAGAAGGAAATACAAATCATCAGTATTCACGCCACCCAAGATGAAGGCTGTTTTAATTTTCATTCTTCCAACTTTTCCTGGGTGCACTTTCAAGTAGTAGAGAGAGGGAGGGCCTCTCATCTCAGGGGCTGCATTAGTTTATATTTTTTTTTTTTTTTTTTTTTTTTTTTTTTAGTTCTCAGCGGACACAACATCTTTGTTGGTATGTGGTGCTGAGGATCGAACCCGGGTCGCATGCATGCCAGGCAAGCGCGCTACCGCTTGAGCCACATCCCCAGCCCCAGGCTGCATTAGTTTAGCTGAGTTCTTTCAAATGCTTCCATGTCCCTTAATACCATCTAAGGGCGACTCCAGATTGTCCTGGTGAAAATTGATTATTCAGAGTCTCGTTTGAGATGTAGCGTGAGCCTCGACTCTGAGAACACTTCCGTCTCCCAGTGTGGGCAGGCTTACGGCTGCAGGACAGAGACCCCTTTCTCTTCTGCAGTAGGGTTGCAGCGGGGCTCGGTGCCGGCTGAGTTTTGCTGACCTAGAGCCAGCACCCACCGTGGGCTGCGTCTGTTCTACTTGCAGGGCTGGAGACCTAGCATCCCTCTGTCTTCAGCTTTGTTCTCAGGAGAACTTCTGGGCCACCAAAGTCTTACTCCGTGTTCCAGGACATGCATATGTTTATTTTTTTTCTTTACAAAATTTATACATGTATACACATTACTGTATTTTTTTTTTTTTTACTTAAAAGAATATTAGGTGGCCAAAGTAGTGTAGACGCATTTCTCTGTGGTCCTTGCTGGAAACTCTGAACATTACACATAAAACAAACATAGGTTCTGAACGGTGCAGAGAGGGCAGACCAGCGAGGAACCTGGAGATACCGAGATCAACGCGGCTGCGAGCTTGCTGGGCTTTCTTCCTACCTCCCACATTCTGAATTCTAACAGGCATCTGGAAACAGCCACAAGATGCAGGGGGAAGGGGCGGGGCAAGTGAAGCTTGCTTTGTATGCACAAAGGATCAGAAAAAGAGGCATTTATTTATATAATTTTTCATAATTTACTCTTCAGTTGTTTGGAATTTATTATGATGAGTTGATGTAAAACAAAAATACATATTTCAGAAAGTAGTTAACCAGAGGTCAAGGTAGGTTTACTTAGTCGCTCGCCATCCCGCTGTTGAGCCAGTACCTTTATCCCATGTTGTGTTCTTCCATAGGACTGGATCTGTTTCAAGGGCTTCTCTTCTGCTTCTTTAATTTATTTGTCTAATATGGTGCCAAAAACCTACTGCTTTAATCATTCCAGATTTGAAACATGTTTACATATCTGCTACTGCAACTTCTCTTTCATTATGGTTTTCTCCTGTATGTTTTCTTGGCTATTCTTGACCATTTATAGTTCCAAATTAACTTTAGAATTCCTTTGAAAATTCAATTAAAACTGCATCATTGGTTTTACAAAATAATTTAGAAAGTGCTTATGTTTTCAATATTGGATCCTCTCTCTCGCTCTCTCTCTCTCTCTCTCTCTCTCTCTCTCACACACACACACACACACACACACACACACACATTTTCTTCCTACTGGTACACAAAATTTCTTGCTCAATTTACCCTCGGTGAGTTTGTGTTTATTACAGCCCTTGTTAAGGACATTTTTCTCTCCTTATATTTTAAAGCTGGTGGATCTTCTATTGGGAGAAATCTTCTGTTTGTTTTTTTTTGTAGAACCTCTGTCTCCAGCTCCGTGGGTCCGGTGTGTGATTGTTTTACCCTGTAGGTTTGCAGTGCTCTTGGAGAGTTCCAATATGTCTCCTTGCTCAAATGGCCATCCCATCTGACTGCCACGCCCACTACAAAATGGCAGGTCAGGTTTCCAAGAAGGAGTCGGTCTGCTTCCAGTACAGGGATGTCTGATGATGTGGGGGGGCTGGGTGATGGCCTTGTGCCGTGGACAGGTAGCAGCCTAGTGACCTGCCTGGGAGCAGCGCGTCTGGAGCTCTGCAGAGGGGCTGCTGCTGGGAGGTGTTTGTGCTGAGCCACTTGTGAGCTGTGCGTGAGCTACAACTGCGGGCTTTGGGTCCGGAGTCCGGAGACTTACTCGAGCACAGAGGCTCTGATTTCTGTGCGGGTGGTCACAGCGCTGGTGGTTTCTGTGAAAATCCACTGGCTCCTGGAGATCCGATCTGGGAACTGCCCCCACCTAATATGGCGGGAATGCTGAGCCAACGTGGCGGTGGTCTGCTCTCAGGCCGGGGTGTCTGGTGAGGTGGGGGAGCCGCGCCATGGTGTGGTGCTGTGGGTAGGTAGCAGCTGAGGGTTGGGAGAAATCCTTATGTGTTTACTTTGTTGCCAACTATGAAATTCTAGTCTTGGTTTTTATGGCTTCTGAGTAGATTCTTTGGGATATTCTGGGCTAAAGATATTGCCATTTACAGCTGATGATAACTGCTTTCTCCTATCAGACTTTTTCCTCTTATTTATTTTTCTCTTCTTGTAATGAACAGAATTTCCATAACAATGGTAAATAACAGATTGTGATGCTTTTCTTGCTTAATAGTTTGTGTAATTGGGGTGTTTGGGGGGCATAATTTTAGTCAGGGCCTTGAGTTGCCTTCTCTCACTCCTCTGTCATCTCCTCAAACTACCTCATCTCCCACCTCTCCATTGGCTCCCACCTCTCCATCATCTCCTACCACTCCATCATCTCCTACCACTCCATCATCTCCCACCACTCCATCATCTCCCACCACTCCATCATCTCCCACCACTCCATCATCTCCCACCACTCCATCATCTCCTACCACTCCATCATCTCCCACCACTCCATCATCTCCTACCACTCCATCATCTCCCACCACTCCATCATCTCCTACCACTCCATCATCTCCCACCACTCCATCATCTCCCACCACTCCATCTTCCCCTCCCCTCCATCATCTCCCCCTCCTACATCATCTCCAACCCCTCCATTGTCTTCCCCTCCTTCGTCCTGTACTCTTCCATCATCTCCCACAACTACATCATCTCCCACCACTCCAGCTTCTCCCGTCCATTATTTCTCATGCTTTCATTGTCTCCTGTTCATCACCTCCCACCTCTCCTCATGTCACACAGTTACTTCCCCAGACTCTACTCTTCCTAACCTTGGTGGCTTGTTCCTCTCTCTAAGTTTTGTAGAGGCCTTATCTCCTGTCCCTGAGAGGACCTGCTTCACTACAGAGAGTCAAGGATAGCCCAAGCACGGTGCACCCCCACTGGGAGGCGGCAGCATCCCCAGCAACTCCACCAGGACGACCGGCCCTGGGGTGCTCTGGCTCAGCAGCTCCCATTTCATCCTGTGCCTGTAGGAGAGATGAAGAGCAGCCAGCACAGATGCCCAGCAGTTCTCAGCCCGCAGGAGGATGGCTTCACTTTGCCCTCTTGCAATCAGCTTTTAAAAGCAAGGTTTAAGGGGGTATAATTCACCCGTGGTAAAATTCACCATGTTAGTGTAGGGTTCCATGTACCAATTCATACAGTCACGTAATCACACGATGTGAAATACTAATATGCATTTTAAAATAAGCATTTGGTGCTCTTTTCTGGTTTATGTAGTAATCATCTCAGTGCTTCCTTTTGTCTTCACATCTTTGGGTGTGAGATTTAAACGCATACGTTTCTTTCCCACTCGAATTCACAGGTATACAGGATCCATGACAAAACAGTGGAAACCAGACACAGTTGTCTGTCTTTCCATTTGGGGAATCTATATGCAAGTCTATATGCAAAAATAGGCCAGCCACTACCTGAAAACTTAAGGAATTTTTTGAATTGGAGATAGAAGCAAAATAGAATCATGTACATCAGGCCTGTGGTCACACTGCCCACAGTTAATGTTTCTGGCCTGGAGGTAAACTCTCTCCAGCCATGATGAACATGTTAGGCTTTCTTCCTCATAGTTCCCAACCATGTCTCTGCTAAGTGGCCTTAGACCACCCAATGACCTCCCCTGCAGGCCACAAAAATGATACAATTTTTTTTTTTTGCATCAACGCTTTTACTATCCTCAAGTAAACACCTTTACTATCCTCTAGGCAGGGGGAGAACTTTTCTTGTTCAAACACAACCCCTTTGCTTGGTGCCCCCTCTTTAAGTTCCATTTGTAACCTAGGGCATAGCTTCTCCAAAGCCACAGGCAGCAGAATCCTGATGAAGAGTCACTGGAGCTAAGGGACTGTCTTCCTTTTCTAATCCAGGTCCTTAGTGCTCACCATTGCAGCCATTCTGCTCAAAGAGTAAACCCACTTTCTGTTTGGAACAGCAGCAACTGCACTGGCCCCAGTGTTACATACCTGACACACTGGGAAGAATGACAGGGACATTCTCCCCGCTCCCTCTCCAGGCTGCAGCAGCCCAGTGGTTAATATTAGAGCCTGCTGCTTCACTTCTCTTTGATCTCAGTGCCCACATCTGTTACATGCAGTGACAAAAATAGTACCTACCATCATCAGCTTGCTGAATGGACAAAGGAGATAATATGTGAGAAAGTGAAAAGCCGTGCTGGCGGCCAGGTTGCGATGTTCCCAACAGAAGGTAAACATGCTCACCGAGCAGGATAAGCCACACTCAGAAAGTCAGGCCCACGCTTGACCAGCCAGGGATCAGGCCACTCCACAGCCACAAAACGACTCAGCATCTCCCTCTTCCACCCTTTGTCCTCACTGCTACTTGCTTATTTGTTCATTAAGTAAAAAAATCTCCATTGTCTTTTGAACTGAAAATAGGATGAAAGTGCTTATTCTTGCCCTTGACTTGTGGTTCCATAAAGCACTATGCAATGCGTGGACTTATGTCAGTGACCCTGGCTCTGATGAAACCTGTCTCCAAGACAACAATTATGAAGGTGCTGCAACACCAGACTATCTTCACTGCTAGAAAAAATCCAACCAAGACCTGCCGCTCTCTACTGCCTTAACTCCTCCTTGGGATCCGGAAGAACAGACAGATCCCACCTGCTCCCTCTTGCTGACCCCGTGGCTCCCGTGGATGCGTGTTCTCTTGCCGCAACAAGCTAACCCAGCCTCCCTCTTGCCCAGGGAGCAAAGGGTCGTGTTGTGCAGCACTTTTCTGGCTACTCAGGATCTGTTTTCTTTCTGACAACACATTTAATTTGGCAGACTCGTCTTGTCAGCCATCCAGGGCCTCTATCTCATTAGGCTTTCTCAATCTCCAAGTAGAGCTATCTGGGGAATTTCCATAGTGAGCCAATGAGACTTCTGATTCTAAATGGTGCCTAGCCAGCAGCCCCCAGGCCGCTGATCTCAGTTCCTTGCTGAGATGCCCACAAAGCCAAGGCAGAGCTGGTTACAAACTAGGACTGACAACTCAATGCCAGAATCTTGAAAGAAGTCACACTAATTATAAGGCAAATGAGCAGAGCTGAGAATAACCTACCACGTTTTAACTCATGGCACACCCAGGATTGGCTCACAAATTAGACGACATCTGTAAAAACAGAGCAGGAGATGGTTTGGACTTCTCTGACAAATGTTGCTCAGAGCAACCACAGAATAGCAAACAGGTGACTTGTGAACTTGCTCTTCTCTGCACACCCCCAACCCACCCCTGCTCCATATTCAGGCAGAGGTGGAAAATACCAGAAGGCATTGAGGGGATGGAGGAGGAGGCCAGGAGACTGTGAAGGAGGTAAGAGAGACTGGGATGATGCACCCACGGGTCCAGTGAGGAGTCAGAAAGAGGCTCACAGCAGTGCATTCTGGGAGTTGGTACTCTCTTGGATTACATCAGCAGAATACAAGGAAATCCACTGAGACCCAGGCAGAAAATATTAGGACTTCTATTTCTATTCACTTTTTGTTTAAAAAACTTAAAAGACATTAAGTTAGTTAATAATAGTTCCATAATTTTTTTTAATTTTCACAAATATACCATGTGTTATATACTAGACTAATAATGGGCAAACAGAGGATATAGGAACTGTGTACCAACATCTAAGTTTTTCAGTACATCCAGAACTGTTCTGAGGTAAAATCTGGTAAAATACTCAATACTTGAAAACAAAGAGGTAAAGATTGTTTAATACATAATGTGCAATGACACTTGGGCCCTAGTGTGCACTATATATCAGATGATCATTGTTATCTCCTATAAGTGAGGGGCAAGTAGAGGTCCTGCAGCACAGAGGACTGACAGGGGTCTTCAGTAGGTCCCTTACTTCCAGCCTCTGGGGACATTCATGCATGCTTCATTAAGTGGCTAGGTGGCTATGTGCATTGCAATATATGATTTTATGTGAACCAATATTCCTCAAATGACAAATGGGCTGGAAGGTTCTTGTAAAGGTAAAGAGAAACAAGGAAATGGAAGAGCATGGCAGAGTTATTCCTCTGTGTGTGTGTGTGTGTCTGACATAAATACAAAGACTCAAAAAGACTGTTCAAAGTATCATACTAATGATGAATCTACTCTAATATTTTTAATGATGACCTTTATCCATCTGCTTAGTATGCCTTTGGTGTTAGTAGATTAAATTTTATCCATGATTTCCTACAACATTTTAAATGATGACCTTTTCCTATCTGCTTAGTATGCCTTTAATATTAACTAATTAAATATGAAGCTGTCATCATTAAGATCTAAAAAACTTGATGTTAACCCAGCCAGTAGACAAACTTCTATGGTTTTCATAGGATGCTTAAGAGTGTGCCGTTCAAATCTGGGACATCACAAAATTTTAATGAGCTTATAAATATTTAGCTTCCTGTTTGGAGGTCTCCAACTTAATAAAGACAAAAATTCACAGGCCATTGGTAAGAGAATATGTTGTTGTTTTCCTGCTGTAGAAGATATAGCTGAAATGTTTCTTGAAATAAAGGTGACAAACTAAAATGTGTTTATATGATAGGAGATTTGGGTATAAAATGCCTGAAGAAATATTGCCAAATAGTAGAATAAATTGCACATTTTAAGAGGTTTGTTATATTTGCCATGAATTATGAAATGCTCCAGATTCTCTTTTAATATCAATATATGGGGATAAGTGTTCTTTGTGTGTCACTAAAGAAGGATATTCTGAAGATACCGTGTTTTCAGGATCAGATTTCTTAATAACGCTAAAGTTTTTATGGGGAGGTTTGTGCAGAGCTGTCTGTGATGGAAAGACTCCAGGGATGTAGGAAGGAGGTAACTCTGGAGGGACTGTGCAGAGATGGTGTCTTTCAGGTGACTTCAATGTGTCGAGCGCTTGCAGCTGAGTTGATGCAAGAGGTACCCAGGGCTGTAGCAGTCCTTTTGCACCCATTCCATTCACGTAAATGTTTATGAAAATATGCCTTCCAAGATAGAATGCTTTCAAAGAGATGAGGAATGATGGTGAAAATCTTTTGCATCAGGTGGTGGTTGCTGATCACTAATGGTAAAATACATGAAAGAAAAGAATCATCGACACAAAGATGAGCCACTCTCTTGCTTTTCCAAAGTGCTTGTGCTGATCTGTTTCTTCCTAGTGTATCTATTTTGAAGGAATAAACAATCTGTCCCTTTGAGGTATTATTTGATATTTGTAAAATAGAGCAGAGAGCTATTCTTTAAAAGAATATCGAAGTGGAGGGTACATTTTAAAAACATTTTAATTGTAGCAGAAAACACAATATAAAATGTAGCCTCTTCACTTCACAAGAGGTAAGCTGTGGAACCAATCTAGGTACCCTTCAAAAGATAAAAGGATAAAGAAAATATGATACACACACACACACACACACAATAGAATATTACTCAGCCCTAAAGAAGAATCACTTTATGACATTTGCCAGTAAATGGATGGATCTGGATACTACCATGCTAACTGAAAGCCAAAGGTTAAATGTTTTCACTGATAGGTGGAAGCTAAACCACAATAAGGGGGGAAAGAGGAAGAACAGAAGTTCAGTAGATTAGAAAAATAGAATGAAAGGAAGGGAGGGAGAGAGGAATAGGAAAGACAGTAGAATTAATCTGATGTACATATATGAATACACCATTGTGAATCCCACCATCATGTATAATCTTAAGATTGGATATTAGAATAAGATATATTCTGTCCTTGGATAATTATATCAAGATGAATGCTACTGTCATGTTTAACTAAAAAGAATCAATACAGAAATAAAATGTAGCGTCTTAACCATTTTGAAGTGTACAGTTCAGTAGTGTTAGGTATATTCACATTTTCCCTGTACAACAGATGTTTGAATACAGGTGTTTAATGCCTATCTCAGGGTGGTAGACTTTGCTTTTCTTCTCTTTTTGGCATCTTTCAGGGTGTTGTATTTTTATGTTTTTAATGATTTTGTGTATCATCTTATAGTACCACAAAATCAAATTATTTCTTCAAAAAGTGCTTGGCACAAGCTGGCCATCCATACAAGATCTTTCATATGCTGAAGAAAAATGGAACAGGCCAACCAAAGTTCTCCTCCAATTGCTGGGGTCAAATAAAACTGAAGCAAGAAATACTCAAGACACAACTGAGTGTTTTTCCTTGAGGTGAACAGGAAGTGAACAGGAATTCTTAAGTGGTTGCTTCCTCCGTGGTGATACTGGCCCGCCTGTCTGGGAAGGAACAAAGTTAGAAGAATTTCTCAGTCACGGGATCTTTGTTCTTCCTACAAGCTTTGGTTAAGAGCAACCTGAGAAGGAACTAGAACCATCTGGAGCAAGTTTCCCCATGAAATACACAACACTCTCAGGGTCAGCCCGAAGTTCCTGCCCCGATAGAGCTGTGATTTTGCTGGCCCTAAAATGTTGGACTTTCTGGAAAAGTTTGGCTAACACAATGTACTGGCAGCTTCTCCTGTCTGGGGGAAACTCAGTGGGGAAACGGAGGAGGTACAGTTCCCTGGACAAACTCACCTGAGCAAGGACCACAGGAGGCAGTGAACAGGTATCTGGGTGCTTTAGAGTGGAGATGGGGACAAGCCCCATGGAGTCAAGAATGCTCTCAGCTCAGGAGGGGACCTTCCCTACTCCCAGAGTGGAAATCAGTTAAATTGGAGTAGGAAATGTTGCATTTCCCAATTCATCAAGTTTTAGCAACCATTTATTTCTCACTTTTCTACCTGAAAGAGTTGACTGCTGCAAGACGGAACCCCACCTCCATCTGGCTTAGCCTCAACCTCCTCATGTATAAAATACTTAATGATAAATAATCCTCTAAAATTGGATTAAGAAAGGAGAAGAATAAAGCACAGAGCACAACCCCTGTCCAGCAGCAGGTACTAACCTCAGGTTAAGTGTTACTGTTCTGGTTAGTACTCATTACCATGACCTGCCCAGTCTTCTGGTTATGGCAGCCTCGCTGAGCTCTGTCCTTAGATCCACGTCTCCCTCTTGGCATGGGCCCTTCTGTCCTGGGAAGGCAGATGGGATCTGAATTCCAGCTCTGCACTCAGGAACTGGCGGTTTTTTGGTGTTAATCTCGGTGGTAGTTAAAGCTGTTTTGATGTCTAATTTTCTGTGTCCACTTAACTGGGCCATGGGGTTCCCAGATATCTCCTGTGTCTAAGACAGTGTTTCCAGGAGAGACTGGCATCTGAACTGGTGGGCTGAGGGGAGCAGAGGGCCCGCCTCCATGAGTCTGTCGAGGGCCTGATGGATCAAAAAGGCCAGGAAGGCGGGATTCTCTCTCTGCCTGACTGCTCGACCTGAATGTCCCCCTTCTCCTGCAGCTGCAGTTACCCCAGGGCCTCGCCTCTCCCCAGGACTTGGGCTTGGATTGCGGGTCTTTTGCATTCAGATTGGAATGACACCACTGGGTCCCCTGGAGCAAAAGCCATCATCAGTGTGGGAGAGCGACCAGACGGTACAGGGCAAAAGCATTTCAGTGACAACCAGGTTCCTCCAAGTCCCACCCCAGACATCACCCCTTCAGGGGGGCTTCTCTGACTCTCTCCTCAGCGCAGCCACACCCTGTTCCCATCTTGAGCTCCATCACTGGTTTAGTATTGTCATGTATTTTAATGCTCTATTGAGTCATCTTATTTCCTCTCATAGATGCCTTCCTACAAGGCAGAAAATATTCCATTTATCTCTGTTTTGCTGCTTATATTTCAGTGTCTGGAAGATGTTAGGTTCTGGATAAATGTTTGAAGAATGAATGAAAGAACAGGAAGAGAAGAAGGCAGGAAGAGAGGCTGGGGGAAAGCCTATGGGAGATTTCTAAATAGAGAAATTTCTCAATAAATAGGAACTTTTATTTTTAGAAGAATAATGATTGGTATTGTTTGGGGAATTAATCATTTTTTTTCTGATTAAACCAGCAGTTCTCTCATCGCTTAGTTTTGCCAAATGATGCACATTGAGAGACAAGAGGGCTTGGAGTCCTAACGTCATATCAAAAGATATAACCCTGAACTTCAAGAGCACTGGGGCGGCTTCAAGCCCGGAAATGTGGTTGGTGAGTATCCGATTAGCCTGAGCTCTCCTTTTCATTTGTGAATACCTGGCAGGCTGCAGAGAAAGGGGAACTAAAAACATCCCCAGAAAGCTTGAGAACCCACTGGAAGTTCCCGCCCTGCAGTTCTATATAGGCACTGGCTTTAAAATATTTGACATTATTTTCCCAGATGATCATTGTGGTTTGGCAGAGAGTCCCACCTCCGAGGTTGATGACTAAAGAAATGGATCATGTAAAATGCAGATGGTGGGAGCAGGGAAAGGGCGCTACTAACTTCTACGGACAGTGTGGCGTGGCAGAGAGAACCCTGAAAGTCGAGGCTTGTGCCCCATTTGGGATCGACGAGTGATTAGCTGTGGCCTTTTGTGCCCATCTCCTAAGGAAACTTAACCCTACTCTGTAATATTAAGGCTAAAATGAGAGGAGAGAGTTGCGTAAAAGATTTGTCGCATCTCTTCCAGCCTGGTTTTAGAATCCCAGAGAGCAGTCTCTCCTCTCCACGGGGATGGGTCCTAAATCCCCACCGATGTCCTAAACCACAATCAGTACTGAGCCCTCTGCACAAGCACTGTGATCGAGTAACTGTGGGTCTGATAGTTGTGACTGAGGGGTGGGTAGCGCACACAGCACTGATAACCTGGGCAAAGAGGCGATGCATCCCGGACAGGACAGGACAGGAGGAGAGAGACCTCCTCAGAGTGGTGTGCAGTTTTAAATTTAAGAATGATTTCTGGCATTTTCTGCTTATTATTTTCAGACCACAGATGACCATGGGTAACTGAAATGGTAGAAAGAGAAACCACGGATTAGGGAGTACTGCTGTATGCCAAATTTGTAGAGCTAAACCATAGAAAATGTGGGAAATAGCTGCAATTTATTTCTGAAAGCTGCTCAGTAGTCCCAGTGCACAATCCTCTCCTCTTCCCTCAGGCTCTCCCTGTGTCTTTTGCCTCCTGCTCAAACTGTGGACTAAAGTTCCCATCGCAGATTCCACGCAGACTAGCCCTCCTTTAATGTTTCTTTCTCATGCTCCAAATTATCTCTCGTATCTCATTTTACCCCACGAAATCCCCTTCTGCCTCAGTTTACCTTATCTTAGTGAGGAATAGATGGTAGTTTGCAGTAAAACAGGCAGGACTGGTCAGCAGGTGACCCCTGCTCTCAAGGAGAGTCCAATCCGTAGAGACCATGTGAGGGCTTGAACGGATAGCCAGTTGGAAGGAAAACCAGTGAAGATCAAGTGCAGATGTTTGTCAGCACACCGTATTTGGAAATTTGGGGAATAGAAGTTTTCTGTGTCCCTTAAAATTTTGCCCCGCACACCCATCACCTATTGCATTGCTACACATTAGGCTCAGGGAGAGACTCAAAATCAACCTCTCGGCCAAACTGCGACTCTCCCTTAGCTTCAGCAGTGAGCTCTCACAGGACTTGGGGCTCACTCCCTGGGGACCGACATTTCCTTCTTTAATAACTGAAGCTCAACCAACCAACCGCCGCACATCCAAGTTTCATTCCAGCCCCTCTCCGAGGACATTTATTCTCTGTGTTTTAGATAAGCTTAAACCTGCCAAACAGTAATCTTCTTGCTAATTAGTCAACTCATTTTCATTAACTATTCTCCTCTCCCCTACGTCTCATTAGTGTGTTCAAGGGATGTGTCTTGGACTGAATTCTACCCTCTCGACATTTGGTGCATTAGCACATTCTCTCAACAAGCTTCGTAGGTGTCACAGATGAAATTCTCTCTGTGGGAAGAGAATAGACCCTCGATAATCTGGGTACATTCTTTCTACTTCTTCACATATGATTTTATGAATAGGTTTCCTGAGAGTGGATTGAGTTGGTCATCACGGAGTCAGAAAGAGCTTTTTAATGCTTACATCTTACCACAACTATAAAATATTTACTGGGCTCCCAAAGGGTAGACAGATTTATTCACTAGCGCCTCCGATTCCCAAATGCCAGTGTCTTTTTTAGAGCCATCACTAAGAAATTAAACAATCATGATTCAGTTCTGTGTTTCCTGTCAAGGTGCGCAGCAAATGCCTTATGACTGATGTTTTAATTGGGTGGATCCCTGCCTTGAAGCCCCGCACCATTCACAGGATATTTTAGCTGTTTATTTTGTCCAGATGGCATTGAGCGCACTTAGTCATAGGAGGAGGCTTTTCCGCTGCAGAGACCTAAGACTGTTCTCCTTGAAGTTGCTGCTGTCAAACTTCCAGTGGAGATGTTGACAGGACCTCAATGACCTTTCCTCATTATTGATTTGATGGGAACACCTGGGCTCTGTCTATGGGACACAGAAATAGGTTGTGATTGATTTCTGATGAGCAGCATAGGTCTGGAAGATTATTGCTTATATTTAGGTTCACTAACTCATTCCTTCTCTGTGAATGAATTTTTATTATTAACCTTGCTCTGGAAGGGAATTCTCATCCTAAACCCATATAGCATTTAATGTTTTGACTAAGCAGGTTTTGTTAGGTTCTCTATTATTGCAATGTTGCTAGGTGATAATACATTTTCATAAATTCTTTGTTTACATGAAATAACATTTCAGACACATGTAGCACTTCCAAATGTCCAGAAGTCTTGAAATGCTCTCATTCAGCATCTCGAAGAAAATCAGTCCAACAATTTTTTGGCCTGTTAGAAGTCAACCGGCAGTGATACACCTAACACGGACTGAGGCAGGGCCTGTGCTGAGAGTACCTTACAGGTGTGATCTTGTGGAATACTATAACCTCATGGGAAAATCAATAATGGTAGAGATTATTTCAGAGATCGAGACATTGAAGCAGAGAGAGATTATTAAATGGCTTGCCCAAGAAACAAGCTATGGAGTCCACATCTGGCCAGAGTTCAGATTAACAACCTGGGTGTCCAGTGATTACACCACATGAACTTTGCACAAGGCCAAATGCCCCATGAGCAAGGACAGAGTCATAACACACAACAGCTGGGCTGAAAGGACAGAGGTGTCTTTAACAAGCAGTGGGTTGTAGAGCCCACCAGTGGGGCATCCTCAGAAACAACTACATGATTTATATACACTGTATACACTTCTATACAATGTATCATAAACTATGTGAATCATATGTTAATTATATGTAATAACTGTATTATTCCAAAAAAAGAAAGAAAGAAATGAATTAGTAAACCACAAAAAGATATGGAGGGAACATAAGTATATGTTACCAAGTAAAGGAAGCCCATTCAGAAGGACAAATTCTGTATTTTTTCCAGCAATTCAACATTATGGAACTGGCAAAACTATGGGAATAATAACAAGAGCAGTGGTTTCCAGGATTAGTGGAAAGGGAAGTATAAATAGGCAGAGTATGGAGAACTTTAAGGGCGGTGGATCTATTTTCATATAGAGTACATGTCGTCTAACATTGACCAGCCGCCCTGGAGTGAGCCCTTACGTAAGCCCTGGACTTCGGGTGGTACCCAGGTGTCCATGGAGGTTCATCTGTTGTACTCTCGGGTGCAGGATGTGGCTAGTGGAGGAGGCACACAGGTGCACATGTGGTGTAGGGGGTTCATGGGAAGACTGAATCTTCTGCTTAATTTTGCTGTGAACCTAAAACTGTCCTGAGAATTAGACTTTTAATTTTTTTTAAAGGAACTTAGTATAGTGCTTAGTACTCAGCAAGGACTATATAAAAGTTTGTAAAATAAAAGACATTTTAGTAGTTAATACCAAAAGAGGGGAAAAGGCATCAGGATGAGAAGAACAAGAGAAGCAACAAGAGATCTAAACCTAGAGGCAGGAGAGGAAGCTGAGAGCAGGAGTATGGGCAGCCATGGACGCATATGGAGGGCTGGTCCTTCCCCCGCCCTTTCCCCAGATGTTTTGATTATGCACAACTCAGTTGCAGCTGCTGGGACACTACATTAAAGCAGAGCCTTTTCCACCTCACCTACCACCTGTGCTCATAGCTCAGCTTTCCCCAGAGTAGGGAGAGGCTCTGTCACATCCTGAACTCTTCCTGTCACCTCAGGAGGAACGCAGGTGACCAGACTCCTCCAAGCACCACCAGACACACACAGACTAGGGCTCTGCTCTCTCCAGGGATGTAGGGCCTGGGGGCGCAATCCCAAGTCCAGAGGGGTGAAGTCCCTGCAGCAGCTCCCTAGAGTTGCTGTAACAAAGTGCGGTTTCACAAACTGGCTGGCTCAGAGCTGGAGAAGTCTAATCTCTCACTTTCTGGAGGCTGGAAATCCAAACAAGTAACCAGCAGGGCCATCCTCCCTGTGAAGTTCCAGGGAAGAGTCCTTCTCCACCGCTCCCTGGATTCTTTCTAGGTTCTTTTCAGCAATCCCTGGCCTTCCTTGGCTCGCAGACTCGGGTGCCAATATTTGCCTCCATCCTTGCCTTGTGTGTCTTTGTAGCTGTGTCTCTGTTTTCTTCCCTTACAAGGTCACCAGTCATATTGAATCATGACCTCATTTTAATTGGGTTACACCTGCTAAGCCAAATATAGTCCCATAGGCATTAGGGGACTTCAACCTATTGGTGGTGGTGGGGGGTACAGTAAGAGAGACTCAATTCAACCTAAAAGAGCCCCATAGGGGTGACCTTGATCAGACTCTTCCCACAGTGGTTCTGGCTTCTGTAGTAGTCAGAGGAATAAGGAAAAGATAAATATAAGCCGAGTTCAAATATTGTTCTTGGGACTCACCTGCAAATAATCCTGCCTCTTTGTTAGTGAGAAATTTGAATCAGTTACTTATTCTTCAGCAGGAAATTCGACCGTTACATTGACGTGAGCCATGGTTTCTGTGGAGGTTAATTAACCTTTGTTAATTAGGTTTCAGCCTTACAGTTGGAGATTGTGATATAAAGTTACCTGTATCAATGTCAATCGTGCTGCCTTTAGATTTCCCTGGTTTAGAGAATCCTCTCAGCCATAAATTCTTTCCCTTGTTCATTGTCATCATCTTTCTCCTCTTGAGGTGTAGAAGAATGCTTTGAAAAGGAGTGTGCCTTTAACTACTCCTTAATTTTAACAAAGTGGAGAATAGAGTTTTGTTCAGCAAGCACTTTCATCGAAGGCCGCACAGTAGCAATTGTGGGAAGAAAGTTCTTTGACCTGTCATTTCATAAACACAGCTTCTGGATTTCATGCCAACCATTGCTCAAACAATGTTGCAAAAGGGGATGAGTCTGCTCACTGAGATACACATGGGTTTGCACCTGTTCCGCTTGGAGAATGCAAATTATTTTATGTTTTCACCTAAACCAAGACTTTGACCTTTATTTCAAGATATCAATGTTTCAAATTTTAAAATAAGTTGACTGCTTCACCACAACAAAAAAATATAGGCTTTTGACTTAAAAAGAGCGCGAAAAACATATTACCAGAATGACAAGAGGTTATCCTTTCCATCACTAGCTGTAGGATCTGTGAAAAGAGTTGATTGATAGTCCCCACTCCAATTCTTTACTCATGATATGTTGGATGCAGAAATTTTAATTTTTGGCAAGTCTAATTTTCAGTCTTTTCATGTATAGCTTCTGAGTTTGCCCAAACTAGAAAAGGGTTTTCCCATTCTTAGTTCATACAAATATTTCCTTGTTTTCATCTTGTACATAATGATCTCAATTCTGATATTTTCATTTTTTGTTCTAGTTGGGATTGTTTAAGGAAAGAGGTAAAGATCCACCTTTAGTTTCTCCCTCCTGATGGATGTTTGGAAAATGTATCGAAAGATTGTTCAATAAATATCCTTTCTCAGCTGATACGCAGTGGCTTCTTTTTATATAATAATTTCCCAAGTTTTTTTTTTCTCGTTTTGAATTCTGTTTCTAATTCATTAGCCTATGGCTGGCAGTTCAAATTCAGATCGCCTCCTCTTTTGGGGAATAAAGTTTAATAGGAATAAAGCCATATCCAATTGCTTCTGTATTTCCTATGGTTGCTTCTGTGACACAAAGAGTTGATAATTATGACAGAGACCATATGGCCCAGAAAGCTAAAAATACGGATCTGGGGCCTTTACATCAGCGGGGCGCCATTTCCATTCCAATGCATCCCTTAGTACCACATTGTTTTAGGAACCGTGGCTTTGTAATAAAATACCTGGTAGAGTTAGCCTTTTTCCATTCCTCTTCTTTCTTCTCAATTTTCTTGAACATTTTTGCTTGTGTGTGTGTGTGTATATATATATATATATATATATATATATATATATATATATATATATATCAAGGCATCTTCTGGGTGCTGAGGATGCTCTTTCTCTCCCTGGCTGGCATGTTGGGACAAGTACTTTACTATATATATATATATATATTCTATTATGTGTATATTCTTGTTGGCGTTATTTGGGGTGTATGGGGAATCACAGGCTATGTCTTTCAATTTGCTTACATTTGACCTTCCACAATATTTAAAAATTCTCTTCATATACATTTTTGCAAATTTATTATGATATTTATTTCTTATTTATTTGGTGTTTAAGTAGTACCTCTTCTTTCATTATCTCTTCTGCCTTGGTTTAATAAATAAGTGGTTTATTGATCATCAATTTTATTTTTGGTTCCAGGCAACTTCTGAATTTTAAAAAATTCTTGAGCTTTTTGTTTGGTTACTGTTTTCATTAGGTTTTTGTCACTGTAGTCAAAAACAAAAGCAACAGAACAAGACAGAGAAGGAAAGGTTTATCTTTGCTCATGGTTTCAGTGGTTCAGTCCATGGTTGCAGACTCCATAGCTCTGGGTCCAGGGGGAGGCAGAGGGGTGTGGGGGTGTGGAGGAGAAAAGCATCTCAAGACGTGGCAAGGAGCAAGGGAAGACAGAGAGAGAGAGATAGAGATAGAGAGAGAGAGAGAGAGAGAGAGAGAGAGAGAGAGAGCGCGCGTGCACTCTCTGCCCACCAGACCACCAAGGCCAACATATAAATCTCAAAGACCCTCTCCCCGCCTGCCGCCAGTGATCAATTTCTCCAGCTATAGTTGCATCCAGTTAATCCACTCAAGTAAATTGACTCACCCGTTAGGTTATAGCTCTCATAATCTGATCATTTTACCTCTGAGATTCTTATATTTCTCACATATAAACTTTTGGGGGACCACAAACATCCAAACCACTTACTACCAGTTACTACCTTGAATTTTTCATATTTCTAATTATTATCACATTTAACTTGGCATATTATGTTAATAATTTTCTTAATCATATAATTATAATGTAGCATATTATATTATTTTAAATATTGTATTACTCCATCATAAGCAACTCTGTTTTTTCCTCCTCATTTTCAACACTTATACCTATTTCCTTGTCCCTTTGTGTCGGCTACACTGTAAGTAGTCCAAACTAGGCGTTAATAGTGATCTTGTTACTGAATTTCATGAAGATATTTCCCTCACTTATCCACAATTCTCACTATTTTAAAAATTTCTTTTGTTATTTTTTTGTTTGTTTGTTTTCTTGGATAAGATTTTTTTTCTCAACAAAAATGAATGTCAACACAAAAACAGGTGGAAGTTGATCTCTGCTGTTGGAGACCAGCCTGGCGTTGCCCTGGATCGCTGACTGTGAGGAGCAAGGCATCTTCTGGGTGCTGAGGATGCTCTTTCTCTCCCTGGTTGGCATGTTGGGACCAGTATTTTGGAAACGCTTGGTCCTGGTGCTATTTTGGGAAGTAGCTATTTGAAAACTTTTTTCCATTTTTCTATCTAACTGGTATGCTTTGGTACAGTTTCATTAATTTGCATTTTTTACTCTAAAAAGGCATCAGTTTTGTTCAGGACCTGAAAGGTACCTTGCTGGGGGTGATGAAAGTGACCTGATGATTCTAGTGATTTCCTCAATGTCCCTGGGTTTTGCCAATTTGCTTTTTCATACGTCCATTAGGTTAGCTGATGAACTTTATTCACTTTTTCTCACAGAATCAGCTCTTGGATTGATTTATTGGATTCCAGAATTTTACCATCTTTAAAATGCATTGGTTTCTTCTTTTATTTTGTTTCCTTTGGTTTATCTTTTTATGTGTTCAATAAATCTCCAGTTAGGTGACTAATTCAATTTTAGACAGTTAAATGTTCATCCAATGATTGGTTAATGTGGTTTGAGATATTTCTCTTAAAGTAGTGGTCCCTCAACTGTGAAAAATAAAATGTATCAAACTGATGGTTGTCCTATAATTGAGGGTGTCTGGTAATCAAGGAAACCTTGACGAGCCCTATCAGGTAAAATTGATCTAAGCAGTTTAAGCAGTTGGTCCTATTGACTTCTTCTGTGCCAGGTAGGGCTGACCCAACCTGAAGAGAATGGAGGGCATCATGAGCCTGTGGCCTGGGCTAAAGGTACTGAGTAGGCAAGTGAGCATTCAGAATAAAAGCACTCCCCCCCGGAAGGTGTCAAAGAAGAATTTTGAGTTAATGGTGTCAAAATCATATATATGCTGATCTCAGCATCCAGGAGAGCAGGACAGGAGGTAGGTAAGAGATGCAGTAAAGGAGAGCAGAGCGACAGACTTCCAGAAAACTACCAAGTCATTAAGTCAGAGTCAATAATTCAGAAACCAGGGAAACAACAGCAAGTGGAGGTACAAGGAGTGGCATTTGGAATCTCCCCTCCCATGTATGTCCTTGGGTGAGAGAGAAGGCTGGCCCAGCTCTAGGCAGCTCACCCATGTTACAGAGTAGCTATCTAGGGCCATAAAAGGCCGACACTCTGTCCCATTCCTCCTAACCCTGGCTGCTGCTCTATTTCACCTCTGCTCTGTGTGGGAATGATTCCGTATCTCTTTCCTGTCCTTCACTCTGAACCTTCTCTCTCTGTTAGTAGCCGGTTCCCTGTCCTCATTCTTTGCCTTGGAATAGAGACAGCTCCTGCATATTGACCATCTAATGCAGAATGACTTCTCCCCGTCCCAAGAGGCTGCACGTGCAGGTAGATCAATGGTTTTTAAACCAAGATTTATTTAGTTAAATAGACCAGTTCTGTACACAGAAAAAATTAAACTGTTGGTATACAAAAATGAATATTCCGTTCCAGATAACTCCAATCCTCAGACTTAAGTAAAACTCTCCTCACATCACGTATTACAAGTTAGTTAAAGGCAACAAATGAAATGTTAATCCTAAACTACATAAAAATGGGAGAAAGGGAGACAATTTATTTACAAAGTTTACTGCTAACCAACTACATTTATAAAATACAATCATAAGAATTACAATTCTATCAACGTTCCATTGAGCAATTATATAACCACTTCACCACAGCAGTGAAACAAAATGAGGGAAAATTCACAACTTAAGAGAACATACCAAAAAAATGTGCCTATAATCCAGCTCAAAGAGATTTGTTAAATAGTGATGACAAATCTACATCCTAGAAATCAAATAGGATACAATTACATATAAAAAAATTCACATTTATATACCAGACATTTATGTAATAATATCCTAAGAATTATAATCCTTTCAGGCTGCCATTTGAGCTGTTATATTTTGCTTGAAAAGTATCAATAAACTCCAAAGAGAAAAAAATGCAGAATATTTTAAAAGAAATGGTGGTTCAAGGCACTAGGCAACTCAGTGAGACCCTGTCTATAAATAAAATAGAAAATAGGGCTAGGGATATGGCTCAGTGGTCGAGTGCCTCTGAGTTCAATCCCTCCACAAACAAACAAACAAACAAACAAAAAAGTAAAAGAAAGAAAGAAAGAAATGATGGTTCTAAATTATTTCAGTGGGTTTGTTAACAATAACAAAACACTATAATTACACTACCTACAAACAGAATAAAATGAAAGTAGTTAACTTACAAGATTCACATTTAAATCCCCTATAATGAAGAAGCATTATCTTCAGAGATATAATCCTACCATGCTTCCATCCATCTGGGAGAAAGATGAGTGAGGAAGGAGCCAGTAAGAGATGCAGTAAAGGAGAGCAGAGCGACAGACTTCTGGGCATGATGGGGTTGAGCAAGGGTTTGGGCCTTGATTTTGAATGATGAAAAGATTTATTGAAAAGTTTTGAGCACTGTGATAATGTTCCAAGTAATTTTGGGGAGTCCATTGAACTTTTAAATTATCAGAAATGAAATGGCTTGGTGAAAGGGTATGAACTTTTTTGAGCTATATTGTCAAGCTGTTCACCTTATTAGTGGTAAACAGCTTCACTGGAAACTTATAGCAGATTTATAAACAACAAAAGTGGGTGGGGGGCTGAAACATAGTCTTCTAATAAAAAATAGTAAATTTGGAATTCTATACCCAGCTGGAGTTTCACTAAAGACTATAGATAAAATAGAAAATGTTTTAGAGAAGCAAGTCTTGACCCTAAACAACCATCACTGAAATCTTCCAAAATATTCTTTAGAAAGGTGAATGAATCTTGAAATAGAGAATTACTAAATGTTGAGCAAAGAAATAATAAGTATGTGAGTCAATGAAAAGGAGCATCAACTACAGGATAATGTGGCAACAAAGAGGATGATAGTGATAATGAATAAGTTTGAGCTACACACCAAGCATTAATAACATATTTTATAACAATACTCTGAAGAATGCTGGGGATAGGTAGGTTGGAGAATTGAAACTCAAGTATTCTAAAATTCTTATGTTCTTCAGGCAGCTAATGGTATTGATTAAAATCAGAGTTTAAGAACTTAAGTACGTGAAAATATTTAAGTAACCAGAAAAAAGATAGAATAGCTAACTTCTAAAACTTGCAGAAATAAACAATCAAAAACCCTAAATAAACAAAGGAGACTAACAAAAAAGAAGGAAGGAAAAGAGAAAGACATAGCTTAGAAAGTCACATTAACAGAAAACCAAATAAGTTGATAGGAATGTATTTAAAACAGAGAAAATAGCACTTAAGAATGTCAACTTTAGAAATATTGCTGTGGACAATATTTCAATTCTTCGCTTTCATCAGAGTAGACAGACCACTGTATGATCCTGAGATTCCTGATGTCGAACAATTCTATTCTCAGATAACATGCCCAGATCCACAAATTATCAAGTTAATCATGGACCTAGTGCATCCTCAAGGATTTTTCCAATCCTTGATCATCTTTAATTCTTTCAATGCCCTTCATAACAGGGTGTTCTATTAAGAGCTATGTCTCAGACCGTTTGTGGTATTGGATTTAAGAACTGAGAAGATATATCTTGGTCCTCTCTCCACGGCTGCCTATTCTTTGACTCTCCTCTTCCTAATATTTTCTATTTTACTCAGCAAAAAGAAGTTGTGAAATTGTTTTTATTCTGGCTCAGGGTTTTCACTGGAAAAGCTCAGAGGAATTAGGTGAGGAAAGTTGGGAGTACCCAACAATTTTAAAAGGAAAAGGTCTCATCACACAGGAGAGGAGAACTGAAGTGAGAGTGATCTCATGGCACTCTCTCTCTCTTTTTGCCTCTGGTACCAAATGTCTGGGTAACCACTTTTGGTAGGACAAGCAGAGAATATATAGTTATATTTTCCTTCCAGTAGCTGAGTAATAAAAATTTTTTATTGTCATTTTTCAACTCATTTCTAAACTCCCATTCCTACAATTTTGAGACCACCAGGAGAGCAAGTTCATTTGCTACAGGGAAAGATTTTGGCAGAATGAGTAGAATTGCTTGTTGGCTTTGTGTCTTTGGAGGCCACCAATAACTAACTGTCCTTAGTCCATTATTGACTAAACCCTTTTGAAGGATGAACCTCTAAATATGGTTTATGATGAGGGTGAGCATACGTACCAGTTTGTTCAAGAGCATCTTAGTTTGGATGAAATTTTATGGTAGTGCAGTGCTATTGCCTCAATGGACTCAAATTGTTTTAAAATATTTTTTAAATGTTTTCTCCGTTTTTTTTTTTTTTATAGGCAAATAAACTCTCAGTTTCAACTCTGAATCCCTACCTGCCAAAGACACTGTCTTGATTGATTTTAGGTCAAATTCTATCATCTAAGTAATAAAAAGTCCCCACAAATCATAATGTATAGCCATTATTAAGAATGGTCACATCAAGAAATCCATCTGTCCAGAGACACTCAACAATGTCAAGGAACACCTCTGAGAGGCACATGTGCCCAGGGGGAGTTGGAATTATTCCATGTAAGGCAAAAATGCCTTGAAAATGAATTTATTATCTTTCTTTTTATTTATTTAGCTCCAACATTAATTATTTCCTCCATTTTCTCTATTTCAGTTAACAATGCCTAGTGATGCAGATTTACAACTGTAATCTGACCTATGCTTTCCCTAGGCATTAACATTAACACTGGCAGGCACACCCCCAGGGCCCTGGCTCCCCAGGGTCTTTCCTCCCTCCTTCAAAGAGAGCAGAACAAAGGGAGCCCTGTTCCCCGCCCCCACCTTTGACAGCTTCCTGGGAAGCTTTTCCTCTCAGTCCTTTACAGCTTTGCAAACTCCCGCTTTGGGCGCTGGGGCAGGGTTGGCATCTGCTTTGGAAATATTTCTGCAGCTAAGGACAGAAAAGACATCTGCTGTGAAAGGCAAGGCGCAGGTAAACTTGGGTTGCAGCCATCTGGGGGAATAAATACAGAGAATAATGGTGTTGTCCTGTGTTTTGGGTCCCAGGTGTTCCACCTGTCCTGCGTGGGTGAGGGTAACAAAGCCTCTCCCCAAGGCGGCACTTTCTGTGTGGGTGGCTGCAATGACTCCTGGAACCTGGCCCTGCTGGGCAGGCAGACTGCTCATGCAGGGCTCAGGGCAGAAGCATCTGCAGGAGGGGGATGCTCTAGTCAGGCCTCTTGGCAGCGGGCCTGTTGCAAAGCGCTTATAAACACCTCCTTTCGCCCAGCTCCTTTCTGTCTTCCAGCATCTCATCCAGAAGAGCCCCTAAAGCTCACCTACTCGCACTTCCTTCCCTTTGCTCCTTTCAGATTTCCTCAAAGAATGGGTTGTTTCCTTGGACTTAGGGTGGGGCTTAGAAACAAAGCCACACTGCTGGTGGCACACACCTGTAATCCCGATGGCTCAGGAGGCTGAGGCAGGAGGATTGCAAGTCCCAAACCAGCCTCAGTAACTTATCAAGGCTCTAAGCAACTTAGACCCTGTCTCAAAATAAGAAATAAAAAGGGTTGGGGATGTGGCTCAGTGATTAAGCACCCCAGGGTTCAATCCCTGGTACCAAAAATAAATAAATAAAAGAAAAAAGAAAAAAAAAGCAATGTTTATTCTGATCTAATACAGAGAAAATAACATTTAAGAATGTCAACCTTTAGAAATATTGCTTTAGACAATACTTTCATACTTAGCTTTCATCAGAATTTATGGACGACTGTATGATCATAAGGTCATTGATATCTACTAATTCTATCACAGAGAACACTCCCAGTACCATGAGTTAGCAAGTTAACCTGGGACCCAATACATCTTCAAAGGTTTTTCTAATCCTTTATCTTCTTGATTCTTACAAACCCCTCATAATAGGGTATTCTCATGGTCAGGCTAGTCTGTGGAAGTAATTCTACATATAGAGCAAAGAAGAGGCAAAGGAAAGGTTCTCGTCTCTCAGTGAGATGAGCCAGATACTGTCACATCCACCCTCCCGGTTAAGCCTGACAGCCTTTCCTGGTGGTAGGAATCCTTGGTCCCCATTCATAGGCTGAGGAGTTGAGATGCAGACAGATTGGTTCATTCCCAAACCGGTAAATGACAAAGCAATGTTTTGACCCAGCCCTGTTATGATTCCGGAATCTGTTTTCTGATATTTCTACTGGAAAACACTCAGCGCACAGTGACTGACATCTAAGAAGCTTGTTTCTATTATCTATATTCTTCATGTGACAGGAAGCTGAATCGGACAAGGAGAAAACCCAAGTTTATGGCTCTATTCAGCAGTTCAACAACACACTCTTGTTTTGTTTCGATATTTGAGATGGCCTTTGCCTATACAATAAAACTGCATTAAGTGTATGATTTTTATGAGTTTGACATACACATGCATCTGTGATACCACCATCGCAACGTAATAGACATAACCATGACCTTTAAAAGTCTCCTTACGTCTCTCTCATTCCTTTCCTCCTCTTCCTATTCCTCCTCCTCTTTCTCCTCCTCGTTCTTTTTTATGTAGGAAAATTTTGAAGTGGCAATGCCTGATTATTAGCATTGGCTTGACATTGTACAGAAGATCACTAGAACTTCTTTACCTTCATTCCCCAAGCCTCTGGCAACCCCTATTCTATTCTCTGCTTCTAAGAGTTTGACTATTTCATATTCCACGTGTAAGTGGAATATACAAAGGTCAGCCTTTTCCTTCTCTGGCTGGCCTAGTTCCCATAGCATAGTGTCCTCCAAGTTTTAAGGGTTTCTTCCCCCTCCCAAAGTCCTGGGTGTGTTTCTGCCGGTGGCCACAAAGAGGTGCTCAAGAGCAGCAAGCCTGCCTTTGTAGGGTGTCTTAGTCCTGGTATTAAAAGAAAAACCACTGAGTTGCCGTTTGTTACAAATCTGGGCCTGTCCGTGACCTGCAGTTCTTAAATCGCTGGATCATAGTGCAGCGTCGGCAGGCAAAGGCTCAAGATGGGGAATTTCAGGGGATCCCATATAAGAGCCACACACAGTGTCTAGGGTGGACTAGGCGCGCCATAGATGTGAGCTTTCCTTTTCCTCCTCCTTCCCCTTCCCTGCACCTCCCCAGCTCCACCACCAGTCTTTCTCACTGTTTCTCCACTTGTTGTTGACTTTCATAGAGTCAAATATTTCCTAGGAACAAAATTACAGAAATTTCAGAGCATGGAAAATACCACCAACCAACACTAGACTCAAACAGGGCTGGCCCCTCTGAGCCCCGTGAGCACCAGTAAAGCTTCCCATGAAGCCTGGGTACCCTCCTGAAGCAGAGGCCTGGACCTCAGGACTTGATCTCAGTTCAAACACCCAGCATGACGGGAAGTTCTGCATTCCCCGAGTGACAGCTTCCTTCTCTAGAAAGCAAGCTCAATACCTACTTTGCAGGAGGTGCCACGGATCAACTGAAAGGGGTCCTGAAAGCATCCCCCATAGTTCTTTGCATCTTCTAAGTGTCCATGGACTCTATTTAAAACACGGCTTTTGGTAGAGAGAGTGAGGGGCAAGATATAACCTTGACCTCAGAGTAGTACTAAATTCTGGTGACCTACGTTTCCCTGAGGGAGGACAAGCATTCCCTGGCTCAGTAAGGTAGCCCTCTCAGCCAGGACAGCTGCAGGCTCAGAAAGAAAACATTCCCCAGAGCCCAGGGAGGGAGATAGGAGGGCGCTCCTCTGTGGACTGTGCTCGCCTTTGGGACCACGACCAACCCAGAGCTGCTTCCCAGGAAAATTCGCTGATGAGAAAAACTCCTGGTTGGACCAAATGACCCTAAAGGGCTTAACTTAATATAAATATGCAGAACATGCGTGTGTGTATACATGTGAGGGGAAGGGAAGGGCAAAGGATTCCGGGACATCATTGCCTCTCTATTGTGTAAGTCATGAGCCACAAATACATAGCAGAATCCCTGAAGAAAACCACATTCTTCTAAGTGTGTGTGTGTGTGTGTGTGTGTGTGTGTGAAGGTACCACGAACAGGAAATTTTATAAAGGCTGTTGATGATCTTGGAGAGATGGTAAGTTTGGTTTATGCCCAATACCTACCAAAGCATAGAAGCTTGATAGCTTGGCTGGGGAGTCCATCTTGCTTGTCCCAGGGCCTTCCTGCACACAGGGCGACAGCTAGACATGACCTGGACCTGGGAGTCGGCTTCCTCGGGTTTGCCTTGCTGCCTGCAGCTAGACATGACCTGGACCTGGGAGTCGGCTTCCTCGGGTTTGCCTTGCTGCCTGCAGGCCTGTGGAGCCTGTAGAGGAAGCCCTGCTGCTTGGACAGAAGTTTTTCCCAGGGTGGCCTCACACCAGCCCTCACACAGCACCCAGGGCCAGGAACCCTACCTGGAACACTGTCCCCGCAGGTCCAGGGTCTCACTCACTCCGTGGCTCAATCAGCTCTCAGGTGAAGTGTAGCCTCTTTAGAATCTTCCCGGGCTCTCCGTTCTAGAGGGTACAACACAGCCTGCCGATCACACTCCCATTTTCTTCTTTTTAGAATATTTGCAAATGGGTGGTCTCCCCTTCCCTAGAATGCGAGCTCCAGGAGAAGAGAAACTTGGCCTTTCCCCGCTTTCATCCACTTGGGATGGCTGTCCTGCAATGGCAGGTCCTCCCCCAACGCCTGCCCAACATGAGAGCAAATCTTAGGCTTCCCTGCACCATAGACCCAAAGGGCTCTAGACTTAACTTTTAAAGAGAAAAGGAGAAAAAAACAACAACAAAAACACCCGAATTAAAGAATATGCTTAAAAATGGGATGCATGTTTGTAACTTCTGCAAGGGAGACATAATTAAAGTGTTCCACTCTCCCTCGACCTCTAAGAGAAAAATCAGCATGATGGAGAAAAGTGCATAATAGGAAAGATGACAAGCTTTAAAATGTTTGCTTCATGCAAATTGCACAATCTAGTTAGGACTCATGCATGGAAAAAAAAACACTTTTTTTTCTGACTTGTTAGAATTGACATCAGTTTAAATGCTTCAGACACATAAAGCTTTAATGTTGAATGTGGACTTAATGTAGCAAGGATTTACTGGGCACTTGTGCAGGGCTGGTGACCTTCCTAGGCAATGGGGTGACAATGATAAACAAAAGGAACCCCTACTGATCCCTTCTTGCTGTTCCCAGCCTAGATGGCAGCAGAGACAAGCAAGGGGTGTGCACAACCTGCTGTGACAAGAGGTACCAGGACAGAGGGGGCTTAGGAAAGCACAGCGGTGGTGGTGCTGTGGCTTTATGATAAATACAGCCACAAAATATTGCAGTGCAAGAAAATTTCATACTCTTTAAAGATATGCCTTCTAAAGTAGTAGAAGCTGATGGATTAAAAAAAAAAAAAACAGGCAGAAATCAAATTTAACAATGGGCTTGAGCAGGTGCCAGGAGTCTATCAGCAGCGTTCACTGGGGACCACCTCTGCACCAGACCCTCCCGGGTGCTGTCAGCTGGTCCTCAGGCAGCTCCCCGCTCACATTGTGCTGGGCCCGTGAAGGTGTTCCAGAGGAACTGGGGCTGCTCTCTATCTTCCCAGCCTGTCAGTCTCAGGGATCCACCCAAAGCACTTCAGCACCATCAGACTGCAATACCTCCCCCCACGGAAAGGCAGACATTTTGATAAGACCCTTCCAAGGGGCTGAAATGGGAAGAGACTCTGTCAGATAACTCAAGGGCCACCCCCAGCCTCTGGGAATTGACTCCAAATCCTCTGGGTGTCTGTGTGCCCTCTGGGTCCGCTGCAGCTGACATCTTCCTTTTCAGAAGCCCTTCATCTCCCCCTGCTTTGCATGCAGCTCCTGGATGCGGCCCAAGCCCTGCTGAGACGGGTGGGAAGGGTTTGATTTATGACAGTGGAGAAAAAGGCTTTCAGTTAGTTTTTGAATCAGAAGCATCTTGTAACTCCAAGATAAATGGTGACGGGAAGCGCAGCCCCTGCCAAGCGCCCTGCGTCAGATTGAGTTACGGCTTCAGGTTTAAAGGGAATGTAGCAGAACTGGGTGCTCACTAGGAAATGTGCTCCTTGCTCGCTCAGGGAGTTACGAGATTGAATTCTTCAAAAAATGTTCACTCTTTTCTCCTTTCTGCTCTCTTTGCTCAAACCTGGTCTCTTCCTAGAGTCCCCCTTCCTGTCTTTATGGTCGTGACTCAAGCCATGTCCAGGAGAACATTGCCTTTGGGATGAGGTGAAGTCACTACTCTCCTGGCACAGCCTGTCTGACCAGTGACCCTGCAGATCTTCCTAGCAGTGCCTGGGGTGTGTGTGTGTGTGTGTGTGTGTGTGTGTGTGTGTGTGTGTGTGTTGGGGCAGGAGTCCGGGGACAGGAGAGCAAGGATACCACACTCCTGGTGACCATGACAGAACCAGACTGCATCTTGGGAGACCCCAGGAGGGACACAGCCCATACACAGCACCCAGTGCCAGGACCCTCCATCTCTGCCTTCCAAAGTCCATAAATGACTTTCTGATTGTGGTACATCCAATGATCCAAGAGAAAGAGTGCTGTGTTCCCAGCCTGCGATCTCAGAACCAGAAGCCAGTGTTTCACACATCCACACCAGGCTGGCAGCGTCGGGCACCGAGAACACCTCAGCCCACGAAACAGGACACATCCGTGGATCCGGCGAGGACTTCAACACAATGCCCAGCCTCATCAAGAAGAGACTGGAGATGTTTGGGCCATGGCACTAAAGCCCTGAAATCAACATTATAGGAAGAAACTCCCAGAGAGCTTTCCCAAGACGGGTGTATGTGAGGGACTTAGATATAAAGTAGCCCTTAGGAATGTACTTATTTCTAAAGGGCCCCAGATTCTTCTTCATTATTATTATTATTATTTAGTCAGGGTGAATTATTATAGGTATTTAATGGGTGAAGACAACAGTAGTGGAAATAAATGGCGAACATCTCCTTTCCTTACACATCTACCCTCCTCTGTTGCCACTGTCGCCGACGCAGGAGAATGGACGCCACCGCGAATCTACACCAGGAAGTCTGTTGAGAGGCGTGACCTCACGTGATCACCACAGGGACACCAACGAAGGACACGTATGACGGCTTACATTTTACAGAGGAGGGAAGCGTTCAGAGGTCACGTGACTGACCCACGTTCTCACAGCTGGTGAATCGTGGATCCCCTCCTCACAGGCTTTGTGAGTGCAAAGAATTTGCTCCGAGACATTATCCCATCGGAAGCAGCCAGGAGAACTGGGGTCTTGGGCTTTCCTTCCAGCCAGAGTTTCCAGGCCTCCCTGTGACCTCTGGTTGGGACTGGGCGCTCCCAGCTTCCCCAGTGCCACCCCTGGACTTACCCTATATGCAGTGTATGGCCTTTCTTAAAATATGAACCTATGTACCAAACAGACGCCACCCAACGAATACCAGACCAAGACAGAATCTTTAATTTCACCCTGAAAAATTCCTCTTGAAAGCATGATGGATCACACTGCCAAGTGGGGCTAGGTCTCCTCCCCTTGGGTCCTGGCTGCCGTGATCCAGGCTTCCTTCTTCCTGTCCTCTCCAGGAGCAGGATGAGGTGGCCGTGGGACCCAGCAGTGCTGAGGCTTTCCTTCCACACCTTCCTTAAACTGTCTGGCCACCGTGGCCTACCTGAGAGCACTTGGCAGCTACAGCCTCAGGAGCCAGGAGTCTCCTGACTTCAGTCAACCCTTTTTCTTTTCCATTTGTTCAGGAGCTCAGTTTCCTGATGGCTCTGGCTGCTTTCTGCCAGCATTGCTGGCCTTGAGGTTTCCAGATGCTTCCACTGGCCTTGCTTATTGAGGCAAACGGCTAATGCTGCTAGTCCCCTGCTCTTCCCACTGGCCTCCAATTCTGTGGCAGGAACAACGTCTTAGCTTTGTAGTTCTGGGGCCTGGTGTGGGGGGTGGGTGTCAGCGCTTGGTAAAACCAGGAGGAAGGAGGGAGAGAGGGAGGAAGGGAATTATCATAGTAGCCTCCGTATCTGCAGTTTCAATATCTTGGTTTCAATTACCTACAGTCCAAAATTACATTATAGTACAGCATCATATTTTGGGAGAGATCATATTCACACAACTTTTATTACAGTGTATCAGTATATATGTTTTATTCTATTATTAGTTACTGTTCTTGATCTCTCTGTGTGCCTCATTTATAAATTACACTTTGTCACAGGTACATATGGAGAGTACAGGGAAAACCACAGTCTCTCCAGGGTTTGGGTGATCTGCAAGCCCAGACATCCTCTGAGAGTCAGGACGTATTCCCCAGGGATTGGGCAGCTACTGTATTCTCCCTGTGGTTATTATTTGGTTTGGTTTGGTGTTTGTATGGTTTGCTTTCTGGTGAGGGCACCTGAAGCAGAGAGATAATCAGTGGAGGGGATGGAATCTTCCACCATACCTCTGGACCCCTCCTGAACCCCTCCTAGGGCTGTGATTTAATGGGGAATCAGGAGCGCTGATTCAGAGGCAGATGGCTGACCTTCCAAGGCCCAAGACTACTGCTCTGTGTGTCACTGATGTGGGTTTATTAACCTCTCTCATCCTTAGCTCCATCAACTGTAAAGTAGAGAAAAATGAAAGTATCTTTCTCACGAGAGTTTAACGAGCAGTAAATGAGTAAACAGGTGAAGCACGGGCAGAGAAAGAACTGTGTTGTCAGGAGATGGCAAAAGGCGGCAAAAACTGCGGGCCTGCCTCTAGGAAGAACTTCCCTGCATTGGCTGAATTTGTGTGGCCTGCTTTGTACCAAGCATCATGCTAAGGTTAGGGAAGAGACCTAATCACAATGGGAATGACACAGAATTTACAGTCACTCCCTTTTATCCATAGGGCATATATCCCAAGACCCCCAGTGGATGCCTGCCACTGAGATGGTGCCAATCCCTGTAGAGATGACACTTTTTCTAAGCTGTGAATAAGAGATTCACAACATTAACAATAATAAAACAGTCATCATCACAGTAGGCCGCAGTCAAAGCTCTGAGAATGTGGTCTCTTCCTCTTGAAAGAGTTGAGATAAATCTTAATATTTTGGGACCTCAGTCAACTGAAGGTAATTGGAATTGCAAAAGGAAAACGGGAAAGAGCACCTGCTGCACATCGATAATTACACACCCCGTCGTTGTTGGTGCCAAGGGAGGGCCAGTGCTGCAGAGGAGAGCAAGGCGGGCGGGAACGGGTCTACCTAGGTCGGCAGCCAGGGAGAGAAGGCTGTCCACGTGCCACAGCTGGTGACACGCCAGGCTGCGAGGCCTCCTGAGCTGCCTGAACCTGGTGGCCCCTTCCTTCCCTTTCTGTCCCAGTTTCCCTGCGGCCCTTCAAAGATCAGCGCCTCAGAGTGGGGGTGGTCTTCACGGACGTCATTATCAGACTCTCCCAAATGGCTGTTCCAGCACGTGCTTCTCCAAGGCATCTCTGTACATGGAAGACTTACGCCATGGAATGGTTTTGGAGAAGCAGGCAGAGCTGGGCAGAAGCAAGCCGGTGGAATTCCCTGGGAGGCGAAGGGACCCATCTCTGGGAGACACAGGGGAGCGGGCTCTGCAGTCCTGCATGAAGGCGCAGAGCCTGCACCTCCGGGTCATCTGTGGGAGCACGTCCTCTCTTGTGCTCAGGGGTCCATGGTGGGGGGCCATCTGGGTTGCCCAAAGGCATGAGAATTCTGCAAATTTCTCTGTTGACTGTGGCTATTTACAAAAGAGCTTCAATTTCTTCCTTCTTGGTATAAAACCTGTGCAAAACTATGAAGCAGTTTCTTGGATTCTTCCCTAATGTTTATATTTATTTGGAGTGTGTAATATCTGATTATTACCTTTTTTTCTTCTGGGGATATTATTACAAATCGACCTTTGTATTTTCTCACTTTGAGCACACGTTTTTCTGTTTCTGACTTAGAATTGCTATGTTATTGCATATTTTGTGAGTAGAACTCATTTAAAAATCTTTGTAGCCTCTGGCAATGTGAGACCTTTTGGTATTTCTGGATCTTTATATGAACAAGATGTCAAATTCTTGATTTCATTAAATCTTTTAAGGACTGGGAATGGTTGCCTCTGTGAATAATAGTAAAGATCTGGTCTTCTTTAAAAAGGAAAGACAGTGATAAGAACCAGAAATTATTCGTACAAACTTTTCCATGAGACTTCTGTTTTCTTCCATGTTTGAGCCTTGCCAAGGATTCTCTCCAAGATTGAGCTCCAAGAGAACTGGGCCAATGAACCCCAGAGATGACACTGCATTACTTATAGAGGGTCGGCTTCTTCTGTATCACTTTCCCGACAACTGTGTGTGCTAATATGTATGATACGTAAAATGCTATACGGAATATATTTACTTCAGGAAGGAGCTGTTTTATTACCTATATATAAAAATATCGTACTATATTGTATAGTAAAATATTACCAAGTATAACTTAGAGCAAAAACTATATATACTATATCGGTACACGTAGTATGTAAATTTACTCTATAGTATGTATTATAATGTACTCTAGTAAAATAGCATTAATCACTGCTATTACAGTTAATGTACATATAAAATTCAATATATTAAGTAAGTGAAGTGTTTTCTTTTTGAAAGGGAAAATTCGAACTGCTAGGCAGATACTCTGAATTAATCAGTAATCTTTCTTTTGCTTTTCAATTCCTAGACAATTGACATGTGTGCCCATGTGAAAAGTACCGAGTCAAGGACTGATCTAGGCAAACGACCTAATTCATGAAAAAAATGCATTTTGTAATACTATCTACCAAAGGGGAAGAGACGGGCTGCAGGCACAGCTAACCCTCAGGGCTTTACCAAAAACCATTTGACCACACACTGCCCCTCAGAACGCCACCACCACGTGTAATCTGTTCTCCCCAACCTTACTGCATCTGTCTGTCCCAGAGCAAACCCTCTGTGAGGCCACAGTTTAGGGCAACCAACAGTGACCTCAGAGACAAAGGCTCCCGTGCAACAGGCTCTCAAGGTCATTTACAAGTGTGTCCTGTTTGCAGCAACCAGCTGGGTCTCCCTCCTTCAGGGCCCTGGGACAGGCCTTATTTTTCTCACGGTGTTTGCGGTTGGTGAGTTTCTGAAGAGCAGAGAGTGAATCTCCTTTGAATACTGCTTCCCACACCCCTCAGCCAGGAAGCTCAGAAACAGTCTTGAATGAATGAGCTGAGGAGAATGGAACAAAGTGTCAAGGAAGGCCACTGGGTTGTCATGGGCCACCTGAGCACCACTCTGTGAAAAGAAGCAGCTCTCTTCTGGGTCTGTCCAGCGGGCAAGCCCCAGCACAGAATGCTGAGCTGGACCTCAGTTGTTTGCTCTCTCTGGAGGAATTATTGTAATTAGTGAAGTTTGCTGTTCTTCTCTCCTCCTCTTATTCCTTCTCATCCTTCTCCTTCTCCTTCTCCTTCTCCATCTCCTCCTCCTCCTCCTCCTCCTCCTCCTCCTCCTCCTCCTCCTCCTCCTTCTTCTTCTCTCTCTCTCTCTCTCTCTCTCTCTCTCTCTCTCTCTCTCTCTCTCTCTCCCCTCCAGCTCACCATGAAACCCAGGATCCACAATTCTATTTTTTACAGACCAACAATGAATTTTTTTTTATTCTAACTACGCTCCGAATATTGCTCACACACTTTGACTAAAAGTTACTTCTTGTTCATCTGAATTTAAATCTAAATAAGCATCTTTTACTTTCATTTGCTAAATCTGGTAACCCACTCTTTCTACTTTTCTTAGTACCTTTAAAAATAGGGAAAAATAAAATCCCATAGAGCCCTTCCAGCCTTTGGCTCTATTATCAAAGCCCCAAATCTACTATATTCTTAAAAGTTTTGGGGAAAAGAAAACACACATTTTGAATGAAATTGGTTTATAGAGTAAGAGGTAATCTATCCCTCATATTCCTACATCATGCTGGATAATCTTCCATATTTAAGAAAGAACTGTAAACAGCTGCAGGAGAAGCAGGACAGCATGTTCTGGGGAGTACAAAGTGGCACCCACTTTATAGGAACACGGAAAGAAATCCGACAGGGAGAACGTTCCCTTGAGTTCATTCTCTCCCCAGACACACTGTGAACGGGAGGGCAAAGGGTGCATGTTGCATTTTAATAAAGCTGAAAAAAATGTGCAGGTCACCCTCAGGATGCTATTTAATGTTTTCTTTTCTCTTTCCCATTACAATAACCACCTCATTTTGTGGGGGTGGGTACCGGGGATTGAACTCAGAGGCACTTGATCCCTGAGCCACATCCCCGGCCCTATTTTGTATTTTATTTAGAGACAGGGTCTCACCGAGTTGCTTAGTGCTTCGCTTTTGCAGAGGCTGGCTTTGAACTCGCCATCCTCCTGCCTCAGCCTCCAGGGTCACTGGGATTATAGGTGTGCACCACCGCGCCTGGCACAACCTCATCTTAATATGAGAAAAACTGAAACTATTAACAGTCCTTCCCTTTCATATTTGTTATTTAGCTTTTGAAAAGATATGCATTTCCAGAATGCTGTCTAACTTTGGACAGACAGAGAGCAGCGTTTTAAGCTTTCTGTCTGGCAGACAGAGCAGAAATGATGTTGGAGCCAGAAATCCAAGGCCCCCAGCTGAGTATTGCTGTGTGAACTTGAACGCACCCACGGGCTTCTCTGATCCCTACAATGGAGCAGGCACGAGGTCCCTAAGTTTCCTTTCTTGCCCCCAGTCCTATGATTCCAAAATGACTCAGAAATATCAGAGGCGGTCTCGTCCTGAAATTCTCTCTTCCTCAAGTCTGGATGGACTGGCTTTCTCCCTGTCCAACGCTGTGGCTGTCCCTTTGCTCTGTGGAGTCAACAGTAGGGAAAGTTCTGTGGAGAGGCCTGAAATAGCATCAGCCAGGAGGCCGACATGGAGTCGAGGCTCCACGGGTCTGGAGGCTGCCAGAAGCTTGTCAGCAAGTCACCAGGAGGACATGGGAAGGGACCAGTGCTCTCGGCTACGGTTCAGACTTGTGACTTGTGTTATTACCTTCCCCAGAGACGCTGGCCAACGAGGACGTCCTCAGAGATCCCCCAGGAAACCAAGTCTCTGGCTGGAGCAAAAAATGCTCCTGGGGCCACCAGCCAATTAACTGCTTGTGTGCTGACTGGGCTGAGGTGGGGGCGCTGGGCAGCACTTCCCGTCCCTATGGCGACTCCCAAGTCTCCTTGAAGAGCCCTGAGACTGGGCCACCGCGTCAGCTGCGTGCTGTGGGGTCACAGATGGGCACCACCCCAAATCTCCAAGGGGCTAGAGTCCTAGACTTTGAATACTGGCTCGAGCCTTTGAAGGCCACTGTGGTGTGTCCATATTCTGGCCCTTGAGATCACTGCACTAAACATGTGATAAATCAGGTGCTCGGTGCAGTACTTGGTCAAGAAGAATGCGACACCTTAGTCACTGGTCCCTAGGAATGGGAGTTCCAGATTTATCCACGGCCGGACATAAACCCCCGGAAATAAAGGAGTTTGTAGCTCTCTATGATGGCACCTTATTCCTTCTTAATCTGGTTGGTTCAGTAAAAATCCTAAGTGGAATAATTATTTATTGAAATAACAGATTTACATTTTACCCTAAATTCATCTGACTGCATATCTTAAAAGTGCCCTTACACAAGAGATTTCTTCTTACCCTGAAATCCAGCCTGTGAAGTGCTCTGAGATATGGGTTGTCATTTCCATTAGGAGATTTAAAAAAAGTTCACGTGTTCCAACATGTGCCATCTGCATCATAAATCACAAGGCTGCCGCATTTAGGAATGCCGGGCGTGACCGCAGTTAAATGGGGAGAAGAATAGAGCCCTTCTTTCCCACAGAGCGTGCCCTTTACCCGGGATTTTCACTCACTCCATCAGTTCATTTGGCGTCTACTAAGAGACACTCCATAGCTAGGCTCTGCCCAACTTTGCAGCAGGCATTGGACACATGAAGGTGCCTGAGGGAATCCCCTGAGGGGTTGTTGCCCTGAGAGGTTGGGGGGGGTCACACATGAACAGACAGAGGGACACAGGGCCCTGGACAGAAGCTGCAGATCACCGTGGCTTTGAAAACCAGGGAACCTTCTGCACAAGCTGGGTGGGGATGAGAGAAAGAGATGGTGCTTTTGACAAGGGGGATGAGTTAGTTGAAGTAGTGGTAGTATTTCCACTTACCAGAAGGGAACAGCCAAGCTGAGAAAGTCACGTGAGGGCTTCTTACAAAGAGCAGAGTCGCCGCTCAACCCATTTCAGGCCCAGCTGCTGTTCTTTCTACCGTAACAGATTGTTCTCACTTTCTCCTTTCTCTAAAACACATCGCCGTGCCATGAAGGCCGGCATCCTACTCAAGGGGGAGTACATTTCTTTCCTCTTAACCTCCCTCTCCGCAAGCTCGCTCATCCTGACAGCATTCTCCAGATGGAAACACCTCCCTCGGCCAGCAGACTTCATAATCTGAGCATCTAACGACGTCCGCTCTTCTCTCTAGGCCACCCGCAAAGGACACCCTGTGAAGCGCTGCTGCTGGAGACAGCAGGCACAAGTCTGAAAACAGAAGGGACTTCATATTAACTAACCCAGCCTTTGAGGAGCCAGGCCACCTCAATGTGGAGAGTGAGGAGGTCACGGCTAAAAACCCAGGTCCTGCTGTGCCGGACCTCAGGGGCTTTCAGGAGACATGGGGAAACAGGACCAAATAAAAGGAATTTGGAGGGTTGCATGTTCTGAATCCTCTTGGCCATGACTGTGAGCATCAAAGGTGAAAAAATAAAGCTCCCCCGACATGTTGGTGAACCAGATGGATGGCAAGAGCTCCCCAGGAAGGCCCAGAAACTGGGAGCCTTTCGAAGCCATCTTGACCTGTCACATGGCTAACAGAAACAGGCGTGGACGAATCAGGCCACCTTGTTGTCAGCTTTTTCTCTGCCATGACTAGAAGAATGATTTTAGAGGAGGGAAAGTTAATCTGGGGCTCACAGTTGCAGAGGTCTCAGTCCATAGACAGCCGACTCCATTCCTCTGGACTCAGGTGAGGTTGGACACAATGGAGGAAGAGTGTGGTGGAGAGAAGCAGCTCACATGTTGATCCGAAAGCAGAGAGAGAGTCCACTCTCCAGATACAAAATATATACTCCAAAGGCAACCCCCTCTGCCCACCTACTCCAGCCACACCCTACTTGCCTGCAGTCACCACTCAGTAAATCCCATCAGGAGGTGAATTCACTGATTGGGTTAAGGCTCTCACAACCCAATCATTTATCCTCTGAATCTTTTTGCATTGCTCACACATGAGCTTTTGGAGGACACCTCACATCCAAGCCATACCATATATGTAGGCAAGAATGTTCTGAGCAGCAGTGTACAAATACAGCTGCTCTAGAATTCACAAGGAAATAGGGTGTCATTTACAAACAGCAGAATTTATGCAGGGGTGGTGAACGGAGAGGGTAGGTGGACCCACCTGTGCTCCTGGAGGGATTCCTATTGGATGGAGAGCAATGGGGTCTGGACTGAAGACAGACCCAGTGACTCTGGGAACCATCCGTGTGTGGATTTCTCCAATGTTGAAGAAAAGGGGGGATCTGATTTAGTATCTCATTTTCACTAGCATCCCTTGGTTTGCCAATGAGATCAAAGATTTTTTAAGTTCAGTTGTTTCTCCGTATGTATTATGCTTATTTTTTATGAATGGCTTATCATATATCTTGCCAGTTTTTATGTTGGAGTTTTGTTTATGGTAGAATCTGAAGTTTTGTTTGCTTTTAAATTTTTTAATTTTTATCTTATTTTAAATTGACAATAGTTGTATATATCTGAGAAGTACAATATGATGTTTCAATAAATGTGAATGCTATGGAATGATCAAGCCCTAATAATTAGCATGCCCCTCACCTTAAATATTATTTTTTTGGGGGTAGTGACAGTGCTTAAAATACCCTGTTAACTATTATGAATTTTAAAAAATTTCTTTTTACACAAAGGGAGCACAACTTTTCCTTTCTCTGGTTGTACATGATGTAGAGTCACACCATTCCTGCAATCATACCCATACACAGGGATAATTATGTCCATCTAGTTTCTACCATCTTCCCCCCATACACTCCTCCTCCCTTCCCCCCACCACTCGCTTCCCTCCCTTCCAAAGTCCCTCCATTCTTCTCTTGCCCCCTGCCCATTATGGATCAGATACCTCCACTTATCAGAGAAAACATTTGGCTTGGTTTCGGGGGATTGACTTACATTGCTTAGCATGATATTCTCCAACTCTGCCCATTTACCTGAAAATGCCCTAATTTCATTCTTCTTTAAGGCTGAGTAGTATTCCATTGTGTGTTTGTGTGTGTGTGTGTGTGTGTGTGTGTGTATTAACTACTTTTAAATGTACAACACATTATTATTAATTATGGTCATTGCACTGTGCAATGAAACACCAGAACATTTTTCTACTATCTAAATTTGAACCTGTGGGTTGAAGTCACCCCTTTCCCTACTCACCTCTGCCTGTCTCTGGTGACCATCATTCTACTCTCTCCTTGTATGAATTTGTATTTTTTTTAATGAAGGATATTTATCTGTTTGCTGTTAAAATATAACCAACATCTTTTCCCATGGCGATATAGCTCTTCCATCGTACATTCAGTTGATTAGCTGCTCCAATGCCATTATGAACTAAGCCATTCTTTCCCACACTATTTTAACAGTTATAATGTCATACTGAAGGGAAATGTTTTCTATATATATTTGTTTATTTTCCAGGAATATCCTGGCTTTCCAATACATACTTAGTTTTCTAAATAAGTTTTATATATTTTCTAAACAATCAGATTTGATTAGAGTTGTATTTATAAGTTAACTTGGGAAAATCATCTTTCTGTCTTGACCCTTAATATCCAAATGCTCATTACTTACATAGTATTTTCCTTTTCTTTTATGATCATTGGCCATTTTAGGTCTTGCACATCTTTTGTTGTTTATTAGTGGTATGTAATATCTTTTGTATTATCAAAAGATGCAAATGTATATTTGCTTAATTACTTTTTCCTGAAATACTTTCTGCAGAGTTTTCAAAGAAGTTTATGGTGTGGTAAACAGAAAAGTTACTCCTTGTCAATAGAAACTCTTAGAATTTCCCTTTTCCTTTTTCATTCTTAATCATCACTGTAATATTCTAGATGTGGGGTTTCCTTTATCTTTTTGCAACCTTTTGAGCCTTTATAAGCTAAGATCTTTTGTCTTTCTTAAATTATGGAGCATTACTGATCATTATTTTTTAAATTATTTTTTCCTCCCTATTTTTTCTCTCTCTTTCTGAAACCCCCTAGTACATAGACAGACACTTGGGCTTCTAATCTTCAAAAAAAAAAATTAACTTTGGGGCTGTGTTTTCCAGATCTTCACTTCTCCCCAACACTTTTGAGGAGACTTCTTGCCCTGAACCTCCAAATTACCAAGTTCTTCTTTGACTTTACCCATAAAGCAATGCATCTAATCTGAGGTCTTAATTCAATACTTTTAATATCAATACCCAATGTTTCTACTTAGTTATTTTTTTTATAACTCTTCTTGCCTGATTTTTCTTACCAATATTCTGACTTACATGCTTACAGATATATATTACGCTTCTTCTTAATGATTAATAATTTCAATCTTAACTATGGTACCACCATATTTTGTTGTCATCTGATTATTTTTTAATGCCAACTAAGCACATCGAGTGTCCATTTTACCTCAGTGACTTCAGCTCTCTTGCCTGCAGGTATTCTGGGGCAGAGAATAAGGCCTTCACATGCACTGCTTCTGCTGCGTCTGGTAGGAGAGGTACACACTGGAACAGGGAGCCAGAGGATCACCGGATGGACGTGACCACTGTCTCAGGCATTTCATCATTCAAAGACTCGTCTCTCCTGGGTCTCATTTCCCAACTGTGAAGGACAGAGGAAGACTGAGGGTGGAGGGTAGCTCAGAGATGGACCGGCCCTCCAGCTCCTGTTCCCATCCTCACTCCTGACACTAGCCTGCCTTCGCACTCTGCTTTTCGGTGTCCTGGGCTGACGCTGTCATGTTTCTCTCCTGAAGTGATGAGAAGGCGAGGCAGGAGTCCCTGCCCGCAGGGGAAACGAGAATGGAAAGCCGGAACCTTGGCTCAAGCCCAGACTTGGTCTTCTGGTCCACCCCAGGCTGCTGCCACAGTCTCCACAGACCACTTTGTCCTCACAGAAGTTTTCTTAAAGTCGTGTTTTCATTTTCCAAGTCCAACACTTTCTTTTTTCTCTGTGATAATCTCATCGGTAGGATGGAGGAGATACCAGTAGCCCGCACTATTCTGCTATCTTCTTGGGACCCCAATACATTTTACATTTAATTATTGCTGATTTATAGCATTACTGATTTTGGAATACTTATTTTGTAAGATGCACCCTTTCAATGGTTCTCATCATTTTTTCTTCCTCCACAGTAGTTCACATTGGTAGGACACATTTTTCTTAATTAATAAACTTCATTTTTTAGAGCAGTTTATGATTATAGAAAATTGAGCAGATAGTACACTTTTAAGAATTTTTTTTTCATACTTTGCATACCAGTCATTCATTAGCTATTTATTTGGAAAATATTATCTCCCAGTCTTTGTTTTTGTTTTAATTTTTAAAAATTATTTTAGCAGCAAGCCTGTGCGACCAAGTGGGTACATTTCTCTCCTTCAGTTATTCAGAAGACCAGACCTCTTGAAAATGTAAGTGGGGGAAAAAAGTATATTTTATATACTGAATACATAATGTTAATATCTGTTAAGAGTAGAAATTCTGGATTCAGAAAAATAATGTGTGTGTAAAGTAAACAACTTTTCATTGGCATTAAAAAAATAAAAATTCTTTTAGCAGTGCCTTTTGCAGAGCAGATATTTTCAATTGTAATGAGGCCCACATGATCAGTTTTTTCTTTCATAGAACATGCTTGGGCTTCTTACGTAAATAGGCCCTGTGTATTGATGAAAATGCTCCCAGTTGCTGCCCATTCCATCAGGCTAGGACGGTTATCCCCAAGCCAACAGACACTAAGCTCAAATTCTTACACATCCAGTTGCTTTAAATATGGTCAAATAAACAGTTTTCTAGAGCACGCCTACTATGCGTTCTCCATGAAACTGTATCCAATATTTGTTAGATATAAACGAGACAAAAACTGCAGCTATGAAAGGCCACCTCTGCTGATCTTTGGAGCTCTCTCCCTCAGGGACTCCTCACCTCTCTGCTAGGTGGACTCCTCTCAAGTGTCCCCTTCCCTCTCCAAGAGGCCCCTCCCTTTTCCTAAAGCATGGTGGCCTGTGCCACTGTCTCTGAAAGGTCTTTTGCTGCGAGGCACTTCCCCTAAGAGCTGTCCAGTAGAGCTTGCCTGCACATCACTGCTTCTTACAGACCCGCGTCTTCCTTGATCAACCCCCCATCCTGAAGTTGATCAATGCTCATCTGAAATATCATTGCTGAGCCCAACATCACCGAGGTTATCCTCTATGTTATCTTCTAAAAGTATAGTTTTGCATTTTATGCTTTGATCTGTGACCCATCATTTTGTGAAAGTCGTAGGGCCAGCATCTAGATTTGCTTTTAGGGTTCTTTTACACCTGCTTATTCCATGACAGGGATCATCTGGGTGGTAACTGTAGGCAGGAGGGTATGGCTGGAGCAGGTGGGTCCCTGGAGGCATGCCTTTGGGGTACATGTTTTGTCCTTGTGGAGCAGAGCTTTCTCTCTACTTGCTGGTGCCATGTCCTGAGCTGCTCTTCTCTGTCCTGATATTCTGCATTACCACAGGCCCCAAGGGATGGAGCCAGCCATCTATGGACTGAGACCTCGGAAACTGTGAAACCCCAAATAAACTCTGCCTCCTCTAAAATTGATCTTGTCAGGTCTTTTGGGTGTGGATTTACTTCTGGGTTTTCTCTTGCAATGCGCTGATTTCACTGTTCTTTTTACCAATACTACGCTGTCTCGATCATTGTGGCTTTGCTGGAGGTTTTGAAATAGGGTAGTGTCAGTCCTCTGACTGTTATTCTTCCATGTAGGATTCCCTCTTCTGGGTCTTTTGCTCTTTGCACAGAAACTTAGAATCAGTTTATTGATATCTACAAAACAACTTGCTGACATTGCAGTATACTTGTATCAGCAACCTCTCTCTCTCTCTCTCTCTCTCTCTCTCTCTCTCTATATATATATATATATATATATATATATATACATACACATATATATATGTGTGTGTGTGTGTGTGTGTGTGAGTGGTGGTCTTGAGGACTGAACCTGCCTCATGTATGCCAGCAGACGCTCTACCACCGAGCCACATCCCCAGCCATCTCAAAACATCAAGTATCACTGTTCTAGTTGGACCGAATAGTTTCCCAGTTAATTCTCTTGGGTTTTCCTGTCTCCTCCTTTCTCAGGTTACCAGTTCTCACTTCCACGTTGTTGTATTGGCTAGTGCCTTCAGAGTAACATTAAATACGAGTTGCTGTAGGCTTTCTCTGTTGCTGCTCATCTTCTATTGGATAATGAGCTTATTACTTCACATGTGAATCTGACATTGCCACACATTCCAGGCAGACATTTCCATCCTGTTTTGTCAGTAGCTTTCTTTCTGTACTTTCTTCTTTTTAAAATTGATTTTGTTTTGGCCTCATGCATGCCAGGCAGGCACTCTACCCCTGAGCCATCGCCGTATCCCCAGCCCCATCTTTCTGTGCTTTCATGGAATAATTTCTTTTTTCTCAATCTCATCAAATAGATGTCTTTTATCAAGTACTGTTTTTGCATCCTCAAAATGACTGATGGACCGATGCTGTCATATGAACATAAACATATGTCAGCTTCTCAATCTTGAACTCTCCTTGAGTTCCTAGTTCAAGTTTTTCTTAAATTTATCTGGGGAAGCTGTTATTGTAGTGTACTCAGGATTTGACTTAATGTCTTTCTTCTTTCACACACACACACACACACACACACACACACACAGGGGCACTCAACCACTAAGCCACACCCCAGCCCTATTTTTATATTTTATTTAGAGACAGGGTCTCACTGAGTTGCTAAGCACCTTGCCACTGCTGAGGCTGGCTCTGAACTCATGGTCCTCCTGCCTCAGCCTTCTGAGCCGCTGGAATTACAGGCGTGTGCCACTGTGCCCAGCTTCTTCTTTACTATTTGATACTTATATTCATAAATGAGATTGGCTGAAGGTTTTTTTTTAAAATAATCTTTGCCTTTCTATATATCCTCAGTTTAAATAGAACAATTATCTCTTCCTTGATAGGTTGAAAATGTAGTCTTTAAACCTCTCTGAATTGTTGCTTTCATAGGGATTTCTCTAATATAAATCTTCCAATTTGTTCTTGGATGAATGTCTATTAAGGGTTTTTAAAAATGAGTTCAATTGTATACATTTCACCTATATCAATGACATTTAAAACTGGAACAAAATACAGAATTATCACATGGTTTAGAAAATCTCCCCTGATCTCTTGTTATTTCCCCTTTCTTAACTTTCTCTTGTTGCTTTGCCTCTTCCTGATTTAGATTTCCCAAGGCTTAGGTTTTGAATTTGCTTTCAGTCAACTTTTTTTTTTATTTTTTCCTTTTATATTTTTCTAAGTCTTTCCTCCTGTGTCTCTAGATTCTTATTTCATTTATTTTCATTTCTTTATAAGAATGCATAGGTCATTTGCATTTATTACCTTATGTCTAGTAAGGAAAGCACACAAAGCTGTAGCTTTTTCCTGAACACAACTTATCCATAGGATTCAATTTTTGATATGAAATATTCTCATTGTGATTAATTTCTTTCCCAAAATATGGGAGAGAAGTATACTCTTTTCAGAAAAGTAAAAAGAACAAAACAAAAATTACCTGTAGTTCCACAATATATGATATCTTTTATTTAGATTCAACAATTTTTTTATTAATTTCTGTATGTCAAGACCAGTAATAATCAACGTTAAAAGGTAAACTGGGAATACTAGTACCCTTCATATAAAAACAGCATCTGTAAAGCTTTAGGAAAACATAAAAGACTCTAATAGAAGAGGCAGGTGCTTATTCAGGTGCTTCACAAAGGAAAAAGCAGCAGGCCCCAAACCATATTTTTAAAAAATCAATTTGACTTAGAAAACAAAGAAATGTAAATTAAAGCTACAGTGAGAAATTTTTTTTTGGGGGGGGGGGCTTTAAATTAGCAAAATGTTTTTCCTTCAACTATAACTCCAAAGTTAGCAAAATTGGAGGAAATAGACTCTCTTCTTTTTGATAAAATTAAAAATGGGAGGGCTAGGTCTGGAGCTCAGGGGTAGGGCTTTTGCCAGCATGAGTGAGTCCCTGGGTTCTATCCCGAGCACTGCAAGAAATTAAAAAAGAAAACCTTAAACATGGTTATATTGTAAGAATATAACTAAAAATTCACCAAAGATTTAACTAAAAAAATGTTTGCCACATATCTAAGATATGTGTCTTATGTGCATTTGAGAAAACGTATGGATATATCTATTATGGGTAATTTCCCTTCTCCCCTTTATCTTGCTTTTTTATTGCAAAGTTTAGGAAAAAGCAAAGATTAGGACACATTAAATTTACCCTCATTATCTTCCTTCACAGATTTGGTAATCAGATGGTTACCATGGCTAGGTCCCCCAGGGACATTTAGAAGAGTGGAGAGAGCACAAATCCATCAGAAGGAGGTGAGAGTCTGAACACTAAGAGTATGCAGATCCAAGAGCAGATAACTGTTTGGGAAAGTGTACGTTCATTTGAATTTCTAAGAAATCATACCAAAATTCTCTCCCTACCAGTTTTCAACAATAATAACATTTTTACAGGACAGTTGTGTAAGAGTCAGCACAAAGATGCTGATTGTGACACAATTCAGTGATCTTACATTTCCCCCATTTTGCTTGTACTCACACTTGTGCAAGTTCTCAGCACAGTTTCACCATTTATGCTTACGTATCCTCAACCAGTCAAAACACTCACCATCCACCAAGAGGACCTTGTGGTCTTCTTGATATCAACAGCCACCTCCCTCCTGCCCCCCACTTGCCCCCAGTCCCAGGAGCAGGGAAACCACCAATCTGTTCATTCTTTTCTAAAATGTTGTCATTTCAAAAACACTTTACAAATGCAATCACACACGATGTGACTTTGTTTGGATTGGTGCCCCCTCCACCCAGCACAGTTCTCTGGAGATTTTCCAAATTCTCTTGTGTCTCAAAATTCATTCCTTTTTTTTTTTTTTATTGCTGAGTAGGGAGGGTTCCACGGTGTGGACATACCACAGTTTGTTTCACAGTTACCTGTTGAAGGGCCTCTGGACTGATTCCGTTTTTTGGCTGTTGTAAATCCACTGCTGTGAACATTGGTGTGCAGGTTTTGTGTAATCATTACTTCATTTCTCTGGAATCCATGCCCAAGGCTGTCATTTCTGGGTCATACGGTCATGGTATTTTTAGTCTTTTAGGAAACTGCCAAACTGCTTTCCCGAGGCTGTACCACTCTACATTCCCATCCGTGATATGCAAGTGGACTGGCTCTTCCATGTCCTCACTAGCATCTGGAGTCCTCACTTTCTTATTTTAACCATTCTGATGGGTATGCAATGAATGTCATACCCATAGTAAACTCAGCAATAAAAGAATATAAAATCATGACATTTGCAGGTAAATGGATGGAGTTGGAGAAGATAATGCTAAGTGAAGTTAGTCAATCCCCAAAAAACAAATGGCAAATATTTTCTGTGATTCATAGTGGGTTGGGGAGAGGGAGCATGGGAGGAATTCTAGATAGGGCAGAGGGGTGGGAGGGGAAGGGAGGGGGCAGGGGGTTAGCAATGATGGTGGAATGTGATGTACATCATTATCCAAAGTACATTATGAAGACATGAATTGGTGTGAACATACTTGATGTTCAGAGATATGAAAAATTGTGTTCTATATGTGTAATAAGAATTGTGATGCATTCCACTGTCATGTATTTAAAAAAATAAAAGCAATTTTTTAAAAAGAATAGAACTTTGGAGTGACCTGCACAATATGAAGACTTACTGTGCAGCTACAGTAATCAGATAATCAAGCCACTGTGGGGTTGATGGAGGGACAGACACATAGGTCAGTAGAACAGAACATGCAGAGTTCAGACCCATGAGAACATGCTCAACTAACATTTTACATATATCAGAAGCAGATTAATTGAGAAAGGATAGAGAAACTGTTTAATAAACAGCACTGGAGTAAACGAACATCCAAAGTTGTGCTAGCTAGCTTTCCATTACTGTGACAAAAACACCAGAGAAAATCAACTTAAGGGAGGAAAAGTTGATTTTGGCTCATGGTTTCAGTTCATGGTCCCTTGGCTCCATTGTTACTGGGCCTGTGGTAAGAAGAAAACATTGGGGGCAGGGGTAGGCACTTGGTGGAGCAAAGTTAAGTACTTCATGGTGGCCAGAAAGCAGAGAGAGAGAGAGAGAGAGAGAGAGAGAGAGAGAGAGAGAGAGAGAGAGAGATGGGGGGGAGTGGTTGGGGGAGAAGGAGGAAAAACTGGGGGACAAAAAAACCCCTTAAGGGAAACTCCCAATGACCCACTTCCTCCAAGTAGGCTCCATCTCCTGGTTCCCACCATCTCCCAATAGCCCATTATGCTGTAATCCACAAATGCAGTGGTTTGTTGTGAGGTCAGACCTTCTAACCTGATCACCTCCAAGGCTCACCTTGGAACACAGTGGCTTTGGAGACCCATTTTTTTTTTTTTGACATATGAGGGGTTGGGGATATTTCAGGTCCAAACTATAACAAAAGACAAATGACACGAACCACAACCTCAACCCAAGGCCTTATACAAACATTCACAACAAATGAATTAGGGACAAACTGGAAAATGTGAAACTATAAAAATCTTAGGAAAAAAATAGAAACTTGGAATATAAGACTAACTAAAAGACTTTAGACTTGGTACAAAAAGCACAATCCATATGAGGAAAAATTGATAAGCCGGACTTTATAAAAATTTATTTATTTTTTTGCCAAGCAAAACCATAGGAAAAGGATGAAAAGATTAGCTACATCCTGAGAGAAAATATTTGCAAACTATGTATTCAAAAAAGGACAGGCAATCAGAACATATTTTTTAAAAAATCTTCCAAAATCAGCAATTAAAACCCCAAAACCAATCCAAATAGAAAATGAGAAAAACACATGAAAACTGACCAAAATATACAAAGAGAGTTTTTAGTTGGATTCCATCCCATTTATTGATTCTTGGTTTTAATTCTTGCACTATAGGAGTCTTATTAAGGAAGTTGGGGCCTAATCCCACATGATCGAGATTAGGGCCTACTTTTTCTTCGATTAGATGCAGGGTCTCTGGTTTAATTCCTAGGTCCTTGATCCATTTTGAGTTATGTTTTGTGCATGGTGAGAGATAGGGGTTTAATTTCATTTTGTTGCATAGGAATTTCAGGTTTCCCAGCACCATTTGTTGAAGAGGCTATCTTTTCTCCAAAGCTTGTTTTTGGCAACTTTGTCTAATATAAGATAATTGTAATTTTGTGGGTTAGTTTCTGTGTCCTCTTCTCTGTACCATTGGTCAACCTGCCTGTTTTGGTGCCAATCCCAGGCTGTGTTTGTTACTGTTGCTCTGTAGTATAGTTGAAGGTCTGGTATAGCAATACCACCTGCTTCACTCTTCCTGCTTAGGATTGCTTTAGCTATCCTGGGTCTCTTATTTTTCCAGATGAATTTCATGATTGTTTTTTCTATTTCTATGAGGAATTCCATTGTGATTTTGATGGGAATTGCATTAAATCTGTATAGTGCTTTTGGAAGTATGGTCATTTTGATAATATTAATCTGCTTACCCAGGAGCAAGGTAGATCTTCCCATCTACTAAGGTCTTCTTTGATTTCTTTCTTTAGGGTTCTGTAGTTTTCATTGTATAGATCTTTCACCTCTTTCGTTAAGTTGATTCCCGATTATCTTCTTTCTTTCTTTCTTTCTTTCTTTCTTTCTTTCTTTCTTTCTTTCTTTCTTTCTTTCTTTTTGAGGATATAGTGAATGGGGTAGTTTTCCTCATTTCCTTCTCAGAGGATTTGTCACTGATATACAGAAATGCCTTTGATTTATGGGTATTGATTTTATATACTGCTACTTTGCTGAATTCATTACTAGTTTTAGAAGTTTTCTGGTGGAACTTTTTGGGTCGTCTAGGTATAAAATCATATCCTCAGCAAGTAAAGCTAAATTACATTCTTCTTTTCCTATACATATCCCTTTTATTTCTTTCGTCTGTCTAATTGCTCTGGCCAGTGTTTCAAGAACTATGCTGAATAGAAGTGATGAAAGAGGGCATCCCTGTCTTGTTCCAGATTTTAGAGGGAATGCCTTCATTTTTTCTCCATTTAGAATGGTGTTGGTGTGGGGCTTTGTGTAGATAGCCTTTAAGATCTGGAGATCTATTCCTGTTATCCCCAGTTTTTCTGGTGTTTTGAACCTGAAGTGGTGCTGTATTTTGTCAAATGCTTTTTCTGCGTCTATTGCGGTGATCATATGATTCTTATTTTTTAGTATATTGATGTAATGAATTGCATTTATTGATTTCCATATGTTGAACCAACCTGGCATCCCTAGGATGAATCCAATTTGATCATGGTGAGTGATCTTTTGGATATGTTTTTGTATTTGATTTGCCAGAATTTTATTGAGAATTTTTGCATCTATGTTCATTAGAGATATTGGTCTGAAGTTTTCTTTCTTTGATGTGTCTTTGTCCAGTTTTGGAATCAGGGTGATGTTGGTTGGCCTTATAGAATGAGTTTGGAAGTGCTCCTTCTTTTTCTCTTTCCTGAAATAAATTGAAGAGTATTGGTATTAGTTCTTCTTTAAAGGTCTTGTAGAACTCAGCTGTGTATCCATCCGGTCCTGGCCTTTTCTTGATTGGTAGTCTTTTGATGGCTTCTTCTGTTTCCTCACTTGATATTGGTCTGTTTAAGTTGTGTATATCTTTCTGACTCAATTTGGGCAGATCATATGACTTAAGAAATTTTTCGATGCCTTCCAAGTCTTCTATTTTATTGGAGTATAAGGTTTAACAATAATTTCTAATTATCTTCTGTATTTCTGTAGTGTCTATTGTGATATTGCCTTTTCATCATGAATGCTGGTAATTTGAATTCGCTCTCTCCTTCTCTTCGTTAGTGTGGCTAAGGGTCAGTCAATTTTATTTATTTTTTAAGAGAACCAACTTTTAGCTTTGTCAATTTTTTTTTCAATTGTTTCTTTTGTTCTGATTTCCTTGATTTCCTCTCTAATTTTAATTATTTCTTGCCTTCTACTACTTTTGCTGCTGATTTGTTCTGTTTATAGGGCTTTGAGCTGTAGTGTGAGGTCATTCATTTGTTGAGTTTTCTTCTTTTAAGGAATGAACTCCATGCAATGAGTTTTCCTCTTAGTACAGCTTTCATAGTGTCCCAGAGATTTCGATATGTTGTACCTATGTTCACATTTACCTCTGAGAATTTTTTAATCTCCCCCTTGATGTCTTCTGTAACCCATTGTTCATTCAGTAGCATATTGTTGAGTCTCCATGTGATAAAAATATTTTTATTTTTTATTTTGTCATTGATTTCCAATTTCATTTCATTATGATCTGGTAAAATACATGGTAGTACCTCTACTTTTTTGTATTTGCTAAGAGTTGCTTTGTGGCATAGTATAATGCTCTATTTTAGAGAAGAATCCATGTGCTGCTGAGAAGAAAGTGTATCTGTTTGATGCCGGTCCAAATAGTCTATATATGTCAGTTAAGTCCAAGTTATTAATTGTGTTATTGAGCTCTGCAGTTTCTCCATTCAACTTTTGTTTGAAAAACAAAAGAGAGAGGTGAGAGAGGTGTGTTAAGGTCACCCATGATTATTGTGTTGTGGTCAATTTGACTCTTGAACTTGAGAAGAGTTTGATTGATGAACACAGCGGCACCATTGTTTGGGGCATATCTATTGATGCTTGTTATGTCTTGTTGGTGTCTGGTTCCCTTGAGCAGTATTTGAATTCCATCTTTATCCTTTTTGATTAACTTTGGCTTGAAGTCTGCTTTATGTGCTATGAGCATGGAAACCCCTGCTTGCTAGTGCAGGTGAGGGGTATGATTTTTCCCAACCCTTCACTTTCAGTCTGTGTATGTCTTTTCCTAACAGATGAGTCTCCTATAGGCAGCATTTTGTTGAGGATGAGCTCTCTATGTGCCTCTTATGTCCCATCACATGAGTAATTTCATTTAGCGTGATTAAACTCTGTTTTTTCAAGGTTGCTTATTTCAAGGCACGAAGTAGGTAACACACAGAGTTCTTGATATTGGGATGAGAAGATTGGTTGTGCAATCTGGAAATTTGGTGGGCATTTCTGGAGGACATCAGGACTTTGATGAAATGGCAAATCCAGAACCCTTGAAGATGTTCACAATGGTTCTTCAGATTGTTGCTGCTCTGGTCCAGAATTAGGAGGTCCATTAACCCATAATAAAGTAATATCAAAATGGGGAATTTTAAAGCAAGTTTTGGGAGTTTTGAATTATAGGATCAATTTTTATCTATTTTCTAGAAATTTAAATAAAAACTAAGTAAAACTTTCAATAGAAGTTTCTTTATTGAAATAGCAATGGGGCTAGGGTCATGGGTCAGTGGTAGCACACTTGCCTGGCATGTGTGAGGCACTGGGTTCGATCTCAGCACTGCATATAAATAAATAAATAAATAAATGTGTATTAGCAACAAAAAACAAAAATAAATAAATAAAATTAATAGCAAGTTGTATCTGCTGCTCTGGAATATTTCTTAGCACTGAGACGTTTAATGTATGGTACAAATAAATGGTTACATTTTCGGCAAATCTTTTTATGATTTTATTAAAGAACACTGACACCAACTTGTCTCTTTGACTTGTGGGTTGTCAACAGTTTTCTGGAATCCTAACCGCCGCTGTCACCTGCCTTTCCAAGATGAGAAAACATAGTTATATGAGTTTATCTGTTCATCAGCATAAACTTTCTTGGACCTATTTCACTTTAGCTTGAGGTACAAAGCCTATTGGTGTCTGTAGAAGCTGCTGGGCTGGGATACTCTTCCTTCTTTGATTTTCTTTTGATCATTAATCTGGAAGTTCCTCCAAACACTGAAAAGTTTTTTTGTAGTTACAAATGAGATGATCCCTTTTCCAAAAAATTTTACTAAAAGGATATTATGAAAAATGTATTTCAGGAGCAAAATGTTGGGATATTACTAGTTATATTACCTTTTTACCCACAAAGTTGCAAGTTTTTAATTACTATAATCTATAAATTGCTATAGCTACCTTGATTCATGTCTGGGCATAATACCATTAAAGCATTAAACCCATCGGGGGTATAGAACATGTTTTTAAAGTAGGGGGAAAAGAAAAACACACCAGAATCAAGTCATTCAAGAGCCAAAGGAGTCACAGTATTTTGATAACAGCCACAAGAGTGAGTTAGCATAAGGAGGACAGACTTTCAATAGCGTTAGGGATGTTAAGGTATGGAAAGAATTGGAAACTGCAGTCAGAATGATCAATACAACTTTCTTTATGACAGCAAATTGGACTCCTTTGTAGGAAACCATGATTTCAGGGGTGCTTTGCAGGTCCCAGTGCTCTAAAAGGCTTCTTCATGAACATTGAAAATCCTAGGGTGTTAGGGCAGCCAGTCCAGGTGCAGGAGCAGCCGCCCTGCAGGGGCAGGTCACCAACACTGAGGGCGGAGTCACCCAAGGGGGACAGCGGAAAGTCCAGGGAAGGAGCAGAGGCCCCCAGGGGTGACTGCGCCCCTGGCAGCGAGTCCCTGGTGGAAGCCCAGGCCAGGGCTCTGCGTTACGAGGCAGAAGGCGACGTGGGCGCGAGCCCCGCAGCGCCCCGAATTCCGAGGCTTAGGTCACAATCGACCCTGCGCGCTCGAGGCCGTTCCGTGGAGAGAGGTGGATGGTGAGAGGTGGATGGTGAGAGGTGGATGGTGAGAGGAGCGGGTTTTGCAGCGGCTCAGAGGTTGCAGCGATGTCGTCCTGGTTTGGGGGCCTAAGCTCCGGCTGGGGCCACTCCTTGGGTCAGGTGGGGGACAGCTTGGCTTCCCTCACCGGCCATATCTCCAGCTTCGCCAGGGACGCGTCTCTGGACGATTTAGAAGAGGTAGAAGCAGGTTTACCTCATTGTGGGAGAAAGGAAATTGAAGCTCCCCAATCTCCATTCACATCAACGGATGGAAGACTTACAAAGGATTGTACTGATCCGGAAGAAAAGCACAAAGAAGCATCAGGGCTTCCCATAAAGCTTCCTTCTGCAGGTTACCGACATCAACTGCAAGGGAGAGGGACAGAAGCCAGCCAACCTAAAGCAAGACAGATGGTGCTACAGGATCACCTGTGGAGATGGCAGTCACCTGCCCGATCAGTACACTCCGGAGCTGGTGATATACCAATAACCACTGCACCGGCTCCATCCAGCTGTGGAATCAGTCGTCAGTTTTCACCTCTTCCTGATGGAGACATGCACTTTAGCAACGTCATTTCATCACAACATGAAATAAAGAGCTTGTCAATGGAAGTTTCGAGACTTGAATCTGAAGTCGGCCCCTGGAAGCATATTGGTCAAGCACAAGGAACACGTAATTCTGATCCAAGGGAAATCTGCAAACTCCAAAATATTATTAAGGTACTTGAAGAAAACCAAAGTCAGGACATAAATAATCATCAGCATGAAATGCCAGTTTTGCAGAAGGCACATCAAGAGAAACTGGCAGAGGAAAGTTCCCAGCATCGAGAGGAATTATGTGACTACGAAGAACGAATTGAAGAACTTGAAAATCAGTCACAACAAGGTGACTCAGGGGTTACAGCCTGTGAGATGCAGAAAACTATTCAGGTTCTACAAACTGAAAATGCCGAGTCGATGAAAGAGATAGAAGAACTTGAGGATCAAATAAAAGACATCAATAAAAAATTATCTTCTGCAGAAAATGACAGAAACGTCTCGAACAGAGAACAAGAGCAGCTCCGTGTGGAAAAGGGACAAATAATTGAGCAGTGTGAGAACTTGCAACTGGAATGTAGTAAATTGCAGGCTTCTGTGATGGAGCAGAGTGATACTGTGGCCCAAAAGGGAAAAATTCTTCCACTGAGTTCATTGGTGGAAGAAGTGCTCAGGCTGCAACAAGCCCTGTCCGATGCTGAAAAGGAAATAATGAGACTGAATGGTTTAAACCGGGATAACCATCTGGCTGAAGACAATCTGAAACTGAATCTGCGTGTCCAAGTTTTAGAAAAAGAGAAGTCATTATTGAGTCAAGAGATGAAAGAACTTCAGATATCACTGTCAACACTGAGCTGTGAATATGAAGTAATTAAAAATACAGCTTCAACAGACGTGAATTTGTGTGTACAATTGCATAACTTAAAACTTAACTTGGAGTCGAAGGAGCAAGAACTGAATCAAAGTATTAATGAAAAGAAAATGCTGATAGCTGAGTTGGAAGAACTAGACACTCAGAACCAAGAAGCGACAAAGCACATAGTTTTGATAAAAGACGAGCTATCCAAACAACGATATGAAGGAGACCTTGCAATCAAGAAATTGAAACAACTCAATCAAGAGAAGGATTTTGAAATCGCAAGCCTCAAAAAGAATATTGAGCAAATGGCTGCTGATCAAAAAGAAACTAAGGAACTTTTGGCATCTGGTTTAGAAGAACCAGAGCAATTGATACAACGTGTAAGTGAGAAAAAAGTGTTTATTGACAAACTCAAAGAACAAAGTTCAGAACTCCAAAAGAATTTAGATAAGTTTTCTCAGGTCTTAAGAGAAAATGAAACTTTAAGGCAAACCATAGAAGAAAAGGACAGAAGGATTGAATCCATGAAAGAAGAAGGAAATCATCTGCAAGAAGAATTGGAAAGACTCAGGGAACAGCAGCACAGAGCTGTCCTTGTGGCTGAGCCTGAAACCCTCGATAGTATCACAGAACTAGAATGTGAGGTATCTCAACTGAATATCGTCAATAATCATCTGGAAAAGGAAATTAAACATCACCAGAAGATAATTGAAGATCAAAGACAGGGTAAAATGCGCCTACTTCAGTCATTACAGGAGCAGAAGAAGGAAATGAATGAATTGAAATACCAATATGAGCAGATGAATGCTGCGCATGCCCAGTTATTTTTAGTAAAAGATGAGGAAATTAAGAATTTGCAGAAAACCATTGGACAAATGAAAGCCCAGTTGCCTGGAGACAGATACAACACTCAAACAGAGAATTCCGATGTTCTTCGAGAACCGAAAGTTAAAGAAAGCCTTACTGTAGAAAATGGAGGTGAAAACCACAACTTATTGAAATCTGAAAATGAGACATCAGTGAAAGGAATCAAAGAAGAACTTGAGATTAAACTTCTAAAAGAACAGGAGCGAATATTCATTTTAGAAATGGACATTTCTAAACTCAAAGCGGAAAATGAAAACATAACAGAAACATACAAAGGAAAGGGAATGGAGTGTCAAGCATTGCAGGAGACCAACAGGAGGTTCTCCTTGATGCTGCAAGAAAAAGACCTGCAGCTGGAGACTATGAAGGAGAAAGCTCATGCCTTTGAGCAGCTGTTGCAAGAAAAAGAAGAGGACAAGTGTGGGGAGTTCAGTCATCTTGTCACTGCTGTTGAATCAATGGAGGAGAAGACTGTTATGTTTCAGCAAGAGACAGATCAAGTCATCTTGTGCCTGAAGCAAAAACAGATGGAGAACAGGACCCTCCAGCACGAGGTTCAACACCTGCACCGGGAGCTAGAGAGACTACGCAGCCATCTTTTGGAATCAGAGGATTCCCACACCCGGGAAATTTTGGCTGTGGAAAAAAGGGAGATTGAACTGAAAAAGAAAATCACGCTGTTGGAGGAAAAGCTAGTTTCATCTTCGACTACAAGTCATCAAGCCAACGTGCAGGTAGAGGCCCCGCAGGAACAGTTGAGGATGGAATCCCAACAGAGGGATGAGAAGGCACCGCAGTTCCCGCTCTCCCAGGAAGGAGGAACGCAGTCTGCTATGTGTCCTGCTGAGTTCAAGAAAGAACAGAAGGAAAAGGCAGAAAAAGTCGAAGGAGAAGCATTACCATTACTACAGGATGAAGCAAATGTTGTGTGGGATTCAGCACCCAGACAGTTAGACCTCAAGGAAGAACAGACTGGAGAACTCACAAAACAAAGTGAGCTCCTGCAAGAAATGCTGGGCGATACACCAAAGAAATTGACGAACAGGACAAGCAGCACAGAAGGAAAAGTGGACAAAGGCCTCCTGAGAAACCTTTTTATCGGTCATTTCCGCACACCCCAAAGTAAACGTCCTGAAGTGCTACGGTTAATCGGAAGGATCCTGGACATTGAAAAGGGGGAAATGGAGCAGTTGTTGAAAGAAGATTACGGAGGTGTTACCAAGTGGATGCCTGGTTGGCTTGGAGGAGGACCCAAATCTGTCCCCAGCACACCTTTGATACCAAGTCAGAAATCTGTGCGGAAGAGTTCTTTTTCAGAACTTTTTATTAAGTTTCTGGAAATGGAATCTCATCCAGCTGTTCCACCACCCAAACTTTCTGCTCCTGCCATGGAACTCTAGATTCACCAAGAAGAAGAAAGCAAGGGGCAAAGGTGCTGGGAAGTGGTAAAGAGGCAGCAGAATTCAGAGCCACTTACTCACCTAGCTGGACTGGGACCTAGTGGACCTGGGCATCTTCTCTGGAACCCTTCGCAGATGTCATGCCCACCTTTACACCATTGCCACTGTCCCCAGACCATCCTGCCAGGGTTGTACTAAAGGACCTTTTAAAGCCATAAGTGACTCTGAAGCCAGAGATAATGTAGCACTCTAATGAAGCCATAACTCAGTACTTTTTGAGAGTGACCTTTTGGAAAAAGTGTCATGTATTTGTAGACAAAAAGAGAAAGAAAAAAGTTGATGTATGTAGCTACTAGGTATTTTGTCTTCCCTTTTTTTCTTTCTTCTTTCTTTCTTTCTTTTTTTTTTTTTTTGCTGTAGCGCTTAAAAAATTTATTTTGTTTTGTTTGCTGTTGCACTTTTTGTTTATAAAATTTTGTTTTGATGTTATGACGTAATCCTCAACAATAATCAATTCTAATGCACTTTGTGAGCAACTGTACAGTGCACCAGTAGTGAGCCATTAGCTTCAACCTCTTTTTTATGATTGTATTTGTTACATTTAATTTTATGAAGATAAAATGACACATTTAATTAACAGAAAGGAGGAAAAATCCAACTCATGAGAAAAAGATCTATATAGCTCAGAATTCAGAGTGTATAAAAACAAAATATAATGTTGCCCAAAGTTGTGACTTCTTGAGTTTACAAAAGAAAACCTTGTGCAACTACTAAAAGAAAGTGACAGTGGGAAGGCCTGAACATGAAGTTTCGTGGATAAATTCTGAGAAATTTTAAAGCAAATACTATGACACCCATCCATTTTACTTATTTTCATTTTTGTAAAAAAATCACTTTACATTAATTCAACTTTCTAGATGTTAATGTCCAGAAAGAAGACCATTTTTATAAGTCAAACTGAACGCATTTTCAATGGAAAAGTTAATTTGCAAGGATGTGTCATTAAATATGGGGACCGTTTATCTACATACTTTTTGGGCTCTAAAATAATGCTTATAAACACATTTTTAAAATCATTTGATCACAAAACAGCGGGGAGGAGAAATCAGGAGAAATAAAATCATATAAGGTTTTAAAAGCTGAAATCCTTAGAAAAACATTTTTCATTTTTGTAAATTAGGTAAAAGATAAATCAAAGTTTTTAGCTGAAGTTAGGAGAAGTCAGAGAAGAGAAAAAGCAGATTATATAAGAAACACTTCTCTGACACCTGTAATTTCTAAAATCATTAAGAACATTTTTAATAAAATTAATTTAAATAAAATTTAATAAAAATTAAATGATAATTCAGTAAAAATTGGTTTAATTTAAGTTTATTTTTAATGAATATTATTTAATTTGAATTTATTTCATTAACATTATTAATCTAATAAATTTAATTTATATTAAACTATGATCTCATTTTTATTTAAAATTTATTAAATTTCATTGAAATGAATTTAATACAATTTAATAATATTAGTTTAATTTACATAGAATTTAATATAAATCAAATTATTTCATATTAATGAAATAATTTACAAACAAATTTTAATAAAATTAAATTAATTTTAATAGAAATGTTCTTAATGGTTTTAGAAATTACAGATGTCAGAAATATTTGCTATATAATCTACTTTTTCCTCTTATCTGATTTCATCTAACTTAAGCTAGAAACTTTTGATTTATCTTTTATCTTAATTTACAAAAATAAAAAGGGAAGACAAGATACCTAGTAGCTATATATATATCAGCTTTTACTTTTCTTTCTTTTAATTTTTTCTCAGTTTCAACTTTTTATTCATTTAATTTTCAAGCTCTTTTAGGATAGGGACATGGGATTTACCTTTTAAGTCTCAAGCACTCAGAAAAGAAAAGAAAGTACTAGTTTTGGCTTTTTAATGTAGTGCCAAAAATGGGACCTGAAACTAACATTAACCATCTTTAGAAGACTTTGTATAAAAAAGGCTGAAAATTATTGAACCCAGGACACTTATGGCTTTAAATTTTCCCTGAGAGGTGGACAGTCCCCTACGACTCTGCGAATGCGGTTCTCTGAGACTTCGTCCTGCCCATAGCTTGATGTGACCACCACCAGCCCGGCCGTGAGACACACCTGCATGCTACACATCAGTGAAATCACTTCCTTGCACCAGCACCAGCTGCTTACAATTGAAGAAGAGTCTTTAATTTTTTATAAGTCCATTATAAAAAAAATCCTAACTTGACACTTAATTGAATCTGTTTTAAGTAAATTCTAGTAACAGAACTAATCCATGGTAGTGAATGACAATTCACATTTAAAAGTCATCGCTAAAATATATACTATTTTAAAGTTTGTATTGGTGAGATACTGTAAAAAGATGGTCTTTGCAAAGTCTGAGAACCGGATTCACACAGAGCATTTCCAGAATTATAAACAAATCAAAATTTCCATAATCATATGATGAAACTTAATGTGTATTGGCTAAATAGTCTTTATTCCATCCTTTATAGTTTTTATGAGAAACTTTTACCCTATTCATCAAGTTTTAATTATCTTTGTAATAATGTAACTATTTTAACATCCCAAAAAGAAAATACTATTCTTTTGAAAATTGAGACAAGCAATAGAATATGATTGGAAATAATTTATATGACATCTTACTTGTATGAATATAGATGAACAGATTTAAAAATGTTTCTGAAAAATAAAATTTTCCTTGTTCTACAGTTACTTTGTTCTTAATTAATTATTTGACCCAAGACAATTATGGCTTTAAATTACATGACCCAAGAAGCAGTTGAGAATAGGAGATACTCCAGTCTAGTTTTAGACATAGTCCATACTCATGTTCCCAATATATTTAATGATGGCATTTAAAACGGGGATGTGAGAATCTTAAAGTCCCTTTCTCATTTTTGCGATGGTGTCAACTGAAACTATTTGTAGCTTCCTCTGGAAGATGTGGGAAATGTTCAGTCATTTGATGTATGAGCCGTGCCATTGGAGTGTCTGGGGCTGGGGCTTCTAGATCCCAGTAAAGTCTTTGAATTCATAAACAGCCTGAAAAAACTGATTCACATATGCATAAAATGTATTTAATCAGCATCAGTTTGCAGGAACCAGAGCAGAGCAAAAGTGGTTATTGAAGAGTTCGGGCTGAAATACTCAGAACTGGAGAATATTGTGAACTTGAGGTCTATTGCCATGTTTTCTTATCTGAACTTCCTTTGGATTAAACTTGCCTATTTTAGCCACCAAAACAAATATTTAAGTTGTCCAACCAATTCCTTGGGAAATGAAATCCTTTTGTCTTAATGACTTTTAAGCACATATCAGAGCTTAGTTCACTAGATTTTTTTTTGTTACGAAGGCACATTTGTGTTATGAAGGGTACCATTGCTATCAGATGCCCCAGACATGTCTGGGCCTCGGTAGGTATCTCTGAGCACACGTCTGATGAGTGCACACAGTGTGTATGTTGGAATTTGGTCTATGGATCAACATGGTCAGCTGGTGGCCACTTAGTGGGAATATCCCCCCAAACCCATTTGATGTTACTTGGGGACAGGGTAGAAAGGATTATAAAATATGGAATCATTTTGTGATTGAGGATCACTGTCTTATCTTGGTGGCTGGCCCTCATTGAGTTCAGAGATGGGAAGTCTGTGGCCCTATTGTGAGAAGCATTGGTGTGGTGAACCTTGGTTGTTTTGAGCAGCTGAGGAGAGAAAAAGGGAGGTTGAAACTGAAAAAGCTGGAGTAAACACAAGTCGACTTTCAGTTGGGGGTGAGCTTGCAGGTCCGCCATAACAAATTACCAGGGGTGGGTGGCTTAAACCACAGGATTTATTCTCACAGTCCTGGAGGCTGTGAGCCCACGTCAAGGTGGGCAGGCTGGTTTGTCCTGGGCTTCTCTTCCTGCTTGTATGTGGCTGCCTTCTAGTGTCTCCATGTAGTCTTTCCTCTTTGCATGTGTGATTCCTAGTCACTGCTTCTTAAAAGGCCACCAGTCATTCTGGATTCTGGCTCCCTTCCCTTAATGTTTTAGGGATCCCATTTCTAAATACAGCCACATCCTGAGTTACTAGAAGTTGGGAATCTCAACATGAGCTTTAGAGGGACAGGGACATCAAATAGAGAAGGGGAGAGGGCTCAGGGCTACTTTGGAAGAGGCAAAAGCCTCTAGAGAAAGGCTGATCAAAGAAACTGAACCTGAGCAGAGTTTCTGCAGGTTTTCCAGCCGGAGAAATGGAAGTCCAGCAGGCACCGTAAGTGAGAAGCCAGACCTCTGGAGAAATGGTCAGAGCAGGCTGTCTCTACAACACATAGTTCAGACTCCTCTTTCCGGCTTTCAAACTCCTGCATATTAAGCCGTTTCCCTCCATGTTCTCTCTTTGTTCCTGACAAATTTTCCCAAAATCTAAGCAACGTGACCAATACTGTAATATACAATTATCTCACACACACACACACACACACACACACACACACACACACGTATGCTATTATCTATGATTTTTATACTTACTAAAATTATTATATAACATATATATGACATACTAATATTGCATATTAATTACGTATACTATAATATAATTATTGAAACATAGTATCATATATGTGCTAACACCAATACCATTTCTGTCTCCTTTTCTTTACCTCCCTCTGATCCTATTGACCTCTTTTCTTCCTCTAGGCACCATTTCCAGTGTGATCAGTGCATTCTCTCTTTCCCATTTCTCTCTTGGTTAGCCATTATAAACAAGCCCAAGAGACAAGTCCACAAAGCACAGAGGGGAAGAAATGAGACTTAAAACCTTCTACCCTTCTTCCCCCTATTGTAGGAGGCAGAGCAGATGTCATTCGCTATTATTGATAAACACCTTTTTCAAAGACTGTTTGTGAATGTTTGTGCCTGATGGTGACTTGGTTGATAAATCTTCACTTGGGAGAATCTGTCTCGGGATATAATCAAACTTATAACGACTTAAAAACTTAAAAGCTGTTCCTGTGTTCAAAGAAAAATACAGCTGCACTCACTCCTCATTTGACTTTTTAGAAGAGGAAAATCTTAACATTAAGTGAAAATAGTTTAAGGAGGAGAAGAATGCTTTGAGTTCCAACTATTGCTTTCTTTTAAAATTTTTATTAATGTACCAATTATTTTGCAGCCACATGTAAATGAAAGACTTTGAGTAATTGTTTCATCACCTTGCTTGGGCTCTCCCCAAAATCAAAAATCACTTAGCAGTATCTTCTCCAAAGCCATCCATTTACCTGCAAATGCCATGGTTTTGTTCTTTTTAAATGCTGAGTCAAATTCCATTGTGCATATATGCCACATTGTTTTTTTATCCATTCATCCACTGAAGGGCATCTAGGTGGCTCCACAGGTTAGCTATTGTGAAGTGTGCAGCTATAAACATGGATGTGGCTGTGTCCCTGTAGTACGCTGTTTTTAAGTCCTTTGGGTACAGCCCAAGGAGAGGAAAAGCTGGGTCAAATGGTGGTTCCATATCCAGTTTTCCAAGGAATCTCCATACTGCTTTCCAAACTGGCCACACCTATTTGTTCTCCCACCAGCAATATATAAGTGTGCCTTTTCCCCCACATCCTCACCCACACTTATTGTTGTTTGTCTCCATAATAGGTGCCATTCTGACTGGAGTGAGATGATACATTAGAGTGGTTTTGATTTGCATTTCTCTGATTGCTATGGATAATGAGCATTTTTTAATATATTTGTTGATTGATTGTAGATCCTCTTCTGAGAAGTGTCTGTTCAGGTCCTTGGCCCATTTGTTGATTGGGTTATTATTATATTTTTGGTGTTTCGCTTTTTGAGTTCTTTGTATACCCTAGAGATTAGTGCTGTATCTGATGTGTGGGAGGTAAAAGTTTGCTCCCAGGATGTAGGCTCTCTGTTCACCTCACAGATTGTTTCTTTTGCTGAAAAGAATTTTTTTAGTTGGATTCCATCCCATTTATTGATTCTTGGTTTTAATTCTTGCGCTATGGGAGTCTTATTAAGGAAGTTGGGGCCTAATCCCACATGATGGAGATTAGGGCCTACTTTTTCTTCTATTAGACACAGAGTCTCTGGTTTAATTCCTAGGTCCTTGATCCATTTTGAGTTAAGTTTGTGCATGGTGAGAGGGGTTTAATTTCATTTTGTTGCATAGGGATTTCAGGTTTCCCAGCACCATTTGTTGAAGAGGCTATCTTTTCTCCAAAGCTTGTTTTTGGCACCTTTGTCTAATGTAAGATAATTGTAATTTTGTGGGTTAGTCTCTGTGTCCTCTTTTCTATTGGTCAACCTGCCTGTTTGGGTGCCAATCCTAGGCTGTGTTTGTTATTGTTGCTCTGTAGTATAGTTGAAGTTCTGGTATAGTGATACCACCTGCTTCACTCTTCCTGCTTAAGATTGCTTTAGCTATCCTGGGTCTCTTATTTTTCCAGATGAATTTCATGATTGCTTTTTCTATTTCTATGAGGAATGCCATTGTGATTTTGATGGGAATTGCATTAAATCTGTATAGTGCTTTTGGAAGTATGGGCATTTTGATAATATTAATTCTGCTTTTCCAAGAGCAAGGTACATCTTTCCATCTTCTAGGGTCTTCTTTGGTTTTTTTTTTCTTTAGGGTTCTGTAGTTTTCATTGTATAGATCTTTCACCTCTTTCATTAACTTGATTCCCAAGTATTTTATTTTTTTTAGGCTATTGTAAATATGGTAGTTTTCCTCATCTCCCTCTCAGAGAATTTGTCACTGATATACAGAAATGCCTTTGATTTATGGGTGTTGATTTTAAAGCCTGCTACTTTGCTGAATTCATTTACTAGTTCTAGAAGTTTTCTGGTGGAGCTTTTTGGGTCTTCTAGGTATAGAATCATATTGTTAGCAAATAGTGCTAATTTAAGTTCTTCTTTTCCTATGCATATCCCCTTAATTTCTTTCATCTGTCTAGTTGCTCTGGCCAGTGTTTCAACAACTATGTTAAATAGAAATGGTGAAAGAGGACATCCTTGTCTTGTTCCAGATTTTAGAGGGAATGCCTTCAATTTTTCTCCATTTAGAATAATGTTGGCCTGGGGCTTATCATAGATATCCTTTATGATGTTGAGGTATGTTCCTGTTATCCCTAGTTTTTCTAGTTTCTTGAACATGAAGGGGTACTGTATTTTGTCAAATGCTTTTTCTGCATCTATTGAGATGATCATATGATTCTTTTTTAAATTTTTTTTATTGGTTGTTCACAACATTAGAAAGCTCTTGACATATCATATTTCATACATTAGATTGAAGTGGGTTATGAACTCCCAATTTTTACCCCAAATGCAGATTGCAGAATCACGTCGGTTACAAATCCACAATTTTACATAATGCCCTATTAGTAACTGTTGTATTCTGATACCTTTCCTGTCCCCTACTATCCCCCCTCCCCTCCCCTCCCATCTTCTCTCTCTACCCCATCTACTATAATTCATTTCTCTCCTTGTTTATTTTCCCATTCCTCTCACAACCTCTTATATGTAATTTTGTATAACAATGAGGGTCTCCCTCCATTTCCATGCAATTTCCCTTTTCTCTCCCTTTCCCTCCCATCTCATGTCTCTGTTTAATGTTAATCTTTTCTTCCTGCTCTTCCTCTCTGCTCTGTTCATAGTAGCTCTCATTATTTCAAAGAAGACATTGATATGATTCTTATCTTTCAGTCTATGGATGTGATGAATTACGTTTTTTGATTTTCTTATGTTGAATCAACCTTGCATACCTGGGATGAATCCCACTTGATCATGGTGCACGATCTTTTTGATATGCTTTTGTATTCGATTTGACAGAATTTCATTGAAAATTTTTGCATCTATGTTCTTTAGAGATATTGGTCTAAAGTTTTCTTTCTTTGATGTATCTTTGCCTGGTTTTGGAATCAGGGTGATACTGGCCTCATAGAATGAGTTTGGAAGTGCTCCCTCTTTTTCTCTTTCCTGAAATAAATTGAAGAGTATTGGTATTAGTTCTTCTTTAAAGGTCTTGTAGCACTCGGCTGTGTATCCATCTGGTCCTGGGCTTTTCTTGGTTGGTATGCTTTTGATGGCATCTTCTATTTCCTCACTTGATATTGGTCTGTTTAAATTGTGTATATCTTCCTGATTCAGTCTGGGCAAGTTGTATGACTTAAGAAATTTGTCGATGCCTTCAATATCTTCTATTTTATTGAAGTATAAGTTTTCAAAATAATTTCTAATTATCCTCTGTATTTATGTAGTGTCTGTTGTGGTATTACCTTTGTCATCACGTATATTGGTGATTTGAGTTCTCTCTCTCCTTCTCTTCATTATTGCAGCTAAGGATCTGTCAATTTTATTTATTTTTTCAAAGAACCAACTTTTTGTTTTTTCAATTGTTTCTTTTGTTTCGATTTCAGTAATTTCAGCTCTAATTTTAATTATTTCTTGCATTCTACTGCTTTTGCTGTTGATTTGTTTTTCTTTTTCTAGGGCTTTGAGCTGTAAATTTAGGTCATTTATTTGTTTACTTTTTCTTCTTTTTAGGAATGAACTCCATTCAATGAACTTTCCTCTTAGAACTACTTTCATAGTGTCCAGGAGATTTCGATATGTGATATGTTGTATCTAAGTTCTCATTTATCTCTTAGAATTTTTTAATCTCCTCTTTGATGTCTTCTACAACCCATTGTTCATTCAGTAACATATTGTTTAGTCTCCAGGTGTTGAAGTAATTTTATTTTTTATTTTGTCATTGATTTCCAATTTTATTCCATTATGATCTGATAAATTACATGATGGTATATCTACTTTTTTTGTATTTTCTAAGAGTTGCTTTGTGGCATAGTATATGGTCTATTTTAGAGAATGATCTATGTGCTGCTGAGAAGACAGTGTATCCACTTGATGCAGGTTGAAATATTCTATATAAGTAACTTAAGTCTAAGTTATTGATTATATTATTGAGATCTACAGTTTCTTTATTCAACTTTTGTTTTGAAGATCTATCCAGTGGTGAGAGAGGTGTGTTAAAATCAGTCAAGATTATTGTGTTTTGGTCAATTTGACTCTTGAACTTGAGAAGAGTTTGTTTGATGAACACAGCTGCACCATTGTTTGGGGCATATCTATTGATGATTGTTCTGTCTTGTTGGTGTATGGTTCCCTTGAGCAGTATGTGAATTCCATCTTTATCCCTTTTGATTAACTTTGTCTTGAAGTCTACTTTATTTGATAGGAGGATGGAAACCCCTGCTTGCTTCCATAGTCCATGTGGGTGGTATGATTTTTCCCAACCTTTCATCTTTAGTCTGTGTATGTCTTTTCCTATCAGATTAGTCTCCTGGAGGCAGCATATTGTAGAGTCTTTTTAAAATCCAATCTGCTAGCCTATGTCTTTTGATTGGTGAGTTTAAGCCATTAGCATTCAGGGTTACTATTGAGACATGGTTTGTATTCCCAACCATATTTGTTTATTTTTGTTATTTAACTTGACTTGATTTTCTTCTTTGATTAGTGACTCTGCTCAGGCGCTCGCCAAGTCTTGCGTGGGCTGGAACTTGGGCTTTGGGTCCTGCTCCAACACCGGGCGTCCTACTCCAACGCTGAGGCCCGGAGCCTCCTGTGGGGGTCACAGTGCTGGAGATTTCTGTGGAGAGCAGCTGGACAGGGTCCTCTAACACTCTCAGAGATGGAGAGGTCCCACGAGGTGAGATCTGCGGGCGCAGTGCCCAGGGCACAGGGCGGCTCCCTCCCTTCCCACCATCATGTTTTCTCCTTGCCCCAATGTTCCATTCTTCTTTGACAAGTTTGTCTTAGCAGTTCTAAAGTCCGAATTTTTTCATACAAATTTTAGAATAAGCGTTTTTATATCTACAAACAACAACAATAACAAGACTCAACCCCACCCAAGCTTTGAATCAACATTGTTTCTTTGACTAGCAAATGTATACTGTTTTGTTGATACCTAAGTACTTTCTTTTCTTTGCAGCAATTGTACGTGGTATTGTAATTTTAATTTCAGGGGCTGTATGTTCATTGTGGGGATTAGAAATGCAATCAACTTGGTCAGCTCAATTTGTATTCTGAGACCTGCTGAACTCACTCATTTGTTCCAGAAATTTTTGGTGAGGGGTAGAATTCTTGGGTTCTTCTATGTAGACAGTCATGTCATCTTCAAATAGAGAAAGTTTTATTCCTTCCTTTCCAATTGTATTCCTTTCATTTCTTTGTTTTACCTTATTGCAGTAGCTAGATTTTCTAATACTTTCTTGAATAAAAATGCTGGGAAATTCTTGCCTCATTCCTGATATTAGCAGGAAAGCATTCAGTCTTTCACCATTAAGTATTCTGTTAACTGTGGGTTTTTTCTAAGTGTTCTTTATCTAGTTGAGGTAGTTCCCCTTTATTTCTCATTTGCTGAAAATTTTTATCATAAAAGAGTGTTGGATTTTGTCAAATACCTTTTCTGCAACAATTAATATAATTTTTAAAAATTTTATATTGTACAGTAGATGTTGATTGTTTTTGTATATTGAACCAGCCTTGCATACCTGGAATAAATACCATTAGTTAATGATATATTAGTCAGCTTTCCACTGCTGTGACAAAACACCTAAGAACATCAATTTAGAGGGTGAAAGATTTATTTTGGCTCAGGGTTTAGAGGTTTTAGTATGTGATCAGCTGGCTCCACTGTTTCAAGGTCATGGTAAGACAGTACATTATGGCAGAAGGATGTGGTAGAGCAAAGCTGTTCATTTGAGGGTGGGGGAAGGAATGTACAGAGGAGCAAGGGAGTGCAGGTATAAAACAAACGGCACTCCCCCCAGTAACCTACCTCTTTTAGTTTCTACCACCTTCCAATATTACCACCAGCTGAGGACCAAGCCTAGAATACATGAGCCTTTGGGGGACATTCCAGATAAAAACTATAAAACATGGTACGTGCTTCTTTTATACATTGTTGGGTTCAGTTGGCAATCAGCCAACTGAAAAATATTTTGGCCAATATTTTTGTAACTTAGATCATAGGAGACATTACTCTGTGTTTTTGCTTTTTATACTATGTGGGTTGGGTATAAGGCTGATAATAATGTAATTTAATAAATCAGGAGGTCTTCATCACTCTCTTATTTTCTGGAAGATGCTATGTAAAATTGATGTTATCTCTTTAAATATTTGATGAATTCTCCAATGAAATTATCAAGGTCTGGAGGTTTCTTTTTTGAAAGGTTTTAGTTAGATTTAATTTGTTTGATGGCTATGTTATGCTTAAATTCAGGACCCCCCAAAGACCACCAGAGACCAAGATCGATGTAAGCAGCAAAGAGGTATTTATTGCGAGCTAGCTCGGTCCTCCATGTGCACACAGCAACTGGTGACACTGAGAGGGCCCGAGCCCAGGGTTTGCAGCAGTTTTATACATTCTTTGGAGAAGGCAGGGACCCCCACACACATCATAGCATCTCTTAGCAAATCATCACACACCGTGGGAAAATCATACAACAACTCTAAAACATGATTAGCGTACCAAGTGGTGGGAGAGAATCTGGAAAGAATGATTGGTTAGTTCAAAGGGTTGAGGCACTTAAATTGATTGGTTCAAACCATGAGGATGTCGCAAGGGGGGTTTGTGCCAAGCTGCAGGGCTTTTAGTTTAGATACTGGTCACCACACCTAGGTGGGGGCCATCTGGAATTTCAGATATTTCGATATCTTGGCCTATCTTAGGTGATCACCATCTGGGCTTTTCCAGAACTGTTTCCACCGAGCTTTTCTGTGGTATTTCCTGACTTTAGGACTGCAGTAGGTCAGAGGTTAAGTTTCAGAGCAAAATGAGGCCCCAAGCAGAATGAGGTTGCTTAGGTCTTTCAGCTATAGGATTATTCACTTTAGCTATTTTGTCTTGGCTGTGTTTTAGTAATGTAAAATTGGAGAAATTGATTAATTTCATTTATTAAATTTATGAGTATAAAAGTCACTTGTAATATTCTTTTTAAAAAATTTTTTTTCTAGTTGTAGATGAACAGCATGCCTTTATTTTTAATTTTTATTTTTACATGGTGCTAAGGATCAAACCCAGTGCCTCACATGTGTCAGGCAAGTGCTCTGTCACGAAGCTACAGCCCCAGCCCCATGTAATGTTTATTTTTTATCTTTAATACTACAGGTTCTGAAGGATATCTTTTTATTTCTTATATTAGTGGTTTGGGTTTTCTCTTTTTAAATATTTATTCATTTTGCTAGAGATCTATGAATCATATGGATTTTTTCAATTATGTTTTTTCAATTATATGTATTCTTTTTAAGAACCAAGTTGTTTTTTTTTTTTCTGTTGTTTTCCTGTTTTCAATTTCATCTCCTTGGTCTTATCTTTAGTAATTTTTTCTTTTCTAGCTTTTGGCTTTAGTTTTTTTTTTCTCTCTCTCTCTCTCTTTTCTTTCATAGTTTCTAGGATAGGAATTTAGGATATTGACTTAAGATCTTCTCTCCTTTCTAATGAAAGCCCTTAATGTAATAAATATCCCTATTGGTGCTGCTTTTCTTGTGTCTCACATATGTTGATATTCTGTATTTGTGCCTTTGTTTGGTTCTGTGTATTTTTTTTTTTTTTTTGGTCCCTGTGCGATGTCCACTGCAACCCATAGACTCTTGAGAAGTCCTTTACTCATACGAAGGGAAGACTGGAGTTGTTGTGAAGAACGGTCTTTGACCCATCTTGCTTCTCTTTGTTTCTTTCTCCTCCATGTTCCAGCTTTCTTTCTATCTTTTCCTTTCTGTTTGCAGAATTTCCCTGAGTCATTATTTTAGGGTAGGTTTGCTAGCAACAAATTCACTTAGGTTGGTTGATTGGTTGGTTTTTAACCTGAAAATATTTTTATTTTCCCTTAATCCTTGAAGGATAATTTCATGATGCATAGGATTTTTACCTGAGAGTTTTTTAAAATTTTTTTTAAAATTTTAATTACTTCCAAGATATTGTGCCTCTGCTTTCTGGCTTCTATGGTTTGGAACCAGAAACCTGCTGTCATTTGAACTGGTGTTCCCCCATAATTAATGTGTCATTTCTCTGTCTGAGTTCAGATTTTACTTTATCTGTAGTGTTCAAAATTTTAATTAGGATGTGTGTGGTATAGAATCTTTGGATTTATTATGTTTGGAGTTTTTCAGATCTACGTGTGGTGTGTGTGTGTGTGTGTGTGTGTGTGTTTCACCAAATTTGTGAAGTTTTCAACCATTTATTCTTCAAACACTCTTTTAGTCAGCCCTTTATCCTATGACGCGAATGGTAAAGAACTGAACCTTTAGTTATTGTCCCAATGGTCCTCGGGGCTCTGTGGAAGTATTTTTCTCAGTGTGCTTTCTGTGCGTGGTTGAGAGGAGGAATTCTATTGGTCTGTCCTTAAGCTCACTTATTCTATCCTGTCTTCTCCGCTCTGCTTTTGAGCCCATCTACTAAGGTTTTAAATTATAAGTCATTTTTTTGTGTTGCATTATTTCTATTGGGCTCTTTTTTTATACTTCCATATTTCTTTGCTAAGATTGTCTGTTTTTCCATTTGTTTCAAGGGACTTTGTAATTGGTGATTAAAATACTTTTATGTTGGATGTTTTAAAAACTTTGTCAGAAGGAGGGGTCGTGCCCCCGTAGTTGGTGCTTGCCTAACATGCACGGGGCCCTGGGTTTGACCCCCAGCATTCAAAAGGAAGAACTGGTGGGGGGACCTTGTCAGATCAGTCCAACATCCATTTCATCCCGTGCTGGACTCAGCACATTTCCTTCCTTATTCAGTTTGTGTGTGTGTGTGTGTGTGTGTGTGTGTGTGTGTGTATGTGTGTGTGTGTGTGTGTGTTTTCCTGCAACGGATCCTAGTGCATCAGGACATTTTATCTAATAAGTCTCCCTGTCTGGAGACTTATCATCCTGACTTATTAGATAAAATTCCAGTCCTGCCTACTTTTGTGGGTGATGCCTAAAGTCCCCGGGGGGAAAGTAACTCTTAAACCTGTTGAAGGGGGTCCAAGAGTCCTTTTGTGCGGTTGCATTCTTCTGGCTGATTCCACTTGCCCATTCTCTTGTCCTCTGGACAGTGGGCCTGACCACTGGTTATGACTGGACTGAGTCCCTCTTATGATGCCACCTGCTGATCCTTCCAGGATTAATTTTCTGTAGGTTTAGGCACACTCATGGCTAGTGTTGGTTTAAGAAGCAACTCTGAGATTTAGATAGAGAGAAAGCATTTTACCCCCTAGATTATGATTCATGAGGTTTTCCTTCAGGTGAACACAAGAAAACCAATGCTAAATATTAATACAGACCTATGTCTGTCTTCTGAAGACAATGTGTTTAAAGCAGATTGCAGAATTCACACCGGTCTTAAAGAACTTCATTTAACATTTTATATTAAAGTTATGTCCACTTGCCCCAAATGTGCATATCAGTGATGACATGCCCTGTCCATCTCCCCTTGCTTCTCCCACCTGGGATTAATTGTGGGTGGCTTTGGCTCAGCACTGTGTGATTCATTCCAGGCTGCAGGTTTCAGAGACAAAGCCTCTCCCTCTGTCTGTTTTCAGCCCTCATGGAGATCCCATTTATCAGCCTTCTTTATTGATTTTTTTATTTGGAGATGTGACTCAACATGTGTAAGACAGCCAAATAAATTAATGATCATCGTCTTCTTTGTACAGATCTATATTTCCAGAACCTGTGTGTACATATGGAATATGTAATTCTGTGATAGATAAAAATGTTTAGTATTTACAAGTGTCTCAACACCCAAAACATGCATACCCAAGCACATATTTTCTATCTTATTGGCTTTAATGAATTTCTAAATGAGAATTCTCCTTTTGATACCCCTTCCATCTTAAATTTAGTGTGCATGATTGTTATGATACTTAGTATTTGTGCACAGACTATTTGGATATTTTATATTTGTATCAATTAACATTTTGTTCCTTTTATAACTCAGCTTTATAAAGTATCTTCATTTTGCAGATGTGTAAGCTGAAGCAAAGGTTAGAACTTATTTTTTTCTAAGGTCAAACAGTTAACTTGCAGCAGCCTTGAGACCAGAATACAGATCTCCTGACTCCAGGTTCTTTGCAGTAAACATCAATTCCTCTGTGACTAAAGGCCAAACACAGGATGAAAGGGAACACAGGCAGAATACACAAGAAGTTATTCTGTGCTGCTTTCAGAGGTGTGATCTGTTCCCAGGAAGCACTTTTAATTATGAACCTGGTGTTTAATTTACTGATCTGTGTCTTGTCTATGATTAAACATTACCCAGCCTTGGCTGATTAATTCTGGTATGAATCAGATATGTTCATCATTGGTTAAAATTCACGCTTTAGCCATTTCTCTGTGAACAGTTCTTACCACACACACAGCCTGCATACGGAGGCTATTTATTGGTAGGTAATTTTTTAAATGGTCACACGTGGAATTACAATCTATAAATTGCTAAACAGGAACAGAATGATGACTACAAAGAAAATGATGTCATGGTCATTATATGCCCATCAATCAGACTTTCGTTCAGAATCTTGTACAGAATGGGGAATTAAATTCAGGGCTTAATTTTTCATGTGCTTACAGATTTAAACAGAAAATGCGGTTCCACTTCCTATTAACAACCAAATTTTCTTTTGTTTATTTTTATCTTCTTTGTTAAGCCGTAGTCACGTCGTTCTAAAAAATCGTCTACTCACGAGGTTTTAAGATAATTGAGTCTATTTGTTTCTTCTCCCCTGATGCATTAATATCTTCTTTCCATGGTGTGTTAGAAAATATATGACAGAGGAGGCAGCCCGATGCTTGTCATAGTTGCACCCTTGCTGATGCAGAAAATCTGGCATTTAGAGAGAATGAAACAACGGCAACACTTTGTCTGCTCTTCTCGAATCCCCTGTGGTTCATCACTAGCTGGCAGCCTCTGAGAGAGACAGCCTTCAGGAAGCAGCGAGCAGGGATGAGGGGATGCTCATGTGTGAATAAAATGGTGATATCAAAGAAAATTGATTTTCCCTTCCAGCTGAAGTCTGGGGAGGTGGCTGTGCCTGTCACTGATAGCTATGAGCCAGGCCCTGATTCGTGAATCACAATCCTGACCCACCCCGGGAATGGGGCAGCCCTGCCACAGGTTGCCATGGTGCCCAGCCTGCCTACTGCCGCAGAGCCTTGCGAGTGCTTTGTGTGCTTGTGTGCTCCCTGAGGGATGTGCTGGGCCAGGAACCATGACGTGCTTCCCATTGTTATGCCATCTAGCATAGGGCTGGCACATAGGAGCCCTTAGTAGATGTCTGTTCACTAGAAGGTTGAAGATAGCATAAAATTCGAGCTTATTTATAACTTTTGAAATCAGTTTTATAGAGGCGTAATTGACATATACAAAACCCGCGTGTATTTGATGTATGCAATTTGGTGAGTTTGGACGTAAGCAGACCCCCAGGATACCGCCACCACAATCAAGCTAACAACCATCTCCATCCCTCCAAAAAGTTTCTTCGGCAGCTACCTTTTGAAATACGTATACCAAGAAAAAACTTAAAGGCAGACATTAATCTGTGAGCCTTTATTGCTATGTTTTCCAAAGCTACTTCTCATTACCTTTTCCTGTCTATCTTTCATCCCTCTTAACAAATGTTGTACCAACCAATCATATTTGAAATAAATTAAGTCGGGTGGGGGATGGGGAAAGGATGAATACAGAGAAAACACTGACTGGGGAAATCTCTCATTCTCCAAAAGCAATGAACATGCACCCTGAAATTCACATTTTCTTTCATCAGGTGACCCTCATACTGAGTGACAGTTTTTTGGAAAGAAGGAAGAACTTGAGCATGTATGGCAGTTGCATGACAGTGTTTTTCTTAAAAACAATTCTGATCCGGGACTGGGAGTGTAGCTCACTGGTAGAGCACTTACCTAGCATGCTCCAGGCCCCAGGTGCCTGCTTCAGCCACACACATGTGAGTGCGCACACACAGACACAGACACACACACACAATTACAACCAGCTGTAGGAGATGTGTAAACTAACTGCTTTCGAGTCTTAATGTTGGCACCATGAGGACACATTCTGGCAGGGGCTTCTTTTCTCATGGAAAGTGGGTGTGGACGGGGAAGTAGACCCTCCATGAGGTCTAGGACTGAGGCAAAAACTTCCCCTTGGGTTGTGCTTGTGTGGCGAGAAGGGGCTGAGTTGAGTCGGGGGCCGATGCGGGACTGAAGAGTACAGCTGTGTTTCACATCTGGCTTGCACAGTCCCTGAAGGTCCATGATTGCTGCTGGAGAGCCAGTGCAGGCTCTCTCCGTGCATCTCCTAGATGTGTTTGGAACCACTGGCACATGCTCAGAGACTCCGCACTTTCTGTTCCCTGCGCCTAGAATGTTCTGCCTCCAGGTACCCATATGCCTGGCTCCTGTACTTCATTCCTTTCTCAGCTCAAATATCACCTTCTATTAAGGTCTGCTCTGACTGCGGGGCTTTCCCTGACACCCGTTCATTGCTCTCTGACCTGCTTCCTGGGCTTTCATTCTTTTTCATGGTATTTATCAGTACGTGACATTCTATGTATTGTCCACGTTTGTTCTCTGCCACACTGAAGTGGAAGCTCCAGAAGGGTAGGGAGTAAGTCTACACTGCAGGCCAAATCCCCATAGGAGTTTGTCGAGTGTTTTGGGAGCCACTTTCCTCTCCATGGCTTACCCAAGTTTTGTCTTTGAGAGCCTCTTAGGTGGAATGCTAGTCATAGACGCACCATACCAGAACCTCCTGAAGTAATGGAAGCCAGGGGACGGTCGGGCTGAGCACCCTCACTCTCACCATCTCTCACCTGCCCCTGGAGACTCAGACTGTTTCTCTCTACCCTCACACGTCCTGCACTCACTGTTTCCACGGGCATCCTGCTCATCTTCCTCAGACATTAAAGACTGTCCCAGTCTCTGTGTCACGTGGATTTCAGCCTTCAAAAGTAACATTCTCAAAGTGGCCTCTAACAGTGCCCGTGTCAAACTTCTTAAGTAATTGAGTTAATGAGTGGCAACTGGCTCTCCTCCAGAGAATGAGCCACTTATCGCAGACCAGACCTGGGATGCTCTGGGGATTCTACCAGCTAAGAGTTGTCCTCGGGGCTGTGTCAGGGCAGGGCAGAGCCACAGTCACCTGTCAGAGTTAGACAACGGACATGTCTTTATACAGTTTCCAACCTAATGTGAGCCAGACAACCAAATAAACGCAATAGTTTAATTCTGACCAGTCTGGTCCCCTGAATTAGTTTTGTTTTTTTTTTTTTTTTTTTAATGGTGCCAATGAAGAATGTGAGCCCAAAAGCATCTGTAATCACCCTTCATTTTGATCCTGAACTGTATTACACAGTGATAGGCAGCCATGGTTTATGCTGGCTTTGTGCCTCTGACCTGGAACTTTTTGTTGTTGTTGTCGTTATTGTTAATTCAAATAGCCTCACTTGTCATTTGGAATACTGACTCAACTGTTTCAGTACTCCCTAGGCAATACATATTTAAATTAATTTAAAAACTCAGACTGAATTGGGCTCGGAAAAGCAGAACACCTAAAATGCCAATAAGCAGATATTTATTTACGCCTTTATTACTATAGAGCTTTGCAAACTGTTTAGTTTTCTAGTGAGGGAGTTAACCAAAGAGTTAGAATAATGCCTGGTAAATAGTAGGCTTGTGGTAAGTTTTTCAATAATTCATGAATATGTTTCTAAAGCATTCTGATCAATGGGAAATATATTGGAGACATAGAAAATCTCTAGCTATTGTTAAACAAAAGATGAGAACAAGAAATGCAAAAGATTTAATATTAAAAAATGGAGGAATCTTAGAGGTCTGTTGACATCCTCAGTGAAGTAGGGGGAATTAATTTGCATGACTTAGTTAGGGAACTGGAGATGGGCTACATGATCCTGCCCAGAGAGAAGAGGAGCAAGAAGCAGAGGGGTCTCCCTTCTTCGTGGTAGAAAGGGAAACACACTTCTTCTCGGAACTTCTCACCTTGCAGATGCTGCCCAGGACCAGATCTGCCAGAAGAGACCAGAAGCTCTGGGAAGGAAAGGGGCACGGAACATCCTTGAGAAGCCATCCATCCTGAGACCATGCAGTCCACTGGGCTGAATCAGCCTGGATGGTGGTGCTGGCCAGCCAACAGCAACCGGAGGAAATGCACCTTGGAGGGCAGAGCTGGTGCCCATCCTCAGGCAGAAAGACTCCACTCAGGTGAGACCACCAAGAAGATGGTACTGGGTGACAAAGGAGTGTGTGGGACAGGGAGGAACCACAGAGAGGACACCAACTGGGGCCTGTGGGTGGCAAGTTAGCTAGCAACTGAGGGCAGGAAGGAAGCCTCCTGGGCGTCCTTGGGTGCCTGGCCCTGGGTGGAGTGGTGGAGGACTGTCTTAGTCATTGGGGCTGCCATAACAGAATGCTGTCAACTGGCAGCTTGAACGACACTCGGATTCCTCACTGTTCTAGAGGCTGGAAATGCAAGATCAAGACATTGACAGATTTGGCTCCTGCTTAGGGCTCTTTTCATGGTTTGCAGAGACTTCTCCCCACGTCTGCACATGGAAGAGGGAGGAAGCTCTCGTTGATGTCTCTTTCTCTCCTTTCAAAGGCACTAATCAAAACCTTACCTCCAAATATCACCTTATTGGGGACTAGGTCTTTGACCTATGGGTTTGGAGGGGGGAACACAAATATTAAGCCCAGAAAGGGATTAAAAGAGAAGAATTAGAATTCCCCTAGGTGAGGGTTCAGAGATGGGTATCTTGGTCCTGTTTGATTTTCCCTGGGCAGAGCTTTGGGTGTCAAATGATGTGTGAAGTGGTGACTCTGCACATGGCCCTCTGGTCCCCGTGTCCCCTGGAGCTTCAGATGAAACATTGCACCCATCTGGATGGACTGATATTGAAGGGTTGTGGCCTCGGGGTGGAACCCACTCCCTCATGTGGCATTAACTGGTGCAACCAAAGAGACCAGCTCCTGCTCTCATGAAGCTCTGCTCTAGAGAGGAGACGGAGAGTAGGTAAGTACATTCACAAATGAACAAGACATTGCTGCAGAGTGGCACATGCCAGGAGGTAGAGCAAAATGGATACTTGATGGAGTGACCAGGTTGAGGCAAAGGGATCTACTGTAGACCAGTGGTACAAGGCAGATCAGGGAAGGTGGTGTTGGAACTGAATCTAATGAACCAAAGGATTCAGGCCTGTCAAGATCTGGAGACAGAGCACTCCAGGCAGGTACCACAAAGCATTCCAGGGAAGGTCAAGTTGACTGTGATTGAGAAACAGAGAAGGCAGGTGTGCCTGGAGCCCAAGAGCAAGGGCAGGAGTTGAATCAAATTCTTTTAACCTATCTCCATCTCTTACCATCTGTTATGGCCTGAATGTTTCTGTCTCCCCCAAATTCCTATGTCAAAGCCTTACCCTCCAAGTAGGAGGAAATGAGACCTTTGGGAGGTAGTTAGGGCTAGTTAAGGTCATCGTGGTAAGGCCCTTATGATAGAATTAGTGCCCTTTTAAGTGGCCATGGGTCTGGCACCATCCCTCTGCTGTGTAAAGGCACAGCAAGAAGATAGCTGTCTGCAAGACAGGAAGAGAACCCTGGCCAGACACTGAATCTGCCAGCCTCCTGGTCTCAAATTTCCCATTAATGCTTGCTGTTCAAGTCACCCCATCTGTGGCATATTATTATAGCAGCCTGAGCAGACTAAGATATCATTTGAGAAACTTTGGCAAATTAGTGATTGTCACACCTGTGAAGGTAAAATCTACAAGTATCCATATCATAATTTACTGGGATAATTAAATGAAATTATGTCTTTAAACTGTTCAGTACAACACCTGAGACATGCTTAATGCTAATACATTTTGTTATTCTTGAATTCTGCGGAAACAAATGTGAGTGATGACAAAACCCACTAAAATCTTTTGGGGAGTTATTTTGTCTTGATTTGCGTTAGCAGAATCACGCCTGGTGGTATCCCACAGGGTGGAAAGGAGAGGCAGCATGAGTCACAAGGTCATTGGAATGTAGACCACAGCTGTGGCTTTGGCAGTGGGGATGCAGATAAAGTGTCAAGAATGACTCTGGAGAAGGCCCAACCAACCAGAAAGACGATGTATTGAAAATGACTGCATTAGAAACTATCTGAACAAGGAGAAAAGCGGAGGGAAGATTGTGTGTTTCTCACTGCCTCTTACTGATTTCAATCTGATGCACAATTACGTGAAATAGTAGCAGTTTTGTTTGTTTCTTTTCATCAGTGATTTGAGTTTTCATCTAGTGGAAGAAAAATAGAAGCTGCTGGCATTATATGGGAGAAGGAAGCAGCAAGTGTAGGGGCAAAGATGTCACTTATCAATAGTATTTCTGTATGCATTGGTGGGCGCTCTCTCTCTCTCTCTCTCTCTCTCTCTCTCTCTCTCTCTGTGTGTGTGTGTGTGTGTATTTACAATCAGAAGGCCCATATTTTAGAGAAAAATATTTTTTCTGGCATAGTGTACTTTGTTGTTCAGACATTCATCTAAAAATCTTTTAGGAGCTCTTCCAGTGAGCTCTGAAAGCAGAATGAGGCACCATCCTCAGGGCTGTAATGTCAGAGAAGTTTCTAGGAGCAGCACAGAGATCCAACTCCAACTCTGTCCAGGCCAACTCAGGGCTAAGCACTAGCCATTGAAGGTTGACAGTCCAGACTGCCCTTGCCAAAGACATAGCAAGCAATTTACACAGACTGACCTTCTTGTTGAAAGCAAGTAAAATCCCTGGCTAGCCTCAGGAGTAACTCTCATGGCATTGATGCCGTAGCAGGAAAGGCTCTCCAGGTTCAATTTAAGTGAAGGGAACTACCTTAAGAGGCACAGAGGACTGAAATGACTTTGATTCCAAGGTATTTGCTGAACAAGACGACCTTGAGATGAACACACACACACACACACACACACACACACACACACACACACATAGGCACTGGATCAGTGGGAAGAAGTCCTTAATCCACAGAACGAGTATCTCAAAGGACATATCCTTAAGGTGAAGGATAACCAGAGAGAAGAACAGCAATATAGGTAAATGGGTAAATAGCAATCATACATTTATCTGGGCTTAGTGGGGATAGACAAACATTTGTTGTTGTTGTTTAATAGCAATTTGTCTTTGAGCAAATGAAGTACCTGTTCTAACAAAGACAGCAGGTATTTAAAGGAGGTTGGGGATGATGTCAAAGCATAGAGATTCTTCGTTTCCGTGCAGGCATGGGTCTTTTAGCAAGCAAAATCCAGCCTTCCTTGGACACATTTTCAGTGCCGAAGTTGGTCACATGCCACAGTTCCCTCCAACGGAGCATGCGCAAAGCTCCTGTCCATGTTGGTCCATCCTTTCTGCCTTTGAACTGAGCCAGGCTGGTGCTGACCAGACCGACCTGTGTGGAGATGGAGAGTCTCCATCAATCCAAGTCTCTGGAGGTAGAGACAACCCACACATCTGCCCTGTGATGCTAAAAAGCACCAAGCTTCTACTGTGCTTAGCCATGGACAGTGGGGTCCATGCCCATCCCAACTACACGGAGCTGTCTTCTGCAGCTTACAGTCCTGTGGATGCTGCAGCCCTAAATCTCCAGGAGGATGGAGGGAAGGAGGGGAGTGACAGGTCAGGAGAAAGATACAGGGAAGGGGGAAAACCAACCAACTTCCTTGTTATTTTTATTTTACCATCACTGACTATGAAATCCCTGTTGTGACAAAGAACAAAGCAAGTGATTCCTGGTCCCCATAATCCCAGGACGTTATGAATACTCCACAGGGCCCTTCCTCATGCCACCTTCATGCCCTGAAGAATGTACCTTCTCTCTTGACTTTTATATAATCACCCTCTTGTTTTTTGTCATAGTTTTGAAAATATATGCATATACCTCAAGAAGATTGTTAAAGCGTTTAATTTTACAATAAACAATATGTAATTTTACATAAATAGAATCATTTTGCACATGCTCTTCTGTGATTATTGTGCTCCATATGATTTTTGTGAAATCCATGCCTGTTGATGCATGTGTTTTTCAATTTCAAGTTTACTGTTAATTTGTATTCTATTGTGTGAATATTCTCAAATTTACATATTTTTGTTTATTTTATTTTTTTTACAATGCGGGGGATCAAATCCAAGGCCTCATGCATAGTATGCTGGGCTCCCAGTTATACCACTGAGCTTTTATCTTTAGCCCTAAAATTTACATACTTTAATTGATAGGCATTTGAACCCTTTCCAATTTTTGCTGTTGTGGACAATATAATTATGCAATATTGTCACACACAGTCTTGTACATGCATCCTGGTGTATAAAAGCATGTACATCTTTTTTTGAGAATTTGTACCTATTGACCAACCTTTCCTTTCCCTCAGTGACATTTTTGAGAAATGTCTATTCAGCTTTAGCTCATTTTAAAATGAGTTATTTGTTTGTGTTCCTTACATTTTCTGCATATTGACTCCTGTCAGATGCATAGTTTGCAGATACTTTCTTCCACTCAGTAGGCTGTGTCTTTGGTCTGCTGATTGTTTCCATTGCTGTGCAGAGCTTTTTATTTGATGTAATGCCACTTGTGAATTTTTGGTTTCATTGCCTGTACTTTGGGGATCATATCCCCAAAAATCTTTGCCTATTCCAAAGCCCTGAAGCATTCCCCTACATTTTCTTCTAGTAGTTTCATGTCTTACAGTTCAGTCTTTAATCTGTTTTGAGTCGATTGCTGTATGTGGTGAGAGGTCAGTCTGGTTCCATTCTTCTGCCTGTCTCCCCAGTGTTAGCTATTGAAGAGACTGTCTTTTTCCCATTGTGTGCTCTTGGCTCCCTTGTCAAAAACAATTCACAAAATATTGTCAAAAATCAATGCATGAAGTTATTTCTATTCTGTCTCATTGATCTGTGTGTCTGCTTTTATGCAAATACCATGCTGTTTTGGTAACTAGAACTTCATAGTATACTTTGAAATCAGGAAGGTTATCCCTCCAGATTTGTTCTTATTGTTCCTGGTTGCTTTGTTAGTTTTGTGATTTCATAAGAATTTCAAGATTTAGCAAACTTTTTAAATTTTTACATTATTTGTTTTTTATTGTAACTGATATATAAAAATCGAACATATGATGGGATATCATGTGATGTTTTCAATATATGATAAATTACATAATGCCCATATTCTGAGTAATGTTTAGAGTAGCACAGCACTTACCAGAGTCTGGGGAGAGTGGGGAGGAGGAGAGATGCGAGAGGTTATGGTTTCTTAGGAGAAAGATATTCTGGGGTTCTACTGCACAGTAGAATGACTATAGATAATGAACTATTTATTTTGTAAGGGATTCTAAATGCTTTCACCATCTTAAAATGATAAATGTCTAAGGAGATAGGTTTATCCTGACTTGTACAAACCTTTCTGCTATAAGGACTTTAAAATATAAATAAGGTTCTGTTGTCCTTTGCTTACTATATACCAGTGTCTTCCTCTTGTTCAAAACACCTTTACGTGTCAAATAGACCTTTCGCTGCCTTACCTGGGCATGTGCTGATCTCTCCACTGGAGGCTCCATTTCTCTTCTTATGTCTCTGGCATCCTCCAGGGCGCTACTTAAACTGCGCCCTTTCCATAACAGACGTGGTGGCACTTTCACGGACCTTGAGCCAGGTTGCTGAGGCTGGGTACATGCCCTTCCCCAAGGTGAATCAGTGACTACTTGTGAACAAAAGTGGAGTCCAGGGGCTGGGGATGTGGCTCAAGCGGTAGTGCGCTCGCCTGGCATGCGTGTGGCCCGGGTTCCATCCTCAGCACCACATGCAAACAAAGATGTTGTGTCCGACGAGAACTAAAAAATAAATATTAAAAAAAAAATTTTCTCTCTCTCTCTCTCTCTCTCTCTCTCTCTCTCTCTCTCTCTCCCCCCTCTCTCACTCTTTAAAAGAAAAAAAAGTGGAGTCCATCACCCTTTCGAAAACTCCTACCCCGCTCTGCTCCCTGACTTTAAAATGTGCAAGCAGTGTTTGGAAGAGGGGAAGAGTACTTATGATGGCCAAGTGACACAGAAGAGTGCAGTCAGCTCAGGTAGCAGAGGGACATTGAGTGTGCTGGGGATGAAGGAGGCTGGTAGCTTCCAGCTGCAAGGCCTGATGTGAGACGGGAAGCTGGAAGAGTTCCTCTTGAATAGCACAGAGGCATGGACCTGCCAGCCGATGGCAGGAATGAGGCAGGCAGGTGCCCCTGGGCAGTCCACACCCCTGCTGTGCCACTTCTTCCTTGGCCTCTGGTCCCCAGCCTGGGCCTGGGCACCTCCTGAGCTTTCCAAGTTTCCCTCTGCTTTCAGTAAAGGCTTCATCTCAAGTGAGTCATTTACCTCATTATTCAATGTTTTTCTTTCCTGAGGCCTTTGCAACTGGAATGTTCCTCATCTTGTTCCTCCTAGGAATTCTTATTCAATTTATACGTTTATACATGTAAATACTTCATATGCTTCACATATAAAATACTTTAATATGTTTGCACATAAAATTGCTTTGACATAAATCCACTAATGTGATTATATCAAATAAGCATTTTAGTGCATTTTTATAACAAATTTGATTCTTCCTACCGCTGCTTTCCCATGCATACATAAGCTGATAGCTTCACAAACACACCCACAGAGAAACACATGTGTAGGGTCTTTGTCATTTGTTTTACAAAAAATGGGATCTTATTATACACACTTCACTGATCATGCTTTTCTCCCTCTTGCAAGCTGAAAACACTAGCAAGTTAAGTGGTATAATTTTTCTTTTAGTAGATGGACACAATACCTTTATTTTATTTTTATGTGATGCTGGGGATGGAACCCAGAGCCTCACATGTGCTAGGCCAGCACTCTACCACTGAGCTATAGCCCCAGCCCAAGTGAGATAATTCTAAATCCTTCTGTGTTGCTTGCCAACGGTACAGCTCCTGGTTTGCATGTAGTGTGGATGGTGTGGTTCATCATTTTCTGGCCATTTCCAGTTTACTATCACGTCAATGAAATAAACATTCTTTTGTGTATTCATGCCTAGGAGACAAGCCCCAAAGCAGGGTTGGTGGGTGAAAGCACCTGTGCCATTGTAACTGTCATAGGAAGGAGCCAGACTGCTATCCAAAAGATGGGAGCACGGCATTAGTATGGGTCTGGGTAGGAGGACTGCCACTTGGCTGAAATCTTCACAGCAGTAGACATCCTAGCTCCTTTTGGTGGCCTTGCTGCCCGCCCGGGGTGTATAGCAAGATGTCTTATGATTCTTTTAACTGACATTTCTGGCCACCGGTGAACTCTGACATCTTTTCACATGGTGCTCTTTCTTATTTGATTGGCACACCTGTGTGTTACTATTCCCATCCTGTTTTCCGATTCTGTGTCCCTTCGTAATCTTTCCAGGTGTGTGGCTGGCTGACTGGTCCACTGACGCGGCCACTGCGAGGCCAGTCCCCTTGCCCTGAGGATTCCCATTTTCACAGCCTGAGCTGCCTCGCTGCCCTGGAGAGGGTGAGCCTCCTCCATGCTCCAGCAGAAAAGCTCCAGGCAGGCAGCCTGGGTAGTCCCCCACCCCTCCCATGGAGTCCAACCCACCTTTGGAAATGTGAACCAGCCTGCAAATAAAACACTCCCCGGGGACCATGGGATTTGAGGATGACAGATGTGACTCTGGGCGGTCTGGAGGGACTCTCCGAGAGGGTGGTGTGTCTCTGGCTGATTAGTCAGTGTTAGCCCTCTCCCTTCTAATCTACTGCAGCCAGCTGCACTCAGCCGATCGTCAATTGGGAACACAGCCAACTGGTGTGGAGGTGTTGGCTGATACACTGTCACGCTGTGCGGCCACTGAGACCCAGCCTTCCCCTGGCGCCTTTTGATGAGTTAGAATCATGTGCAGTGCTTGATCCCCTCGTCACTACGATGACAAAAATCAAGAAAGCTCAGCTCTGCTTTATGACTAAAATCATCTGAGTTTCCAGGGAGGGGGTGCTTGAAGGTTCATGCCTACTGAGAATTCCTGCTCCCAGCCACCTCCCCAAAGCATCCAGCTGCCCACCTCCTCCTCAGTCAGCAGCAGCCGAGACCACAGACTACTAACCCTTTGCTCCAAGATAATCTGTTGCAAAGAAATCTCTCTGCTTCCTGTTTCAAAACAGTAAGCTCCTTGATGCCCAAATAGTTCCACTACCTGCAGACCGGAAGCAGAAGAGACCATCCTTGTGTGTCTGACAGGGAGTAGGGAGGGCTAAGATTTCATGCTATTCAGCCCAGTTCACCAAAGCAAGAGACCTAAGGTTCAGGTAGGAGACCAAGGAGTGACAAGGGTGCAGGTCACCTGGAGAGGCCCCTCTGCACAGCCCTCAGGGGCCAGTGCAGGATTCAATGTCTCAGTGGATGAAGGACTGGGAGATGGGTCACACTCGATATGACTAACACAACTGACTAGTTATGCATGTCATCTAACCACGTTAAGGTATTCAGTAGGTGCCACTAGCAGGTTGTGTTGGAGAAAAGCAAACTCATTTTAATAGCAATGAGGCAAAACTAGATTTGCAAAGTAATCTGATATATATCCACCAACACAATTTGCATACCTTCATGAATGTGTGTCCTGTGGTTTGGAGATGTTTTGTATCCCAAAGTTTCAAGTGCTGAAACCCTGGTCCCTAAGGGGTGTTTCTGAGGTGGTGTAGCCTTTAAGGCATGATTAGACCATGGAGGCACCCCCCCCAGAAGGAACAGGTTGTTATGAAGAGCCAGCTGCGGCTTGCCCCCCTCCCAGCTCTCTCACTCCTCTCTTACCCATGAGCTCCACCACATGCACCCACTCAGCTCCATGCGTTGCTATCTGCCGTGAGATGGTCCAGTGGCTGATTCCAGCACCATGAACCTGTACCTCCAGAACTGTGAGCTAAATAAAACTTTTTTCTTACTGTATGATCCAACATCAGGTATTCTGTTATAGCAACACAAAACAGACTGAGATGCCGTGTATGTGTGTTAGACTTTCCTACAGTAAAGACAAATGGTTTTAAATGATCACTTTTTGGAAGATCCACACCACTGGTGTTCTTCAATAATGAAAATATTTCAAGAAATAGAGGCTACCTTTGTATCCTCATCTTTTATTCTATGAGGTTTGCTGCTTAGCATGCCGTGCACACGTGTGCCTCCTTCCAGGGACCAGCAAATGGTACCAAGTGCCATTACATTGGAGTGTTTCCTTTTCGAGTCCACACTCCAGTCCTCGGCCACGCCTCAGGGTCTAGACAGAGCAGCGCTCCAGCGCGTCAGCCTGGGCTTGAGAGCTGCCATGTTGATACCTTCAAAGACCATCTAGTCGTTCAACGAGTATTTATCGAGGGCTCACTTTGTGACAGTCCTGTTCCATGAGTGGCAGGCGGAAGGCGAAAACCCCGCCTTGATAGAGACTGCATTTTGGGTAGAAGAAGACAAAACAAATGAATAAAAGATAAATGAGGTGGTCATCATGGCTACTAGAAAGAAAGCAGGAAGAGAAAAGATGAGGCTTCCAGAGCCGGAGGAGGGAGTGGTGCAGTGCTGTCTAGGGGAGGGAGGGACACCTCAAAGTCAGGGGACAGTTAAGCCAGGGCTGCAGTGAGAGCGTGTGATGGAGCACAGAGGGAAAGAGCTCAGGCCACAGGAGCTGCAAGTGCCAAGGCCCTGAGGCGGGCGCACGCCTGGAGCCTGTGCAACTGCCACAGAGCAACTAGAGGGTGGGAGAGGTGACGTGGGCCACAGTCGGACGCCCAGGAGAATCCAGCGCCATCGACGTATTTGATTAATGTTTTTTCTGAACTGCTGAACAAACGCCTGTGTTGAAATGTGGAAAAGTGCTCTTGGTGGTTCCTTCGAATCTTTCTTTACTCCCCAATCCTTGTCTCTTTTCTTCTTCTCTTGCCGTCCACCCTCTGGAGACAGAACTTCACAGATCAGCCTCTGAGCTCTAGAGACACCCAGCACACCACCTCCGAGTGGGGAGACAGGACACACGGGCAGTGCCCACGGCCAGCACTGAGTCTTTGAGAGAGAGGTCCTGGACCTGTATTTTAATTGATGCTGCTGAGCAAACATGGTTATTGATTCATCGATAGTTCATTCACATTGGAACTCTAAACTCCATGAGTGCAGGACCCTGGGCTCTTCCACCACATGTTCCCCAAACGCTCTGCACCTTGGTGCTCAATCCCTGTTTGCAAAATGAATTAAGCAGCAAGAATCAGTAAGAGGAACAGTGAAGGAACAAAGCTGCTCATTCTAAGTCCACCCCAACACGATCGTGTGGACAGTCAAACCTTTCTCTAAAATTGAAAAGTGAGTTAATGATTTTTAATGTTTCTGAGTGTATCCGAAGTTGAATTCCCTTCCACCATGTTTCTCTCCATGGCAACGTAAAGGGTCTTCAAGAAACCATGGCTTTCCCAAAATGTCCAGTCAGCCCTGGGCACCCCCAGGCCCTGGTTCCAGGACCCCCTGAAGACTGAATGTCACAGATGCTCCAGTCCCTTATATAAAATGGCACAATATTAGTGCATAACCTATGCACATCCACCTGTATACTTAAACCCTCTCTAGGCTACTTATACATTGTAATACAATACAAAGGTCATGTAATTGTTTTGTATTGTTTATGGATTAATGATAAAAAATATCTGTAAATGTTCAATATAGATGCATATAAAAATTTTCCATCTGAGTTTGGCTGAGTCGTTAGATGTGGAACCGTGGAGACGGAGGACCAACTGCACAGGAATTCTCTAAATGATGAAAACCAAGCACAGCTACAGATGTGGAAAGCAATGTTTCATTGTCGAATAACCTTACTCATGCACTGCTCTGCACCGAGTATTTTACTTCTTTAAAACCAATAGCAGGGATTGTAAATTAGTATAGCCACTAAGGATATCAGTATGGAAGTGCCTCAAAAGACTAGCCATGGGAACAGCACATGATCCAGCATTGTCACTTCTTGGTATTTATCCAAGAGATCTATAACAAGCATACTCTAGGGGTGCAGGCATGCTCATGTTTATAGCAGTGCAATTCTCAACAGTCCAACTGTGGAAACAGCCTAGGTGTCCATCCATGGTTGAGTGGATAAAGAAAATATGGTATATATACACACAGTAAAGAAGAACCCAGTTTTGACCTTTTCAGGAAAATGGATGAAACTTGAGAATATGATATTAAATGAAATAAACTAGTCTCAGAAAAGCAAGGATTATGTGTTTTCTCTCTTATGTGGAGAAAAAGGAGGAAAAGGTATCTCCTAAAAATAGAAGGGAGACCAGTACAAGAGAGGAAGGGAGGGGCGGGGGGGCGGAGAGAAAGGAGAGACACTGGGGAATGGAATCGAGCAAATTATGTCATATGCAGGCACGACTATATCACAGCAAGCCCCACCATTATGTATAATTATAACACATCAATACATTTTTTTTAAAAAACAGTAGCAAAGGTTGCAAACATCGATTGGAAGCACCAGAATATTAGCAATTGTTTCACTGGTTGCTTTCACATTCAGTCAGCGTTAAGTCCAGTTGTTCTGCCCAGTAAACAAAAAAGTAACGCCCTTTTCCATTTAAAATCATATCTACAAATGTTAAAATCATTTCACGGTGTGTGGACTGCCCAGTTATGCTGCAATGTATGACTATGAAGACACAGGGTGCCGGAAACTAATTCTCAAAATGAACCACATTAGATCAGCCTCTGGATAATTTTTGCTTTGTTCTGCTCTGGGCTCCTAGTTTGAGCCTTAAGAGGCTTTGGCTTACACAGCTTGGATATTACAAAACCATTTGGCCAGAATGCAGGCCTGCTCCTCACAACAACTAGAATCAATAGAAAATAAATTGATTTCCTCTGTATCTATATAGATAATTCAGAAAGTGACCTTCTGAGAATTGAAATGCAATTCCCCCAAAGACTGATCTTTTTCCAAAAATTAATAGGTTTAATGACCTTGTAGTCAGAACAATGCCTAATTCTCCCACATAGCAACTATTATAACCTCTGTCTTAAACTGAGTTATCTGTTTTCTTTGGTTTTCATTTTACCATTTTTCTTTGATTAATTATTATAAATATATTATAAATATATAATATTAATTATTAAAAATATCTGCATTCTTTTGTTCTTTGGAAAAGAGCTGAATATAAATATAAATTCAACATTATAGATATAAACTTAGTAGACAAAATTATTACTTTCTACTTATACTGATGCTATGCTACATAAAATTTAAAAACAAAATATAAAAGGCAACAATGCTCACAGACATATTCCTATGAAGCAATGGTACAAAAACACATTTGGGAGTGGTGGACCAACTTTGAACTTTGAGGCCTCCTGGAGAAGAAGGAAAGAAGGGTGGTTTGGCTTAGCTTTAAAGTCTGTGATATTCTAATGCTGTACAAAAAGTGAGAACTGCAAATGAAAATGGTAGTGGCTCCCGCCCAGGACCCAACATGGAAATGCACCAGAGGTGAAAGTGCAGTTGATCAAGACAGACTGTTAGAAAACCCTGGGAAACCTGAAAGGAGGGTGTGTGGAAATGGCAGGCCGGCATGGAGGGGGGGCAGGGGCCACAAGCCAGGGAGAGGCAGAGCCTATCACCCAAGGACTCAGCACCCACTGCAACATGCACAGAGAGCCATGTTACAAATGTCCAAAATTTAGCTAGAGAACCAAAGTGAGCTCAGGCATGACTAACTAAACAAGAGAAATATTTTTTTAACTAAGTAGTAGATATTGGTCATTTAAAGCAGGAGCAAAGAAGTATAAAGAAGTAATAATTGCTAATTATCATTACTATGAGAAACTAAGTAGAGGGATTGGGTGTTGGCAGAGATAGAGCCAAAGATGAGCTTAGTAAATTAGAAAAACGTGGAGGAATTTTCCCAGAAGGTATCAAGCGTGTATAAAAAGATCAAAATATGAAAGAAGCATTCACAGAGAGGGAGAACAGAAGCAGCTTCAGAAGAAAAATACAATAAACGAAGGGAAGACAATATCTGAGAGCTTCATGTTTGAGAACTTCCTATAATTAAAAAAAGAAAGGTCACTGATTGAAATGCCTCTGAAAGGGTCAACAGAAAAGATAAAACTGTACTTCCCTAAATTCGAGTAAAAAACTGAAGACCATCAGGGTCAAAGAGAAGATTACTGAGGCAAAGGAATAGAGTCAAATTGGCGTTAGACTCCTCAGCAATGACACTGGCTGTTTTCCATGGTAGAAGGAAGAAGTAAATTTGAATCTAGAATGTTTTTGTCCAGCTGAACTTTTGTTTGAGGGCAGTAAAATGATTCTCAAGCATACAGTTTCCCCAGAAGGGTTTTGAATCACCCTTGGAGGAAGTCCTTCTTCAGCAAAGCTTCGTGTAAGCACAAGGCAGAGGAGAGGCAGGAGGTGAAGTCAGTGAGCATCGGAAGAGCTTGTGGTTTTCTAAGTGAGCGTGGACATGCCAGAGGGAGTAACCCGGAGGAGAAACACAATGACTGCACAGAGAGGGTTCAGCAGTGCTGGGTTTCCATGTACCACTTAAGTAAGTGCCTTTCAGCATGGAGGTTCATGGACACCAAAACTTGAGTGGATTAGACTTAGTTGAAAGTGTGGACTTCCTAGATAAGTGAATGGAAAAGGAAGAACCAGGTGGCGGTGGCAATCTAGTTTAAAATTTGTAATGCTTTGATAATTTGTGCCCTGAAAGGCTTAGTCTCCAGTGTGCTATGCCATTGGTCAGGCCAAGTGGGAGGAAGAAAGGTCACTGGTGGGGAAAGTGCCCTCGAAGGGGCTATTGGGACCCCAAGCCCTTTTTCTCCCTCTTTGCTTCCTGCTGCCATGAGGTGCCATGTGCTGCCACCATGACATCTCGTGCTGTTACAGGCTCAAAGCAACAGGGCCAAGCCATTATGGAGAAAACCTCTGAAACCATGAGCCAAAATGAAACTTTCCTCCTTTTGAGATGATGATCTCAGGTATTCTGTCACAGGAACAGAATGCTTATTAGCATAGTTTGTCCATTTTCAAACTAAGAAAATAACTTTACATTATCACAAACTATCATGTCAGGGACAATAGTCTTCAGAATCGACCTCACTACAGATGCTTGACTGACTTTCTTCTTTGCCTGAGTTTTCAGCACAGAAAGGGCTGGAGGTAGATTCACAGTATTTAATTTTAAGCCATTAGTACAAACTTAAGTTTTGTTTCTGCAAAAGTTTTAATTTCCTCCTGGAGGCTCATCCCTTAGATAACAGTAGGCTATCATTATACCTGTTGATCAGATTTATTATTAATCAGATTTGTTTAGGATTGAAACACAGGACTTTTGACTTACATTGAAAAGGTGAACTAGACACGGTCACTCAAGTATGATTTCATTGCCAGCCCTAACTTTTACAAGATAGAGATGCTATTGGATATTTTTCTTTAAGTCAGAAAAGTAACACATTTATGTTATGCATGTATACTGAGCTTTCTAAGGCCACAGAGAAATGAGAAATGTAGTTCTGGTACTTAACATTAAAACAGAATATTTATCTCATCTAAACCAGATTTCTTATCTAAACCAGATTTTTTTTCTTTTTTAACTTCTAAAACATTTTGGTATTTGACCCCAAACTTATGTTTTGTTATCTGTCATTTTAGAGTACATTTGGTTACTTAAAAATAACTCATACTCAGTACAGAAAACCTAGAAAATATAAGACTAGAGAAAGCAAAGCTTAGTATTAACCATCAACATTTTATTTCCTTTTTCTAAAAACAATTCTGTCACTTAAAGCAATATTAAGTGGGTCACAGAACAGAGCTAGAAGTCAGATTCTCTTGGTGTTATGATTTGGATATAAGGTGTGTCCCTAAAAGCTCATGTTAGATAATGCAGGAACATTCAGAGGTGAAATGATTAGATTATGAGAGCTTTAACCTCATCAGTGGATTGATCCACTCAATGGATCAATAATTTGAAAAGTCCACTGTAGTAAGTGGTAACTACAGGCAGGTAGGACCCAGCTGGAGGGAGCGGTCTCCTAGGGATGAGTCTTGTGGGTTTATGTTTTGTCACTGGTGCATCGATCCCTCTCACTGCTTCTTGGTGGCCCAGAGTTGAGTGGCTTTCCTGTGCCACACACACTTCCTCCCTGTTGTTTTACTTTACCTTAGTCCCCGAGGAATGGAGTTGTCTGGGCATGGACTGAAACCTCTGAAACCGTGAGCTCTAAATATACGTTTTCTCTTCCAAGTTTCCTTGACAGGTACTTGGTGACAGCAACAGAAACTGACTAACACACTTGATCTCTTTCCGCCCCAACACCCAGTCTGGGTTGTGAAATGCACTGTCTGGCTTCTCTGCATCTTGGAGGAGAGTTCACCTGTCAGAGTTTACCTGTCTCAGGGAGCTGCTGAGTGGAGGAAATGTGAAAAAGCAGCGGTGCATTTAACTCCATGTCTGGCGCTTAGAAACAGCTTAATAAGTGTTTATTGTCGTTAATACAATTATTTCTTATGGTTTTCTCCATGGAATATGACAATACAAATCATATTTCCTCCCCTACAGTATGATTTCAGGGTTTTAAAAGGATTAGTTCCAAGAATATATAATCTCAGAATTAAAACATACAGATTCCTGATAAAATGAAGAATTCCTGGGGATCATGCCTATTACTTCAAATTTCTCTTGAACTCCTTCACTAACCTAAATCAGTGTTCCGGGTTGTATTTAAAGACTCTTGACATTAAAATTGTCATTTTCTGTTTTCTATTTCAAGGTAGAAATTCCAAAGATCACTAGGGAAGTAAATTTACCTGGAACTACATTTTAAGTCATTTAAATATAATACTGTTCTTTTTAAAAAAAAATTGAGATGTGATCAACACAAGGTGAAAGGTATGGATTTTAAGCATTGGTGCCAAGGCTTTTGACAACTGAGTGTCTCTGTGTAACAAGATGCAGAGCACTTCCGTCCCCAGGGAGAATCTACCCCGTCAGTTCCCTGCACTGTCAAACACGCCTCTCACAGCTGTCAACCTTGTCTGCCTTCTGTCTACATAAATTCATTTTGCCCACAGCATCTGGATTTCGTATCATGGAATTTAGACCTTGTATACTCTTTTGTGCCTGGCTTTTTAAATTTTTTTTTTGCATAGCATGATGTCTTTGAGATTTATCTATGCCATTATAACAAAATCATCCACCACACTTTCAATTATTCAAAATTTTAACAGGCAGAGAGAAGAGAGTCAAAAGGGCACATTTTTCATCTGGAAGACCAAAGTTGAAACAACGATTCTTTTGGTTGCATGTCCTTGCACACAGTTATATAATTCAGTGCTGGCTATTTGGATAAGTTTCTGCAAAGTCCAACTTCCTCAATTTAAAGATGATAATAAAAATACTCACAAGGCTGTTGTCAAGATCGAGATAGGGGCTGAGGCTATGGCTCAGTGGTAGAGCACTTGCCTAGCATGTATGGGGCACTGGGTTCGATTCTCAGCACCACATATAAATGAATGAAATAAAGGTCCATCGACAGCTAAAAAATTATTTAAAAAAAAAATGGGCTGGGGATGTGGCTCAAGCGGTAGCGCGCTCGCCTGGCATGCGTGCGGCCCGGGTTCGATCCTCAGCACCACATACCAACAAAGATGTTGTGTCTGCCAAAAACTAAAAAATAAATATTAAAAATTCTCTCTCTCTCTCTCTCTCTCTCTCTCTCTCTCTCTCTCTCTCCTCTCTCACTCTCTCTTTAAAAAAAAAAAAAGATCGAGATAAAATTAAGTGAGAACATGGTGCTAGACACTTAAGAGTTGTTCAAAGTCAGGTCTGTTCAAATGGAGCAGGCCAGTCACAAATATTGATTAATTTCTCTCCCAGTGACAAGCACGTCAGTATGAAAAGGAATAGAAGCTGGTTTTCTCCATCGAATACGACAATGCAAACCATATTTCCTCCCCTACAGTATGATTTCAGGGCTTTAAAGGGATTAGTTCTAAGAATATATAATCTCAGAATTAAAACATACAAGCAAGCAGTTACAGAGAGCATCGAGGCTCAGGCTGGGCACCAGTCTGTCTGGGTGGGTCTGAGCTGTGTTCTTCTTAGTATGTATCCCCAACTTTACCACCTGTCTTTTCTCCCAGGGGATGGAATCAACTTTAGAGGTTAAAGGTAGACATTCCAATTATGTTAAAATATCATGGTGATCTTCAGCAACATGTTGTCATTCAGGCAAAAATATTTAAGGAGAATTAAGTGGAATCAGTGTATCTAGTGGCATTAAAATGACCCTATAGAAAATTTTTCTATGTTTCCATCACATTAGAGAAATTTTTCCTGTAAACATTATTATTTCAAGACGTGTGGAATTAAATAACTTCATCATTTCCTGTTATTTGTGCTGTTCTTCGGGAAATATGGACCACACTGTAAAGAGTTAATTTGGAAATGAAAGCAGTCTTTGAATACATTGAACCCTTAGACACCTTAGAGAATGCTGACACTTCATTATCTTCTGGTTTGATGTGACAGATAAAATTACAATTTAGCTGAGACATTTCTACATTGATAATGCTTGGATGGGGCAGCTCTTGGTGAAAAAAAAACCTACTGAAACAATCATCTTGCTTCTCGTACGATTTATATAAATAGAAACAGATAATAGAAGTCAGTTTCTTTCCTGATACAGCCAAATAGGGTTGACCTTATAGAAATGTAATTATAAAATACGTTTATAAGCCATAATGAACTTATTAGATAGCTCCAGCATACATAAAGATATAAAAGTAATTTCTCTCAAGTAAGATATGCAAAGTTAGGAACAACAAATGAACCAGCAGTGATCACACTAATACTTAGATCTTCATAGCGGTTTTAGATTTCATATGTATTTTTCTTTTATCTGTAAAATAACCCTGAAAAGTGGATATTATAATCTTTATACTTAAAGAAACGTGGACCAAGCATTTTTTAAAGAGAATTGGAAGAAATTATTCCTTCACCCAGACATTTTCACTTCTTCAAATCTGTACAACCCCTTATTACTTATAAGCACTTAAATTTCTGCTAAGGCAGAAATTCAGACCAATTTTATTAAAAAATAAGAATTCATTGACTCCCACAATCAGGAAAACCACGCTGTCCAGGTCTTGCTCCATCACTTGCCTCAGTCCCCTGCTTGACCTTGGTTCTCTCCCTCTACATTCAGGAGCTGAGGGCTGCTGCATCCCAACTCCCCAGAAAGCAGCTCTTGCACCTGGGACTTCCTGGGTCTCTCCAGCTGGCTGTCCATTTGTGCCCTTTCTGATTTCCTTTATCACTAACCAAGTAGTAAAGGTAAGAAAGTGTTTCCCTTAGGTCTATGAGCAGCTCCAGCAAATGAATGAATTTGAGAAGGGGGGTCAGGAGAACTTCCGATCTGTAGCCAAGCTGGACATGTGTGGGTATCTTACCACTTGTGATTGGCATCTGAAGTGGGGGGCATAAACCTGCGGGAGCTGAGTCACGTAGCAGGTCATCCTGTTGGCCTCACTGGAGAATTGCTTGGTAGGTGGGGAAAGAAGCCCACATCCATTAGGGTCTGTAAACAAGTCAGGATGGCGCCTGGCATTTTGCCAGAGGGAGTGGTTTATGAAGTAACTCCAGCGAGCCATTAAGTGTGGAGATTCCTTATTGGTTGACTGCTGTATCTAGTTTATGTTAATTAGATAAGCTGTGTGGAATGTATATATACCCCTCCCGTCCTACCATAAACGGCTCCCACTCCCGCTGTATCAATCTACACAAGTTGCTCGTCACCCTCGGGTTATTTTGCTGCAGCCGGACTGCGGCACCCATCTGCTAACAGGAACGTTCTGATTAAGAGCTGAAAGCATCGAAGGAAAGAAAGAGTCCATTTCCCCGTCTCATACACTGACCTTGTTCATTTCCAAGCCTGAACTTTTTGAACTTCATTTTATTTTTGCTCAATATGGTCTCAATATACAGTACAGGAAAATGGTTATACCCTCAGCTGTTCGGCGTGGGTGTTTCTTCTGTGTGGAGTCGAAAATGGATTGCTTTCATTTTCTTGCTGTGTTTTCTAGAAATTCTTCATGACTCACATATATTAGTTTTGAAACAATCCCAAAAATAAAAGTAATTTTATAAAATCCATTAAAAATGTGAAGGACTTTGTAAACAAGACGAAACAAAAAAACTAGTGGGAAAGAACCAACATGAAAATCACAGTTACTCTGGAAGATGGATCTTTGGTGACATTTTTGTGTTTTTCTCCATCTGCAACAGGTTTCATCCTCTAGTCTCATTTTCCTTTTGTCCTCACCATCTGTTGCTCCTCTTCCTAGGTAAGGCAGGGGATGCAAATGTGAAAAGATGAAAATTAGTTTTCCTTGCAAGGGGGTTCTGCTCACCTCCACGTAGCTTCATGCCTAATAAAGCCAGTGACAATTGTGGATGGCTTTCTTTTTTAGTTCCAAAGTTGGGCATGCCATTGGATATGTTGTTTGATTTATAGTATGGCCATGGGACTTCAAGTTTACATTTTAGACCTGCCAGAAAATCTGAAAAGAATCTCTGAGAAGCCCAGCCTCCTGTCCTTTCTGCATGCATGCACATTCCCGATGTTCACGATCCCAGGTGCTGCTGTGTCCTCACAGAGGAGCGCCTGTCCAGGTCACATCACCCAAGCAAGGCAGGCAGAATCCAGACACTTTCTGCCCCCATCGTTCCCATACCTGAAGAGGAAAAGAGTTTATCACTGTTGTCATTGTGTGTCAATGACAACTGTGTGCGTCAATATTATTTCATCAGATACAGTTTCTTCTGTAAGACGATCTGCTTTCTTTTTTCTACAGAGGATTAATTTTTACCTTGATCTTCTTGAAAAGAATTCATAAAAGTTATTCACCCAAAATACAAAGCAATATCTATGTGGTAGGTAGTTTTAAGATTGCAACATAAAAATGAAGAAAGAATTGATTGTATTCCAAGTCTCTCAATATTCTTGTTGATAAAAAAAAGAAAGAAAGAAAGAAAAAAGTGAACGGGCTTGAGGCCAATGTAAGCTCTATCTTATTAGTTTTTTAAAAATTGTTTTGCTTCTTATTTGCTTAAGAACCACAACTCTTCACTCACTTTTAATTTTATGTTGGATCTTTCTTCACTTTTTTGGCCCACTGAAGCAGGAAGATAGCCCAGAGCAAACCAAAACGGATCCAGACAAGATCCGCTGGCAACCTGTGTGGAATCCAGACACATCTTGCTTCTTTGCTAGCCCTGTCTTCTCTCTCATAAGCTTCAAATGGGCCAAATGACTCCACAGGACAGACAGACAGTACCAGGGGCATGTCTGAGTATACAGTGCAACCTGAATTTCACAAATGACCTGCTATTCCCAACAAATGGGCTGAAGGTCTGGGTTAAAGGGCTTTCCTAGCCGGACCTGTTAAGATTGCTTCATAGTAGATGACTTTTGGCCCCAATTACTCCACTAACACTCCCCGCAGTGACACCAGGTTGGGTAGGAGCTAAACCATTATTTTGACATAGTTTGGCTACTTAAAGTAATATTTAAAGGGGACGAGACCTCACCTCGGGGTAAAGGGGATAGGCAGGCGATGTCAATTCAGTGTCCGCTGAATGTAATGAGAATAAAGAATAAGGAGACCAGAGTTAGAGTCTCTTTCTTGCCATTTGCAGGATGGAGGGATTAATTACTTATCTCTTATCTCTGTGGCTTCCATTTTCATTAGATTGTTAGAAGATTAAATGAGATAAAATGATACAAAAATCGTAGTAATCTGTTAGTGCTCAAAAGCTGCCTCACTCTGGAAGGAGGGTGGTATTTCCTGTAGGTTTTCACAAACACAGCAAGAAAAAGCAGTCACTTGGTACTGTACTGTCAGACAAAATACAGCTCTGTCTCCAGAGCTGTGGCAAATGTCCTTACACTAGAGGGGTGTGGCAAGGGGACATTTCCAAAGCTCAGTGCCACAGTAAGGGAAAGTGCCCCAGATCAAAGATCTGTCTCATTAAAATCAGAATTGCACCTCTGCTACAAATCAGTTCAAACAAAGAAAGGTTGATTGTTATGTGCCACATGCCAAGAATAAAAAAATAACCCTGGGACTTGGAAAACAGGACCCATGCTTGTTCACATCCTTTAAAAGGTTGCTTCCTGCATTTACACACCCTGCACCAAACCTCCTTTTTACTCATCTTGAAAAGAGGGTGGATTTGCTTCTAGAATGATTGGTCTCTGAATTTCTGACTCTAATAGGCACAAAAAGATCTGGAAGTTCAACAGGAGCCTGTTTTCCTGTGTGCTGTTCCCTTCCTCTATTCTGTGGGCCACTGGTCCAGACTGAATATGCATCTGAACTGCAACCCCCTGAACCGCTCAGATGGTGTTTTGCATTCAGGGCGTGTTGCCCTTCACAAGCAACAAGCTCAAGCTTAGGGAAAGAAATGCACAAACATAAACATCCTGCTCCCTACCGAGCTGCAGAGTTGGGCAGGGCACCAGCCCAGCGGCTTAGCTTCACTTCCCAGCAGCACAGAGACTTGGCCTCCATCCCTGACACTGCAGGGTATTGGTGAGACTGAAAAATAGATCAAATGGTGTCTGCATGGCATAAGGAAAGAGCGTGGAGCCATCCCTGGTCCAAAAGGTGGCAGTTCCACAGACCTGGAGATATTCCTAGGAGCAGGAAAAAAAAAAAAAAAAAAAAAGATCAAGATCCTGCTCAGGATTGTGCTGCCGGATCCTGCTGCCAGTGAGTCCAAACCTGGTGGGCCTCTGCTCATGTCTTCTGATTATTTGCATGTTTGCACAATGTGTGAGTAAAGGAAGTGAAAGCAGATATAGTAGGAGCCAAAAGGGATAAGAGCAGGGATCGAAGACTTGATCACCTCCAGGACCAAGCAAGTGACCTAATTCAGAGAGGATGGGTGCACTTCTGATAGTCTGCCTCTTATCACCTCCAGTTTTATTCCTCACCCCCCACCCCCAGTACTTGGGGTGGATCTCAAGGGTGTTGTACCTCTGAGCTACATCCCCAGCCCTTTCCATTTTATTTCCAAAGCTGGTCTTGAACTTGAAATCCTTTCACCTTAGCCTCCAAGTCTCTGGGGTGACAGGCATGTGAAGCTGCCCCTACCCCAATCTTATTCAGGGACAAAGTCCCTTTCTGTTTGTATATAAACACCCTCAGAATATGTATTATCTCCCATTGTGCTTGAAATTCCTGGTCCTCTCAGACTCTGTTGAGTCGTTTCACTTCTGATGGAGTCATGGTGTCTAGTCAGCTTTCTATTACCATAACAGACACCTGAAATAATCAATTTACGATGAAGAAAATTTTTTTTCCACATTTTTAATTGGTACATTACAGTTGGTTATGTACTGATGGGTTTTGTTGTTAGATATTCATTCGTGACACACTCTAATAATACAATTTGGCCAACATCTCTCCCAGCACATCCCCCCTCCCTCCCTGCCCTCCTTGGTCCCTTTCCTCCACTGATTACCCAGAAAAGGTCTATTTGGGCCTTCAACTTTAGAGGTTCTCCTCATGGTTGGTTGGCCGGCCCAGTGCTTTGGGGCCTGTGGTGAGGTGGCTTGTCACACAGGGACCTTGTGGCAGAGCAGCCTCTCACCTCAGGGGGCACCTCAAAAGGAGGTGAAAAGAGGGACAAGAACTCCCATAGGCCCCTCCTCTTGAAGGTTGCACCATCTCTCCCAAGTGCCCTGCTGGGGACCAATGCTTTACCACACAGTCCTCCAGGGCACACCCCATATCCCAGCGATCGCACGTGGACATAACAAGTGAGTTTCCTCTTATTTTGACACGAAAAACACAACAGCTTTATTTGATGATGAATCAACCAGCATTGGTCATTGTCAGGGCAATGACAAGGGGTGATGAAGACTCTGGTGACTGGAGAGCACAGGCCTGACCCCACCCAAGTGAGATGGGAACTTTAGAAGGTCATGAAGGTGAAAGGAGGCCATAAGGTGGGGTCCTGTATGATAATATTGGTGACCACAATATGAGACACTAGGATGCTCGATCTCTCCCCCACCCAAAGGTGCACAATGAAGAGGCCACATGAGCACACCTAGAGGCCAAGACAAGAGGCTTCAGCAGGAAACCTCTCTTCCTGGCTCCTTGATGTGGACTTCCAGCCTCCAGAACTGTGAGAAATACATTTCTGCTCCCTAAGTCACCCAGTCTGTGGTGTTGGTATGGCATCCCTAGAAAACTCAAACTATGACCAAAGTAGAGCACTCCTTCCAAATCCAGAGGACTCCCAGGCAGGAATGAGAACCCAAGATGGTGAGATCATCCACAGATGGTCAGAAGACAGAAAATTGAATTTTCACATGAAAAATTTCCCATTTCTTACTGATTGTAACTTAAAGTATTTAAACACTGTGAGTATATGAAATGATGTGTATATAAAGCCCTTTATTGCAATATTATTTGTAAAATGTTGAAAATAATTCAAGAATACATAAATGATGGAACATTCATGAACAGAATCAGAACCAATGGACCTTTTATGAACGTGTATTTTGCAAAGACTCCTTGCAATAAAATCCATTAACAATTGACTCCATGACATAATTTCAAGAAAGTAATAAAGCATCTGAACTTTAATATGAAATCAGTATGATTTATAATTAACAACAAAATATATTTCAATGTGTCAGTACTCAGACCCAAGTACTCTAGATGATATGACCACAGAGTTGGGCTCACCCATCCACCAGCCACAAATGCAGACTTATACGGCATGCTACATTCATGAACGGGAGGAAAAAAGCTAAGTACATTCTTCCCTCAATTTCTACAACCTGGCAAATTAGTTGTGTTCAGAGACTAATTTTATCTAAGGAAAAAGGAATCAAGTTCTAGGCTCGGATAAATCATAAATAGTGGCAGACTTGAAAAAGTTGTATAATACTATAGTTTTGGATTTTGAATGTCCCCAAAGTCCTTGAGTTTGAGTCTTGGTCCCCTGGAACATTTTGGATGTGGGGCTTTGGATTCCTGGGGGTGGACCATTGACCTCAGTCAATTTTTCTCTTTCTTTTTTTGCTCCCAGGTTTGTCCTGGACAGGAACGTCCAAAACCATGAGCCAAAATAAACCTTTTCTCTTTATAAGCTAAGTGTCTACATTGCAGCATGTTTAAAAACCCAACAAGAAGGAGCCATTTGCAAACCCAGGATCAGACACTGAGCCTGTCTAGGCCTTGTGTTTGAGTCAGCTTTCTCATCTCTGTGACCAAAAGACCTGACAAGAACAATTTTAATAAGGAGGAAAACGTTTATTGGGGGCTCACCGTTTCAGATGTCTCAGTCCATAGATGGCGACTTCATTCTCGGGGCCCGAGGTGTGAGGCTGAACAGCACCGGACAGAAGTGTGTGGTGGAGGAAAGTAACTGGGAACATGGCGTCAGGAAGGTGGAGTGGGGAGCTCCACTCTCCACTCCAAAGGCACACCCCAGTGACCCTCCTCTTCCAGTTAACTACAGGTTAATCCCTCTCAGGAGATGAAAGCACTGACGAGGTACAGGCTCTCATAACCCCGTCACTTCACCTCTGAACTCTCTTGCGTGGTCTCTCACGTGAAAACCCTTCACATCTCGACTTGCACTTCTGGCTTCCAGAACTGTGAGAAAGTCAGTTTCCGCTGTGGTTCTCTGGTAGCCCGGGCTGATGAGACACTGAGAATCACCGGGGAAGGCCATTTCTCCTGTCCTTCTCTACTCTCCACAGTGTAATAAATCTACAGAAGTGATTGCAGTGCTCAAGTCACCAGGGCACGTGTTTGTAGTCAGCCAAGGTCTGCATTCCAACCGAGGAAACTTCAGCAGGGAAGCCAAGGTTCTGTGAAGTCCCAGGTCTCCCGAGAAAAGACAGAGCACATGCAGGAAGGCAGGAGGCAATCAGTCATGGGGAACAAGGTGTGACCTCAGAACAGGCTGCAGGTCATCTCCAAGCATCTTGAGAAGCCCCGAGTCTTCCTGGGCACATGCTCCCAACCTCTGAAGGATCAGCTACAGGTTTTGGGGTGCAAGTGAAAAAATTAATGAGCGCAAAGCCCTCTGTGTCCTGGATGGTGTTTTATGGAGAACGTACACCAACACCGGGAGGTGACCAGAAAGCTTGGGCTGAGCGAGAAGCATCACCTTGACTAACTTCTTTGTAAAAACAGCATCAACAGACCTTAAACATTAAGTGGTTAACAATGATTTTGTTCTGCCTTAATTTTTTTTTTTTTTGCAAGTGTATCCATCAAGAGTCCCTAATTAATGGTTGCTTTAAGGGAAAGAAGAAGAAGAACAATGTGACAAAAAGTTTAATGACTGAGGCCACAAGTGGATGAGCCCATCTCAAGATTACTGTTTGCATCTCTCCTGTTCCCTCATGTGTGATGGTTAATGTGCTTTAAAAATGCGTCACCCCAATCCTGCGTTCTCTACAGGGTGTGATTACATGAATAATCTTGTCAGAACAAAGGAGATGTTGCCTCCCCCACTGGCTCGTCCACCCCCTCTCTTCCTCCTCACAGCCAGCCCTCCTCCCACTCTGGAGTGGAGCCCAAAGTTGTTCATCCCCTTCCCACTGTGGGATCCAGCAGGGGAGTCGGGACCCTGGGAATGGATGTCAGCGCAGGAGCCTGTTTAGAAGGGGGCACGTGGGATCCAGTTAAAGAGGGGCTGCCTGGATAGGAGGGAAGCGGCAGTCTTCAGTGCGTGGTTTCTGAGAGTCCTTACGCAGGAGAAGAGCTCAGGAGCAGGAGAAGCCAGGTCTCCTCTTCCTCTGCTCCATCTCCTGCTACTCCACTTCCCCCACCTCTTTCCCATTACTCACTTCAAGGTCCAAAGATGTGGACGATTTGGACTTCAGCAGGCCATTTCCTACCTGATGATTTTAGTTTTCAGCCGTTTCAAAAGTGCTTCTGACCTGTTTTGGAAGGAGGCTCTTCTAGTCTAGGTTAGAGGCATTAACAAAACATGATCATTCTCATTAAATGGTTTGCAATAGGATATTCTCCCTAACGTGCATGGAATCGAATCGATTCTGTTGTGGACACCTGACGTCCAAGCTTTTATAACAAACTATCAAGCAAGGTCAGCTGGGAAACAGAGGAGCCTTCCTCACCAGCCCCAGCAAGATGAGGGACTCAGCCTTTCATAGTTACCTCTAACGCCATGATCATTCATCCTGAGGTGACATCAAGGAGCAAGGCTGGGTCTCACAGAGATGGAGACGACCTTGCTTTCTCAGGCTTCCCGTGACCAGGTGAGGGCACATGGCCTATGCTCCTCCAATCTGATGCACCCACTGGAGATTTGGACTCAGACAGAGTGACAGAGGAGTAGTGGCCCCACAAGACTGCGGGAAGAGTGGTGAGTCTCAGCTCCTGGAGCGAGCACCCCTCACTTGGCATTGCTGGGAAAGCTGTGATTCTCTGAGCCACAGTGGCCCAGGCCAGATCCTCCCTGGAGCAGTCCATCATGACATTGTTCAATCAGGTCCTCACATCTGTGGATTTCAGGAGCTACCAATGTCACCCAGAAAGTCACTTCCCTGCTTGAACTAGCTGCAGTGAGTTCTGTTCCTGGCAACTTGGAACCCCAGTGGATGCAGCCAATGACTCCAGGAGTGTCTCAACAGGCCTTCAAAGAAATGGAACACAGGACTATGGAGCAGTCTGGCTGCCTCTGAGCCAAAGACCGCAGAGAATAAAAACAATTCTCAAAGTCTTCATTTGTCAGCCCAAGGCACAGTCAGAAACCAGGAACTTTCTGTGATTTCTGTGGCTGTGCTGAGACAATCATTTCCCTTTACTGCAGACACAGAGCTGAGTCAAGATTAATGACTGAGGGTTGCCAAAATTCAGAGTCAACTGGACTCACAGTGTTGCCTGATTTTGTGAATACTTAGGCATCAAAGACAATGAGTAGCATCTTAGGCATGGGAATGGGGCAAAACAAGAGAAGCTGGAGGCCTCCTGCCCCCAGATCCCCAAGACCTGAGGATGCCCGACAATGGACAGCACCCCTCCTTCCCTGCCTGAAGCTCCTCCCCGCACCTTGCTTAAAGATCTCTTAATGTGTCTATCCAAAGCAGTTAACTCCTAAAAAGGTCTTCGGGTCTCTTCACACCACACCTCTCATTGACTCCAGACTAGACCTAGAGCCTGCTGGGCCCCTGGGTGCTAAATACAAATTACTTAAGGAATGGTTTATACACCAACAATTTATAAGGACTCTTATTTACATTAACCTGAACTTTAAAAACTTTTTAAAAATGTATTTCCCACATACTTTAAGGGTTAGTAAAATCTCTGGAAAAATAAAGTAACAGATTGTTCATTAAAGTCCCATTTGATCTGTGTAACTGATCAGCTTGATCAGTTTAGGACTGTCAGCTTGATCAGCCCAAAGTGAAACTAATCTAAGTGGTGGCTTGCTCTGAGAGCATTATACACCAGTCCACTCACCTACCTCCTAAAATTATCAGTTTGGACTTGGGAGATGAGTCCCTCACCAGGACATGGGCAACTGTGTCCACATCTCTGAAAAGCTGTTTGGAGCTGGTTTTCTTTAGGCCAGGGTCATGAGTGATGGATGCACCCTGTTGACATGATCTCCCTGGATGTCAAGCAGCAGCAGTGAACTGTCAGACATAAGGTTTTGCCTTTGTAGTGTGTCATTTGCAAATGACACAATCCATTTCTAAATTGTGTGGTCCACTTAGCAATCAGCTGGGCCACAGTGGAAAGCACACGCCTGAACCTGGGGTCTTACTATTTGCTAAGGATAGTAAAGTCTCTAGACACAAAATTCATGGATAGTTCAAGACTGTCTCATTTTTATCTTGGCAAGAGAAAACTTTGGGACTGTGGAGCAGAAGCTTAGCTTAAGCCCTCAAATAGATTTGCAGTCTCTGATTCAGCTCATAAGATCAGAACCATTGGAATGAAGCGGAAAGTTGAAACCTTAATAAAATCACAAGTATCTGTGTTCATTCTTTCTCCCAGCCTTCTCCAAAGAAATAATGAGGCCTCTTATTAGGTAGGGAATCAGTACATCAGAAAAAGAAAACACCTGGGTATTTCAGAGGTTATTGATCACGGATGCGACAGACCAGGAAACCCAGAACATCCCTGCATCCTCTGAGGTCAGCTGAGAGATGAAACTGGGCAGGAATCTGCAATGCAGGAGCCTGCAGAACTCCCAAATCATCCTTCCCAGCTTCCTCTGTACACAGCTGGAAAGAAATGCTGGGCTCCCCAGTCCACTGATTAAAGCCTATTATGATAGAAATGGCCAAGATGAGAGCCCCTGCAGCTCCTCTTTTCCTCAAATTGGTAAATCTAAAGTTTCTATGAGAATGAGCAAATGTTATCATCAAAGGCTGGAAAGACACTGTCAGGGTGACTTGTGTCTCACCGTCATCTAAACCCACCAGACGGAACTGTGAAGAACATAGCCGCAGAAGACAGCAGAATATGGTGAATCCATCAGTCCCTGAAGCTCCACGCAGCTACTTGTAAGATTTCTAGTGTTTTGTTTTGTTGTTTTTTTCTTTCTTGATATCAATGTGCAGAGCAGCCAGAAGAAGTTGGGGTTGAAACAAGCTCATCTACAAAGGACTCTCAGAGGATTCAGATTCCTCAGGAATAAATATTTAGTCATCCCTCAACATAAAGTGAAATATTTGGTGAATGCAAAATAAATATGGAAGGGGCCACGGAGGGAGGAAGCCATAAATAATTTAGCCTTTGACTGAGGAGATTTTTAGACAGGCCCTTTTTCAGGGACAGAGAAATGTAATTGCACCAAATGAGATAAGACCATTTTATAGACCATTTTATAGTTGATGCTGTGTGTGTGGTTTGGACAATGCAAGTATGAATGGTTTATAATGCCGGGCAACCAAGAAATGAACTGCTGTTCAAGTGGTATTCACATGGTGCAAGTGAGAGGGTAAAGAGCTTTCATGCTGCTTTGTTTTGGAAATTTTTTCTGTCTTATGAGCCTCACCTTTGTCAAGTTGTCGACTAAAATTCTCCTTTGCAGTTTCCCTGGAAGATAACACTCAGGCCTCTGACAAAATGTCCTCAAATCAGGTGCACCCATGCGAAACTTCTATTTAAAAGGGAGTGGATTTACATGCAGCCAGCTAAAGACCAGCTAAAGACAATAAACAAACAAACAAACAAACAAACAAACCAAGACTCTGCTGCTTTCCTGAAGTTACTGAAGAATGAATGGAAGCAGAGAGAATAAGGTAGGGAGTCAAAGGAAGAGAGAGGGTGCTACATGAGTTAATTCCCCCATCCTGAGCTGAAATGTTTAGTTCACACAAAGCACAGGACAAAGGCAGGAACTCCTACAGAGAAGCAACCTTCTTCCTGACCTGGAAACCAGAAAAAAGAAACTATGGAGCATTGAAGAGAGTAGAGGAATGAAGAGAGTAGAGGAATCCCCTAAGGGAAAGAGCAGACAGGGGATCCTGAAGCTCTGTCTGCCCATGTCTGACTAATCCCTGAATCCCACTCATGCGGAAGAGATGCAAAGATCCCCAGCTAAAGTCATGTCTGCAGAGTTCCCAAATTTTGGTGAAAAACAGGATGCAAAGCAAATACCAAGGGAGATAAATACAAAGAGGATCATGTTGAGGCCCACCACCATCAAAAATTGTCGAGAGACAAAAGTAAAGAGCAAATCTGGGAAACAAGAAGAAAACATGATGTGTTGCAACCAAAGGATCAATGATCCCATTAGGTCTAACTATCATAAAAAACACAAAGGCCAGAAGACAATGGATCTACATTAATAATGGCAACCCAGAATTCTAGATCTATGAAAGTGTCATTAAGAATGAAGGTTCATGGCTGCCCAGCATGTGTGAGGCCCCGATTGATCCCTAGCATAAATAAATAGATAGATAGATAGATAGATAGATAGATAGATAGATAGATAGATTCATTTAAAGAAAACCAAGAATCCATCTCTAGGACACCTATGTTACAAGTAACAGTAAAGGAAGTATCTGAGTTGAGTGAAGTAAACCAGATGAAAACCTGAAGCCTCAGAAAAGAATGAAGAGCATAAGAAACTATAAACATTTGTAAAAAAGTGCAAAAATTCTCTATTTTTTGCCATTTCCACCGAATTTTCTTATAATTCCATCACAGTTTCCCCTACATTTTCTTAGAAACCTTGCTGCTGTTTAAAACACATTTCTAACATTGCCTGACCTATATAAAGCCTATGAAGTTAAAAGCTTTCTATATTTTACAATAAGTATTTTTTTTATTAACTATAAATTGGCTTGTGAAACGTTATGGATGTATATTTCACTTCCTAGGACAACCAGTATAAAAATAATGCAAAAGGTAATTTTAAAAAGGCGTTAGGAAAATTAAAAGCAATTAAAAAAATGTTTGAATCATCAAAAAAAGTTATGAAAGGAGGAATAGAAGAACAACAAGTCCAACAGAGAAATAGGAAATGATAAGATGGTTGACCAGCAAACCACATGGATAATACGAACTCATGTCTGGCTGAAAGACAGATTGTCAGGAGGGTTAATAAGGAAACAAGACGCAACCAACTGCTCTCTACAGGATGCACATTTAAATATAAAAACAAGATAGAGTAAAAGCAAATAGGTGGTAAAAGATAAACCATGCATTTGTGAGTGTAAATAGGTTGAAATGGTCATATTAAATTCAGATCAAATACCCTTAGTGACATGCAGTAATGGAGATAAACAGGTGTTCTTCTCATGATTAAAGGGTCAGTTCAAGAAGAACGTATAATAAAATAGGATGAACCAAATCAATTTACATTATGAAAAAATGGACAGAACAAAGACAAGAAATAGCCATTCCATGATTAGAGTAAGGGGATTTGTAAAACTATGGGGGCATATAATAGAACAAGTAGATAACTTAATACAACAACTTAACTGAAAACTATAAGAAACAATTTCGGAATGCACACTTGTTTTATGCGGGCACCTGGTATATTTACTGAAATTCTAAGCCATGCAACTCTGAATAGTTTTAAAGATATTGAAATCACATAGGGTATGACTACAATGACATAACCTTAAAAGTAGGTGATATTAAGTAACATGGAAAACATTAAATATCTGCAAATGACACAATCCATTTCTAAATAACTATTGGGTCAAATAAGGAATCATAAGAAAAATCATAAAATATTTTGAACATCTTACTATTAAAATAGAACATATCAAAATTTGGGGGATGTAGCAAAAGTAGTGCTGAGAAGGAAACTGATAATATTGAGCTCCTAATTAGACAAGAAAGGTCTCAAATCAATGATCTAAGTTGTGATCTTAAGAAAGTAGAAATACACCCAAGTTAAACCTAAAGCAGCAAACAGAGGTAAGGAAATATTTTTAAAAACCAGAAGGAATTAATAAAATAGAAAGCAGAAAAGCAATAGAAACAAATCAATTAAAACAAAATGTCAAGAAAATTGATAGCGATATATCCAGACATATCCCAAAAGCAAAAATGAAAATGCTAATGACTAGCACTGAAATGAAAGAGGAGAGATCACACTCTTCAGACGTTAAAAAGATACGAGGGAATAGCATTGACCACTTTATGCCAATAAATTTGATGACCAGACAAGATGCACAAAGTTCTTAAATAATACAAATTAGCAAAATTGACCCAAGAAGAAACAGAAACTTTGGACAGCCCTATACCAATTAAATAAGTTGGATTCATAATTTAAGGTCTTTCCAGAAGAAAATCTTAGACCTATAGATGGCTTCACTAGTGAGTTACCATAAGGAAAGAATAATCCCAAGCATACACAGACTCAACCAGAAGGTAGAAGTGGAAGGAATACTTCCTACTTACTTTTTTTTTTTAGAGAGAGAGAGAACTTTAATATTTATTTTTTAGTTCTCGGCGGACACAACATCTTTGTTGGTATGTGGTGCTGAGGATCAAACCCGGGCCGCACGCATGCCAGGCAAGCACGCTACCGCTTGAGCCACATCCCCAGCCCTTCCTACTTGCTTTTTGAGGTCAGTATTATCCCAGTTATCCAGATAAAACATCACAAAAGAGAACTAATAAGCAGTTCTGAACACACACACATTCTCAATTCAATATTAGCAGATAGACTCTGAGGACATATGGATAATAAGCTGTGACCTGGTGGGTTTATTCCAGATCTGCAATGCTAATTTAACCACAGGAAATCAAAAGCATTATTAATAGAATAAAAAAAAGATCATTGAACCACCACTTAGAAATAAATTTAATGAAGACTATACAATTCCTGTACCCTACCAGAAACAATATAAAAAGAAATTTAAAAACCTAGAAAATAGATACACACACACACACACACACACACACACACACACACACACCCCTTCTATTTATTTATTTAGGAACCAGAAGATTGAACATTGTTAAACATTTTTTTTTTCAGTACTGGGGATTGAATCTGGGGACTTGCTGCCATGGAACTACATCCTTGAGCCCTTTTATTTTTTAAATTTTTGACACAGAGTCTTGGTGAATTGATGAAGTTAATCTTGAACTTAGGATCCTCCTTCCTCAACCTCCCGAGTCTCTGGGATTACAGGCATGCACCATGACACCTGGTTGTAATATTTTTTTAAATGCCAATTTTCTATCCATAGAGTCAAACTCAATCAAAATCCTAACAAACTTGGAAAAAAAAGGAAGTAATTGAAAAACTAATCTGACTATTTGTAGAGGCAAACAAAGGACCTAGAATAGCTAAAAAGCTCACAGAGTACTCTGATTTCAGTGTTTCTTATGAGGCTCCAGTAATTTAGACAGCATCTCCTGAAGAGTCTAGGCTCACAGATTGAGGAACAGAACAGCCAGCCCAGATGTAGATATGGATGTAGAGCAGAGGCCAGAATAAAACCCTCAAGTCCTAGTACCACCTTTCAAACTCTTTTGTGCCAACAACCCTTTGGAACTCTAGTAAAACCTGTCAGAGTACTTTCTCATTGTGGTAAATATATACATAGCATAAAATTAGCCCTTTTTAAGCTTGTCAGTCTATTCATCGTGCGTGCAACCACCCCCACCAGGCATGCACAGAGCTATTTAGCCTTCCTAAGTAAAACCTGGTACCTATTCCACACTAGCTCTCTATTCCCACCTCTCCTTGTTCCTGGCACCCGCCATTCTACTCTTTATTTCTGTGAATTTGACTAATCTGTGGAACTCAGGTGAACGGAGTCATACAATATTTATCTTTTTGTGACTGGCTTATTTCCTTTAACAGAACATTCTCAAGGTTCATCCATGGTGTAGCATAAGTTTGAATTCCATTCCTTTTTAAGGGTGAACAGTATTCCACTGTATGCACACACAGCATTTTGTTTGTTCATTTATTAGTGGAGACCCGGGTTGCTTCTGCCTTGTGACTGTTGTGGATAATGCTGCTGTGAACACAGCTATGTGAAGGGTCCCTATTTTCAATTCTTTCAGGTGTATATCCAGCAGTAGAATTTCTGAATCATGTGGTAATTCCATGAGTAAAAATAAACACATGAAACTACAACAGAAGCCAGGTTATTTAAATATCTCAATGTGAATGTACATTAGAGCGATACCTGTTTTTTATTAATGCATTAAGAGAGAAAGGACATCTGAAAATAGGTCAAATCACATTGTTATTAATATTTTTAAAAGTGCATTAGAATGAAGACTACTGTTGCTAAGTTCAGATAAGAGTATGCTATGGACTGATCTTTGATAGGAAAGCATGTCATGGTCACGTTGTCATGAAACTCACTTTGACCTTTTCTTTTTTTCCTTTAATAGCAATATGTTAAAACCCCAATTTCAAAGACCTATTGTTGCAGGGGAATTACAGTTTCAAAGCCCACTTAGTGAGGCAAAAATAGGATTCTTTCAAGAGGCACCTGATTTCTCCAAAGTTTCAATTATAGCAGATAATTTTTGTTCTCAGATCAGCTAGTTCAATTTGGGCGAAGCCAATGTCTTTTAAAACAATTTATAATTGAAAGAAAAGAAACTGTACATTGATGATTAATTCCAATGCCATCAACACAGGCAAAAGCCATTTCAAAGGGCCTTTAAATTTTACCAGTGTTCATTTTTTTCTTGATTCAAATATATCAATGGAGACATTTCTGTTGCAATTCATCTATTTCATTCAGCATTTGAAAGTTTGCAAGAATATTGGTCTCTACTCTCTTCTTCCATGTTAGCAGTTTGACAAAGAAAGTTTGAAAATGTTCTGGTTGTATCCATCATCAGTGATTTCAGAAACTTGAATTAAAAGACTTTGTATCTATACAAGTAAATACATATGCCAGGTAAAATAATCTATGTTTCACTTTTCCTTATTTATAAGGATTTGTTGACAAATATGTCATCAGGTCCATGGGAGCATAGACCAAACCACATCTCACAGTTGAGAGAGTTGTGTAAAGTGCATTCCTTATAATAATTTGATTGCTATCAGTTTGCTCTATAGGTACAGGCCATTCCCAGTGTAGTCTGAGGGTAGCCACGGGGTTTTGCATTCTCATTGTATTCCTATTTGGTATGCTCTCTGGGCAATGACACAATGGCTTACACATGCAATATGTGAAATAAATGATAATCATATAGCTTATTCTGTGAAAATAGCTTACATTTAAAAAATGTTTTCAAGAAAACTATGAAAGCTATCAGAAACAAAACTAAGTGACTCACTACTTAACAGTAGCTGAATTTGAGGAATGACACAGATTCTGGATTACTGTTTAATCTGCATGTCTACTGAATTAAAAGTTTGGGTGAATTTCAAAATCTGCTGGATTTTGTTTACTAGTTATGTAAATTCCTTTCATATCCTATACTCCACTTAGTTAATGTAAGGGTTACAATCCTGCTGTCATTTAACAATGGAGATATGTCACAAAACCAGCAATGGTCATCTGTTATTATTATTTGAAGCCTCATGCACATCACCTACATGCTGTATTTTTATATGTTCTGTGTATGATGTACCATGTAGGGTATGTACTGCACGTTCCTGTATGCTATATTTTTTGTACATCTGGCAGCACAGTGATTTGTTTACACCAGCAGCATCACAACACACAATGGCATGCTGCATCCTAGTGTCAGCACAGCTGCTATGTCACCAGGCAATAGGAATCTTTCAGCTCCATCATGATCTCACGGGGCCACCATTGGGTATGTTGTCATTGAACAAAAGTCAATATTTGCTTCTATGCAGATTAAACAAATTAAAAATACAAAATTTGAGCTTCAAAAGTTCGACTGAATCCACAATATTATCTTATATTTACATAGTATTACTTATTTTTACTTTCCCAATTTAAGTTGAAATGTCAACGACAGAGGGTAACCACTCCTGTAGATGTCCACACTGTGCTGTTGAAGGTGATGCCCTGATGGGACACAAGAGCCACAGTGTTCTCTGGGCAAGAGGAGGAGGCCTGTCAATGAACTGACCTCAGCAACCTGATAAAGCGCTTCACACCTGTCCAAGTCAAAGGTGCTTCTTAACCAGATATCTGGGGCGGGGAGGCGACGGAGTGAGAAGATCTCAACTGAAAAGACACAGGACCTTCCTGAACCTTGAATTTACTGGTTCAAAAAAAATCTTTTCTTGCTTTTTTTTTTTTCTATTGATTCTTCTTAGTTATACATGACAGTAGAATCCATTTTAATCAAATTATACAAACATGGAACATATCTTATGCTAATTAGGATCCCATTCTTGGAACAGTACAGGATGGTAGGATTCTCTTAGGTATTTTATATGCACATAGGAAAATCATGTTAGATTCATTCAACTGCCTTTCCTATCTCCCCTCCCTTCTCTTCATTCCCTTTGTCTAATCTGAACTTCTCTTCTTCCCCTTCTCCTTTTACGTGGGTTAGCTTCCACATATCAGCAAAAACATTCATCCTTTGGTTTTTTGGAATTGGCTTATTTCACTTAACACGATAGTCTCTAGATTCAACCATTTACTGGCAAATGCCATAAGGCCGTTCTTCTTAATGGCTGGGTAATAATCCATTGTGGATGAGGGGAAAAGGATATACTCATACATTGCTGGAGGGACTTCAAATTGGTACAAACATTCTGGAAAGCAGTATGGAGATTCCTCAAAAAACTAGGAAGGGAACCACCATTTGACCCAGTTATCCCACTCTTGAGCATATATCCAAAAGATTTAAAATCAGCATACGACAGTGACACAGCCACATCAATGTTCACAGCCCCACAATTCACAAGAGCTGAGTTCTGAAGCCAATCTTGGTGCCCTTCCACAGATGAATGGATAAAGAAATTGTGGCATGTATTGTCAAAATCTTTTCTTGACACATCCTATAAAGTTGCTAAACACAGGAAAAGCTCTGTCCTATTGCACAGGCTTTGGGTAAAGCTGTGTGCTGCAGACAGTTGAGCTGGTGCGTGGAATAGAAAGGAGGAAAAACTAGAAGTGATGTTCTTCACTGGAGTCTCACTGGGACTTTGTATTTAACATCTTGAAGCAAGTCATCCAACAATTGCCAGCCTCCTTATTTCCTTTCAGTATGTAACCTGCTGACACCACAGAGGTCTTTTTAATGCAATCATCCCCTTTCTCATGTTCACTATTTACATGCTAATGCCATCAAGGAAAAGTGCTTACTTCCCCAGCTCCTTTTGAAATGACAAAGATTGCCAATGTTTTGGAAATGGTGAAAAGGTTTTTTGGTTGTTTTGTTGTTGTTGTTGTGCCAAATCATTCTCACTGTAAGTAACAGTTTCATATATGCATGGATGGGGTCCCTGTAATGCTTGAAAGACAGCTGGGTTTTGCTTTTTTAAGTAAACAAAAAGCTGTACATACTCTCACCAAGCAGACATACCAAGACTCTTCCAGTATCTTCTGGAAACGTTTGGTGGACAGCTGTGAAGTCCTGAGCTTCATCAGAACTGATCATGATGCCTTGGTTACAGACTGCTGGAGCTGAGTCTGGAGTCGCAGGGAAAGGGGTGGCTGGAGAATGAGGCGTGGGAGGAACCCAGGGTGTAGGAATGGACAACAGCGGTACCGATGTCACCAGTGTCCTAGCTCAGCGGCAGCCACCACTGATCATCCCTGGCTGGTCCTCCCACATTGTGTGGCTCCTTCAGAACCTCTGGTCCTGGTCACGTGATGATATTCAGACTTCCAAGAGATGGAGAGAGAATAATTAACTGTTTCCCTGGGGAGAGGAAAAGTGGGGGTTTCCTGGGTGAGAGAAAAGGTGAGTTTCTAAAATTTTCCTTGGACCGGTGGTGAGAATAATGGAACAAACCATTGGGCAAAATTAGAAATGATGCCAACTCTTGGAATTTTTAGTGCCTGTGGATGATGTGAAAGTTATGTCTTGGAACTTTTAGTGCCTGTGGATGATATGAAAATTACGTCAACTTCTCCCAACATATTTTCTTATTTTTGGAGAGTTGAGCTCATCTATGATCAATAACCCAAGTTAGTTTTGCAATGATGATATTGAGAAGAAATGGGCTTATGATTGGCCTCTACGTAAACGGATTGTCCATTACTGGGATAACTTCCTGCTCTCATTGACCAAAGAACATGATGGCTATGACTAATAAAATGGGTACAAACTGTATTTTTGTATTTCTCTTCTATTAATTTTATGCATATTTCCACAGTACCACTTTGTCCAATATTTAAAAGATGACTAATGTGAAAAGGATGTAGTAGCTTGGTGTAACAAAATGTACCAAACTTGCCCTGGCACCACTAAAATAGCCTTATTTTAAAGCTGCTCACATTTTTATGACATACCACTCACCACATAAAAATGACACAATGAACAAAGATTTCTTAAGAAGGTCTTCAACTTAATAAATTCAAAGCACACTCTTCTAGCCTTGAAAAAACCTTTGATCCAGGAGTCTCATAATGGGTCTTAGAGTTGAGGTGGATAGCCGCTAGACAATGAGAGGAAAAGCTTTTGAGCATCTCTGGCCATTGGAACCAGTTTCAATCTGTTCAATCAATTTCAATCTGTCCAGCCTTAGCTGAATTATTTGGATTCAGAACAATGGTAAGTATCCACCCCTGAGTATCCACAGAGTTGGACTCCTTTACTGGGGGCACGGCCCTTTGAGCATCGTCAACGCACACTCTGAACCACACACTCTGAACTAATACTACGGCACTGAGAGATACTCTTAAGAAATGGAAAGTAAAAGACAGACCCAAGTGCAAAAATGACTTAATGGCCAGCTTATGGCTCCAAAGTGAGTCAGAAACTCAAAGAACTCATCAGGGATGAATCTCTGTGCATTAGGGCTTTCTTGAAGAATCCATGAACAGGAGCGAGGAACCTGATTGAAAGGAAGGAGCCCAGTGGCTTCTCCAGCTCAGGAGAGGTGGTTACAAAAGCTGCCCACCTCTGACTGGGCTTGGAAAATGAGCAAAGTGACATGATAAGAAAGACAGAGGAACAGCTGAGCCCCGTGACAAGATTGGGGACACCTCTGATGTCACTATGTGGAGGGCTTCCAAGCCACTTCCCAACATGTGACCTGGTAGTTCAGGAATGGATTCCTGTGAGGATGGATGAAGGGAAACACACAGAGAAAGAGGAAGGAGGAGAGGGAGAGGGATAACACAGTGAGGAGGAGGAGAAGGAGGAGGGGGAGGAAGAGGGAGGGGAGGAGGAGGAGCAGGAAGGGAGGAAGGGAGGGGGGAGGAGGAGCAGGAAGGGAGGGGGAGGAGGAGGAGGAGGGAGGGGAGGAGGAAGAGGAGGAGGAGGAGGATAAAGGGGAGGAGGAAGAAGAGGAGGAGGAAGGGGAGGAGGAGGACGAGGAAGGGGAGGAGGAAGAAGAGGAGGAGGAAGGGGAGGAGGAGGAGGAGGAAGGGGAAGAGGAAGGGGAGGATAAAGGGGAGGAGGACGAGGAGGAAGGGGAGGAGGAGGAGGAGGAAGGGGAAGAGGAAGGGGAGGATAAAGGGGAGGAGGAGGAGGAGGAGGAGGAGGAAGGGGAGGAGGAGAAGCAGAAAAGAAAGAAGGGAAGGATGTGCAAAGCAAACTTGCAAATTAAAAACCAAACAAAAGAAATATAACAATAAGAAAAAATGCCAATAGAACTTCAAAAAGCAGAGATTAATTTCTTTTAGATAAATCTAAATAATATAACAACCTGAAGAAGAATGATTTTGAAAAAAAATGTGATTTAGCTTCTTGAAGAAACACAGGGTAAGACTAACATCCATAAGACAGTATAAGATAATCTAAAAAAAATAGAAATAAAATTCTAACTAGCAAACAGGAAACAGAAATTTAAAATCATGAAATTAAAACAGTGATTAAATTTTAAAAATCGAGAGGTGGTTGTGATACTGCAATGGCAGGTACATGACAATATACATTTGTCCAAACCCACAGAATGAACAAGACCAAGAGCGGGCCTTGCTCCTAATGTGAACATGGACTCTGGTGATGGGGGTGTGGCCATGTAGGGTCATCAGTGCCACACAGGCACCACGCCAGTGGAGGATGTCAATAGTGGAGGGGACCCTGTACCATGGAGACAGAGCTGCACAGGACATCTCTGTACTTTCCAATTAACATTGTTATGAACCTAAACATATTCTAACAAATAAAGCCTATTATAATAAATTAATGGATGGGCTAACCTCTGTGCTGGGTGAAACAAACACAGCAAATAAAATAATAAGAACATATTCCTGAGGATTTCACGCAGAAAAAAACAGAGAAGCGAAGAGATTAGAAACTTGAGACAGCAGGTAAGAGAGATGGGAGATACACTTTAGAGGCTCCAACATATGTTTAGTTAAGGGCCTCAGAAGAACAGAAAACATTAACTGAAGTGTAACGCGTGAATTGGTAATGGCTAACGAGGGTGCTGAATTTAACAAAGAACAGGTTCTCAGAACAAAGGAAATTATAGAAATTAATCAGACTTTAAAAATTAATCCGCACCCGGACTGTGCACAGTAAAACCAAAGAGCATCGATTGGATGTGAATGTTGGGGAGAAAATTCCAGAAATTCCTGCAGAGAAAGGCTGATTCCACAAGGGAATGACAGACGACCTGATGGTGGACTTCTCGCTAGCAAAATAGATGCTAGAATACAATGGAATAGTAGTCCTAAGTTATTTTTTAAAAAATCAAAATGAAGATATTGAGGGGAAAAATTAATGTCAATATACAAATAATTATTTCAACAATCTTTTATAATTTTAGTATCCTCAAATCTAGACTATTGACACAGGAAGAGAGACGGGGACATGTGGCTGGAGCAGGAAACTGAGAAACAGAGTTACACGTCTGTAGAAACTTGGTGTGTGCAGGAAGAACTACAAATTCGTGTGCAAAGAATGGATTTTTATTAATACTTGATGCCAGGACTATTGTTCTTCCCTGTGGAAAAGAATGAGCCTAAAACCTCACCTCGCCCAACATCCAGGATTAAAATCCAGGTGGCTTGAAGATGTACAATTTTTAAAGCAGAATTATTTTAAAACTCCTAGAAGAAAACTCAGGCGATTTTTATGATCTCAAAGCATGAAAAGATTTCTTCCACAAAGCATAAAAACTGAATTATAAAATGGAAAAAATCAGTAGATCTGATGACATTAAAATTAAAGTGTGCTGTACAAGAACATCATGAGAATAGTTAATAAGATTTCATTGATGATTTTTTTCTACTATACTGCTCTAATGAACATCCACGTTCACATAGTTTTGTGTAAGTATTTTACAAATTTTTTAAAGTGAAATAGCGATATTGAAGAATAGGTACACCTCAATATTTGATAGCTCTTTCTCCTTTTTATCAATTTGTATTAACATTAGTACTGTTTGGAAGTGTTTTTCCTCATATTCAGTTTAACATCGATCATTGTAACTCTTATTTTTTTGTGTGTCTACGATATTTATCTTATTTCTAGAATTGCTTTCAGTGATGCTACTATAAATATCCTTGTACCTATATGTTTATGAACTTACAAACCTCCTATACAGTATGTTTAAGGCTGTATATTAAATAGTCTTAGATATGAAGTTGGTGAATGGAAAATGGGTATATTTTAATTATTGTTGAATTTATGTAAAAAAAAATAGTAACTGTGTTTCCACCCACAGTTCATGAGATTGGAGGTTTCTTGATATCCTGACCAATAAAATCCTGACTCTAAAGTTCCTCATTTCTTTCCCTCTGACAAATGAAGAACATTATAAACAACTTTAAAGTCTGGATTTCTTTCAGTATGAGTGAGGGTGAACGTCTTCGCACTGACTGAAGCTGCTTGGATTTCCTTTCCTACCAATTGCCTATTAGTGTCCTTTTCCTATGTTATGGTTTTGATCATTAATGTCCCCTGTAAATCTCATGGATTAGGCAGTATATGACTGTCCAGATGGAACGCATAGATTAGGAAAGCCATAACCTCATCAGTGAATCAGTGCATTTAATGAATTAATAATTTGACTGGACTACCAGGTGGAAACTGTAGGCAGATGGGGCATGGCTGGGGGAAGTGGGTTTGTCAGGCTGCATTTGTCCCTCCCTCCTCTCTCTCTCTCTCTCTCTCTCTCTCTCTCTCTCTCTCTCTCTCTCTCTCTCTCTCCTCTGTGGCTACCATAAGCTGAGACACTTTCCTGCACCATTCCCCTTCCACCATGACATTCTGCCTCATCTCGGGCCCCAGAGCAATGGAATTAGCCAACCATGGACTGAATCTCCCAAACCTTAAACCTCAAACTTGTCTTTCTCTCCGTTGTTCCTGTGGGTAATCTGGTCACCGCAATGAAAAGGTGAGTCTGTTTCTTGACCATGTTAATGAATTCATTCCACAATATTTACTGAGCAGTTTCTGCCTGTCACACTGTCCTAGATTTTGGAGAAACAATGTTAGACAAAGGCTGAAAGGTCCTCTGGGTCATCGAACTTAAGGCAAAGTGAGAAGAGTCGACAAGAAATAAACAGATAAAACCTAGCCAGTGTAATAAGGAAAACACAACAAGTGGAAGACCAAAGGGGAGTGGTGGAGAGGTGAACAGCAGAGATGTTCTTGTTGAAACTAGTCTTCCTCTTCTTCCTTCTTATTATTGTAATAAATATATCCTTTCTGTATACAGCATTTTTAATTATGCTTGATAATCCTAATTACCACAGAAGTTTAGCTTCCATTCTCAATTAAAATCACATAAAGATTCTTTTTGGCCACAGACTTTGCATTTCTGAGTCGTTAATTTTCAATGTTTTGCTGTTGCTAGGTTTTGTCATTCTGTGTTTTTCCTGGTCAAAGATCTGCGTGTAGTCTGTCTTAAGTCATTCTTCATCAGGGAAAGGCAGGCTCCTAAAGGGCAACCTAGCTCAGCGCAGGACTCTAGCGTGGGGGATTCCCTCCCTCCCCACCTGTGGTTATTCTGTGTGGGCTGATCACTCAGCAAACACTCTCAGCCCCAATTTTGTCCAAATTAGAGTCTTTTATTTAGCCAGCTGGGTCTGCTCCCTGCAGGACCCAAATTGTCTCTGCCAGGTCCGAGTTGTGTGGGGTTTATAAGGGAAAAAAAAATCACACCCTCAAAAATGTAGGTGCAGGTAAGCGAGCAGGATACAAGGGCTGAGACAGCAGTCAGCTGAGCAGACACAGCGGCCACATCCTGGGTTCCAGCACCTTTGTGGGCACATGAAGTACAGAAAAACAATTGTTTACACCTTAGAAACAGCTTAACATTGTTTATAACACTTATCACCTAATCCTATTAGCCTACTTATTAAAACTTCATAACCTATAATCTATAATTTGTAGTCTATATTGATTCAGCTCAGACCACAGCCATTCCAGTGTCTTCCACCCCTGGGGTCTTCCGTCACCTGGTCTGACTTGGTCCCCGTAAGCAGGCCTTAGCCAGCTTTCACACTGGATGTTTGTAGGCTTCTTCCAACACTCTTGAGGTCCCAGAGCTGTGACCAGGAGGTGAATCAGTTGCAGTATCTTTCTGTTTACATTTTTCCTGGAACATCATTTGTCCCTTCAGTACTGAGATTCAGACATTGTCGTTTAGAATAAGTTTAACCTTTTCAATCTTATTGTGTTCTGAGCTTCACATTTTTATTCAATTTTGCTCCTTAAAATGAGGTTTAATTTACGGAATGTTTTATTTTTCTCTTCCATTTCCTTTCTTAACTCTTCCAATTGACTTCTTCTTTGACTTTCCTGGAATGATTAGATCTCTGTCGATTAGCTTGCCTCTCCTAGGCTGTATTTCTTTAATTCCTCTCAAATCATGGATGTATTTAGAACTTTCCTTTATTTGAGGCCAAATTCGTCTTCTGCTTGGTATTTACTCTTTGGCCTTATATTTTAATTCATGCATTTCCATTTTAAGAGTAGTTCCTAAGACCCATCAATCATTCTTTCTATCTTTTTTTTTCTTATTTCTGTTTTTAAAAATACTTTAGAGAGGAGGAGAATATGAATTGCAACAGTGACCACTTTCTTTTTTAAAACAGTAAATATTTAAATTGTAGGTTGTGATGAGTTTGAACATATGCATACACCCAGGGTGTGATTGCCACATCCAGGTACTAAACATATCCATCATCTGAAAAAAACTTCCTTGATGTTCTTTTGTGGGTTGGTTTTTGTTTTTTGCTCTATGTCTTGTTTTTCTTGGTAAGAAAAACTGAACCTCAGATCTATCTTCTTAATATATTTTAAGGAGCCCAATATAATACTGTTAACTGTGGGTGCAAGGTTGTGCAGCAGATCTCTAGACCTTATTCTTGTGTTTCTGAAGCTTCATACCCACTGAACAACAGTCCCCAGCACATCTTGGCAATCACCATTCTTTTCTCTGCTGCTGTGAACCTGACTGACCTAGATACCACCTGTAAGTGCAATCATGCAGGTTTTGTCCTTTAATGACTGCCTTATTTCACTTACTATAATGTTGCCTAGATTCGCTCATGTCATCCCAATCGAACAGTGTTATACTGGAAAAGAAAATGTATTTTCTGCTTGTGGAGGCCAAAATTATACACACGCTTATATACCTACCCCTTGGACCTTATGTATTACATCTTTGTTTCATGTAACATTAGCTCCCTCTGCTATAGTTTGGGTGTGGCTTGACTGTGTCCCCCAAAGGTTCATGTGATGGAAGTGTTTTAAAGCCAAAATAGACTGTCTTCTCTCTGTCGTTTTGTAAAAGGTGGGTTGACTGGTGTGCAAGACTAAGCCAACTCCCTGGTTCTCTTGAATCAATCATGAATCAATTTGCTGATAATCACGGAATAACCTATTCTTCAATCTTCTACCAGCTGTCCCCTGCCAACCAATCCAGAAATTTTCCAAACAAGTGACAAGGATCAGACTACACTTCTGCTTGATCCCTTTAAAGTTCCCCATGCTAGAGCACATTGCAGGGCCTCCCTTAGCCTTGTGCCCAAATCACAACTCCTATTTGCAAATAAAAATTCCTATTCTTGAGTAATCGCTTCTTTTGCTTATGTTAGCACCTGGTTCTCTCATTGACAGAATTTTGGTCCCCAGCATGCTGGTGTTGAGATGGGGAGCCCTCGAGATATGGGATCTGGCCAGGTCATGGGGGCATTCCACAGAAAAGGATGAATGTGATTCTCAAGGGTCACTAGTTAGTGCCCACTAGAGACAGTTATCATGAAAGGGGCAGGCTCGGCCCTGAGCCTCTCTGCCTTCCTGCCTCACCTCGAGCTGCCTCCCTCCCCTGTGTGGTCCACCATGATGCCAGCCCCCAGGCCTTGCTGGAGCAGAAGGCCCTGACGGAGCCATCTTTCAGCAGCTTGTTTTAGGCAAATCTCTCATAAAAAGCATACATTTGAATTTATTTTTAACAGTTTGCTTGTCTGTATTAGCAGTTGCATTAGATCTTATATTTCTTATTTGTATTCTGTGCTTTTGAAAATTCTTGTTTCCCTCCTTTTCCCACCCCCTTCGTTTTTGGATTATGATGTCTTACTTTTAGATTCTCCAACACTTAGGAAATTAGACCCTATTTTATTTTCTTTGGTGCTCCGTTTGTCTGTTTGTTTTGAGAAGGTGCCTTGCAGTGTTGTCCAGGCTGGTCTTGAACTCCGGGACTCAGGTGATCCTTCCACCTCAGTCTTCTGAGTGCTGGGATCAAGGTGTGTGCCACCAGGCCCAGCTGATGCTTGACTTCTTTCAAAAGTATTCTTTAACCTATTTTCACCTGATTACCAGAGTTTAAGGTGTGGATTTTTCACGTCTCTGGTGGTACAGAGTCGAGTCACACCATTTGTGTTTTCATACATGTACTTAGGGTAATGAGGTCCACTGCTTGATAAGGATTCACCTTGAATTTGGGATAAGTTGTTTACTACACTTTTTGAACGTGCTCTTAAAAATTCCCAAGGACATCTTTCAGCCTTTCATAATAAAACAGACTGATGTTTAGAGTTCATTCAGACATGCTCTGTGCGCTGGTACATTTGAAGTTCTGAGCTACCTCAATGAACGAGGCATCGGAAAAAGAACCAGTTATCCTGGAGTTCACCCAAACAGCAGGGACAAGGGAAAAAATATCAGCATTTAAATACTGTAAAATATGGCCTGGGGCTGTGGCTCAGTGGCAGAGCACTTGCCTCACACATGTGAAACCCTGAGTTCAATCCTCAGCACCACATAAAAATAAATGAAAAAAAAAAATAAAGATATTGTCCATCTATAACTAAAAAAAAAATACTGTAAAATATGACTTGGAGAAATCGTAAATCTCTATTACTGTTTTTGTCTACTTATATTTTCATTTCAACATTTCTTTTTTGAAAATATTTTTGACATTTGTGTGGAACAATAAAACCAGACTGAAAAATTACATTTAGACTTATTCCTATCTTGACTAGTCTTAATGCTCATGATATATTCCTGATATATAATGATTTTCCCATCCAGAAATCTAAAACTTTACATAATTGCTGAAAGCACAAATAAAGTCTAAGAGTTTGTTTTCATGGACATATTTCCTAAGCTTTTGCATTTCTGAAAATGATCTGCTAACTTTGTGTATAAAAGAACCAAAATTGCTGGATCATGTTTTCTTCTATTAAGTATAGTGTCCCTGGTTTAATTCCTAGGTCCTTGATCCACTTTGAGTTGAGTTTTGTGCATGGTGAGAGATAGGGGCTTAATTTCACTTTGTTGCAAATGGATTTCCAGTTTTACCAACACCATTTGTTGAAGAGGCTATCTTTTCTCCAATACATGTTTTTGGCACCTTTGTCTAATATAAGATAACTATATTTATGTGGGTTTCTCTCTGTGTCCTCTATACCATTGGTCTACAAGTCTATTTTGGTGCCAATATCATGACATTTTTGTTACCATTGTTCTGTAGTATAGTTAAGGTCTGGTATAGGGATGCCACCTGCTTCACACTTCTTGCTAAGGACTGTTTTATCTATTCTGAGTCTCTTATTTTTCCAGATGAATTTCATTATAACAGCACAATTCACAATAGCTAAATTGCGGAACCAACCTAGATACCCTTCAGTAGATGAATTGATAAAGAAAATGTGGCATATATACACAATGGAATTTTACCCAACATTAAAAGAGGATAAAATCATGGCAAATGGTAAATGGGTGGAGTTGGAGAATATAATGCTAAGCAAAGCAAGTCAATCCCAAAAAAACAAATGCCAAATGTTTTCTCTGATATAGGGATGCTCATTCATAATGGGGATGGGGGGCAGAGCATGGGAGGAACAAAGGAATTCTAGATAGAGTAAACGGGAGGAAGGGGAAGGGAGGGGGCATAGGTGTTGGAAAGACAGTAGAATGACACGGACATCGTTATGCTAAGTAAATGTATGAAAACACAAATGGTGTGACACTACTTTGTGTACAACCAGAGACATGAAAAATTGTGCTCTGTATGTATAATATGAATTTATTTGCAATCTGCTCTCATATATAACAAATTAGAATAAATAAAATATAAAAAATACTGGATCACATATTTGTCCTTTAAAAGCCTATACAATCATCTCCTTGCTTTCTGACATTTTATTTGCATCAGGAGAAGACTGAAGACAGGAAGATTTTTTTCCCTCTTTGTAAATTACCTACTTTTTCTGCCTAGAAGCTCCCAGAAACTTTTCTGTTGGGTGTGTAGATAGATTAATTCTTTTAATGATTTTAGTAAGTAAAATATTAAAGGCATCAGGGTTAGAATGCAGGCTTCTGTCTACCTTATGGAATAGGAAATCTGCTTGCCTCTCGGAAGGTACAGATCCCTGGCTTTAACTGAAGAGACAGGTTGTAGATGCACAGGCAATTTTCCTACTTTTTTGTTATAGTTTGTTTCATTAAGAGAACATGGAGAGTGGGCCATTAGCCTTAGGAAGCTTTTTCCAATTGCCTTCTAATTTATATGGAAATTTCCTCAAATTGTGGCAGTTGTCTGTGGATTTTATATTGTAGTGAGAGTATAAACTTTGGTCTTCTGGCTTTCCTCTGAAAGAATATGCTGAAAAGCTTGTGAAATTTGGTGGGCTGTTAGGTGGATGTCAATCCAAGGAAGAAATCCGTAGTGTTGCTATTTGTTGACCTTTTCATACATTTTTTTTAAAAAAATGTAGTATTAAAAAATGTAGTATTTAGATATACATGACAGTAGAGCGTGTTTTGACATATGTACATACATGGAGTACAACTCAATCCAACTAGGATCCCATTCTTGTGGTGTCCCTGATGTGGTTGTCCCTGATGTGGAGTTCATATGTGAACACAGGAGAGTGGTGTCGGATGCATTCTACTGTTTTTCCTGTTTCCATTCCTCTCTCTCTTCCTTTCATCCCCTTTTGTCTTATTCAATGAGGTTCTATTCTGCCCTCCTTATCCTCTCTTGTTGCAGGTCAGCAACCACATATCAGAGAGAATATTTGGCCTTTGTTTTTTGGGGACGGCTTATTTCACTTAGTATGATATTTTCCATCATGATAAGTTCCACTGCTGACTGGTCAATGCCATAATTTCATTCTTCTTTATGGATGAGTAATATTCCATTGTTTACACACAATTTTATTTTATTTTTATTTATTTATTTATTTTTTAATTTGTTTTAATTACTTACACATGACAGTACAATGACCTTGAGATTTCATACATTTGAATCAGATGGGATATAATTTCTCCTTTTTCTGAGTATACAGGTTGCCGAATCACATTGGTCGTGCAGTCACGTATATACCCACAGTAATAATAATGTCTGTTTCATTCTACTATCCTTCCTATCTCCCCAACCCCTCCCCGCCCCTCCCATCACTTCTCTCTACCTAATCTAGGGTAACGCTATTCTTTTTTTCTCACATCTTCATACATGTATTTCGTATAACAATGAGGGTCTCCTTCCACCATCCATGCAATTCCCCTTCTCCCTCCTTTTCCCTCCCACCCCTCTTCCCTATGTAGAGGTAACCTTCTTCCCATGCTCTTCTTCTCTTCCCCATTTTGAGTCACCCCCCCCTTATACATACAATTTTACACAATTTTGAAAAAGGAAAAGCATCTCCAAGTTACAAAGGATGCGTACCACTCTTCAAAATGAGAGGTTCAGTCTTTTTACAAACAGCTACATTATTCAGGACTTTTAGTTGTTCTACTTACTGGGTTAAACATTTAATGACTCAAAAGAAAAAAGAAGGGAAGGAGGAGGACAAGAAGGAAGAGAAAGAAGGAGGGGAGAGGGAGGAGAGGGAGGAGAAGGAGGAGAAGGATCATTGGCTCATACAGTTAAAATGCCCAGAGATGAAAATAACTGCGTTGCCGTCTCCAGCTGTCAGAAAACCCACAGCACCCAGTAGTACCAATTCACAGGCTCCTCCTTCCAGAGTGTCTTGGTGCCTTGGCAGACTGCGAGCTGCGTGTCCTGTGGCCATCTCAGGGAGTGAGAGTCCCCTCACTAATTGTCTCCGTTTGCACCCCCATTTCCCTCAGTCAGCCTAAAGGCACATGAAGTAATACCACAAATACTAATCTCACCTTCTAGGATTTTTCAGAATGTCTATTTTTTAATTAATTATTATTTTAAATTTGTATGTGACAGTGGAATGCATGACAATTCTTATTACACATATTCAGCACAATTTTTCATATCTCTGGTTGTATACAAAGTATATTCACACCAATTCATGCCTTTATACATGTACTTTGGATAATAATAATCATCACATTCCACCATCATTTCTAACCCCCTCCCTTCCCCTCCCACCCCTCTGCCCTATCTAGAGTTTGTCTATTCCTCCCATGTTCCCTCTCCCTCCCCCACTATGAATCAGCCTCCTTATATCAGAAAAAAATTGGCATTTGGGAAAGCAGTATGGAGATTTCTTAGAAAATTGAGAATGGAACCACCATCTGACCCAGCTATCCCTCTCCTGGATCTATACCCAAAGGACTTAAAAACAGCATACTACAGGGACACAGCCACCTCAATGTTTATAGCAGCACAATTCACAATAGCTAAACTGTGGAACCAACGGAGATGCCTTTCAATAGATGAATGGACAGAATGTCTATTTTTAAGAGCCACAATAAGACACCACTTCTTATCTACTAGGAAGGCTATAACCTAAAGATGGATAATAGCCATGTTAGCAAGGATGTGGGAAAATTAGGACCATCACACATTGTTGATGGGAAAACAAAATGACACAGTTACTTGCAAAATAGTTTGTCAGTTCCTCAAAAAGGTAAACGTTGAATTACCATAGGACCATGCAGTTCCACTCCTACATAAAGAGCTAAAACTTTGGAAAACATATGTCCTTGTGAGAATTTGTACACAAATGTTCATAGTGGTATTATTAACCATGGCCAAAAGGTGGAAACAACCCAAATGTCCACAAGGAGATGGGTGGATAAATATAATGAATGCTATTCAATTATAAGAAGAAATGAAGTACCAATAGTTGCTATAGCATGGATGAAGTGTGACAGTGAAGCCCAAAGTCCAGGTATTGTTTGATTCCATTTGTATGAAGTATCCAGAAGGTGCAAATCCATAGAGCTAAAAGTAGATTAGTGCTTTCCAGAATCAGGGAAAGGGAAGCTCAGAAGTGACTCTTCTTGGATGGACACAGGCTCTCCTTTTATCTTCTGGGACTAACTAATGATGATGGTGTTGCAACTTTGTTGATGAACTAAAAGCTGCTCAGCTGTCCACTTTTAAAGTGTGAATCTGTGACATATGAATTATATCTCAACAAAAAATAATTCTTTAAGACTATAAGATGGATCCAGAAAGAAGGTTTTGTTATTTCATTTTTTAAATCAGCACTTATAAACAGAGCCATTGTGTGTTCAGGGAATTCTCTAGAAACCTAACAGCAGGGGATATGAAATGCCTTCCTTGCTCTAGGCCCAAGGCACAAATTGTCAGAGCGGCTCAACCCCCTTTGTTTGTCCTTAACTGCCTTTCTGTGTACAGCCAGAATAATTTATATCTGAAAGCATTAAGTGTGATTGATGATAAACATTAATACAGAAAAAGAATCCAAATGCTGATGAATTAAGTGGCATTTAATGTCTGGAAGAATTTTAGGTCAAGTACAATTTACCAAACACCGAAATCAGTGTTCTTCATGTGAAATTTTCTTACTAACCAGGGTATAATCTTAAAAATTGCTTTTGAAAACTGTAAAAGCACATTTTATATATGTAAATGATACAAGAAGGGCCAATTTAGGCAGACATTCAGAGCTCTTATTTTTCAAAGAACAATATGAAACAAAATATTTAAGGAGTTGTTTTTTGACTTTTAAAAATATTTTTATTGTAAAATGAACACAAATGCAGAAAAACTTACCAAATAAATACATAGCCTAAGTGTATAGCATAAAAGAGATAAGACACACTTCATGGACAGCCCCAGGTAAGACCTGAGGTGCGTCTCCAACACAATCCACTCCCTTCCCCTAGGAGGATGTGTGGGGTGTGTGGTGTATGGTGTGTGTGTGTGTGTGTGTGTGTGTGTGCGCGCGCGTGCTCTGGTTCTATTTATCTGAGGAACCCAGAATAATACAAAAGCAGGAAAACTAAATAACACCAATAGAAATTGTCACTATGGTAATTAACATTGATAAAGCATTCTCGCCATGCTGTATTCAACCTTGCATTGTAGGTAGGATCATTATTCCCATTTTACACGTGAGGAAAGAGAGGTTTTGAGAGATGAGGTCACTTGCCCAAGGTCACAAATCAGGAGGCAGGATTTTGCTCCAGGAAACAACTACCGACTCCATGGTCTTGGTCACCGAGTCCGGCTTGCTCTTCTCCCTCCAGCAGACAGCTGGCCAAGTTCTGGAGAACCCCTGCTTCTTAAGTGCTGCTCCTACCTGACTCTTCTCACATTTGAATTGAGTCCTTTCTCATAAGCTGCTTCCGTCCTTATGTGTGCACACTGCACCTGCACATCAGGAGCACACAGGCGTGCACACACACCACTGCTGGAGTCCTCTCCATTAGACCAAGCAAGTACACATCTTTTTCCTTCCCTAACTAGTGAGGAATCCTGGGTTTCCAACCACTGGAATGTGGGAGGTTTAACCAGCCCAGCCCTGCCCTGGTCTCCCCGGGTCTCCTTGCAGCGCTGCCTGGTCCCTGCTGCTTGGTGTGCACAGTGGCTCCCAAGCCCAGCTCTGCTCTCATTTTGCTGCCAGTATCCCCGCCTCTCTCGCCCTGCCTCCCTGAAAGGCTTCGTCATTTGCAGTCCTTGGTTCACTTCCTCACAAATGATTTAAAGCCAAATCAAGAATAGATTTTTTTTTCTTCATTTAAAGTCCACAAATCAGAACAAGTTCCAAGGACGATCTTTTTTATACAGTCCTGCCTTGCCCTACAATAGAGACTGTGAGTCAGCAATTCTGTGCAAACATCAGATCATTCGCAAACCTAGATGGTGAAGCCCACTGAACTCTGAGACTACCTGGTAGTTACTGCTGTCTATGCAGCCTGTCACTGTCTAAAACAGCCTTGTGTGATCTGTGACTGCATTTGTGAATATCTAGTCTCTATCAGTTCACAAGACAGCAACAGCTTAAAAAAAAAATTAACTCTCTGCTTTCAGGTCATGCTCTCAGAATAACAAATTGAATGCAATTCGCTGAAATATACCTTTATTTGTTCATTGTATTTTTCTTCACGTGACACAAGTGAATCTTACTTTTTAAAGATCACTGTGTAAATAAGAAGCCAGTTGACACATACTCAGACAAATCCTGCAAGTAGAACAAAGGTAAATTGCAATTAGCTGTTTTGCAAGCACCCTGCTCAGAAAGCCTAGTGTTTATTTCAGCTTTGCGCACACTGTACAAAGACACAGTCTATCTGAAACGACACCTGTTTGGAGACCATAATTATAGCAATGTTGCTCTTCATTCTTTTATTTGCTAAGCTTAGCTGAAAACTGAAGCTGTAGAGTCAGAATCTGCCAGTTTATTCTATGAATTTATCCCAGTTTTGAATAAAATGACAAAACAGTAATGCTTTAAAAAAGTAATGAAATGACTGTATTTTCCATCCCTTTGGGGTTTGATGTTTTTTAAGAGAGAAAGCAGAAAATGGGGGGGGGCTCTTTTCCTCCCCTTGGGTTTTTATTACCACTCAAGGGAGCTGGTTGGGTTATGCCTTTGGTTCCTCTTGATGTTTTTCTGGTTATAATTACGGATGGATGAGCCTTAGTTTGGCTGCTTTTGTATATTTCACACACTCTTAAAATATTCTGGGTTCAGAGAAACTCAATCTACCTCGTCCTTTTCATTCTTAAGTGGTCGTGTAAACATTTACATTATTTTCAGATTCATTTATACTTCTCTCATCTAGACTTTTCACAGCTTGACTCTATAAAATAAAGTAAAATAAAACCAGGCACGCTTGTCTATAAAAGCCACTGGATTCCAGAACGTCACTGCAGATTCTACCAGATGCTTTCTTCTTAGAAGCGATGAAGTCATGATTTACCAAATATGACTGAATTTTAAAATCCGCTGGGATTCCATTGCATCTGAAATTCACTGAGCCACCGACCCCTGGGGGTGTCCCTAGCCTACATCTCCAGGTTTCCCACTTATTTTTGCTCCCAGGATAATGGAAGGGTGGAAGCCCAGTGCATTCAAAATCATCATCTTCCCTTCCAGAGGTTTTTTTTCTTTTAAGTTCACTTTCTCAGGAAATGGTCCTGCCCTTCACTGCTCTACCTCAGACCTGGGAGGCATCCTCCACCCTTGCTTCTCATTCACTACCCCCCCCCACAAGCCTGCTCACTCCACCTCCTGGCTTCCTAACTTTTCCATGCACAGCACCTCTCTCAGCCTGGGCAACATTACTTCTTGTTCGTATTTGCCCAAGAGCCTCTCCTGAAGCTAAATGATCTTCCATTGCTCACTTGAAGCCAGAGAGAACTTGTAAAGGCAAAACTAGATCACTTGAATCCCCTTCTCCAAATCTCTCTATCACCTTCCATCCCTTTCATTCTACATCTTCAAGTTCAAGTGCTTAGTAGATTTTACCAAACACCACTTCACTCCTCCACTCCTCCTTGCCTCTCACCACTGGAGGCCAACCGCTTCCTCGTGTGGGACATTTCGCTCCTCTAGGACTTTGATTAGCTGCTCCTGGCACGGTAACACCTCACCCTATCTACAGGGTCTTTCTCTGGAGAAGTCCTACTTAGAACTTGGCCTCAAGGTCGTTTGCTCCAGGACACCTTCTTTGGCCAGGGTAATTATTACTACAAGGTACTGGCTCGCAAAGCACCTCTGTCTGCTCCCCCTTGGTGCTGGACTTGGTTGCTTGTCTCCTTAGGTAGAATTTCAGTTCTAGGAGGACAGTGACGGTTAAATTTTGGAAGCTGCCCTGATGTGAAACCAAAAAGGTCAATACTGTATTCATCTCCACTTGCTCTATTTGTATCCAGCCAGTCCAAAGCTGGGCACCTAGAAGGCAATCAGTAATTAGTTGTTAAATGAATATTAAGTGATTGAATTCCCATGATTTAAAATATATTAGCATTCTTTCTTCTTTCTGACTTAACAGACTTAACACTTGCTCTGAAGGATTCTATCTGCTTATTACCATAGAAAATGGACTTAGCACTTTGCTTTCAACAAGGCCTGATGCTCACTTGTGGAATGGGCTTTGGATAGGGCAGCTTATAATGTGGGAGATGGAGAGTTATCTGAACTGGGAAGGAAAACTGAAACCAAATGTAACTTGTAATACATGTGGAGGCCGCAGGAGATGATTGCTGTCTGAGGGGTGTGTGCGTGTGTGTGTACAAGCATGTGTGCACATGTATACATGTGTGTGCATGTAGCTCCACCTCCTGAGTGCCATTTTCTATGTTCTTCTAGTGTTTCAGCATGGATACAACTGCACATGGCCAATGCAGAACTGAAGAGAAGGCTCAAACTCCTCCTAATATGTCACTCCTATCGGGCCAAATTCCCATTTTCAAAACAAGCGTGATAGCAACCTGACTGTAGGTTAAATTTCAGAAGCTGTCCTGATGTGAAAAAACTGAGGCATAGAAAATTGGACTAATTTACTAAAGACACACATTTACAACCAACAAAGTTCAGATTAGAAAACAGGCAACTCTTTCCTTTTCCTGGTTCCTAACCCCTATGCCCTATCACTAGTCCAATAGTCTCTATTGGAACTTCTGACTCACTGGTATCAGACAGTGTGAGTCAAACCCAGCTGATTTCTGGACAACTCACACCCCAGTGGAGAAGGAGCAATTCACCAACCACTTGCTCTCTACATGCGTCGGGGCCTGAGGTGTGTGGTCCACTCACGGGTGATGAACGCAGAGAAAAAGAATAGGTTTTGAGTAAGACAGGTGTGAACTGTTGGTTCTTTTGACTTATCGTCTTTGAATCCAGGGTAAGTCAACTTCAATTAGTCTATTTTCTTATCTGTAAAATGGGGATGTTAATTCAAAGAAAGTGTTTGATGTAGCGGAAGAGATAGGTGAGTAAAAAGACTAGTAAGATTTCCCTAGTCCCCTTCAACATATATAAGTAGCTAAAATCCCACAAGTAATGATTCAGGCTAACTACTGCACTCTTCAAATGTAAACACGACTTACCAAGTCTCTGGAAACTTTCATTAAATAAAATGTTCAGGCTACTTTCTTCCAAGAGAAGGTAGTATAAAAGTCTAATTGGCTTAGAAGGAAGACTGCAATAAACAAGAATAAATGCAGGAAAGTGACCAAAACTTGGTCCTTCAGAATTCTGCTCAGACCTGGTTGGATCTATAGTTTTCAGCCTGGTATATCATGACCCCTCACCCTTTCTCTGGCCTTAACTTTTGATGCTAGGGAAGCTTCCATTTAAAAAAAAAAGCTGAAGGAATATAGAGGGTGAAAATATAACGGCAGCACATTATGTTCCACAAGGACTCAACCTTTAAACAGTTCCTTTAAACATCAGTTTCTTCATTCTCTTCTGACAAAACTGGCGAATAGGTTGTCATCATTCCCACTTGGCAGAGGAGCAACCTGAAAGGCAAAGGTAAAGGTCATGGGTTTTTGAAGAATTTGGAGTTAGTTAGTGGGAGTTAGCAGGACCAGAATCTAGATCTCCTGTCTCGAGTTCCAATAGCACCATCAATTATTCTATAGTCATTTCATAAAAGAAAGATAATCTACTAAATCATTCATTGGTTCAAACTCCTTAATGATTAAAATACACAATACTGTAGTGGCTATGGTGACCCAAAGGGGACTTGGCAGGGCCAGCTCTGGAAGGCACTGCGGAAAGAGGCTCCTTCCTTCCCAGATCAGTGGAGAATGAAGAAGCCGAAGCAGGAAGAGCAGAGTGTGTTGGGTTAACGGTGACTACTTTACTCATTACTGTAAAGAAGTACCTGAGGCAGGCTGACTTTATAAAGGAAAGAGGGTTTTTTTAGCTCAAAATTTTGGAGGCTGAAAACCAGAACAGCAAAACACTGGCCCCAGGTGAGGGCCCCGTGGTCAGTGATGGGAACACTGTAGGAAGAGGTTATACCTGGACACAGGAAGCCACAGAGAAGCTGAGGTCCCACAAGGGTGCATCTTCAGTTGACCTCCAGACCTACACTAAGCCCCATCTTTAAAGGGAGCCACTTCCCAACACCCCTGCATTGAAGACCTGGTCCCCAACATATGGATATTTAAAGGCCCCCCACAAACCATATCCAAACCACAGCAATAACCCTGCACAAAAGTTGATTATCTGGATAAACTGAGACAATGGCCCAGGTCAGAAGGAGTCAGGTTGCAGGGAGGTCACACTGGAGGAGCCAGGCTTGGGGGATGACTAGGGGAAAGAGTAGAAGGTGCAGCAGGATCCCTGGTCCTATGGCAGAAGAGAGAGTCACAGAACTTGGACACAGGATTAAGAGCAAAGCAGGTTGACACGATGTTGAGTTCCAAGCAGCCCTTAATGCAGGACAAGTCCTCAGGTGGCCTGGGTGACCCAGCACTTTCGCAGTTCTCAGAATAGCTGTAAAATGTGCTGGAACGCGGCATCCTGCACCGAGGAGGGATGACCAGAGTGGTTGGGGCTTGCTCCCTTCCTCCCAGAAGCGCTGCCTCTTCAGTGCCACAGCCCAGCACATTCGGCTGCCCTCGGGCATCAGACCCAGGGTGGACGCTTCCCAGGGCCCCTTGGCTGCAGTGCAAGTGTGACATGCACAGCTCTTCTGAGCCTTGGAGAGCAGCTCAGCATGAATCCTGGGCCTCTAATGTCCTTCTAATGCCCAACTGAGAGAAATAAAGCTGTCTCCCTCCACTCACTGGGTGAATGAATGTTCTTTCTTGCCAGACTTGCACAAGCCTGGAGCTCACAGCCCAGGAAGCGCCTGTCTGCAGAGGTAGCAGAGGTAGCAGTGGTAACAGTGCAAAGGCAGACGGCTTCCCACATAGGGGCTGTTCATTCTCCCCTGGAAAAGGATTAAACTGATCTAGTTCTATGGTTCTCTGCATTGAAAAATCACCTGTACTTTATAAGGCAAAATACCTAGGGAACTTATACAATAAAAATGTAATATTCGATCCCCACTCCCCAGAAGTGGTAATTTAACTAGTGGCAGCTAGACATGGGTTTTGTTGTTTGTTTGTTTGTTTGGTTTGGGTTTTAGCATCTGAATGTGCAGCCAGGGTTGGGGACCTCCCACTCCCTAGCAAGGCTAAACCTGCAGGTGGGAAGCAGACCTGAGCCCCTGAGCAGTGTGACAGCCCAGCAAGTTCCAATGTCGATGACTTCCACTAGCATTTAGACTTGGGGGCCCTGCTTTGCCTACCATCTCCCAAAGCCTCTGAGACTGGGATCAATTGGACCATACCAGCAAGGAATGTGTCAAAGTGCTGTCACATTGGAGACGGTTTGGAAGGTACTTTTATCACCCCTTAAATCAGATTTTATATTACAAAGTGACTTAAAACTGCACCAATTTGTGTTTGCAAATTTCAAAATATCCTTGTGTTAGAAAACCCACTAGGCATGTAAAGGTGGTGACAGGTGCATGGAAGGAATCTAATAAGACTGGTGACAGTGTCACCTTCACATTTTGAGTATAAAATAGAAAAAATTGATCAAAATGAGATAATTTCCTATGATGCTTTCCAATTTCAGATCAAAGTAAGCTCATGACCCCAGGCTAACGGGGGAACTGTCAAAGAATATGCTAGGTGCTACTATTCATTTTTCTGCTCAGCAAAATGAGGTGGGCAGAGAGCCAAGTTTTCCTGCATGTGTGTCATTAAAGACCAATTTCCTAACATTTCACGGGAAATGCCAGGTGGAATACAATTAGTGGCTTTGCTTTACTATTGGATTTTTACTATTGGTGGTGGATCTCTAAGAAGGGAAGACAATAATAAATTGTTTCCAGAATACTGTTCTTTCTCTCTGTCTCTGGATTTATGCTTTCAAAGTACACTTTTAGAAATCGCAGCCTAGAGAACAGGGACAATGAGAACCAATTAATTCCACTTTTCTACCAACTGCTTCTGTCCATCCACATGCTTGATGACACTCTGTGCTTTAGGTCATTTCCTTTGCCACCGTGTTCTGCACTTTAACTTTTCAACATCCCCTAATAACAAACTAATATACCCTTTAAAGGAAATGAGTAAGGGATTTATCCATGGGCAAAGAACACCTTCCCTGCTTCTGATGCAAATCACCGCACCCCTGTTCCACAGGGGTGGTGTGCCTCTGGTATCTGAGCCCATCATTAATGTTCTGTAAAGTAGGATACTTCCCATCTTTTAATGCGCAGTCTGTATGCTTCCTCTTAGCTTTCGAACAGGTGCAATGCAATGTAAATATCCCCCCGAATAGTAAAATGGAGAAATGAGTTTTCTATGAGCGTAAAAGGTAAATTGGGTAAATGGACTAGCCGAGCCTGGCAGCCAGGACATCAGTGAATCTTCTAGTTCCAAATAGAACAAATTAGTTCTAATCAGTTTATGGGCACCCAGCAGTCAGACATTTGCAAGGAAGAAAGGAACATTCTTTGCCCCTAGGGTGATACTTTTATGTGGTTGGCATTCACTGAACCAAAGCTTTTGTAGCTTTAATACAACCTGAAGCAAATTATTCTTCTCCATTCCATTTCGGTAGTACGAATCCTGAATTTAAAATTAGCATGGAAACGTACTTTCCAGTCGATAGCTTCCTGCTTCGGTGAGATAAAGCTCAAAGGCTTTGGTTCTGAATGCCACCCTCAGGGAGCAGTGATCATCTTCCTTGCCCTGCTGGGATTGTTGGGAGCCTCCAGACTATCGGGGAAAGAGATCACTTCCCTACTTTCAAGGGAAAGAGAATTCTAGAATAAGAAATGACCATTAAATAATGACCTGTGAATGTTCTCGTGGAAGTCAGAGGGCAGATTCCCCGGGAAGGGTGGCAGATCAGTACCCACAGACCCACTTTCCTCTCCTGTGGCCCTGCGGATGATGTGGGGTCTCCAAGGTACTGGAGTGACAATCCCTGCGGGCCTGAGCAAGGGACAGAAGTGTGGCCATCTTTTATTCCCAGGGGCTATGCAGAAGGCGCTGAAGCCTCTCGAGAAGCTATGAAAGAAGAACTAAGTGAATGTACAAACAGAAAGTAAGGAAATGGAAATAGCGTTGGTCAGTCCAAAAGCTCATTCTTTGAAAAAAGACCAAGGAAGCACAAACACAGTCTGCTAAAGCCTCTCAGAGAGGCCTCCTTTGAGGCTCTCTTTTCTTGAGGCTTTTTCCTTTGACTTTCCCAAAGTAAGTGCACCTGTCTCTCTCACCCTTATTCCTTTCCCTTGCTTTATTTTATTCACAGAATTAAAAATCTCACTGTCTATAGATTTGCTTGCTTTTCAATGGCCCCTTCCTCTCTTCTGCAATCTGATCTCCAAAATGGATGTGCTTTTTTTTTTTTCTGTTTTGCTCAAAAAGATACCCTCAGTGTCTTCTAATTGCCGTGTAGGGAATATAAAAGGAGATTAATAATTTCTGTTGACTAGATGGATGATAAAGAATAAAAATAAAGCAATAGAGGTACTAAATGGTAAACATGAGGAGTATCTTAAGACCACATGTTATGTTACTTTAAGTTAATAAGTCCAAAATAAAGATGATAATGCTAAACAAAATGGTAGAATGAAATGTGTGTGTGTAAATGTGTGTGTGTATATGTGTGTGTGTAATCTTGGATCTAGAGTTGGTCAAGTTCTGTGTAAAAATGATCCCAGAGAAAATAGAAAGGAAAATATGGGTAGTTTTGATCTTGAGAATGAGCATCACCTTTACAATAGTAGCTTTACCTCTTTGGCTTTATCATGAGAAAAATGTTAAGGAAATATTCCAAAACTTAGTAACAAGGATGTTGATAACAGTGTATATAATAGCCCTAAATTAGGAACACGCTAAAGATCTAACAAAGTTGAATTCATTAATGAAATCATGTTTTATCCATGTGGTTTAATCTAAATCAGTCATTCATACAGGTGACTTATGCAGTCATTGAGAACACTTGGACTAAGTGTTAGATACTGAGGAACTACTCTTCATTTTGTTACATTTATAATGCATTATGATTATGTTTTCTTTTGAAGTTCTTATTGGGTAGAGATACATTAAGAAATCAATGAAATGATACCATGCCTTGGTTTGGACATGATGCTTCCTCTCCTCCTCTGAAAAAGACTGTGGAAAAGATTTAAAAAAAAACAACAACAACCCTTGATTCTGGGGATCATTATTGTGTGACTCTGGGCAAATCCCTTAACTTCTCCATGCTACAGCTTCCATAGGACATGGGGATAATAATAGAATGGGCCTCTTCTATTGTGCAGAGGTTGAATAAGCAATCAGGTAAGGGGCCTTTGCTGCACCTGCCAGTTTCCTTCTAGCATCTAGAATAGTGCAGAGTCACAGCAGGTGCTCAGTGAAACCCTGGAGCACGTGGTCAGCATCGCCGCTTGGACTCTTGACAGTCTAGCTCTTTTCTTCCAACAGATGCCAGGATTTGGTGGTGCCCAGAGAGGAGAAGCCCTAGCCACAGGGAGAGAAACAGTGCCAACAGAAAGGGGGATTTAACTGGCGAGTGTGAGTATTTTGATAGAGGAGGGGGAAAAATGCCTCTTTTCAAAAGGATGCCTGTAATAGCAAGAGAATAGCTCTGGCTGCTGCCTGTAATAATCCACAAGGAAGTAACACCTGGGCAGGCAGTGGACAAGGCATGCAGAGGCTGACTGCAGAGCCTATGCTATTAGCTACCCCTAAGCTCCTTCTCTGAAGCCCCTACCTGTGGATTCCTGAAAATCATTTTTACTTAAGTAGGGTTCTTGACAAATGTAAAAGCAGACCCACGTGGGAATCAAAGTCTGATCTCTCTAGCTTGTAGGCATCGCTTGGCCCAGAGGTGAGCTCTAGTGCACGGTGTGGTCCAGGGCTTGTGGGACCTTCTTCAGCAACTCTCTATCCACTGAAGTGGAGGTTTTATGTCCCAATCCCTCTCTTTCCCAATGGTCTCTACAGAAGGCTTGCCTTAATCAATAAAAAGAATGATATGATGAGATGGGAGATTTGATGAACATTAGGTGGGGGGAACCTATCTTGGTCCACTCCAAATTAGACTAAAGCAACACAAATACAGCAGATGATCAGAGCAGGGAAGGAGTCCTGAGTGTGTGTGTGTGTGTGTGTGTGAGAGAGAGAGAGGGGGGGGGGGGGAGAGAGTGTGTGTTGGAGCTAGAACTAAGGGGCTTATGTGCATGCTAGGAGAGAATTCTATTGCTGAGCTACATGCCCAGCCCTGTTCTTTTTTACCTAAAACATTCCAACTATTATGCAAAGCATTGGGTAACTAAACAGACAGTTGTAACTTCTGAAGTAAGCTTTAAAATAAGCCAAGCTGGGGGCAAAGATTTGTTTCTGTTAGCTCTGTATGGTTATGCTACATCCTCAGCATGGAATCTCTATTTCTTTTGTGAATGAATACTGCCAGCTCCATGCCATTGCCTGTCACAGAAGCAACTCTGCACAGCTTCTCAGTTCTAGCCATTCTTGCATTTAGGTATTTAAAAAAAATCAAAAAGGGAGGATTTTCATATTTACAGATAACCTGAGCATGTAGGGTTCAAGGTCGCTGTGCTGATTCCAGTCCTCCGACCCCATCCTCTGCTATTTCAGTCACTTCCTTCACCTGTGGGATAGGTAGCAACTACATAAGGAAAGTGGTTCAGTAAATGGGATCATCTAGACATGTTGACTGTGCCTCGGACAGGAGGACCAAGGTAGTGTGTTGGTGAGCTCGGCCTGCTGTGACAGCACACTGGCTGGGAGGCTTAAGCCACAGAAACTTATTTTTTGATTGTTCTGGAGGCCAGAGATCCAAAATCAAAGTTGTCAGCAAGGAAGATCTTCTGAGGCCTCTCTCCTTGGCTTGCAGACCACCTTTTCTGCAAAAACCCTTTCAGCTTAGTGCACCCTCTGTGCATGTCTGTGCCCTAAATTATTTTTCTTGCAAGGACACAAGTCATATTGGATGAGGGCCCATCCATGTGGCCCTATTTCACCTTAATCACCTCTTTCAGGGCCTTACTTTCAACTCTAGTCACATTCTGAGATTCTGGGGGGTTAGGATTTCAATATATGCATTTTAGGAGGACACAATTTAGCTCATAATCCTCTGCCCTCTTGCTCTCTGAATTCATGTTCAAATGCAAAACATACGCAATTAATTCCAACAACCTCCAAGATGTTCACACATTGCAGCATCAACTTGACTTGAAGTCTAAAATCCCATCTATCATCTAAATCAGGTACAGGTGAGACTCCAGGAATGATTCATTCTGAGATAAAATCCTCTCTAGCTGTGAGCCATCTGCTTCCAAAATACAATGGAGAGACAGGTATAGGGCAGACGTTCTGTGACAGAGAAATTGGAAAGAAGAAAGGAGTCACATGCCCCCAGCAAGTCCAAAGGCTAGCACGGAAAATTCCAGCAAGCCCAAAGGCCCCAAATGATCCTGTTTGGTCTGGTTCTTTATCTTCTCATCCATCAGGCTGGTCCTGTCTTCTGGGACATCAGGCAGCCGTCCATCCCCTCAGCTCTGGGCAGAGAACTCCAACCTACGAGTTTCAGCCCATAACTGGTGGCTTTCTTGGTGATGATCGTTTCTGCCCTAGGAACTTTCCTTTCCAGACAGTGGATCCAACAGGGCTGTATTGTCAAGCACACTTCCTGAAGTGAAGGTACGAGACAAGCTCACCCTGGGAGAGTGGCAGGAATGCGTACCCTGGACTACATAAACTAAGGTACGTTTGGCTTTGAACTCAGCTCTTTCAGTGACTAAACATGCATCTTGGCCATATCATTGACCTCATTTAGCTTCAAACTCTTTCTCTGTAAAATAAAAACGATATTTAAATGATTATGAGGGTTGGAGATCAAGTACATAAAATGCATGTGATGTTGTCTGACACACAGAAATGCCTGATGAATGATTAGATGCTCATAAAACAACAAAGCGAGCACCTGAGAAGGCGGGTACATGCAAATCTCTCAGCTTCTGGACAAGGATGTGTCACTAAGAAATGACAGTAATTACTTACGATGCTACATTAGTCCATTTCTTGTTATTATAGCAAAATACCTGAGGCAAACTGCCTTAATAAAGAATGCAGGTATTACCCCATAGTTTTGGAAGCTGAAAGGCAAAAACAGCATGGTGCATGCTCCAGTGAGGGTCTCCTTGGCTGCACCACTTTGTCAGATATCATAATGGGGAAATGCATGTATAAGGGAAAAAATTGCAACTAGAAGTGGAAATTCAAAGAGAAACTGGAATGCCACAATCCCTTCCCAAGTGACCTAAAAATCTCTCATTAGGCCACACCTCTTAAAGGTTCCATCTCTCAGTGATGCCACACTAAGGATCAAGCTCCCAACTCATGAATCTTTGTGGGACAAATCATATCCAAACTATCACAGATTCCTTTTCAGATTTCAGTTACAGAATACCTAGCTAAAATTGCAGGGGTTTTATCTCACATAAAAAGAACATTGGGAGTAATCAGGTCAAGGATTTGTTAAGCAGCTGAAAGATGTCATCTGCCTCTCTTCATAACTCCATACCTAAGTTAGTAGCTTTTGCCCCTACATTTTTTTGTTTAGGGTGACCTTGAAGGTAACAGTCTCATACAGGGTGGTCCATGAGATGGAGGGAGGCAAGAAAATTTCTTTCATCATGAAGGCAAAAATCTCCTTGAAGTCCCCTAGCAGAATCTTCCATGTACCTAAATCTGCTCAAGTTTCAATCTCCAAATTGCCATGAGAGATTTGGACAAACTACCACAAACATATGACCAAAATTACAGATTTATCTTCAAAGAAGAGGCCAGAGAATGGCATCTGATAATGCCTGCTATAGTTCTGGCTGTGGATAATGGGCAGAGAAACTAAAGAAATCAGTAAACTGTGACAGGCATCGTGACTGCAGAAGTCGATACAAAGATATGGGGAGGAAATATCTATAACATATATAAGAGATAATGAGCTGACATTCTTAGTTATGGAGAACTCTTATCCATAAATAAGACAAAACAATCCAAGAGAAAGAAGGGTCAAAATCTCACAATTCCAGGAAAAGAAGTTTTAATAGTCACTATACAAAGGTTTATTGTCACTAATCAAAGGAAAAGATTCTCATTCTCACCACGACTAAAGTGAATGACAATTATAACCAGAAAGGACATCTAGGATTCTCCAGACTGTGGATGTATGAATCAATAAGGAATTTTTGAAGGACAATTTGCCACTATCAATAAAAAAATTTAAAACATGTGAACTCTAACTCAGTAATTTCACCTCAAGGAACTTGTCTTAGGGGAATACTTGCCTATATTCATTTAGATCTAATAGCAGGAACCCCAAAACACTGTGTGGGAAGGGTAAATCTAGAAAAGACCTAAATATCAGCATAGATGAGTGACTGATTAAATGTAGCACAATACAGAGCAAAAATGGAGTTGAGTTGAGAGAATGGCGTTGATCATATCGTGACCTGGCAAGATCATCAGCACAAAGAAAGCAAGGTTGGCAACCTGCAAGCTCTGATCCCAGTTGTGGTTTTTAAAAGAATAATCATAACCCACTTGAATCTAATGTATGAAATACGATATGTCAAGAGCTTTGTAATGTTTTGAACAACCAATAAAAAATAAAATAAAAGAATAATCAGCATGTCTATGCATATACATCCTAAAAAACGTGTGCTTGGATACATAAGAACAGAGCTACATGGAAATACACTAAACTGATGGCAGAGATTAGCTTTGGGCAGATATGAGCGTTGCCAAAGAGAGTCATCATCCTCTCTTATAAATGCTTTATCTGATTAAATTCTTCTACAGTGAGAATGTTTCCATATATTATATCAACTTTTACAATTCATCTTTATTATAAATTGACAAATTGTAATTGTGTACATTAATGAGGTACAAAGCGATGTTATGAATTATGAATATAACATGGAATGATTAAATCAAGCTCATTAATATATCCCTCTCTTCAAATACCATTTGATTGTGATGAGAATGTTTAAAATTTACTCTCTTGGTGATTTAGAAATGTAGAATACTTTCATCTAACTTTTTTCATTATGGTAAATATGCATAACAAAATTTGCCATTTTCGTTGTAGAATTCCAAGGCGTTAAGGACATTCACATTTTGGGGACAGCCATCATCATCATTATCCATCTCCAGAATGTTTTCTTTGTAACAAACAGAAATTCTTTACGCAGCATCAAACAATAACCTGCCTTCCCTGCTGCTCCCAACTTTAGGTGGCCTCCATCCTATCCTCTGTCTCTACTAATTTGCATATTCTAGGTCCCCCACCTAAGTGGAATCATAAGACATTTGCCCTCTGTGCCTGCTTTATTTCACCAAGCATAATATTTTCAGCTTCATCCATGTTGTGGCATGTGTCAGAGTTCCCTTCCTTTAGGGCTCCATGGTACACGCATACCACATTTTGTTTATCCATTCATCTTCTGGTGGGCACATGGGTTGTTCTCTCACCGAGCTCTATGAACATGGTATACACGTGTCTATTTGCATCCCTGCTCTCAATTCGTTGGGGTACCTAGCTGGAGTGGAGTCTCTGGATTATATAATTCTACGCTTAACTGCCAAATCCTTTTCTATGCAGGGCACACCATTTCCTGTTCCCTCCAGCTATGGGTGATGTAGCCAATTCCTTGTCATACTTGCTAATGCTTATTATTTTCCAGTTTTTGTTTTCTAATAATAGCCTTTCTAATGGGGATAAAATTCGGTTATGCTTTGCATTTTCCCAAAGAGTAATGATGTTGAGCATCTTTTCCTATATTTACTGACAATTTATATATCTTCTTCAGAGAATATCTATTCAAATTTTTGCCCATTTTAATTCAATTGGCTTTTGTGGTTGAGCACATTACTTTCTAAAGTAATACATTTTATCTACTGATATGCTAATAATTCAGAATCTAAAAATCCAAGATCATATCCTCCTCCCAAAACAACAGCAAGAAATGCAGCATCAGCTAAAATCCCTACACTACAATAGAAGAAACAGTGACAGTCACATGCTTTCTGGTAAGTGGTGAAAAAATAGACCCAAATAAATACATTTTTAAAATATAAGTATTATCACTAGTTAAATAAAAATAAGAGATTTGATTTCTAAACCATAAGAAAAAGCAATATAAAAGTATAATTTTCCCTGAAAAACAAAAGGAAAAAAAAAGATACCAAAGAAATCAAAGACATTAATATTAGAGAAATAAGGTCAGGCACATCACTATGACCATCAACAACTGGCTTACATCTCTCCTGCCCCCTTGCCCTTGCCCATGTAGAGTTCTCTGTTTGTGCCCTGGGAGTAGAATCTTCCCTTGCTGTGGCTTCGAAGAGATGCACAAGGCCCAGGCCTGGTGGGTCAGAGAATCCCATCTCCTGCCCAAAGTGGCTGATAGAAGGACAGTGCCCTCCCCTGACTGGGCTAATCAGAGGCTCTCCCCAAAACCCACCTCAATAATCACCATGGGGGAAATAGCATAAGCCCTTCCCCTGCAATCAACCCATCATTACAATCTGTTTTTCCAGGCAAAGAACATCTCTGACACCGAATGTGTTGGGGTTTTCTTCTCATCTTCAACTGGTTATCTCTCTGGGCAACTGAATACCCAATGATTCATTCAACTCTGACACTAACTCCCTGGAGTTAGTGCAGACCCCACAGATGAAGAGCTCAGCCTGGCATGACTGCCCCATTGTAGATGTCAATCCTCATCTGAGCCTCTCTGTACTTCTGACCTGGCTGGTTAAAGTGGGGAGGGGAGTGGGTTTTCCATAACTCCTTATCCCTGTTGCAATAATTTGCTCTAATTGCTCAGAACCCAGAAAGTCACTTCACTTAGTATTAATGGTTTATTAGACAAGACACAAATTGGAACAGCCAAACAGAGGAGGTGCCTGGCATGGGGACATTAAACCTCCCTACCTTCTCTGGGTGTGCATCCCATTACCTCCATGTGTTTGACAAACCAGAAACTCTCAGCACCCCCTTACCTAGAGTTTTATGGAGGTTCCATTAAGGATACAACATTGATTAAATCATTGGCCACCGGTCAGGTAGTGAGACAGATTACCTGACACTGGCTAATGCATTAAAGAAAGAAAGAAAAAAAAAACAGACTTGGCTCACAACTCTGAGAGTTGGAAAGTCCAAAGAACAAGGTGCTAGTGTTCTGGAGAAAGGGCAAGAGTGTGAGCAAGGAAGCAAGAGAAAGGGAAGGGCCAGGCTCCCTCTTTTATAACAAGATGCTCTCAAGAACAGCCCTCTCTCAGAAACTAATCCTCTCCTATGAAACTTGACCCTCTCCTTTAAGTCAGTATTAATCCACTCATTAGCTTGAGGCCCCTGTGACCTGATTACCTTCCACTAGACCCACCTCCTAAAAAGTTCATGGTTTTGACACAGACGCACTGGGAACCAAGCTTTCATCCAAGGAATCTTCGAGGACAAACAGCCTCCACTGATAAATCAAAAAGCACCCAGCTAAATTAAGTATCCATCCTCATCTTTCAAAGCTCTCTTAGTAAAACCAAAATACACTTTTTCTTTAATATAACAGGAATAGCTATTCAAACTGGTGGCCGTCTTAGTCCATTTTGTTTTGCTATAAAAGAATACTTGCTATGGAAAAATTTATAGACAACGCTTTATTTGATCTAGGGTTTTGGAGGCTGGGAAGTAGAAGGGGCTGGCACTGAGATCTGGCAAGGGACTTCTTGTAGTGCTCTCCATGGCAGAAGGCGGAAGGGCAGGAGGGCATGCCTGAGAGACCTGGAGAACAGGTGGGGTGCTTCTGTAACAAAGTCACTCCCATGATAATGACACTCATTCACGGAGGAGGGCTCTGCCTTCATGGCTTAATTGTCTCTTGTTAGGTTCTTCCCAACCCTAGTGCATTGGGGATTATGTTCCCAACATATGAGTTTGGGGGAACATTTTGAAACCATAGTAATAGCCAATATTCTCTTAATATTGGGCCATGAGAAATTGGCTAATAAAAGTTAAGAATAAGACAACAAAAATCACTGCAATATTTAATATTCTAAAATATCAATGTAATGTAATTCAACAGAAGTAGCAACAAAGGTAAGAAGAGAAAATGGTCACAATTCCTAGATTATATGATTTTGAAGCTGACTAAATATCTCTGTGACCTTGAACACAGCATCAACTTCCCCAGCATCATGGTTTCCTTGTCCGTAAAATGAGATGCTAACATCTCTGAGGCTCCTTTTCATCTCTAAAACTATTTACTTTGAAAAGGAACATTGGCCTTCTTTTCTGACAATTCCAATTACTATGGCCTGAAAAAGACAGATGGTCAGTGGTACTGAAATATAAAAATGCAATAATATTTAGGGCATATTTATCTGCCTTCAGAAGTCAGTAACATGATTTTTATAAGATAGTGAAGGAGAAGCAGCCATTTTTCCATATTCTTAATTGAGCCATAAATCAATGAAACTTGAAACTGAATTTCAAGATATGCTTAATACCATAAAGTACAGACTCTCGGGTTCTGAGGCAAAGATGTGAAGTTCAGGTGTCTATTTAAAGATCTGGCAAGCACAATAGCTCCATCGTCACTGTGTCACTGTGCAGGACACCGTGTGTCACCAAATCCCTCCCTGCAAGTCTAGGGGAAATTATATTTGCAGAGACACTTGGCACATCCTCCAACAACTAATTGCCTCCTTGTTTAGCAATTATCCTGTTCTTCAGTTAAATTCTCTACTCTTTAGTCTCTAAGATGCAGGAAGGAAGCGTGTCAACGGGGAAAGCAGGGGAAAAAATGCAGAGGAATTAAAATGAGAGCTGATTCATGACATTAGAAAAAGGGTGACTCAGCAGGAGGCAAAACTGAATTAGAAGAACCCCGAGGTTACCAAGTTCTCAGGGGCTCAGTGCCTCAGGGTGCTGTCATCTTCTCCAGGTCGCAAGTGGTGCCAGTAAATTAGCCAGCGTTGTCACACTCATCAGTATTTTTTTTTAAATATTTATTTTTTTTTTAGTTTTCAGCAGACACAACATTTTTGTTTGTATGTGGTGCCGAAGATCTAACCCGGGCCGCACGCATGCCAGGCGAGTGTGCTACCGCTTGAGCCACATCCCCAGCCCTCAGTATTTTAAAAACCTCAAGAGAGCGCCCCCCAGCACCTTCAGCAATCCAGAGCTCATAGGTCCTCCTTCGTTCCAAGTATCCCACCAGAGACAATCCAAGCCACAAGCCGTACTCACCCCTCATGAAGCCGAGCTTCAGCAGGGAGTCCTCTGTGCTTGGATGCGTACTCTAGGAGATCCACAGGTCACAGGGAGGAGGGATGTAGGAGAAATCTGGAAGCCAGCCAGCCCAGTACCTTTGCTTAGATGAACCTCAGGGCCAGGAAAGTGAAGCATTTCACCAGGTCACCCAGAACACCTGGACGTCCTCCCCGCCCCATTCAGCATCCTCCCCAGTCAACCCACTCTGCAAAGACCATGGGAGACAGAGAATGTTGTCTTTGGGGTTTGGGAGGAGGGTGTTCAGGGAGTTCTTTATATCTATGAAGACCAGAAAAAGGGAGAGGCAAAGCTTTCAGCCTGCATGTGGTTAATACAGAACACACACACACACACACACATACACACACAATGTGTTGCTTAACACATTGGGGATTTGTCTGATAATCTCATCATTGTGCTAACATCCTAGAGTGCAGTGTTGCAAACCAAGATGCCCCCCATCACTAGGCAATAGAATCTTATGAGACCACCGTCACACATGCAGTCCCTCACTGTCCCAACGTGGTCATGCAGTGCAGATACATGCTTTGACCATTGTTAAATATTTGGGTGTGCATTATAAAAAGGATCAGCTGTTTTCAGGCCTGGAGAAAATACCTTTCGTTTTGCTGAATTCCATATAAAACGCAGCTAGGGAGGAGGGGAAAGCTGTACTGGGGATAAAGAGATCGGGGCTTGGATGCCATGGGTCCCTTTCTCAGCTGTGTGCTCTGGAACAGTATCAGAGTTGTTTGGGGAGTTAAAAGAGCCGACATTCAGAATGCCTACGGAAAGAAGTGACTGAATATCTGGCAACCTGGTCAGCCATTTCCTTCTTCCCACACCAAGAGCATCCAGTTCATCTGGGAAAGATTACAGAGCGGAGGCAGCGGGCTTCTTCCCAGTCTTCCCGGCCAGCGCTGCAGAGTGAGTGGACGGAACCCTTGGGGAACACTGCCTGGGGGCTGGATCCTGGGGAGGGAGCCCCTCGGTCACCACAGGGTTTGAGCAATTGGCAGTCGATGCAGCCCATGGAACAAGATGATAGAAAACAGAAAATGGATTCAGAGGTCGTCTATGTTGAGGAAGTGCCTGGAGGTCACCAAAGAAAGACCCCAGTCGAAGGCCTCTCCTGGCGGGTGATATGAAGGGGAAAGTGGGACAAGAATGGCCTTAGGGGAAAAGGAGTCCTCGAACCAGGAGCTCGCTTTGCACACACAGATCAAAAGTTCTGTGCTGGGGCAGCGCTATTAGACCTTCAGACGAGAGCAGCCCTGAATCTCTGTCTTTCAAGGTCAGCAGGGAGGGCAAACCATGCCCACAGCCCCAAGCCTTCGGCACCACTGTGTTGGTCAGTCTCTTTATGGTTTTGACCAGAAGTCCTGATAGAAACAATGCAGGAGAGGAAAAATTTATTTTGGCTCCTGGCTTCAGAGTTTTACTCCAGGATCAGCCTATGCCATAGCTCTGGGCCTGAGGGGAGGGTGAAGGTCATGGTGGAAGGGCACGGCGGATGGAGGAAGACAGCTCAGGACATGGCAACCAGGAGGCAGAGAGAAACAGCTCTGCTCACCAGGGACCAAATATCCACCAAAGGTGCACCCCCAATGACCTCCTTCCTCCAGCCACACCCCGCCTGCCTACAGCTACGGCTTGGTTAGTACATACCCATGCACTTTTCCACTGATTAGGTTACACCTTTCATAATCTGATCATTTCACCTCTGAAAATTCTCACATTGTCTCACACATGAGATTTTGGGAGACACTTCCTATCTAAACCATAACAACTACTTGCAGACAGAAGTTATGACCAATTACAGATCACCTGTGAGCAGAGAACAGACACCAAACTCAGCAGATCTTGAGCTCCAACAGACATCCCTAGCAGAGAAGAAGCAGGAGACAAGAGACTGTAAAAAAGGGCATGGAAGGAAAGACAAGGAAAAGAAAGGGGAAAAAAACAGCATTAAATGCTTAAAAGAAATGCCCCCAAACAGGCATGAGACGGGGTAGTTTACATCAGCCACAGAGAAGCATCGTTCCCAGGGGAGAAAGACACACAGAGAGAGATGGTCCTCTAAGAGATGAGACATGAAGGAAAGGAAAGAAGAAAGAGGGGAATTAAAGATCCTACAGAAAGCAAAGAGAACTAGAAGACATGCCAACCTTTCCCTTCCCCAATATCATCCATGGAAAGAAAAACCCACTTCCGCTCTAGCTACCATCTGCCTAGGAGCAGGAGAGATCGGCCCAATTGCATGCAGGAAATGAAAAGCCCCGTCCAAATGTGAGTCAAGAAGCAGAAGAAAGCACTGCCATCGTACTCCACGCCGAATTCAATAGCCTCCGACAGGCATCACAGAGATATCCTTTAAATCCTTAGAATTAGAAATTCAAAAACAAGAACACAAATGTGCAAAACCACCTAAAGAAATGGAACAAGAGCCAATCAAGATCAGAGCACTAACTAAAAGAAGAAAAGCAACTAAGAAAAGGAGAATAAATTACAAAATCCTAAATGAAATAACAGTCAAATAAAATTTTTTAAAAAGAATAATAAAATGGAAAAAAATTACAACTGAAAATAAAAAAAGGACAAAGGGTTAAAAGGAAAATGATTGAAAATAAGACTCCAAAGGAAAGCCAACCTACATAATCGGAGCCCTCAAAGAAGAAAAACAAAACAATAAAACAGAACCCATATTCAAAACTATGATTTAAAAAACTTGACAAAAATAGAACACTTAAATCTGCACATTGGAAGCACTCACAACATACCACAGAAGATTTATTCCCAGTGATGGATTTTTGTGCACATTCTAGGGGGGAAAAATCGGCTCTTAAAGGCAACGAGAAAGAACCCCCCGGCTTCCAGACAAAGGGAACAAATGAACAACAAGCAGAAAATCGAGCCGCCCTGCCACTTTCCCAAAGAAACTTACAAAGCACAAAAACATTGCAGCAGCATTTTCAAGAAACTCAAAAACGAGAAGTCAAGATTGTATATCCAGCTTGTGCTGTGGTTCCAAGTGTCCCTCCCCAGTATGTGTTGGAAATTTGACCCCCAACAATAGTGTGGGGAGGCGGGGGCTCCTGAGAGGGGCTAGGGCCAGGAGGGTTCCTCCTTCATGAGGGGATTAATGCCATAATCATGGGAGTGGGTTCGATACTGTGGAAGTGGGTTCCTTGCAAATGGATAAGTTTGGCCTCCTCTCTTTCCCTCTCTCTCTCTCTCTCTCTCTCTCTCTCTCTCTCTCTGTTCCTTCGCCTTCTGTCACTGGCACAGGATGATGTGGCAAGAAGGTCCTTCCTAGATGCCAGCCCTTGGTCTTGGACCTCAGTCTCCAGAACCATGAGCCACCACATTTCCATTCAGTAACGATCATCCAGTCTAAGGCATTCTGTTAAAATAGTACAAATCAGATGTTGTGGTGTGGATCTTATGTCCCCCCAACTGTAATTCAAAAAACTTGATAAAAATAGAACACTTAAATTGACACATCGGAAGCACACACGACATCCCACAAAGGCTTTGTCCCCAGCTGATGGCACTATTGGGCGGTGGTGAGGCCTGTAGGAGATGGGGACTAACGGCAGGATGTAGGTAATTGGGGGCCTGCCCTTGAAGAGGCTATTGAAGTTCATCTCCTTCTTCTGTCTCTATTTCCCAGCCACCATGAGGTGACCAGTTTTTTTCCACCACATATTCCTGCCATGATAGTCTGTCTCACCATGGGACAGAAAACAACGGAGCCATCTGGCCAGGTACTGAAACCGTGAGTGAAAATAGACCTTTTTCTCCTTTTAAATTGTTGACCTCAGATATTTGTCACAGTCATTGAGAGCTGACTAATTCATGGTCTAAATTTGTTAAAACTTTAGACAATTTAAATTTAACAGTGATTATTTGAATAAAGAATGATTTGCAACTCAGACAGCCTTTGGAACCAGAACCAGTTCAGAGAGCTCAAAACCAATAGTATGAACAGTGAACTTTTATAGGCCAGACACAGAAGCAAAGTAGAGAAATCATTTGATCAGCTAAATCTAGGTTATTTGCCTTATACAGGCAGGGTATGGTCAGTTGGTTCTGCCTATAATTGGCAGAAGCTCAGTTATTTGTGATTGGCTAAAACTGATCTATTTTTTTAATTAAAAAAAAATATATATATATATACATATATATACATATACATATATATATATGTATATATATAAAATTAGGTTGTGGTTTATTACATAGGGAATTTATTAGCTAGTTGTTCATTGCTCTGACCAAAATACCTGGCAGCACGACAACTTAGAGAAGAAAAGATTTGTTTTGGCCTATGGTGTCAGAGGACCAAGTCTATGGTTGGCCAGATCCATGGCTTTGGGCCTGAGGTGAGCAAGAACATCATGGAGGGGGGTATGGAGGAGGAAAGCTGCTCAGCTCATGGCAGCTGGGAAATGGGGGGGGGGGTGCTGGGGAGAAGCTAAACCTTTAGAGGGCATGTCCCCAGTACCCACTTCCTCCAACTAGGTCTCACCTCCCATTGGTCCATTCAGTTATGGTGTGTTCATCCACTGATGAGGTCAGAACCCTCATAATCTAATCATTGCCTAGAAGTCCCGTGTCTGAACCTTGCTGCACTGGGCACCAAGCTTTCAACACATGAGCTTTGGTGAACATTCCAGATACAAACCTTAACAGGGAGTTAAAAGAGAGTCTGAGGCTAATGATCTCCTGCTTGTTTACTTTAACTATTTAAGTGATCTTAAGATATCAGTGCTATGGGAAACTTAACCCACAGGTACTTAGAGAACACTGTATTTACAAATTCTTTTTTTTTTAAATCTACCAGGATAGGAGTTCCATCTTACCAAGAAATTACTGGGAAATTTTTAGCAAAAGGATGACAGTGAGCATTTAGTCTATTTATTTGTATATCTGAACCTTAAAGAAAGCAGTAGACAGGGGTGAAAGAATAATATGTAATATATAGTCTGCTAAAGTAGAAAGTATGTGACTAAAGTAAATGTAAGGAAAGGAAGTCTTTGAGCACTAAAATAAGATCATGAATTGATATGTAATAATGAACAAACACTAAAGGTTACCATTTAAAATTGATGTGGCAGCCATAATAATGACCCTTAAAGATGTCCATGCCTTGGTCATGAAACCTCTGGTTTGATTTTTAAAATAACTTTAATGTCTCTACATTCTGACCACATGGAATTCAATTACAGTAACTGCTTTAGTGCTCATGTCTGCTGATTCTCCACATCTGTATTAGTTTTAGTTTTGATTGACTATGTTGTTCCTCATTATAGGTCATGTTTCCCTGCTTCTTTGTATATCTGGTAATCTTTGATTAAATGCCGGATATTGTGAATTTTACCTTGTTATATGCTGAATTTTTTGTGCTATTATAAATATTTTTTAAGCTTTGATCTGGAATGCAATGAAGCATTGGGGAAATGGTTTGATCTTCTTGGATGTTGCTTTGAAAATTTACTAAACATGACCAGAGCAGCGTCTCATCAAGTGATAATTATTTTTTCATTATTGAGACAAGATCCTTCTGAATTCTCTATTCAGTTATCCATTAATTTTAAAGTTTTCCATTCTGACAGTAGGAAATAGGCACATTTTCAGGCCCAGTCTGAGCACCGGTCAACATTCTCTCTAATTCTTTTGATTTTTCTTTCTCCAAAGACAAATATTTTCCTTCTCATATGCTGCTTTGCACAGTGCTTATACTCAAGGAGAGCTTTAGATTCTCCACTGTTCTCTGTGTCAGTTTCTTTAACTTGAACCACATTGGCTCACCTCATTTGTTTCCCATCTCCCGTGGATCACTGTCTTTGTTGCCTGATGTCCACTGTCTTACAAATGGTTGTTTTAACTATATTGCCCCCTTTATGTCCTCAATTTTTTGTTTCAGGCACAAGGACAGATTCGGCTTCTGCCGCTTCATTTTGATCCAAAGTGGAAGAGCATACTTTTAAAACTTTCAAGAAATGGAATAAAATGTAAAATATTTTCTGGTATCTTTCTTTCTTTCTTTTTTATATATAACTTATTTATTTATTTATTTATTTATTTACTTTTGTGTGATGCTGAGGATTGATTCAAACGCAGGGCCTTGAACGTGCGAGCGAGTGCTCTACCACTGAGCCATAACCTTAGCCCCTCTGTTGTCTGTCTTAAGGAAATACAATAAAGTAAAATTCTAGATAAAATAAAGGAAAAATGGGATAGATAAGGAGAAAAACAACAACATTAAAATACCATGACAAGTTTTTAAAAATAAACTTTTCAAAAGAATAATATTAGGTTTACAGAAAAATATAAAGATAATATAAAAAGTTCCCATATGCCCCATACCCATTATTAACACATGACATTATTATGGTACATTTGTCACAATTAATGCCCCCATAATTTTATTCATATTTTCTTGGGATTTGCCCACATCATATCAGGAGAACACGCTATTAATATGATATATGATTGCTGATAATAAAATTCTTTATGTGACTGATGAGAGTTATCTTCCCTACAAAATTGCTTTCCCCCTCTATCCATATTATACCCTTTGAAAAGAAGTTGCTATTCAGAGTCCACACTTAAAGAGTGGGAAGTTATGTCTCATCTCCTTGTAGAAAAGATGATTCACATAAAGTGTCTGGAATTCTGCATGAGCACTTAGTTTGTTCTTTCACATGTTCAATCATTTATTTATGTCAGTATGGACTCAGATATTATTTTATACTTTGGATTCTAATTCATTACTGCTTTTCGTTTGGATGCTCAAATTGTTCTGGCTTTGGCCCTTGGAAACTTTAAATTGAGTCTTGTATCTCCTTGGCATACCTCCATTATTGCAGATTTTAAAATATTAGCACTTCATTTCTGGTACTACTAGACACTACAGGGTCATTTTGTATATTTCTTTCCTCAGTTCAAAAATCAGCTTTTTCTCCAAAGAGCCTTGATTCCTTGTGCGGAGAAGGGTATTAGAAACCAAGACCTGGATGGTAAGTGTGCTTATTGTGTCTGTGGTGCCTCTCAGGTGACAGCGCAAAAAAACATGTCATATATACTAATCAGGTGTACATACATCTTTATAAATATTACATATTTGCCCGTAAGTGTCTCTATTAAGCTAAACATGAGCTCATACTGAGGTCTATAAATCTAATCCGTCACCATGTGGACCACTTTGTCATCCTTCCCTTGCTCATCTATAACTTGTTCTCCAACGTGAGGAACGTAGCTCCCACATATGTATCCGTGGATTTACCTGTTCAGTTCAAGTTTATGTGGACAGTGGTGTCGGGATTGTTAAGCTGTACCCCCGCAGGAAGCACCTTTATCAACCAGGGCGCAGTATGTATTCACAGTTCCTTTTGCCCTTAGTCTTATAGACTCCATCCTTTTTTGTAAGCACTGGGGTCCATGGGTCCTTCTTCCCTCATCTTCTTTTAATAGTAGCAAGTTTTTCTACAACACACCAAAACACAGTTTTCAAAATCACAATAGTGCAACAAAGATTGAGAATAGATTGAAAGCTCAATAGAATAGAAACAAAGATTCAGAAACCAACCTAAACGTATGTGGTCATTTTGCACAGTAGAAAGGTGATATTTAGAGGAAACCCCTTCTGACATACTTTTGAAGGCCAACCTCCCATGCCAATAATGATTTGTCCAAGTGTAGTCACCGCTGTAATGAGTTTATTAAGCACCATTTTTCAAGAACTGCATGCATCGTGTGATATTCTGGTTTGGGCCATGCAAGGTGACTAGGCTGATGTTAGAATGTGTAACTCCTCTGTATAATGGATTCTCAAAGGTCTTAGTCCATTTCTGCTGCTGCTGTAGCAAAATATCACAGACTAGGTAATACACCTGATAGAAATTGACTTTTCATAGAAAACCAAGATCAAGGTATTAACAGATTTAAAGACTGATGGGGTGGGGGGCGCTCTCTGCTTTCAAGTAAATGTCTGATTGCTGCATCCTTCACAGGGGACAAACACACTGTCCTCACATGGCCAAAGGGATGAGAGGGCAAAAGGCACCAGGGCATTCCCTTCAGCTTCTTTTAAAGAGCACTAGTCTTTTGATGCAGGTGGAGCTCTCATGACCTAAACATTTCCCAAAAACCTTCACCTCTTGGAATCATCACCAAGGTATGAGTTTTGGAGAGACACATGCATTCAGCCGTAGCAGCAACCATCCGTGTCACTGTGCCTAAAGAAGCTCAGCAAACCCACTCCTGGCAGGAGCAACAGACATGGGAAAAAGAACATGGTACAACTGATGGGCCTGACAGTAAAACTCCACCAGCCTCCAGTAAGACAAAGGATCCGAGACCAGCTGGAGCACCTGCGTGGGGGAAAGACAAAAGTGTCCCTCGTGAAAGGATCTAATCCTGGCCACCAGCATCATGGCCCCAGAACAACTCCTAGAAGTTCAAGACCAGGTTTAAGAGGAGCTTCAGGCAGATCATGAAACCAACGTTGATACCCCAGCATATAAAGTTCATTGACCAAGCCAGAGAACTAGGAATGAGGAAGCAATACTTCCAGGCTCAATGTTGATGAAGGGAGGGAGTGGGGCCGGCTGAACCTCAAGGAGGATCAAATGCCGTGTTGACAGCCAGAGATTGAAGGCTTTATGGAGCCAATACCATGGAAGTGGGTTGAGTCAAGAAAGATTCATAAATGAAGGAAAGAGATACATAAATACACCCTGATTACTTTGGTGGCTCTCTCTCTGATTTAGCTTGGGATGGGTGAAACACTGCCTTCCTCCATAGTCTCATGAAGAACAAGAATATATTAAGCACTTTCTTTTAAGAAAATGTTTCTCCAGTAGGGACTTTGCCCCAAGGTGATATGTCCTGCACCCTTACCTCATGTGCCAAACCTGGTAAGGAGGTCTCCATACCGCCTCCTCTTTCTGTGGTCCACCTCCCCGTCTACCCCCACCATCCCAGAGTCCAAGAAGGTGCTGAAAGGAGGAAGTTTGCCAAAGCCCAACTTGAAAGCTGCACAATTTTGCTTTTGGCTGGATCTGTATTTTCATGTGAGAGCCAAGAAGAAAGCTGAATCGGACAAATGCCACTTTTTTAAGCCAATAAATTTTAGAATCTCAACCAGAACACAGTTCTAGAAAACACAAATTCTCTTCTGTAGTCACATTTCTATTGACGTTTCGTGCTTTGTGTTAACTCTGTGTGTGTGTGTGTGTGTGTGTGTGTGTGTGTGTGTGTTATGGTCAATACACCACCCTGTACCCACATAGGTTGCCCGCCTTGATTCCTTGACATGAATTCCCAGGTCATCTTAATAGTTCTTCCTTCTACACACCTCTATCCCTCTGATTCTTCATCACCAAAGGAGCCTGCAACTTACTTGTGTTATTAGTAACTTGTAGTCTTCCTAAAAGGAAATTTGCATTTATAGAGTTTTTACAATTCATTATTTCATTTAACTCTAAACATGAAAACATGTTTAGAAAAATGCCTTTCTTTTTCACAGCCAAGTGGTAGAAATGATACTTGAGTACAAGGCTGTGTACTCAATACCGGTGCTCTTTCTACAGCTTCTAAAGTTAGTGCTAAAGGGTGGAATTGTTTTTGAGCTGTGGGAGAACAATATGTGCTTTACAAATAACAGAAAACACAACAGAGTCAAATAGCCTAATAAATTTAGAATAATTAACTTTCTTTAGTACCAGTTTGTTCACACATTCTAAGAGGAAAACAGAAAGGAAAAAATAAAAAGTTTCTTGAAGATATACTTTATATCCAGACCTAATCTAACTCATCTTTATCCACTTGTAGAATTTACTCAGGGCTGTAGGGAAATGTCGGTTCTTTTCCTTGCCTGGGATACTCAGAATGAGAAAATTTAATTCAAGTATCCATTTTTGACACCTTCTATTTAAAATCACAATTTTAAAAGCATATAATAATCACTGAGAAGTGTGATCATTTAGGTATTGCTTATTGTTATGATTTAGATATGAGATATCCCCCCAAAAGCTCACGGAGCAATCCAGGAATGTTTAGAAGTGAAATGATAAGATCAGGAGAGCCATAAACTAACCAGTTTGATAGATTAATAATTTGAATTGACTACCGGGTGGTTACTATAGACTGGTGGGGCATATGGAGGAAGTAGGTCCCTAGTGTGTGCCCTTAGGGATTATATTTCGTCTCTTTTCTCCTCTCTTTTTCTCTCCCACCTTCCCGGCTGCCATGAGATGAGCAACTTTCTTCACATGCCCTTCTGCCATGATGCCTGTTTACACAGCCCCAGAGCAAGGGACCTGGCCCACCACTAACTGAACCTCTGAAACTGTGGGCCCACATAAACTTTTCCTCTCTATGTTGGTCTTGTTGGGTATTTTGGTCACAGCAACAAAAAACCGACAAACATACTTATCAATCAACAAAATTAAGGAATCCAATGTTTTAAATATTTATGCCATCTTGGAAATTATTTTAGTTAATGACTTTAAAACCCTGGCAAGACTAGGATTACACAGACATTCTCTAGTACCTTAAGAAGGTGGGGGGAAAGGGGTATCAGGAAATAAATGAAAATGAGTGGATTCCCAAATAAGACTTCTGGGTGGGGGAAACAAGGAAAAAAAAAAAAGATTGATTGGGTGTAAAAGTTTGAAACCACTGTGACAGAGACAGCTAACTGTGTACCCTATATTTAGCCTTTTGTTAGTAACAGAATTCCAATCTTGCTTGAGAAGGCAATGTACCCAGCTCAAAACCTTGCACTTCGTAGCCTCCCTTTGGAGATGAAGTTCCAGTGCGTGGCATGTCACCAGCAGCATTACATGGAACTTCCGGGGGTGGCTCCTTAAAAGGTAAGGCCACTCTTTTGCACCTCCACCTCCCACTTGCTTCCTGTGCCTTGACACGGAGCATGCAGATGGTCGCTGCAGGTCCATCTCTCCATTTGAGCTACCAGGAAGTAGGCAGAAGCCATGTGTTGGGGAAGCAGCAACTCAAAGCAAGGAGCTTCGTTCAACAAACGACTGTGGAGCCACCACACCAAATTAGTCCTAGACTGCCTGTCGCCAGAACTAGTTTACAAGAGTGAAAAATAAAATTCTACCCTAAGCCAGTGTTCATTCCTGTCAGTTATGATCAAATGCAATTCCTAGCAATAAACCACATTTCACCTATAAACAATCAGAGGTCCTAAAAAGAGCCTCTGAGGAAAGAAAGAATCCTAAAGGATCTCCACATTTCCCCCGGTTCTTTATGGAACCCCAGTTTGAGTAACTTCCTGGTTGTTACGGCCCACGTGTGGGGTATCCCCCCAAAAGCTCTTGTGCTTATGCAGAAACATTCACAGGTGAAGTTACTAGATTGTGAGAGCTGCAACCTAATCAGTCTGTCCTACTCTGAACGGGCTGACTGGGTGGCAGGTGACTGTGGGCAGGTGGGATGTGGCTGGAGGAGGTGGGTCACGGCCGTGACCTGGAAGGGTGCATCACCTTTCTCTCTCTGCCTTCCAGCCACTTTGAGCTGAGTGCTGAGCAGCTTTCCCTGCATGGTGCCCTTTGGCCACGATGCTCTGCCTCACGGGGGCCCAGAACAATGGAACCAGCCGACCTTGGACTGAACCTCTGAAACCGGGAGCCCAAATAATCTTTTTTCTCCTCTAAGTTTTTCTTGTCCTGTGTTTTGACCACAGGGAGGAGGAACTGACGGACACACTGGTCATCTGAGTGTCCTTCATGAAGCAGCTGTGGGTAGAGACTAAAACACATGCTCATTCTTCAAAATTACCTTTGCAGCAAGTCCAGGGAACTTTATGGGCATCTGTGAATTAAGTCAAGCTATGTCATCTTATTCTCAGAAACAAGGAGGACCGTTAAAATAAACACATAAATTGAAATAATTCAAAGATGGTAGTAAAAAAAAATACTGTTTCTTTAGATCAATATATTTTTAGTCTGGGGAGAAAACTTTAGAAGTAATGGATATTAAACTGCCCATTAAAGTTAGCTATAAAGTTAAAGCACAGTAAGAAAACACAGAATGTTGTAGAATTAAAAGGGGTATTGTGCAGATGTACTTTTACCAAGGATAATCAAAGACATTTTGAATTTAGTATTGAAAGGGGAACAACAAAGAAGAGAGACTAATAAAAATTCCTGACCCTCCATCATGGTAAAAGCTATTGCTTTTGTGACACACTAGGTAATGCTCATAATCCCCCTTTTATTTGTGAAATATATGAAGATTATGGGTAAAACATATGAGAAATAAAATCAAAGCCCTCCTCCTATTAAAAGAAATACTAAAAGGCCAACAAAGCCCTGTGTGTGTGCGCGTGCACCTAACAGACTGTTCAAAGGAATATTTGCATTTCTAGACGAGGAGTTCCAAACCTGGGCACTGGTGAAACTTGGGCCAGGGCGGTCCTCATCATAGGGGTGATAGTCCTGTGCTTGGGAGATGTTCACAGTGTCCCTGTCTTTGACCTGCTAGATGCCTATAGCCAACTAACCCCTGCCAGAGTCATGACAATCAAAATTGTCTTAAGATGTGGCCAGTGCCTGGGGGTTGGGGCCCGGAGCTGTGGAGAGGTGGCCTGATTTTCAAGATCTTTTCTCCTAGCAGAGCTGTGCCGGAAAGATGGCTTGGAGGGGGTCACCAGTCACATGCTCCTCTCACCTGGAGGACCTTGTGTTTCTGCCAGGCACTGAGAACTTAGCATTTCTGACAGCCAAGTCATCCTGGACAGAGTTAGACCAGGGTAAACGCTCCCTTCTAGTAACTGGTCTCACCTACTGCTCTTTCTTTCCTCCTATTCTGCCTTGAAGCAATTTTCTGGAAGTGGAAAAGGAAAGACCCAAATATTCATTAGTGGAAACACTACCGGGCATCCATGTCCAGGCCAACTGTCTCTGGCTCTGATGCAATAATCTGGAGTTAGAGCAAAAGGGCCTCAGCCTTCCCAAGAGGCCATTGACTGTGCCTTACCCATAGGTGGCTTCCCTTTTCAGTGTCACAGGAGAATGTTTTTGCTGCAATTACACTGAATCTGGTGCAAGATGGAAACGACATACTGAAAAACCTCTCCTCCCTATCCCCAACCGGGCTGATCCAAGAAATGCAGCACCAGAAATTAGAGAAGTGTCAGAGCCTAGTACCAAAACTGTTAATAGGTTCCTGCACAAAATAAGAGGCTGTATTGAAGAAAGGGACAACCCACCTGGGGAGACAGAGCCCACTTGGGGAGCACATGAAGAGATAGAGCCCACCTGGAGAGCACAGGGAAGGGATCTCTGGATTCTCCTGGGACCGTAGGCAGGGTACATATAAAGCTCCCGTCTCTAGGTGACACATCAGTTCGCAGGGATTTTGCTGACACTGGCATCGACGTGCACTAAATGAGGTAGATAGAGCCTTTCTCCACAAACCAGTTCCTCCCTTCCTCCCTTCCTTCCTCCTTTCCTTTTCTCCTCACTCATTTTCTCCCTTCCTTTCTTTTGGTTTATTTATTTACTTTTATTTCAGTAAATGGTCGTGGAGAGCTTGCTGTTATTGCCACACTCTTCTAAGCACTGGAGGCGGAGCACTTCTCCAGATGCCCATCCTCTGCTTCCCAAGAATTCACAGCCTTGATAAATATGGAAGAAGGCTTGGAGGGGGTCACCAGTCACACGCTTGGGAAGCAGAGAATGGGCATCTTTAACCACCTGGATAAACTGTAACTGCAGAGGATGGATAAGGAGGGGTAAAAGACAGAACGCCTTTAATTCTCCCTAGTGTGTGATCCACGAGGTCCTAGTGGAACCAAGAAGAATGTTGGAGAAGCGGAGGAGACAGAGAAAGGTCTTCCTTCTCCACCACCCCCCACCCCCGACTAGGAAAAGCTTCCCTGATACAAGGGAAGAAGGGGAGGAGAATAAGGCACCAGAAGGGAGTTTATTGGGCTTCACAGCAAGGAACCCAGTTCTTTTGGGAGACCTTGGACCCAGAGAAATAGTTTGTGGAGTGTGTCAGGCAAACAGGGGGTCAGAGCCTCTGCTGGCCAGGGATCATGGAAGTGTGGCCGATGACATGTGGCTCACCCGGAACCCATTCTGCCTTGGGGAAAGGAGGGATGTTCTGGATTAACTGAGCTTGTTTCTACTATTGGTATGAGACCTACATAAAAATTAAGTCCATGTTTATGAAAAGTTACAAATGCTCAGATTCATTCTACTATTTCCATATTCATGCTACTTTAGTCATGCACTGTATCCACAGTCTCCCCGGTCTAAAATACTGAATCAATGAAAACTCTTCCCTCGGTCCCACCTCTCTGTCTGCTACCCTCCCTCACTCCTCCCATTCACAGATTTCTCAGACTTTTTCTATCCTTGCGATCTCAGTTTCCTTCTTCTCCACCCACACCTGCCTCAACCTATTCCAGTAGCATTTCCATCCCCATTATTCCACCAGGAATACGTTATTAAAGCCGTGAGTGACTCTTATGCTTCTAAATGTAGTGGGCATTTTAGACTTTTTTCCAGCCCTTATTTTATTTGACCTTTAAAGATCATTTGGCATTGCTTTCTTATTCAAACCAGGTTACAGTGTCCCCTGGAAGTTCACGTGTGGAAGCTTATTCCCGATGCGACGGTACAGAGAGGTGGGCCTCTAAGAAGCAATGAGGCCATGAGGGCGCTGCCCTTACCAACTCATCAGTGCCATCACCATGCGATGGGTGGGTCATTGCTGAAGCAGGATCCTGAGAAGAGGATGAGTCTGGCTTCTTCCCACCTCGGTCCTGTGTGTCTGCTATATTTTGCCTCCTTCCCAGGTTCTGGAATTGTGAGCCAAATAAATTTCTGTTGTTTAGAAACCACCCAATCTCTGCTATTCATTATCACAGCACAAAGTGAAGTGGGACACTTTGCTTCCTTGGGTTTTCCTACCGGCTCCCCCTTCTCGGGGGCCTTTATAGGCTCATCTTCTACTTGACCATTAAATCCTGGCCTTCTTTGAGGCTCAGCACTAGACTTTCTCCTCTTCTCGCTCTATCTTTTCTCCTTGCATGATATGATCCATGACCATGGTTCCATTGTGTATATGAACCCATGAACTCCTGAGTTATATTTTCACACAAGTCCTCCTTTTTATACTCTGGACCTTTATATGCAAATGCTGCTTTGACATCTCCCCTTGGGCTACTGAGGGATATCTCGTGTCCAGGATCAAATTCTTGATCTTCCCTCTGTCCAAACATGCTCATCTTCCCGGGTTCCCATATTAATGAATGGCATTGAACTCTCCACCTCCTCCCAGACTCTCAGCACCTTGTGCCTTGGCTTTGGGTCACACTGGCCCTCTATTTGTTCTTCAAGTGGACCACACTCTTGCCTCAAGTGGGATGCCGTTCTCTCTGCTTGGGCTGCTCGCCTTGCTGCCTTCTCCTCCTCCTGATCCCTGCCCAGGCATTATTCTGCGGGTTTCCTGGCATCCAACCTGCACTAGGCACATGTGACGTCTGCTCTTACAAAGCCATGCCCCTGGCTCCTTAGGATTGCACATGGGTCAGCCCATGTGGAACCCTCCTCTGGATCACAAGCTCCATGAAGAAAGGGACGTTGTCTTTTTTACTTCCATTTTACCCCAATGCCAACATTTTGGGAATGAATAAATCAACAAAAAGAGAGGACCACTTTCCTGCACTGAGTTGGTTGCCTTTCCTTTTTATTTATAGTGTTTTCGCATATTTTTATGAAATCTAATGTATTCATCTTTCCTATTTTAGGGCCATTTTTAGAATGGCCTTTATCACCCCAAGATTACATAAATATTCACCAAAATTTCCTTCCAGTACTTTTATGGTTTCATTTGCAAGATTTAATTCTTAAATCCATCTGGAATTTATTTCTGAAAGAAGTGAAATAGTGCCAGCTATGTTGTTTCCAAGCCAATTTCTACTAAGTTGAAAACTTCAGCTATATCCAGTAGTGTGATGTCATTAAAGATAATAAGATCTGGATCAGACTCTGAGTTCAGCCTCACTCACTGTGCAAATTTTAATGAGTCATTTTACCTTTCTGAGAATTATCAACGAACTTTATGGGAAGAGGACTCCAGGGAAGAGGTTGTCGAGAATCCTCATGAACAAAATGGCCTTTGGGGGGGCAGGAGAGAGTGGAAGGAGGGCCTGAGAGGTGGGAGCAGGGACCTGGGTGAGATGGTCTGAATGTCAATCATTATGCCCCTCATTTTCTTCTCTGCAGAATTTAATCAAAATAGTACCTTCTTTGTGTGGTTGATGATGAAGGTTCAATAGACTCATAGGTGTGGTGATAAATATGAAGCAGTAGGAAGGGCTGCTGTTGATTCAGGGGACATAAGGGAGATTTCCCACTTATACTTGCCCCGACGAAGGCAAGTAAACTATCAGGAACAACAAAAGAAGAAGAAACATCAAGATGGACCCTACAACAAAAACAACCCTTTCCCAGGTCCGATGTCCTCTCGTTCCTGCAGACTAACTGTCTGAGGTCTAGTCTTCATACAGGAAGAATCACCTAGAGGTTTTTTCAGTTTTAGAATGATTTTCTTAAATTCAGTAAATGACTACCTGGGAATTTATTTCAAAATTTCATTTATGTCAACAGAATTTAATAATGTAACTAATATTAACATCTGCAGAGAAAGACTGAAGAATGTGTCACAGCAGATATGGGAGTGGATGGGACAGAATGGTAACCCTCTCTGCCCAATCACAATGACTCTTTTCATTACCATTTTGATCCCCTAAGACACAGTGGGGGCTGGGATGAAGAGGGTGCTTTAACTATAGTCTCACAGGAATAGAAACACAAGACCACATTTTCCTTTCCTTCCCATTCCTGCTAACTCCCTAAAATAGCCTTGCCTCATCTCAGAACAGGCAGGGACAGGCCAATACTCAGTGTTCAGAAGCCGATTCCAATGATTAATGGGACTGCAGATCTCTTACACTGATTTTAAAAGAGAGACTTATTATTTGCACAGAATTAACACGCTCACTTATGTGGAATTGCTTATCATTTCGCAGCTTGTCACCTAACTAGAGAGCATTAGTTACTCCACTAAGGATCCAATAGATCTGTTATATTATTTTGTTTTGTTTTACTTGGGAAATGTTTTGATTTTCTGACATATTCACTTTTATAACTGAAATGTTATCAACTGACAATTCCCACAGAGAATCCAAATGCCTGTTTGATATCAATGATTGTCAATACACTTTAGTCATGTTAAGTTGATTAAGCCATAAGACAAATTTATTATTTTCCCATGAGCAATTTCCCTATAATATTATTGAATCAGAGAAGTAGCAATTATTGGAAACTTGAAAATAAATGGGGTGTTTTCCCACCTCTACTTCACGTTCAGGAGTTTTGAGCCCCAGCCCTGTCTTCCACCTGTGAGTAAGGGCAATGGGCTTGAAACTGGGAGTGGGGGCAGGTGTATACAGTTGGCCTTTCCTATCTGGGTTTCCAATTCACAGATTCAACAAACAGGATAGAAAACATTTAGGGAAAAAATTGCAACTGTACAGACAGTTTTTTCTTGTGACTATTCCTTAAAATACTAGAATGACTATTTCCATAGCATTTACATTCCCTTGGGTATCATTTGGTAATCTGTAGATATGTTAAAGCATATAGGAAGATGTGTGTAAGTTATAGGCAAACACCATACCATTTTATACGGGGAACTTGAGCATTGGGAGGTTCTATTACCAATCTCCTGCAGACATTCAGGGATGACTGTCCTCTCTACTACCATGAAAAAGAGCCACCCACTCCCGGTTCTGCCTATGTTGAGTGACGAGCACTCTAGCATCTCACTGTGGTGTGCAGCCCAGACGGCCCATCTTTCACTGCTCTGACTACCACAGGTGCTCTTGAATGTTTCTGTTCCTCCACCTTAGATGAGCAGAGCATGATTCCAGTCATGCTCAGCTCTTCAGTGGGACTAGTTATCTCAAATTCTAGGCAAGACTGAACACCCGATTTGCATTCAGATTCAAGTCGTATTCTCCAATGCTATTGTCATCAGAGAAACTGGTGCTTTGTCCCCCGTGGGCCATCTTGTGTTCCTCCCTGCATACTGGCATCCAGCGAGGGAATACGGTGATATACTGGGCCTCCTGCTCTCATGGCATGATGTCATCAGTTTGTGTGGTTCAGGTGCCAGGCAGCAGAGCAGGATCCTCATGATTAATTTCAGCAGCAGCTGAGGAATCCCAGCTTCCCACTTCCACATGGAAAAGGGCACTACTCAGATCCAATCCATTTTTGGTTATCATATTTTGACATTAATTATCTGAAAGAGCAAAAAGACAAATGTTAGGCTCTTGTAATTTCTACTTAAAACTAAGACTAGAATCAGCTTCTGCACAAAGAATATTCGAAAAACTTGAGAAAAAAAAGTACTTGCTCATTTACTTCCACTAATGTAAAAAAAAAAATCAACACAACATTATCTTCTCTTTTATGATCATTCTGTCTTAAGCTTTCTTTTTCAGTTTTCTCAAAGTGCTCAGTGGAATATCAGTACTTTTTAACTTCAGATAAGAACATGAGTCACTTTCTTTTTGGAAAATAGCTCTCTGCCATGAACTATTCCCTTTCAGAATCTCAGATGGCCCTGCTGATGTCGTCAGGCAACCCACACCAACTGGTCAAAGATGGGAATCTGTCCCTCTAAGTGGCCACATGCATGCCATGGATATACTCAACCGACCCGGGTCAGCACTGGGAAGATTTATTATTTTTATTATTTTTTCTGTGTACCTTGAGGACACGGTTCATTTTATTGGGAGCAAGAGCTATTTACATTTCAACAGTTAGATTCGTTTCCTCGGCTCTCATAACAACTTGCCATGAACTTGGTGGCTTAAAAAAACGGAAATTTATTTTCTCACAGTTCTGGAAGCCAGAAACCCAAAGCCAAGGAGTCAGCCAGGCCGTGTCCTGCAGCGCCCTCTGGGAAAGACGCCTTCTTTGCCTCTGCTAGCTTCTGGTGGCTCTGTAACTGATGGCTGCATGGCTCCTGCCCCTGCCTCCATCTTCCCGTGGCCTCCTCCTCCGTGCTCTTCCGTCTCTGTTCTGTAGGGTCACTTCATTGAATTGAGGGGTGAGTCCATCTGAAGGTCCTCAATTCTATCAGCAAAGATAAGTTTTCCAGTGCAACCCTGTTTGCAGGTTCTGGTGGACTTACTCTATCAGATCTAGGAGATGCAGGAAGGGTGGGGTGTGAAGATCGGAGCTAGCTGGCCCCGTATTTCTGGTATATTTTAATGATTTAAAGCTCCTCAGAGATCACTGCCTGTTGGAAGCTTCCCAGTAGGTTTCACCCCAAATCTCCTCTTGTCTAAAGAAGGAGAGCAGAAGTCATGCCCTGATTTAAGAGAGACATTTGAAAGAAGAGGTCCTATAATTGCCTATTAGTCACTATGACAAGATGCCTAATGACTCAGGCTACTTATAAAGTAAAAAGAGGTTTATTTTGGCTCAGGGTTTTGGAGGTTCAAGCTCAAGATAAGATGGTCCATTGGATGGGGACCTCTGAAGAAAGGGGCACGTCATCATGGGAGCATGTGTTAGAGTGAGAGGTCATACCTCAAGCCAGGAAGCAGAGAGAGGGGGTAGAGGAGCAAACAGGTGGGTTCCACAATCCCTCCTGGAGGCTCACCCCAGTGACCCAAGGACCTCCCCCTAAGCCCAGCTTCTCCAAGTTTCCCCCACCCCCAAGAGCACCACCCTGGAGACCAAGCCTTTAACAGATGGGCCTTTGTGGGACACTCAACCTCCAAAATACAATAAATGGCATTCTACACATTCTCCCACCCAAACCCCACTAGTGATTATTCATTAAGTGTTTCTTGAAACGAAACCCTTAGAGACAACACCTCCCTCCATGCTGTTTAAACCCAACCATCCACCTTTCCTGAACCTGCTCCTACACGTCCACCAAGGGCTGGCTTCACGCCCACCACCCACAAATCGCCACTCATCACCTGGGAGCAGTCCCAACTCCCCTTCTGCACGTCTGCTTCCCACAGTCCAGGACGCTGCCTCCTACCTGCTCTGTCCTGCAGAGTCCAGGCCCTAACACTCTGAGCTGGTGATCTTGCTTCTCACTTCCCTGGAAAAGCAGGAAGTCTCCCCTCCTCAGACCTAGAATCAGTGCCATCTCCACCTCTGTTCCCCTCTTGCTCCCAATGGACCACCCCATTTCTATCAAACACTGTTCCTTTGGGGTTCCCATCACCCCCTGGAGGATCTCACCTGTAAGGTGCCCCTCTCCTCCCCAGCCTCAGCCCGTCCCCTGGAGATCTCTCTCCCAGTACCTAAGCCCGCTGTGGTAACTCCAGAACCTTACGGGGAAGTTTCTCCCTTCACCTCAAATCCCCTCTATTTGTGCTTTCCTCTATCTGCAATTATCTATCTGCAGTTCCTATCTGTACTCCCTGCTCATGTTCCACCCCACTCTCCTTGGATTCCATTTCCCACTCATTACTCTTGTAGACACCACCCACATTGGAGTCTCAAGATGTTGTTGGTCGCATTGATCCTTATCTTTCTGACCCTTATCCTTTTGTATCCTTTATATCCTTATCCTTCTCAGCCTTTATTTGAACAATTTTACTCTTTTTTTTTCTTTGCAGATTTTCTACACATTCATTGAGTTTCATTTTCTATATTAAAGAAAATGTAGTTAAAAAAACTACATCCAATTTATGCAGGGATGAAATCATATAGCCAATCTACCTATCCCATTTGGGGGAACTGATTTTTTAAACTATTTTGGAGGACATATAAATTAAGTGTGTGTATATATACATACATATACACATTTTAACAATAGAGTTTGTTCTGTTAGTATAAAATCTGTATATATCACACAAAATAGTCACTGGATTTCTAAAATTCACCTGGGTAATGAATAATTATCTCAACAATTGATGAAATATTTGTTTTCATAAAGATGACTGAAGTATGACCTTTTGCACAAAATAGATTGTTAAAGGATTTCTTTGGAGCAAGATAGAATGAATATATCTCTGAGGCTGCACATTTGTAGAAGCCTTTGTATATTTCAACAAAATGTTGTATCTGTAATTTTATTTGATCCTTATGATCGCTCTGTGGGATACTGGTGTCCACCCACTTTTCCCTACAGGAGGAATAAGGCTCATAGAGTCGATGATTCATTCCACACCCTCCAGCTAGTACTCACATTAAACCCATGGCCATTATCTCCACCTGGGCGCACATCAGAATCACCTGGGGAGCTGTGAAAAACTTCCATGCCAGGCTGTTCCCACTAATTAAAGCAGAATCTGGGGGTGAGTCCAAGGCCTTGGTAGTGAAATAAGCCCAGCTTGGAGAGACCAATACTGGAGGATCCTGCTTGTACCTGGAATCTAAAAAAGTCAGTCTCACTGAGACAGAGCAGAAAGGTGATTACCAGAGGCCAGGCAGGGAGGGGAAGGAAGCTTTGATCAGAGAGGACCAGTCTGTCTCCTTAGGAGGGGGGAATGGGTTTCAGTGACCTAAGCTCTGCCTGGGGTCAACAGTTAAAAATAAGGCATGTTTCCAGACTGCTTAAAAAACAGATTTTTAACATTCTCAGCCCCCCAAAAATGACATTGCTGAGGTCATAGTTATGTTAATTAGCTTGACTGAATCTTTCAACTCTGTACCCACAGATCAAAATATCACTTTATAGCTGGGTGCAGTGGCGCATGGGGGGAGATACTAGGGATTGAACTCACAGAGGCTTAACCACTGAGCCACATCCCCTGCCCCTTTTTTAAATTTTTATTTAGAGACAGAGTCTCACTAAGCTGCTGAGGCTGGCTCTGAATGTCCACGATCCTCCTGCCTCAGCCTCCCAAGCTCTAGGAATTGAACTGAAAGTGTTGTAGGGGACAGATGAGGCAGGGCACCGAAGAAAGCAGGAAACAGTTGTATTTGGCTGCAGCCAAGTTCAGAGGGCACAGCTTTCGCTGTAATCCATCAATCCCCTGAACCCAGAGTTCAGGTAGTTTCAGAGTTTTCTACCTAGCATGTAAGGGGAGGGGCTCAAAAGTTCACAGTCTGCAGAAGTTAACAGGTAACCAACAATAGAAAGAGCTTATAGATCATTGCAGAGCAACTTTAATATAAACAAATTACAGAAAATTCTCTCATCTGGTGTGATAGTATTACCATTGTATTCCCAAAACTGGAAAAGAAAATTGGAGACTAGATTTTTATTTTGTAAGTATCCCTCCTAGCAAAAAAAAAAAAAAAAAAAAAAAAAACAGTTTTGATATTTAAAGTCTGGGCTCAGGGATGGGGAATGGAAAAGATTGTATTAGAATTCAGTTCATCCAGCATTTGTAAAACGTAAGTGATGTACAAAGCCCTGGTCATTGCTTTGTAAAATAAAAGAAAATCTGGGTCCAACTCCACTGTGGATTGAGAGGTATGTATGGAAGAATTCAGAAGCAATGTAAAGCCCAGCCAGGAAATGATATTTGTGCAGACATCGAATTGCTCCTTCCCAGTCACTACGAAATGACCATAAAGATTAGGAAGAAAAAAATACATATCTCCAGAGTTTCCATTCAAGAAAAACACGCACACCAATGCTCCTTGGCTTACAATGGGATTATGTCCCAATAAACCTATCATAAATTGCAAATGTCATTAAGTTGCAAATGTATTTTACACACCTAATGGACTGAACATCATAGCTTAGCCCAGCCTGCCTTAGGCACGCTCACAACACTTACATTAGCCTACAAAATCATCCAGCACCAAGACTATTTTAAATAAAGTGTTGAGCATCTCATGTAAACTGTTGAGTATGGTGCTGAAAGTGAAAAACAGAATGATCATGTGGGTGTTGAAAAACCACAAACAGAAGCACATGTCAGGGACCATACATATATCTTCCAGAAGTGGAACAGGATTGGATGAAAAGAAAGAACAATCTACTATCATGGCAAGCAGAAGAAAATCCAACAAAAATTGCATGAAAATCTCATAATGCAGAGGAAGAAGCCTTACGGTGCTGATGGACCCAGAGATATGGGGGGAGCTGGCCACAGCAGAACCTTTTCACCCGAGCAGCACCTATGGGAGGCTTTCAGGAGCTGCAATCATAGAAGGGACATGTCAGGGACAAACCTCAGTGGACGTGACTTGTTAGGATTTGCTCTGGGCTTAGATGCTGGATGGTGCCCATGTTGACCTTGAAACAGGATAGAGGTGAGGCATCAGGGCTCTGCTGTGAAGTAAATCCAGGAAAGCTGAGCTGTCCTGACTCCCTGCAACTAGACTGAAAGTTCCAGAAAGAGAGGAGAGCCATCCATTCTTCAACAGAGCATGCATACAAAATCCTCATCAAATCGTGCCTGGATCAGCCAACCTGGGCAAACAGACCTCCCTCCTTTGGGAGGAATAAAAAGAAACCTATTGAAACCTCTGTATTTCACAGTAACAGAAACCAGTGTCATCTTCTGAAATCCACCTTCATCAGAAACAGAGGCATTTTAAAGCAATTGTGCAATCATTGTTCTTAGTTTACAAAAGAAACCACAGATACGAGATTAGAGCAATAAATAAACTATTAAAAAAAAAACATTTAAGACCAGGAAGGAAAATGGTGACAAAGGTCAAAGACATCAGAGCAAACATTTTTAAGATTCAAGATCAAATAAAATGTCCAAGAGGCATCCAAAAGGAAAAGACAGCCACTTCTGAGGGGATGAAAATCAGGATGACATCAAGCATCCTCATCCTCACAGCATTCAACTCTAAGAAGTGAAGCCACACTGCAGAGTTTTGTAGGGAAACACTGTGACACCATCATTCTGCACCCCCTTCAAGAAGGTTCAAAAGAACAACGGAGAGGCACTGTTGTACCTGCAAGGGACAGGAAAGTGTGTCATCTGCATGCTAGTCTGGGAAAAGTCACACGAACTATGCTGCAGACACAGGACTACATGAAATGAATGGGAAAAGTGGCATGAAAATGTACAGTAAGGCACGGAACTTATACAGATTGAGTGAGGTTATAAAAGTCAATAGAAATACGAAAAGTTTTTCAAAGAGATGGTTCATAATCTGAAGGTAGTACAATAGGTCTCCAAATCCCATAGTATATAAATCAGCTTTGAGAATTTAGGATGGGGAGTAGTAGAGGTAGTTGTGACAAAAATAAAACATGAAATGTCATATCTCATGGCTATGTGTTGGTTAAATCAATTAATGCTGTCTCCATTTCTTTTGAGTTTAGGAAAAAATAGATTCAAATATGATTTTTTAAAACTTAACAGGTAACCAACAATAGAAAGAGCTTATAGATCATTGCGGAGCAACTTTAATATAAAATAACTCAAATTTATATGGAAAACTTCAAGGAAAAAACCCAGAAAACTCATAAAAGTATGAATATTGGTCAACGTAACCTAAGACGGAAATTGTAAGCCCACGCATTGGAGTAATCACTGCCAATTTAAATCAGGAAACTCTCTTCTACCAAATGCAGCATCAAATTATGTCATGAAATGAACGCCAATGACATACTTTTATTAAAAACATACAAAAATGATACAAAAAAGTGAAAAATTTTAAAAAGATACAAACACAAATGTAAAATATGAATCATGGAAATGTCAATATAAAAAACCCAAAATCCAAAGACAAAAACAACCTATAAGAAAAGAATCATGTTCCACTGGCGAAATATATCTTCCAAAATTTAAAAATAGCTTTCAAAAACTTTTCTTTGCCATGCAACATTGTACCAAAATACAAATAAAAAAACAACAAAAGTAAAATATTAATGGAATTACTTTAACATACATCCTTGGTCTACAACAGATCAATGTGCAAAATATAAATGATTTGAATAATGTCCTTAATAAGATGGATTAGGTAGATAAAATAGGACTTTTAAACCCCAAAATACTTTCTTTTTCAAGCATGCAAAAATGACTGGCATAATTTCCAGAACATTTTGTATTATGTCATAACAAAAACCAAAATAAATATAGAGGAGAGGAAATTGTACAGACCACAATCTCTTGACCACAATGCCATGGAACTAAATTTAATAGCAAAAAAAAAAAAAAAAAATTTAAAAATATACAAACAAAAATATTCTGAAACTCCTGGACAATGTTCTAAATAATTCTGGGATCAGAGATCAATGCCACTATTACAGACTATCTGGGTTATGATGACAATGAAAACCCTGTGAACATTTACAGGATGCTACTAAAGTTACGCTCCAATGTGCTCTTGGAGAATTTCAAAGAACACATTATTCCTGCAGGGTATGCACTGCTCCAGAGCAAAGCGGAAGATGGAAAGTTCCCAGTTTGTTTATGAAGCCAACATATTCTCATACCCAGTTCTGAAAACGACAGCTCTAGAGCGAAGGCTATGAAAATATGATAAAATTCTGCCGTCATTTAGAAGAACAACAGACCACAGTCAAGGAAGGCTCATCTGAAGACCAGAAGGTGGCGTCCTATTAGGGAATCTGTGGACATAAATCATACCAATAAAACAAAGGGAAAAATGGTGGCTCCATGAGAGGTGGAAAAAGGTGTTAGATAATATTCAACATCTGTGCCTAACACAAACTTTAAATAAAGGAGCATAGAAGTAGTACTTATTACATAATACAGAATATTTATCTTGGACTAACAACCATATCAGTCATATATATATGCATTGTGATATGCTTGGCATTTTTTAAAGAGAAATAACAATTTAAGTAATGCAATTTATTTATTTAAGTAATTTATAATACCATAAAGCTATTTTGTGTGTTATTTTATGCACCACACAGTAAATCAATACAGTATATATTGCCATATCAGTGTCCCTGGGTTAAAGACGTCACACTATGCGTACCTATTTTATGATCACATTAAGGAGCTAGCTGGGTTTAATGTTGCCTTCACTTCATTTTGTCCTCTGAGTCCATCTAAGGCTACTCCTATCACAGGTGATTCCTTGTCTTAGTCCATTTCTTGCTACCATGATGAAGTATCTGAGGTTGGGGGCCTTATAGAGAAAACAGGTTTATTTAGTTCACAATTCTGGAGGCTGGAAATCCAAACAGCAAGTCAGGGGTTCTGGTAAGGGCCCACCTGGCTGCAGCACATTGGTAGGAGCGTGTGCAAGAGCAATTACAGGGAAGATAGGAGGCCAGAGGGCAGAGCGGAGGCTGGGCTCAGACTTTTATAACTCCCTGTCACAAGAACTAACTCCAGGTTCCGGGAGCACTACTTGACCTCCTCTAAAGTCCAACCCAGTGACCTAAGGACCTCCTGCTAGGCCTACCTTCTCTCCTGGTTCAGCCCCCAGTGCCTGAACTCCTAGGGGACACATTCAAACCCCCTGGAACTATGGCACTCTTGCATTTATAAAAGTGCCTGTTGGTTTTCAGGAACCTTTCCTCAGTGGCTCAGTTTCTAGAAGTAGAATCCCTTTATATCCACATCTAATACAACAGAAACCTTAAAAAAAAACGCATCAAAGTAGAACATGAAAAAGCACGTGGGTCCTGCTGCTCTTCGTTCCATTTCAGAAGAGGGCACACGTCCTGAGACTCCCTTTCAACAGCGATTTCCAATGGGTTCCTAACAGCAACCCACAGCTCATTGTCTTCATTATGAAAAGCAGTTAAACATTATTATTAAAGATGAACCTGGCACAATAAACTGTATTACATAGGAGACTCTCAAAGAACCTTGTCCCTCTCCTTTGGCATGAAGTCTAGAACAGAATAGATCACTGAAAGAGCAGATCCATTTGGGGACTTAAATTATCCAGATCTACCACAGTGGTTGGCCTTCCCCTCCAATTATGTCAGTCAACCACCTCTGGACAATCTGCGCGCGGCGACTGGTGAACACTGGTAATTGTGCATCCAGCTCCCTTGGCCGAGCCAGAGGCGCTCCAGGCCAGAGGCGGGCCACACTCCTGTGGGCACAAATCCATGTGCAGAACATGAAACACCAAAAATGGCAAGGAATCTGCCCAAGAAGAAGGAACAGGGCGAGAGAGCAGGGGGCGAGCAGACAATAAGGACGAGATTTTAAAAAGAAGAGATGCTCGAGGCTGCACCCTGTGCCACTGATTCCAATCACATGACACTCTCAGAAAGACAGAGCTGCAGGATCTGTGGCTGCCCAGGGTAGAGGGGAGCACAGGGGATTGTAGGACGGTGAACTCTCCTGTCATGCTGTCATGGGGGACACATGGCCTTATGCTTTTGTCCAAAGCCATAAACTGCACAACACCAAGAGTGAACAGTCACGTCACATCTGGGCTTTGGCTAATATTGAGATGTCGTGTGGGTTGTTCCGTTGTCACAAACGGACCACACAAATGCAAGGTGCTGATACAGGGAGGATTCCAGGCTGGTGGGTGTTGAGAGGGACGTCCAAGCCGACTGTGTTTCACTCAGTCTTTCTACGAACCTGAACCTGCTCTAGAGAGCCCTCTATTCATTTTCTTTTTTAAGTGGATGAGTGCAAGAAAGACACCTCAGAGATCAAAAGAGAATCTGGAGCGGTCTGGTTCTACGTGTGCTCTCTGCTCTGCTGGTGTGAATGCCCACCCCACGGGGCAGCCCGTGTGCTTCTCTCCAGGCTCCAAGGCCTGGCTTCAGCCTCCTTCCTGACCCTTCCCACCTTCTCCCCTGATTCCTGAAACCTGGGCTTCCCACGTCTCCCACCTTCCAGGAGGGAATTCTAGCAAATGATCTTGTACACAATGTCTGTTATAACCTTCCTTTAGCAACAAGACATTAAAAATGTCAATGTCCTGTGTCATGGGCAGCTCATTCCAAATTGCATAAACAGATCAGGGAGCAGTCTTACAGTAGGATAGCATGCAGCCTACAAAAATATATTTACAGAGTTTTGTAAAAAATAAAAAAATATCCTGCTATAGTCAGAATGTATTTAGGAGGGATTAAAAATACCTGGGTGTAATTCTGGCCCCACCATTTGTTTGCATTGTGACACACAGCAAGTTGCTTAACTTCTCTGAGCCTCAGTTTCCTTATCCATTAAAGGGGGATGGAATCAGCTACCTCTTAGGGTCACGCTGATGATTAATTTTGATAATGTATGTCAAAAGCTCAGCATTTAGGGTATTTCTGTAAGAAACAACCCCAAATTCCCAGTGGCTTAAAACAGCAAAATTTGATTTCTTGCTTATACTTCAAATCCATCAGGGTGGGCTGAGGGCTGTGCTCCAGATGATCTTTAGTCAGTCACTCGGGCTGGGCACATCTGCTATCTGGAACATCACCTGCCACCATGGCTCAGGGAAGGAACCTAACATCTTAAAGCTTCTGTCTGAAATGTCTCCCGGCTATGCCCGACCTCAAGGTCAGCATGAGCACAACATACCTGAGATAGGAGAGGAGCCAGAAATAAAGGGGAAGAGTACAAGAGACCATTCCAAACAGTGTTCAGTGCCTGGCCCCAGGACACCTTCCCTAATAGATCCAGGTATGGAGCTCTGGACCTGTTTACATGCATATATTGAAGATGCTTAAACATGAAAATGAAATCTGTTATCATTTTAGCAGGAATGACTCAAGGTGATCAGATTATTGGTTGTCCTTTCCTGCTCCATACTTTTTCTATGATTGTAAGATACAGTAGATTTTTCATCACTTTAATGAGATAAAAGAATGAGAATAATATTTGTTATTTTATTAGTTTATGCAGCTCTTTTTTTTTTTTTGTACCAGGGGCTCTTAACCAATGAGCCACATCCCCAACCCTTTTCGTATTATAAGTGTTTTAAGGTATTATTTGATTTAAATCATTCCTCCCTCTATTTCTGTTAACCACTACTCTGGATGCTCAGCAAAATACACATACACACACACACACACACACACACACACACACATACAAATTGCTAGCAGTGCTAGCAGAAGAAAAATGACAACATACACAGCATATGTATAGCAAGGATTAAAGATTCAAATGCTCAAGTGATAGCAAATGCCAAATATGGGAGTTGTGCTGCCCCCAGCGCAGTCATAAGATGCCACCATGAGAAACTTGTGTCATGGGCAGCTCATTCCAAATTGCTTGATCAAAGTTTACATAAAGTACCCTCAAAAATCTCCATTTACTTGTGTTCCATAAAATAAAAATCATTATATTCTCTGGCTGAAAATATCCTAAAGAGGCATATTAAAAATTATAGCTTTGTAATGTTAAGAAATAGCAGGATGTTTTAAATAATTCCCCTAGGACAAAGAAACTCGAAGCTTGCATTTAATAAAATAGAAACTCCTTTAAATGATATTACAGATTTAATGTCCTCCATTAAATTTTCCTCATTTGGCAAGGAAAACCTTTCTCTCTGTCTCCATGTGCAGTTATCAACCATGACCCTGTCCCCTCACCCCCCTCCCCGGCCCCGTCTGCCTCCCCTGACAAATTCTGACCCCACAGTCTGGGGACAGTAGCTTGTTGCTTTGAGTCACAGTTGTCTGAGCCAAAGATGTCAGTTGTTTTGCTTTGTTTTGTTTCTTACTGAGAACAAGGTTATTAGAGAAGGGACTTTGAGTTAAATGGTGCTTATAAACCAGTCTGAGGCAGCAGTATATTGTGCTTCTTTCTACCAAAGAAGAGGACACAAGCTAATGGCCTATTTACCATCAACATTTCATCTTCTTCAATACGTTAATGTCAAGTCATAGGAGACAGGAGACTGATTTTTATTTAAGAAAGAATTTTAAAGCATAGCAACTGAATGAAATGCATCGCCCTTGATTGGTTCAAACAAACACAGATAGAAAATACTTGGAGGAAGAGTTGGAGAAATTTGGCTGCAGACTAGGTATAAAGCAATGTCAAAGAATTATTAATTTCATTTGTTATAAGCATGTTATTGTGGTTATGTAGGCAAAAATCCTTACTTTTTAGAGGTACATTCTGAAGCATGTAGCAAGGGTGGATGTCAAGTTATCCAGAATTTTCCAAACTTAGGCAAGAAATGCATATCACAAATGTTGCAAAATGTTAATAGTTTTCGGATGTAGGTGATGATGAGTATCTAGATGATTATTATACCATTTGGTCTACTTTCCTGTATGCTTGAACTTTTTTTCATTATAAAAATTCTCATTAAAATTATTTTTTCTATTTTAATTAAAATACATTTAAATACAAAAGTATTTATTTTGAAGTATTTATTTACCAATATCTACTTAAAGTTTTGTCACAATGTTTAATGTCTAAAATTTTTATTATAAGAATTAAAATTTTCCATGGTAGGGACACGATAAGGTGTGTGAGTACATCAATATTATGGGAGACTCCCAGAGCTGGGGAGGAATTCAGAGAACGTTCACTTCAACACCCTCAGTTTAGAGATGTGGAACTTGCTCCCTCAGGGCTTGGCACTTTCCTGCAGGCTGTGTGTTTGTGACACCTCAAAGGAGAAACAGTGGTCCTCACTCCCAGTTACCCCTCTACACTGCCTGTGCTTCCCAGAGCCTGTGAGCCACGCTGGCTTGAATGCCTACAAGCTCACAGAACTGCCACTTTCATGCCATCAGCTGTGGACTTGGGTCCCCTCACCATAGTGTCCAGTTGCCACTGTACAATGACAAGAGCTCAGTTACACCACCCCTGTGCTGCCCACCAGGAATTCAGGAGTGAGAACACCAGTACAGCCCCCTGTTCCCAACCTGGAATTCCTTCATCTTAGACCACCGAGGTTCTCCCAGAGTAGGGGACAGTTCATTGCCACTTTTAACAAAGTGGATTTCCTCTCAAAGTCTTTATTCTCAGGAGAAATATTAATTGAACTACATTTGCATTTCTCTAATAAATGATTCTGCTTTGGGGGGAGGGGATATGAATCTTTAAAATGTGTTTGTTAATGAGCTAGAGAAAGAAATTACATGGATGAAGTATGTGTTCTTTCTCAGCAGGAAAGCCCCGCAAACTCTTAGACATGTTATAGAATTTAAAATGCCTAAAATTGCAAAAACAAAATTGGTTACATAGATCATACTGATGAAAAGAATTTAAGATGTAAATTCAAACTCTCATTTCAGATTCAACATATTTAAATCTAAATCTTAATCTTCTTCCTTCCCCTCTGTCTCTCTTTCCTTTAGCTTCTGGGAGATGTCTCTGTTTTTTTATTTATTTATTATATATATTTAAGGTATTCAGCATAATATTTTGATACACATTTACATAATGAAATGATCACCACAGTCAAGTTAATTAGCATATTAATCATCTCACAGTTAACTTTTTTTTTTTTTTGGTGTGGTAACTGCAAATCTCAAGTATACAGTACAATACTATGAACTAGAGTCCTGAAGTTGTGCATTAGATCTCTAAGTGCATGTATCCTGCACAACTGTAACTTAATACCCTTTGACTTCCATCTCTCCATCCCAGTTGTTGTGAGAGTTGTTCATGGCTGAAAGACAATAAAAATACTGTGCACACACAAAGAGAGAAGGAGAGGGAGTAATAGTGAAACACTGTTTTTTCTTTTGTTATAACTTTGCTCTACCACAAAACTTTCATCAACCTGTGTTCCTTTGGAAGGCATTTGAGCTTCTTTGTCTCCACTGGGGATGAGTTTCAGCTGCAGAATTCTGCTACTTTCCAGTGCCACTCCTATGACAGCTAACAGGTAGCAGAGAGGAGAGGAAACCATCCTGGGCTCAGAGCCATCAGCAACATGCACATGTCCCACTCTGGAGCACACTGAGGTGGTGAACTCCTGTCCACCTTCCTGCTCTCCTGCTCTGTCTAGTTGTCTGGGACCTCACTCACAGCTGTGGGGACTGGCACCAGCTTCCAAATTCTCTCCCATCCCTGGCATTTTTCCTAGTCCTGAGCCTCCAACAACTGTCCCGTTATTCCTTGTATTTCAGTGTAAAACAACATACTGTGATTGAAAATAGCCCCCCAAATTCTACACCTAAAAAAAAATCTTAAAATAGTAAGAATTTAGTTTGAGATTCGTGCCCTGTTTTACTATTTTGGGGGTGGTTATTCTGGAAATTCAGTAATCAAAATGAATGCTTTTAAACAGTAGGGTAGACAGAACTGAAGAGAGAATTCGTAAATGAGGATAGGAAAAAAAACAGAGTTGCAAAAAATAATAAAATAAAATAAAGACAAAAAAGAAGAGATGTGGGAAATTAGCCCCAGAAGAAAAAAGAAAATGATACCAGCACAATCACTGAAAGGATAATGACTGAGAATTTTTCAAAGCCAATGCAAGACATTAGTCTACAGACTAAAGAAGCCCAGAAAATCCCAGGTGGATAAATACGAAAGAAACTCACAGATACATCAGAGCAAAGTTACAGAAAACTGAAGTCAAAGAGAAGACCTTAAAGGCAGCCAGAAGTAAAAGGACAGAGCATGTTTAAAGGAGTAAGAGTCTCACCCATTTCTTAGCAATGGCCTAAAGCTCAGAACACAGATCATCACCTTCCAGATACTGCCATCTTGGAATTCAATAAAGGTTGGGAATATTCTCCCAGGGTGAAGATTCACTGACAGTTTACAGATCAACAAAAATGATCCACAAAATTGCTCCCAGGAAACCACTACTAGAAAAAAATCTGAAAAAAAAAATGTCCTTTGGGAAGAAATAAAGTAATCTCAAACAGAAATTAAAGATGCAGAAAAAAAGGAAGAATGATATAAAGGACAAAGATAAGGGTAAACTTAAATGAACATTGATGGTATAGCAATAATAATAGTGTCTAGCTTGGATATTACAAATATCATTGAAATTATGTAAAATTCAAGAAAGAATAAAGAGATATGTGTCCTAAGTTTTCAGAGGAGGATAAAAATGATCAATTAATATAAGATGTTGATAGGCCAAGTAAACATGCTGAATTTCTAAGGTAACCACTAAAATAACAGCAAAACACTGCATCAATTCCAAATTAATAGAGAAAATAAATGGAATAATAAAATAATACATCCAAAGGAAAGAAAAAGCAAAAGAAACATGGAGCCAGTTAGGCAAATGGAAAGCATATGCTGCAATGAGAAATTTAAATCCGCAGTTTTACACTAGACATGAATGTACAACATTCTCCAATTAAAAGCAGAAGACTGTCAAACTGGATTAAAACAGCAGCAACAGAATCCCCTCAGGGACACCTCTGGGCTCCATGAAGCAGGCTTCTCAGAGCTACACACGTGGGGACCTCCAATGATCTGAACTTCGGGCATCCAGCCAAAGTAGCTGGGACCTCCCTTCACATTCTTCCTCATTGTCCCTCTCAAACGAATCAGGTACAATTTGGTGTATGTTTGCTTGGGGAGGTTTTGGCTTGGCAGGTTGTATCTTTGTTAATGGAAGCTGAACTTTGCTGCCTTTTGAAGGGTTAAAGACATGAGCATCTCTTTTAACCTCTGGGATTTCAGGGCACAAAGCACGCTGATTCATTTGGGGTTGCTATTTGGTGAAATTACTGGGTTTGTGGGAGGGAAAAAATCAAAACTACACAGGCATCTCAAAAATTGAATTTAGGGAGTCATGATGTGTTAGACCAAGGTGGCCTCAACCAAGTTCCAGAGATGATGAAGGACATGGAGTTCCCTGAAATACAATTGAGAAAAGTGGGAGCCCAAGATGAAGAGGAGGATTCAGGATGAGGAACTAAGCTTCCACATGAAAGAATTAGTTTCTTCACTGAGGTTCCTGCTGAAAGATGTTCCAAACCAAACCTCCTGTCAGAGTACTTGTATCCTTGGGAAATGACTAAGCATGAGGACATCACTGAAAATGATGCTCAGGTACAAGTATCCTGGCTGAGCTTGGCCCTTGTGCCCTCAGACAGGCTTGAAAACCTACGTATTAGTTACCTATTGCTGCTTAACAAATAGCACCCAAAACTATGGCTGAAAGCAACAAACATTTATCTCTTTGATTCTGAGGGGCAGGGATCTGAGTATAGACCAGAGACCTGGGATCTATGATGAATTTGTGGTCAAGATGTCAGCTGGGGATGTGATCACATCTGAAGGCCACTCAGGAGCCAGGAGTCTGCTTCCAAGCTCATTCATGTGGATCTGAGCAGGTCTCAGCTCCGCACTGGCTGTCCAGTAAAGATTTTGTTCAGCGCCTTGGTTCCTAAGTCTCTCCCCAGCATGGCAGTCCAACACAGAGCCATGTTAGATAATGGCCTAATCTTGGGAGTGCTGTGCCATTCCTTTCCATATTCCAGTTATTAGAACTGAGCTACTAAGTCCATCCCATACTTAAGAGAAGGGGGTTACACAGAGTAGGATTACTAGGAGGCGGAAATCCTTGTGAGCCTCTTAAAGACTTCACACCACAGGGTTGGACTAGATGATGTCATTCCAGAGACCTCAGCAGCCTCTGTGTGTAATAGACTCCCAACAGTGACACCGTGACACGCTGTGGCCAAGAGAAGAAAGGTAGATGGTAATAAAAAGAGTCAGTAGTTATTGAACATTCAATCTATGCCAGCACTCACCAAATCAATTTAAGTGTCGTCATGTACTAAATGTTTGTGTCTCCTGACCCCAAGTTCATGTGTCAAAATCCTAAGCTCCATTGCGATGGAGTTAGGATACGGGGCCTTTGGAAATGAACTGGATTTAGATGAGGTCATAGGGTCTGAGACCCCCAGTAGAATTAGTGTCCTTATAAAAAGAAGAAGTGAGACCAAAATTGTTCTCCTTCTGTCTCCATCTCTTGAAGATAAGAGAAAAAGGATGTCTACAAATAAGGAAGAGAGCCCTCACCAGAAATCAAATCTGCTGGCACCCTGATCTTGGTCTTCCCAGGCTCCAAACCTGTGAGAAGCAAGTATCTGTTGTTTTTAATCCATTCAGACTATAGTATTTTGATACATCCAATGAAGCAAACTCATTTAATAATCACAATGACCTAATGGAGAACTGTTGTTATTAGGCGCAGTTCACCATTGAGAAAAATGAAGTACAGAGAGGTTAAAGTAACTTGTCCAAGGACACAAGAGTAGTACATGGTATATATAGACTCAGCATTCAAATCCAGGAAGTTTGTCTCAGAGCCTCTGCTTTTATCCACTTCACTCCACTGAGTGGACACAGTATTAGAACACTGAATAAATGCAAATGTCACCCTTCAGATTATGGAAACTGTGACATTTTGGAAAATTTAGAATGGGAAAAAAAACTAAACTAAGATATTTGATTTCCTACTAGTCTAGCAGGTGGGAGCTTGTGCAAGTGTTAACCCAAAAATAAAGAGGTACAGCTGCATCTGTGCCTATGCGTGCTCTGGTCCTAGCTGGCTCTGTAGGAGCTTGTCTCCTTTGTCCTGACCTCCAGATCCCACTGCTATTGGGGAGCTGTGGTCTGTCTCAGAAGCAGGAAGGTGGAAAACCCCAGCAAAGGAAGCTGTGGTTCCTACCAAACTGCTCACAGATTCACCCAAAGGAAGTCCTCACAATGCAGCGCACCTCCCTCCAGGGCCTGTGGAGGAGTCGGGGTCAGGGGGCAATACTTCCTTTTCCCTCATCATCCTGAATGTAAGCAATAGACAAGTCTGGGCTTCCATTAACAACCTGCTATGCAAATGAGTTGGAACAAATTGTCTTGAGTCAGATACAACCTAAAAGCAAAGATTTTATTCTTCACTTGATACCTCTGGATTTATCCATCTTCAAAGAGCAGTCTCACCAGATACCCCTGCACCTGAAGTTATGGGTCTGTCTGTCGGCAGCGGTCACCACGGTCTCCCATATGGTGCATGCCCTGTGTGCAGCACAACATGGGACAAGCCTTCTCACAAGCAGGGACGGGAACCTATTGGCCTTTCTCCCTACAAACATGAAAAATCTGAAACCTCTTAGGTCAGTTTTGTTTTTACCTGTGAAATCGAATCCTCTTACCTCTCCAGCTGGCTTAGCTCCAGGTGGTCTTTCTTGCAGAGGAGATCCCTTGTGGGTACCCAGAAGGACCCAGGATCAGCAGCTAGTAAATGCTTGTCCGATGATGCCTGAAGGAAGCCCTCCTCTGAATGCTTTGCACGATTCTAAGCTTTCATGGGCCTATAAGGAGAATGACTATTTCCATCCGAATTTGGCCTGGTATCAACACTTCTTGCATCTCTGGTTTGGATACCACTGCTACCACTGCCAGTTTCTCATAACTCATCTGGAAGCCTGGGACAACTCAAAATGCCCTTGATAGCCGAAGTAACTCTGGAGCGTGAGAGAGTAATTCTGGGGGCACCAGCCGGCAGCACTCAGAAACTGGAGACTAGCTTAGATGGAAGCAAACTCTTCTTTTGGAATTTCTGAGCTAGAGGGGATATAAATTGCAAAGGGGAGATGTGTTGCTGGGGTCGAAGATCATTGTGTACCAGCATAAAAAGAAACTGACAGCTGAAAGTGGGAGGGCAAAAATGACATGTGAAAAAGCAGAGCCAGTCAGTGATAGCAACAGATGAAGGTCACGTTTGCATGTGATTCAAAATGTAAGCCGCCCCAAGAAACTGCCATATAGCAATGTGTGCCCAGGTGCCAGTCTCCGAGAGACTTCCCCCTGCCAAACCCACCCACTTTTCCATACGAGCCTTGATCCCTACACATGTGGACTGTCTTTGGGCCCCTTGTAACTTCTGAGGTAGATACAGCAACCAGATCTAAGTGCTGGCGATGCCCGTCCGAGTTGACTTTTAGCTGGTAGTGGGATCTGGCTCAGCATTGGTTTGGATGATGAAGGGGATGTTGGTCTTGGTGCCACTGGCCACCTTCTTTATAGAACTCTCTTAGTTGGAGTAGTAGAACACACTGGTGGCAGCGTGTTCCTTGTGAGTGTTTTGTAGAATCGATTGCACTTTCAGTGATCAGTCATTGATAAAGGATGACCTCAAACTTTCATTTCATGGGTAAAAGAGCTGTGGGTGTTCTCAAGGTCAACCATACTCAATGCCAAAAAATGCATCCCATCTGTGCATTGAATTTCTCTTTAGTATGTTTTATAAAGTGTTAATGTCATTATTCACATGCCTTGGGGATCTTGAGGTGTCTTATTCATCTCCATTCTTCAGGTATTCAGCACAGTGCCTTTCAAAGGGGGTATATATGTATGAAAGCCTGGAGAAAAGCCATCTTTTTATAATCTTTGTCCTATGTTAAATCTTTAAATGATGTAAACAACAGACTCAGGCAAATATGTCAAATGGAGGGAAACCTGTTCCACTCCCTGATCCCTTTACATTCCCTTACACTATTGTGAGGACTGAGAGAATGGGAAATGGGCAAACAGCCTATTTATGTGCTTACTATAGCAAAGGGCTACTTTGGCTCCCTGATATAGGGTTCTATACAAGAAATTCCAGAACATCATTAGAGGAGTTTGAAACACCGAGGGACTCTGTAGTTGCTCTCACATGCACATTACCAAAGAATGTGTGACACCGAGTATGAGGCCAGCCGAACCGTAGAGGCAGAAGCCCAGAGAAGCCAGGCCTGGGATGAATTACCCTTTGCCCTCAGTGCAGAACGACACAGTCAGTTCCTAGAGACTCTGTGAATTCTGTCTTTCTGTGAGGTACACTGCTTTCAGTGGTGCACAGAAAAAGGCGTAGACACCTCCCCTGGCAACTTCAGCCTGTGGGAGCATGTGTCAGCAAAGCAAGTGTCCCTGGCAGTTCCTGGTACCAGTGCCATAAAATGTGACTCAGTAAAACTAGTCTGTAAAGGACCAAGTTATAATCACTTTAAGTTCTGTGGGTCATGTACATCTCCATTGCATATTTTTTTGTCTTTTATTGCTTTCTTGTGTTTTTATAAACTTTAAAAAAAAAATTTAAACATTCACAGATGGGGAACTTCTATCAAAAAAAAAAAAAAATTAGGTAGGTGGCCTAACTTACTAACCCCTGAAAAATGTCAAATTGACCTGCTAGACATCAGCATTATTCTTTCAATTTAATGATATTCTCAACTCAACAATAAGTTAATTTTATTTTGGAAATTTTATTGAAAAGTGACATGACATAGGTTCAGAAAATCTAGATTTTTTACCTTTAAGTCTGTGTGTGATTTGATCCAGCTCATCTGACTTCTCCCATCTTCAGGTATCTCACCTTTCAGATGTGGATCATAATGTATATCATATAGGGTCAATCAAAGAATATGATGAGATAAAGGATTCTTTGAAACTATAAATTATTTAAATGCTCGATATTAATGTTGCTAAGATTATTGAACTCCAAGGAAACATAATCGGTCTGATGACATATGGTTTAGTCTCTATGTATACAGTTCCAATGATAGAGTGTGGGAAAATCCCAAAGAAATATTGGTTTGAATCATAAATTATTAGAAAGCTTCGAACTTTTCTCAGAAATTATCATTTCGTTTGTGTGGGAAACTACTTATAAGGGGAAAAAGTTGTGGTTTCCTAACTTTCCACATTCAAATGCTTACAAACCACAAAAGTAAAAACTTATTTTTGTAAAAATTATTTTTAGAGGTCGGTTTTCAAATGCCAAAGATTTCGTCCTCCTGAAATTGAAGAGTGAGGATTTATTTATTCCTTTATAAAAAGGAAAATTGAGATTTTGCTTAAAAGTTTTATATAGTGTACTGTAGTAAAGAGAAGATTCACATTCATATAAGTAATGTGATGACAACATTTCCCTGTCTAATACATGTAGAAATTAAACAGCTATTAAATGCCACACTTTGGCAACAGACAAAAAAAAATGAGTTTTTATTCTTCTTATGAGACTTCAGGTATTTCTCAAAAACAAAAGAAGTTAATTAAGAACTTTTAAAAATTGTTGGTTGATGGCGATGACAAAGTGTGTCCATCTACAGAATGTGAATCACAAATCATCTCTTTTTATCTTTAGTATTTGATATTAGATCACAGGTCTCTTTTTAAAACCTTGGAAAAGTTGATACTTAAGTCTCCCATTTATTTTATTCTCTGAATCTTCATCCTTATCCTGCCCTGAAAACATGAGAATTTTCCAACAATTTTTGATTGTCTCCAAACTCTCTTCAGCTTCATCTCTCAGTCAACAAAATCATTCATACCTATAAAAATGTTGCTTCATGCACCTATTATTATTGTATTATAAGCTCCATGAGAGCAGGATTGTCTTGTTCCCTGATAAATCTCTATGTAAGGAAAATGGAACTTGACTGTTTCATTTCAGTGCAGTTGCCAGGGCTTTAATCACCACTGTATATCCAATATTCTATGCAGAACTGCATCATGCCACATTTCTTACCAGCAACCTCACAAATTTTCTCCTCCTCCTGGCTTTTTTCCCCCACAAATAGCAGTCCCTTAGAAGCATCTCTTCTCTCATCAAACATCAGTTCAATTGCCAACCCAGTCTGTCTGTCTGTCCATCTGTGCCCCTACACCCTGGTCTCAGCTTCTAATATGAATATAGTGACCGAATAACACCACATTTAAACCAGGGCAATGTTGAGAGCAGAAGAAAGTGATAATTGAATGGACTACCAGGACAGTGATATAAATCAGGACTTTATTGAGAAAATGGAGTGTAGTCACCTTAGCCAAGTACTATGCTGGAAATTATACATAATCATGGGAGCAAAAGATGCTAAAAACAGACAAATAATTTGAAAACCACATGAACATGTCCAATAAAGAACTAGTATCCACAATATAAATAAGAACTCCCAATGCTCGTTAGAAAAAATATTCACATAGGAAATAGGCAAAACATATGAGCAGACATTACACTGAGGATATATTGATGGCAAATAAACACTTAGAAAGATATTCAGCATCACTAGGCATTAAGGAAATACAAATTAAAATACAAGGAGAGAGATTCAAGATGGCAGAGTAGAGGAGGGCTGCATTTCTGTTTACTCTGTGGCTCAGTATTTAGAGGGACTATTGCTTCTCAGCAAGGTGGGTGAATGCACTGAGATTCAACATTGGATAGTCAGAGTCTTTTAGAGATTCAAAAACTTTGGAGCATTGCACAAAGAACAAGAAAGAATACATTGGCGCCAAACCAGTTGCAGCAGTGTTGGGGCGCTGGTTCACTACAGAGGACAGGGATAATACAAACAGAGAGAGAAACACAATGGACAAATTTGGCACGGAAAAACATGTAGATCAGAAAAGCAGCTGACTGGCTGATCCAGAGGCTGCCCACGGATGAAAAGTGCTCTGGGTTTCTCAACTGGTAAGTGAAGAGATGAAGCAGGAGGCCTCGTGAGGACAGCACACTGTGGCTTGCTGCTGTAGGATCCTGGGAGGTCACAGCAAACATCACCATTCTGTCCCAGCGCATGTCTACCTCTCTCTCCCTCTAATCTGTTTTTCCCCATTTTTCCTCCTCCTTTATAGACGTCACTTGTTACATCTCTTCTGAATTCTCTCTGCTCACATTTTGAACATTCCAAGCTTACTTTTACCTTCCTGTCCTATTTTCTCCTCTCTTAATTAATTGTATTTTTAGCATCTCTTGGGGCTACTTGGTTTATACCACTCCTGCCCCCACCATCCATGTTGTTGCAGGCTCATGACACCTGCTGCTCTCTACTTGAATGCCAGATTTGTTCACAGCTGATTGTTGGTTTGGGTGTGGGAATGGCTGACCTCATCCCTCCCGTTTTTTGTGTTGATTAGATGTCACAGTAGGCACAAGGCTTTTATTTGAATGTTGCATATTGTTTGTTTTGGTTGCTGCTACTGTTTCTTTCTCCTCTCCCTTTTCAATTGAGGTTCTGGGGATCTACACGGACACAGGAATGTCGGGTGGAGACTGTGCTGCTGAACTAACCCCAAGAGACAGTACAACTTTCACCAACTACAAATTAACCACACTCAAATTTCTGTGCTATTTTAATACATAGTATAGAAGAGACAAAAAAAAAAAATAACAACCAGGCCCCAAGTAAGAATGGCTGGGGGAAGGGTCTCACATCCCACTCAAATACACCCACTCCTGTAGCAAAACTAGAGAGAATTATCACAAAGACTGTGGATACCACACTTCTGAGGGGGTCTCAATATAGATCACTCTAGAACATAGTGACAAAAAAAAAAAAAGACTGTCGCTATGATGACAGACCACATATACTGGTGGAGGAAAGATGTATCCCAAAAGATGCATAAAACCCAACACAGAAACACAAGAAATATGATACCTCCTAAAGTTCATAATTCACTAGCAACTGACTCCAATGATATTGAAGTGAGTAAAATACCAGATAAAGAATTCAAAAGAATGATTATTTTTAAAAGATTAATGGATTCAGAGAGAACACATGCAAACAAATGAATTAAGGAAGTCAGATATAAGATAAATGAGAAATTCAATAAGGAGATAGAGGTTTTGAAAAAGAACCAAACAGAAATCTTGGAAATGAAAGACACAATAAAATAAACAAAATTTTCAGTTGAACATCTAATAGAGTAGTCTATGCTAAGACAGAATCATAGCTATAGGACAGAGTGACTGGCCTTTAACATTCAGACAATAATAAAGAAAACAAAATAAGTAACCATGACCAGAATATACAAGAACTTTGGGTCAAAATTAAAAGAACAAATTTAAGAATCACTGGAATTGAAAAAGTAGTGAGATGAAGGCAAATGGCATAGATAACCTCATCAAGGAAATAATAACAGAAAAATTTCCAAACCTTTAGATAGATAACCAGTTACAGGAGGCATTCAAAATTCCAAATAAACAAGACCAGAAAGAACCTCTCCATGACACATTATAATCAAAATGCCTAAAATACAGAATAAGGATTGAATTTTTAAACCTTCAAGAAAAACATTCAGATTTAGAGGGAAGCCAATCAGAATTATTTCTGATTTCTGAGCATAAACTCTAAAATCCAGGAAGGCATGGAATGATGTGTTCCAAGTCCTGAAAGAAAATAACTGTTAACCAAGATTGCCATATCCAGCAAAATTAACCTTCAGAGTTGAATAAGAAATAAAAACCTTCCAAGACACATGACTACTAAGCCAGCACTACAGGTAAAATATCTAAATAAATACCTCATTTAGAAGAAATAAAAAGCAAACCCCAGAGCTCACAAATAGACAAATATTTTTTGAAGAGTAGTTTAGCAAATAAGAAAAAGGACCAAATTAAACATTAAAAATAAATTAAAATGGAAGGAATTAATAAATATCTTTCATAACTCTATAATAACATTCAATGTAAATGGTCTGAATTCTCCAAATGAAAGATGAAGACTGGCAGAATGAATTTAAAAACAAGACCCATAAAAAAATAAGAACTATATGCTGTTTGCAAGAGATTAATCTTACACACAAAGACAGCCACAGACTGAAAGTGAAAGTATGGAAATTGATGTACCATGCAAATGAAGCCTGAAAACAAGCAGGAAGAGCTCCTCTCATATCTGACAAAGCAGACTTCAAGTCAAAATTAATCAGAAAAGACAAATGTCATTTTTTAACTGGTAAAGGGAATAGTCCAACAAGAACACGGAGTGATATTAAATATGTATGCCCCAAATATCGATGCACCTTATTACATAAAAAAGACACTACTCAAATTAAAGACTCAGACCTCTGCACAATAATTCTGAATGACTTCAACACAGTCCTTGCACCAATAGATAGTTCATCCAAACATAAACTCAGTAAAGACTCTTTGGACCTAAAAAAAAAATTATAAAGTAAATAGATTTAACAGACATCTACAGAATATTTCATCCAACAACAGCTGAACATACTTTCTTCTCAGCTGCTGATGGAAGCTTCTCTAAAATGGACCTAATGTATGCCACAAAACAACGCTCAGCAAATATAAAAACTTGATATAATTTCTTGCACTGTATCTGATAATAATGGAATGGAAGGAAATTAGAAATCAATACCAAAAATACCTATAGAAACTGTACAAACATAGGGAGATTAATGATGAATGGGTGATGACATCAGGGGAGAAAACAATAAAAATAAAATATTGATGAGAGAAATTAAATACTAAAATTTACAGAAAGATATTCCATATTTATGGATTAGAAGAATTAAAGTGGTTTAAATGTATATACTACCCAAGTCATTTACAAAGTTAATGTAATCCCCAGAAATTCCAATGGCATTTTCACAGAAATAGAAAAAGTCACAAAATTCATATGAAACCATTTTTAAAAGAAGCAAAATCCAAAGCAATCTTGAGCTAAAAAGAAGAAAGGTATAAGTATCATACTATCTTATTTCAAAACATAGTTCAAGCATAATGGTTCAAGCACAAAGAAATGCATTAAACAATGGTACAGAATAAGGAAACCAGAAATTAGCCCATGCGTTTACAGTCCATTGATCTTTGATCAAGCTGCCAAGGACATAATCAACTCAGTTGGAAAAACTGAATCATCACATGAAGAAGAATGAAATTGAGTGCTCATCTCACCACACTCTGTTGGGAGTCCACCCGGCTCCAAAGACTAACTTCCCCATCCCCCAAGAAGAGCTGTCCAATGGTGAGCCCTGCCAGCTCACATGATCCTGCTGTCCAATGGTGAGCCCTGCTGGCTCACATGATCCTTATCCACCAATCAAAAAGCACCCCATGCCAACTGTTAAACCCTTCAACCATTAAACTGTCATAACTGTCAAACCACCCCCGGCTCTATAAATATGCAGAACTGTTCCTTAATAAACGGGCATTTTCTCTGACTGCAAGCCTTGATGGTTCTTTCACTCTATACAACAATCAACTCAAAATGGATTAAAAATTTTGGCATAAGATCTGAAATTATAAAACTACCCTATGAAAACAGGAAAGCTACACATTATTGTTTGGGATAAGATGTTTGAATTTGAGTCAGGCAAACAAAAGCTCAGGCAACAAAAGCAAAATTAGACAAATGGGCTTACCTCAAATAAAAAAAAAAACTGCACAGCAATGAAAAGAATCTTAAAAAGTGAAGAGACAACCAATTACAGTGAAATACTTGAGGCAGCTAACTTCATAGAGAGAAAATATTTTTTTAGCTTGAGCCTCATTAGGGTCTGGGGGTGGCATTAGCTCAGTTCTGACAAAGTTCTACTAGCAGCAGCCACAGCATGGTGGAGGCATGCATGTATGGAAGAGCTTGAGGAGCCAACAGAAGTCAGAAAGAGAGAGACTGACTCGGGTCTTGAAATCCTATCCCATCAATGACCTAAGAACCTTCAACTAGGCCCCACCCCAAAGCTCCACCACCTCCCAACCGTGCCACCCAGCAACCAATAATTAACCACAATGGACCCTTGGGGAACACTCAGACCACACCCAAGCCAAAGCATAAAGATTGGGAGAAAATATTTGCAGACCATATATCTAATAAAAGATAATATCCAAAATACATAAGGAACTCAGCTCCATAGCAAGAAAATCACCCAATTAACAAATGGATAAAGGGACCAAATAGGTATTTCTCAAAGGAAGGCACATAAGTGACCAAAAGATATATGATAAAAAAGTTAAACATTACAAATGTGCAAACTAATGCCACAATGAAATGTCATCTCACACTTTTCAGAATGACTATTATCAAGGAGATGAAAGATAACAAGAACTGATGAGACCTGGGGGAAAAGGGACCCCTTCTACTCTGTTGGCAGGAATGTCAACAAAATGAAGTTCCTCCAAACATTCAAAATAAAATTAACATATGCTCCAGCAATTCTACTTCTAGGTATAAATCCAAAGAATTTGGCAGCGTGTTGAAGAGCTTCAGCTTTGGTCACAATAGTCAAGTTATGAAATCAAACTAAGTGTCCATCCATGAATGAATGGATAAAGAAAATGTGGCATGCATACACATGACTTCAATATTAAAAAGGAAAAAAAAATGTGCTATTTGGAGCAGCATGGTAGAAATTGGGGGACATAACACCGAGTAAAATGAGCCAGGTACAGAAAGATAAATGCCAAATAATCTTACTTGTGTGTGGAAGCTAAAACAATCATATTTATAGGAATAGGGAGTATAAAACTATTTCCAGAGGCTAGAGGCTGGGGGTAATGGAACTGTGTTGGTCAAAGGCACCACGTTTCCGTTGGACAGGAGGAAGGTATTTCTGTTTTGCTTTGCTTTCTTTTGTTTGCAGTCTAGTGCTCAGCATGAAGTTAAAGGAATGTACTGTACATGTCAGAACAGCTAAGAGAACAAATTTCAAATGTTCTCATCACAAAAGGGCAAGTATTTCAACTGATGGATACATTGATTAACTATTTAATCATTCTACATTTATGCATACAGCCTTCCATCTCTTTGTACCACATAGGTATATACAACTAAAATTCCTCAAGTTACAATTTTAAATTAGTTTTATTTTTTAAAAACTAATTATTTAAAAATCCTGGCAGAAATTACACTATGTCTAGAACTTAGTATAAAAAGAAGGACTTATCAAGACTCCTAAGATGTAGCTAATGGGACACTTAGAAATGAATTTATAGTTATAAATGCATTTTAAAATGCAAGGTTTGAAATCAGTTATTCAACACAAATGACTAAGAGATTAATGGTAAGATAAACCAAAGGTGGTAAAAGGAAGGAAGGAAAGAATAAAGAAAATGACAGATTCTAATTTTGTAGAATAAAAATATGCAAAAACTACAAGAGATGATCAACAAAATTTCAACTGATGTTTTGACAAGTCACTGCTACATTGTAGAATAAATTAAACAAGAAGCATTTAAACAATATTACGAATAAAAAAGGAATAATGAGACATAAAAAGAGAGCACATGTTTTAGAAGTTGTACAAAGTTGTGAAAAATGAATATGCCAATAATTATAAAGAGTTAGATTAAAATAGAGAAAAGCATAACAAAAAGGACAATAGAACTTATAAGCAACATCTCCCCTGCCCCTTAAAAAGGCATTAGGCCCAAGTATTTCATAATGAATTTAGTTGATTTGCACAACTTCCAAATAACAGAAGTTTAACCATTAGTTTAAACTGCCAAAGAACAGAAAGAAAGGGAAATCTAGATGTTTTTTGTTTTGTTTTCTAAGTACAATTTTAATTCCAATCAGGACAAAGACAATATGAGAAAAGAAACCCGTAATCCAAGCTTACTAGAAAATGTCAGTGGAAAGAACTTCTAAATAAATTACAAGAAAATTAAGGAAAATATGTAAAAGAAAACATTATATTGGCTTAAAGAACCAACTTCCTCAACAGGACTCCTAAAGCACAAGAAGTAAACTCAAGAATCAGTAAATGGAATGGTATCCAACTAAAAAGCTTCTTCACCCCAAAGGAAACAATCAAGAATGTAAACAGAAATTAAAAAAAAAAAAAGAATGTAAACAGAGAGCCTACAGAATGGGAGAAAATCTTTACCATCTGTACCTCAGATAGAGTGTTAATCCTCAGGATATACAAAGAACTCAAAAAACTCAACAACAACAAAAAACAAAACAATAACCCAAACAATAAATGGGCAAAGGAACTGAACAAACACTTCACAGAAGAAGAAATATGATGGGTCAACAAATGAATGAAACAATGTTCAACATCTCTAGCAATTTGAGAAATGCAAATCAAAAGTACACTGAGATTTCATCTCATTCCAGTTAGAATGGTAATCTTCAAGAATACAGGCAACAATAAATGTTGGCAAGGAAGTGGTGAAAAAAGCACACTCATACATTGCTGGTGGGAATGCAAATTGGTACAACCAATATGGAAAGCAGTAGGAAGATTCCTTCAAAAACTTGGAATGGAACCACCATTTGATCTAGTTATCCTACTCCTCAATTTATACCCAAAAGACTTAAAATCAGCATACTGCAGTGATGAAGCCACATCAATGTTTATAGCAGCTCAATTCACAACAGCCAAGCTATGCAACCAACATAGGTGCTCTTCAGCAGATGAATGGATAAAGAAAATGTGGTATATATAACTCACAATGAAATATAACTCAGCCATAAAGAAGGATGAAATTATAATATTTCTCAGTAAGTGGATGGAACTTGAGAATATCATGCTAAGTGAAATAAGCCAGTCCCCCCCCCAAAAAAAAAAACAAAGGCTGAATGTTATCTCTGATATGTGGATACTGACTCACAACAAGGGAGGGTGGGGAGTGGAAGAATAAAAGTTCATTGAATTAGACAAAGGGGAATGAAGGGAAAAGAGGGGATGGGAGAAACAGTAGAATTAATCATTCACAACTTTCCTATCCTTGTATATGAACACATGACCAGGGGAACGCCACCTCATGTACAACCACAAGAATAAGATCCTAATTAGAATAAATAACACTCCATGTATTTATAATATGCCAAAATACACTCTACTGTCATGTATATCTAAAATGAACAAATATTATTTTTAGAAAAACATTATATTGGGCTCAGGATGTGGCTCAAGTGGTAGCTCGCTCGCCTGGCATTCGTGAGGCACTAGGTTCGATCCTCAGCACCACATAAAAATAAAATAAAGATATTGTGTCCACCTAAAACTAAAAAATAAATATTTTTTTAAAAACCATTATATTAAGTCCAACTTGTATTCATGTCAGAAGTAGAAGAATGATTCATTACCAAAAAATCCATGTAACTCACCACATCAATATATTAAAGTGAAGAATTTCATAATCATCTTAAGAATTACAAGAATAAAAAAATCATAAATAAATGGGAATTTATTTAAATAAGATTGTTTATCAAAAGACACAAAAATATCAAGCCAAACTCTAGAAGCATTAAGATCAGAGCAAGAATGTCCATAATCATCCTAAAATTCAGCATTATCCTGGAGCTAATGTACACAAAAGTACAAGAAATCAGGAGGAATAAGAATTTTCAAAAGATAGATGAAATTATTAGTATAGGGATGGGGATGTGGCTCAAGCGGTAGTGCGCTCGCCTGGCATGCGTGCAGCCCGAGTTAGATCCTCAGCACCACATACAAACAAAGATGTTGTGTCCGCCGAGAACTAAAAAATAAATATTAAAATTCTCTCTCTCTCTCTCTCTCTCTTAAAAAAAGAAATTATTAGTATAGATAGTTGTTTTTATAGTATAGATAGTTGTTTTTATAGTAAATTCAAGATAATTTGTAAGTTAAAAATTGACTGAAATATCCCAATTTTACTTTCTTGAGGTGCCAGAGGACAGTTTGAGACTGGCAAAACAGCTGGAAAATTAAGAGGCTCTCTCTTAGAAGACAGTCACCAAAGACATGAACCCAGAAACCTAGATATGATCTGCCAAATTATTGAGTGTCTGCTGAATTATTGTGACACATGGAGATTCCAAGGAACTCTATGAAAACTAAACTGAAATCTACAAAGGGAAATTGCAGCTGAGCTGATGTCATTGGAGAAAACTTAGAGTTGGAGGCACGTTAATTGCCTGCTGGAACAAAAGTCACACACTTAAAAAGAACATAACCAAACACAAAGTCCTCAAAATGTACTAACCACAATGTCCAGCATAGAACAAGAATAACTAGGCACTGGGAGGAATATGGAAATATGACCTCTATTCAGAGAGAAAAAGCAGTGAGTAGGAACTAACTCTATGTCTCCTTAGTGTTGAACTTAGAAAAAGACTTTAAAACGACCGACCGTTATAAATAAAGTCAAGTATTTCAAGGACAGTCCCAGAAATGAATGGTTAAGGTACATTAACAGGGAAGATAAAATAAAAACTACTATAAAGAAGAAACAAATAGGAATTCTGGGAATAAAAGATGTCCATTAACAAATTAAAAATCATTAGATAATCTAGCAGAATTTTGGAAACAGGCAGAAAAAGAAAGAATAAATTTGAAAATTGATCGGTAGAAATTACCCAGACTAAAGAAACAGAGAAGGGAAAAAATGGATGAAAATGAACACAAACTGAGTAACAATGGGACACCACCAAGAAGCTTACCCCAGTGAAATTAGAATTCCTCAGACAGGAAAAGAGGGAGCAGGCCGCAGGAAAGATATTTAAGAGATGATTAAAATTTCCCAAAGGAAGTTAAAAAACAAAACAAAAACCCTAAACTTACAAATCAAGAAGGTCAATAGGATAAATACAAACAAAGCCACAAACACAGCATAGAAAAGAATGAAACTCAAAGGAAAAGAGAAAAAAATCTTAAAATTAAGAAGAGAAAAATGATGCATTACCCACAGGGAAACGGAGACAGAAAATTTCTCCAGAACAGTGGAGGCCAGAGCATCAGAAGGTGTGTACTCTGGAAAACCATCTTGGGCTACATTTTAAATATTTTCTTCCGATAAAAGTTATAATTCAGCATTGCTCCTTTTTTTCCTCTTATCATGCTGAAGTATTGAATATTGAAATCGTTTAGTAACTTAGAAAATTTTTTTCACAAGTTCTATTTTTGGTGTCATATTTAAATTATCCAAAGTCCAAGCATCATCAGTAGGACTTTGACCAACCTTTCTCCCATTGAAACTCATCAGTCATATTTTTCTGCTGCTATCCTGGCCAGCACAGGAAGCAATAAAATGACTATCTTGCCATGAAGTTTAATCAAGATCAATAGTAATTTTGAACATTTTAGTTTCTCAAATATTGACCCATTATCATTAATACCAGGATTATCCATCTCACGATTTCTGCCATAGACCAATGGCAGCTACAGAATTTCTACAGATGGGAACCAAGAGGTGCAAATCTGGTAGTAGAGGGACAGAGGGGATCTCACCTTGATGTGGATTGACATAAGCAAATGCCATTTTAAACTTAGATTTTGTGTTTGGGGCATAGTCACACCTAGAGCACTGATGGCAATAGGTCCGCTTTGTTCATTTAAACTAGTGCTTAATGTACTTCACTAAAAATTTACTTGCTTTCTTATATTTTAGAAACTCACTGATCACTGAAAATATCAGACAGATGCTAAGGATTCTCAGTTTTCAAGACTCTTTTTTTTCAAGTTTTTCTCAGTTGATAATGTAACACTTCTTTCAAGGATTCTCCAGTGACAAGTGGTGCTAAAACCAATTGCCTGGACTTCTGACTTTTTTTTTTCTTGTAGGCTTATTAAAATCTCCTTCATCCGGTTCACTTGATTGCTATAATGGAATAGGAAAAAATGATAAAGGTGGTTTCAGGAAAAAAAAAACAGTAAAATTCATTTGCTTGCTGTCTTGCTTTTTCTGACACTGGACAGAAGTGTTCTTATTAATTTATGTCCCATGTCTTCCAGAAAGTAAAGAAACTGCATCATTGGCAGTTAAATTAACAGGACTGGATAAAAACTCTGGATATTGATCCAGAACTCAAGCTTATCCTTCAATAAAAGAGAGGGGAAAATCACTCTCATTTCAAGCCTGAATGCTGTATTATTTGCTGAACTGCAGTCAGAGGAAATTCAGGAGCTGCTCCTTCCAATGCTCCTGCTACAAATTTGCCCTTTCTAATAGGATTTAAAATATACACCAATTCTCACCTACTTCATGGGAGTTCATTTCAGTCCTATCCCAGGTCCAAAGTGTGGAAGGTAAATTCTCTGAGAGAAGAAGTAGGCAAGGGTCTTTTCATGAGCTCAGCCATCCTGACTCCAGAGGAAAATCACCAGTGCACAAACTTATGAACTCTGTAAGATATACACAAAATAGGGGCAGATCCAGTTCATAGATTACCCACATATAGATACCTGCTGTGGTGTGTTAACAGAGAACTTATGTGGAGACCCTCTCTCTTTAGATAAACTCAGGAAGTCTTTCCTGTAAATGTCTATGACAGAAAGGAATGACAACGAACATCATCACAAGATGTCAACATCCTAAATGTATGTATTAATCTCAGTCCTCCAAGAAACAGACACCAAGATATGACTAATCATATAAAAAAAATTTACTGGGGAAATACCTGTGAAAGAAAAGGAAGAGGTAATTGGAGAAAGCAAGGAATCTCTAGACTATGAAGTGAGTTGAAATCCTGAAGAAGGGGGAAAGGAAGGAGGGAAGGGGGGAAAAAGTGTTAAACTTGCAGTTGCATGCAAGTTTTAGCAAGCTTGAGACAATTGTCCTTTCGGGAAATCCTGCATCTTGCCATAAGGTGTCTATGTTAGAACCTCTGCCACACCCAGCCACTGATTAGGAACAGTACAAAGGATGTGTGGTATGAGCCGAGGATAGAATCTGAAGGGTAAAATCTAAGACTGTCAGTCAACTACGTTTCCTGCTGCAGGAGATCCAAGTGGCACATTTTCATGGCCACCATAATATACAAGGAGTCCTTAGAAATCAATAAGATAAAAGGGGAAGGCTCCAGTATGAATAGGCAATGAACACGATACCAAATTGTCTATCAGCCACTCAACCATTTCCCTCCTCTGTTCTCATGCCCAGATTGCAATGACTAGAAGAGTTTCTTCCATCGGGATCCTGGGTCACACTCCACCAATGATAGGATTCCTGTGAGACTCTAGGAGTGTAAGAAGCCACACTGTAACTGTGTGCTGCAGGTAGAGACTCAACAGGGGATGGGAGGTTTTGCTCTGGACACCTGGATGCTCTCCACAGCACTTGTGCCTGAGGCAGCAGAATGTACCACGTCTTTCTAGATATTTCTGCATATCCGGATTTTCTTGAAAGCAAGTAGCAGCTTTTCCTGGTCTCTTTCCTAATCATTTCATAAACCTCTAATTCTTCATATTAAATCACTTCCTGCTTAAAATACCTGAGCTGTTTCTGACCAAATCCTGACTGATAGAAACATTGATAAGAAAATTACAACAAATGGAAATAAATGTATGGATACACAATCACCATTAAACATACAAATATGAAATTAGATATTGCTTTTATTCATCAAATAAGCTAAAGTTTATTTCATTTGTATATAATTACATACTTGTCTGTTTTGTTATAAATACCATTCGGCCATACTATCTCCTAGCAATTATGTTTTATAGTTAGTTATGTTTTATTGCCTTCTAGAAAGCAAGATTATTATAGGCTTTTCCATGTTCATAATCTGTAATCCCCTAACTACAGTTGTGGAAATTGATCTTAACCTGACAATACAATATTAACATATAAGAGTATTTGTCATAGCATAAGTCAAAAAGTTATAGGTCAGAAATTTTTTTAAAAACTCAACTATCTAGATACCTAAATTTATCGTACTGTCTTAGCCCATTCAAGCTACTTTTGTGAATGTCCTAGACCAAGTTATTTATAAACAGCAGAAATTTATTGCTTACTATTCTGGGAACTGGGATGTTCAAAATCAAAGTGCCAGCCAGTTTGGTGTCTGGAGGGGACCTGTTCCTCATAGATGGCACTTGTAGGTTTACTCTCATGGCAGAGAGACAAGAAGCTCCTCATAGCTCTTTTATAAGGACACAAACCCATCCACTCTCCAAAGTCCCATCACCTTGGGAGTTTAGCTTGAGAACTGGGGAGCGGGGAGCAAACATTGAAACAATAGCATGTTCATAGAACGGAACTGCTGTGCAGCCATTATGAATCATGCTTTGGTACAAATTTAAAAATATGAGAATGAGTTCATGAAATTCAGAAGTGGAAAAGTAAGATGTGTAGTTATGGATGCAGTATGATGACTATATTGCATATAAAGTATACGATATGTTTTATACCCACACACATAATAAATGTATACATTTCACACTTTGCCAAACATGAAATGTGACAAATATTTAACTGTGGCTATTTGTTCAGTGGTAGGATTGCAGATAATTTTTATTTTTATGTATTTCTGATTTTTAAAAATGTACCATAAAGGGCATGCATTTTATAACCAAATACAGGTCATAAACATTTTAATGTGCCTTATAACATTGTAACAGTCCATCAGGAAGTAAAGAAATGAGAATGCATTTCTACCCTAGGTACACATATTGATTTAGGTCTTTTATTTCCCTTTCAGATATCGTTTTACAAATTGAGAGAATTCGGTTGATACAGCTCAATTCACACTTGCTATGCAAGAGAAAAGTGACCTCATCGGCTAAGGCTGAGCTGACTCCCTATTCCCACCATGATATTTCTATACTGCCCTGATGCCATGATGCTAACTCATAAGATTAGAAGCAAGCTCTATTCTTGGAGTAACAAGAATTTGGTCAAATAATGCCAAATATGAGATTATTGTCTCATCAAAGCCTTCCATCAGCCTTGTCTTTCTTGCCCTGTGCAGTTTTCTCAGTTCAATAAAGGATTAGAACACAATGCTTGTTTGGAGAATTGTGATTTGATACTGCATCAATATCTTTCTGAGTGGTGTTTTTCATTTTCCTCCCACTGTAACTTTTTAAGCCTTAGGAGAATTAGTTGAAAAGCCAGGTCTTTTGGCGGATGCTAACATGAAGCCCTCTACTTTGTCACTTGGAATCATAAATCCCAGAAAACAGCTCCTAATTCCATTTCAAGTTGTTTTCTTAGAGAATGATTGACAGGTCCTTTTGTTTTTTTAAAGCTCCACACACCTCCTGCACTTGCTGACTTTCTGGCAGCCATTTACAGAGCTCTGCTCCTCAAAGGCATCAGGTGTGTGTTGACTGCCCGGCCTTCTTCTCCAATTACACTGGCTCATCCAGTGTCTCCGAACACACACACACACACACACACACACACACACACACACACACTGCTGCTACTATCAGGTGACACTCCCCACTGAACTGAAATCTGCTTATCCTGCAAGCATTGAATCAAGCAAGATCATCCCATGAACCTTCCCCGAATTTCTCCTAATTTGGATTTCTCAGCATCCATCACAACTGAAGTCTACAGAGTAGCGCACTTAGACCCAGGCAAGATGGGCCCCTGGATTTTAGGCTTTAGAGCTCAGATCTGACTCCTTTTGGCCATGGCCTTCCCTTTGGGACAAAAAGGTCCATAGATTTAAATGATATGCCTGCCTGGAGCCTGTACCCTCCCTTCTAGACCATGCTGTGGGCCCCAGAATCCCCTGCCCCAATGGCCACATAGTCTCTCTCAGGGATTTCATGCCTCTTACTTGGGTCCATCCCTCTGAACAGACAATATCACAAGTGCATGATCCTCCAAGGCCCAAGCCCAAGGGTCAGGTATCCAGATGTGTGGATCGGGGTATTCAGGGACATTCACATGGTCCCTCAAGATTTCGGTCTAGGGGGCAATGGGAAGGAGGACCAGTCAGTGCCCAGGGCCAGCTCTTCCAGCTCTGCCATATTGAGTCTTCCTAATTTTACCATTAGGCCCCAGCACAACACTCAGGCTATTTAGCACATTCTCCAGCTGAATTTACCAGTGTTCATGGGCACGCTGAGTTAGAAATAGATTTCATTTTAAATTAACACAGAAACATAGCAGAAAGAGAAAGGGTTAATAAGATTAAAAATAAAGGAGGTAATAAGCAGTATGAGCTGCATTCTTGAGAGATGATTTCATGTAACCCCCTAACAACTATGTGAAGTTTCGTTGTCTCCCTTTCAAAATTCGGAAACTAAGCCTGAAAAGAGCTGGCTGGGTTTTGCCATGGTCTCACAGGAGGGGACAGCATCTTCTTGACACCACAGCCCAATCTCTCTTCACTGAAACTTCCCAGGTTCTAGCTCAGACATCTCCTAGGAGGTCCATGTCAAACACACTTCAGGGAGTAACCAGCAGACAAGAGTTTCCCATGTGTGTGTGTTGTGGTTAGCAACCGGAAAGTTGGTTCTAAAAAGTTCATTTTGCAAAAGCTGATGCTCACAGGCTGGAGAGCAGATTTAGAAGATCTGTGGTGGCATACAGGCGGCTCTTCCTGTCTTGGGGTCAGCTAGTTAGTTATTGAAGGTGGTATATTCTAACTTTGGAGAATTGGAAGATTGAGAGTTTCAAAAACCTTTGCAGATGTTGACCTTGCAGAGCTGAGAAAGTGTCAGGGTTTTTTTTTTTTTTTTCTTGCAAATAATGCAACTTTCCTTATCTACCATGGAACAGATCTTAATAGAGGACGGACGTTTGTGGCATGAGGTTAGTGAATATTAAACTAAACAATGTATGTCCCTTGGGTGTGTGGGATTTCTGAAGAAGAGACTTTATGCACATATTTAAGAGTAGCAGGAAATTATAGAGCAGCCTCCTCCACCTGAGGGCACTGAATCCCAGAGGGAGCTGGTGACTTAGCCAAGAGAATGAGTAAGGGCTAGAAGGGTAGGTCTCTTTCCACTCCTCCAGGGTGCTCCTTCTATAGCCTAACATCCGGCTGATGGCTGACTAAGCCATGTGTGTATATAATAAAATAAATAATAATGCTAAATATTAAACAATAATATTTAAAATAACGCTAAAGTCTAATCAAATGTGGTAGGTGTGGATACTATACCTATAGATGAGGGTGTGAGGAGACTATGTACAAAAGAAAAGAACATTTAACTATTAGGTCTTCGATGACAAATGCTCCCCACCCTGAGCCTTCCAGGGGCATTCCTCTGAGTCATTCAAGATTGATTGCTATAAGAGCTTTCAAACCCTTATCTCACTAGGAAAAGGTCTTAATGTTGATAAATTTAAGTACATACCACTGCTTTGTTGTTAGGTTTTTGGGAACCTTGTAAATACTTTAAGAATGCTTTGCTTTGTGTGAATCCACAAAAATGAAAGAATATTACCTAGGAGGGAGGAATTGAAGTAGGAAAAAATCATTTCTTTTTAATATTCTGAAATACACGTGGCTTTATTCGACCATAAGGTAAACGGAGCATGGAATTTATCAGGAAAAAAAAAGTCGAAGATTGGTTGTGCAGCTTTTCATATTTCAGATATTAATGAATCAAAGAGAAGTAAAATTTCTATCTATCTAAAGATATTAGATGACTGATATTTAAGAACATTTCTATATTCTCGCTTTATTTTACATTCCTGGAAATGTGTTTTTTCTATACTTTTTATTGGTACATTATAGTTGTACATACTGGTGGGATTGTTATGTATTCGTTCTCAACCCTTCTCCCTTCCCTGGTCCCTTTACTCTACTGATCTCCCTTTGATTTTCATGAAATGCCCCCCCCCGCCCCCGCCCCGCTTCCTTTTCCTTTTTCCTCTCTAGCTTCCACATATGAGAGAAAACATACAGCCCTTGACTTTCTGAGTTTGAGCTTATTTTGCTGAACATAATGTTCTCAAGTTCTATCCATTTTCCTGCAAATGACCTCATTTCATTCTTCCTTATATACCATGTTTTCTATCTATTCATCCGCTGACAAACACCTAGGTTGGTCCCATAGTTTGTCTATTATGAATTTTGCTGCTGTAAACACGGGCATGCATTTATCACTGCAGTATGATGATTTTAACTCTTTAGGATAAATACAGGGGAGTGGTCTAGCTGGGTCATATGGTGGTTCCCTGCCTAGTCTTTTGAAAACTCTTCACACTGATTTCCATAGCTCTCTTAATTAATTTACAATCTCATCAACAGCGTAGAAGTATTCCTTTTTCTCCACATCCTCTCCAGCATTTACTATTATTTGTATTTTTTATTTTTATTTGTTCTTTCTAGCAATATATGATAATAGAATCCATTTTGATATATTTATACAAGCATAGAATATATCTTATTCCAATTAGGAACACAGCCTTGTTGGGATGATGCTGAGACATGACTGCCATTCTGACTGGAGAGGAAATCTCAGTGTATATGGCTTTTACTTGGCATTTCCCTAATTGCTAAAGATGTTGAGCATTTTTTCATATATTTGTTGGCCATTTGTATTTCTTTTGTGTCTGTTTAGTTTATTTGCCCAGTTATTGATTGGGCTATTTGGGGGGGGGGTTAAGTTTTTTTAGTTCTTTATATATTCAGGATATTATTCCTCTGTCAGAAAAGTAGCTAGCAAAGATTTTCTCCCATCCTGTAAGTTCTGTCTTCACATTCTTATTGTTTCATTGACTGGGTAGAAGCTTTTTAATTTTTATGCCATCCCATTTACTAACTCTTGACATTATCCTGGAAATATCATTTTATCACAATAAAATCTATGGAATTTTATCTGATTTTACTTATTTTTTTAAAAATCTGCAAAAAACATAATTTACCTGTGTATTTGGTACAACAACATGCTTGTTGATTTTAACAGCCCTAGGCCACATGTTAAATTAAGCTGTTCAAAGTAACTTTTCTAGGGATTTCTGTGAACACATCATATACACAGTAATATCTAGCAAAAGTATTTCAAATAACTTCCCCTACACACACACACACACACACTCACAAATGCCTCCTCCCCCTCCCCTCCCCCTCCCCCTCCCCTCCCCCTCCCCCTCCCCCTCCCCTCCCCCTCCCCCTCCCCCTCCCCCTCCCCTACACACACACACACACACACACTTCCCCTACACACACACACACACTCACAAATGCCTCTACAGACACACACACACTCACAAATGCCCCTCCCCCTCCCCTACACACACACACACACACACACTTCCCCTACACACACACACACACACTCACAAATGCCTCCTCCCCCTCCCCCTCCCCCTCCCCTCCCCCTCCCCCCTCCCCCTCCTCCTCCCCCCCCTCCCCCTCCCCCCTCCCCTTCCCCCTCCCCCCCTCCCCTTCCCCCTCCCCCCCTCCCCTTCCCCCTCCCCCCCTCCCCCTCCCCCTCCCCTCCCCCTCCCCCCCTCCCCCTCCCCCTCCTCCTCCCCCTCCTTTTAAGCTGAAACCCAATCCACTCTAGTCAGGAAAGAAACTACCGCTGACCTCACTTGTGCCCGCTGCGGCAGAGCAATACGGTAACTGCAGGAGATTACGGTACTAGCTGGGCTACAGCCTGTGTTACGTCAGCGAGAGCTGCAAAGTTCCTTGCCGGTTCTTCTCTGGTGTCGAGGGGCTGAATATTGAAAGGGTGATTGTGGAGTTGTTGGTGACTGTCGGGTTTTTTTATTATTATATTATTTTCACTTTATTTTTAAATATCCAGGTATAGCGGTAACCAAGGAATTTGAAGGCGTCGGTGGTAGAGGGGTGAGTCAGCGGGTGGAAGAGGACTAGGATTTGGTTCCTCGGAGAGAGGTCCCCTCTTCCCACGCCAAAGAGGCGGCCGGCGGCTCGGGGAACTGAAGCCCGCCGCTCCTCCCCAGCGCGGGAGCGGGTGCTGGGCACCGCACTTCAGGTGAGTGCGCGGCGGCAGCCAGGGCAGGCGTGCGGCAGGGCCGGTGGGCGAGGCAGACGCCCCGGCCTGCAGGTGAGTCGGGATCCCCACTACCCCCAAAGCCTCGCCCGATCCACAGCAGCAGCGCTCCCCACCCGGTTTCCCCCCTGTATTCTGGGAAGTTATCTTCTAGTTAACAAGTGTCCCTGGCCCTCTGGGTACTGCCCCGAAGTAGGAGAGGACGGGTTTCCGCAGTGGCAAGCGTTTGCTATCACCTGCGACGGCCTGAACTCGTGGTTTTCAGGGTAGCCTTCGCCGGGGATTCCTGTCTCAGAACTCAACCCCTGAAGGCAACCTGGGCACGTCCCCCCCCCCCGCACTCGCGTCCCAAGTCCCTACCGTCGGCTCGCAGTTATGGAAACCCGGTTTTCTCACGTAGATTATGGTCCCCATCCCAGAAAATCCGAGCGTCCTCTGCCCGCTGGCACGCGGGCTTGATTTTTACGCCTACAAAAATCCGCATTGACTGCCACTTGCAAAGCCCCCTCTGCAGAGTACTGCGCTCCCCACCGGGTCCCCAGCAGTCCGGGTGTGGCTCCCGACTGGAGCCTCTGGGGCGGGCAATCCTGCGGCTTGGAAACCCAGCCAGGACCGACCTGACCTGGGTCCCGGTCAGCCCTCGGGATCCGCTCGGTTTTGCTGCGGACCTGGCTCCCAGGCCGGCGTGGTTGGTGAACCCGCTAGCATCCCGCATCCCGGAGTGCGAATTCCTGGGGCGTGAGCGTGAACGTGCGCGTGGCTCCGGCCTTGCGCTTTCGGGGTAGCAGAGGTTCTCTCTCCCAGGCCGCCCCCTCCAGGTGACTGCGTTGCAACCTGTTCAAAAGACTAAGGGGTAGATCCTCTGGATTCCACCGGCTTTGGCTGAGCGCTACGCACGCCAGCCGCAGTCGCGCCTACCCGGCTTGGGGATTTTTTTTTTCCCCCGCTGTAGTGGCGCTCCGGGTCCAGTCTCCGGACACTACAGCTTGGATTGCTGTTGATGGGGCGGGGGTTGTTCGGGGGTTGGGGCGGGTGGTTGTTTTGTTTCCTCCCACTTTGGATCTTGAACTTGGTCGGAGGCAGCCAAGCAAAGCTAGAGAGGGCAGGTTCCCGGCTGGGATCTGGGGGAGGAGGAGGGGCGTGCGGTCCACTCCAGTGTCGTCTCTGTCTGGGCCGGGCAAGGCAGCTTCTGGCGGTGCTGCCAACTGGTGTCCGCACTGCCTCGCTCCGCAGCGCGCCTGAATCACGGTCCACATTTGATCTTTCAGGCGGGCGCAGGAAAAGAAGCACCGACGCAGCCACGGTCTCAGCCAACGTTTCACACCCTTTTCTCCCGGCCTGCGTGCCTAGAAGCTGGAGCTAGCAGGAGCCTACGGTGGGCCAGTAAACCTAAGGATAACTAAGGGCGGTGAGCAACGACCAGATGCAAAGGGTCCCTGTCTTTGAGCATCGACGGCTGATCTATACTTGCCTGTGGTTTGGGGGAAGAGTGGAGCTGGAATTTTCAATTCCAAATTATGTGCAGAATGCCCAGTTTTCTCCCCACTAGGACGGATCAGACGGTACAGAAAAGAGGACTCTGGTAATTCTGGTTTTGCATTTTGCAAGGTTTCTCCTCTAGCTTTACGTCAAACGTCGGGTAGGGAGGGAGTTGGGGTCCTGGCCAGCGCCTTGAGTGGAGAGGTTCTCTGACAGCCTCGCGCGCCCCTGGCCATGTTGCCTTTACTTCCCTATGATTTAGCGTGGCCCTCCCAGGGTTCCCAGGGCTGGTCGGGGTTGTTCCCCACCCGCGCATTCTCCCTCACCCCCAGCCAAACTCAACTGGCAGGGCTCCGCCGAGGCGAGACCTTTTGACTCCAGCTCCTTCCCTCCCGCCTCCGTCCCCCGCCCGAGGGTGGCCCTAGAGAGCCGGTTCTCGCCGGCCGGGCTGAGACCATGGTGTTTCTCTCCGGAAATGCTTCCGACAGCTCCAACTGCACCCACCCGCCGGCACCAGTGAACATTTCCAAGGCCATTCTGCTCGGGGTGATCTTAGGGGGACTCATCATTTTCGGGGTGCTGGGGAACATCCTAGTGATCCTCTCCGTGGCCTGTCACCGGCATCTGCACTCGGTCACTCACTATTACATCGTCAACCTGGCTGTGGCCGATCTGCTGCTCACCTCCACGGTCCTGCCCTTCTCCGCCATCTTCGAGATCTTGGGCTACTGGGCCTTTGGCAGGGTCTTCTGCAATATCTGGGCGGCAGTGGACGTCCTGTGCTGCACTGCGTCCATCATGGGCCTCTGCATCATCTCCATTGACCGCTACATCGGCGTGAGCTACCCGCTGCGCTACCCGACCATCGTCACCCAGAGGAGGGGCGTCAGGGCTCTGCTCTGCGTCTGGGCGCTTTCCCTGGTCATCTCCATCGGGCCCCTGTTTGGCTGGAGGCAGCCGGCCCCCGACGATGAGACCATCTGCCAGATCAACGAGGAGCCCGGCTACGTGCTCTTCTCGGCGCTGGGTTCCTTCTACGTGCCGCTGGCCATCATCCTGGTCATGTACTGCCGGGTCTACGTGGTGGCCAAGAGGGAGAGCAGGGGCCTCAAGTCCGGCCTCAAGACCGACAAGTCCGACTCGGAGCAAGTGACGCTTCGCATACACCGGAAAAATGTCGCGGCAGGAGGCGGCGGAATGAGCAGCGCCAAGAACAAGACGCACTTTTCGGTGAGGCTCCTCAAGTTTTCCCGGGAGAAGAAAGCGGCCAAAACGCTGGGCATCGTGGTCGGCTGCTTCGTGCTCTGCTGGCTGCCCTTCTTCCTGGTGATGCCCATCGGTAAGTGTTCAGGACGCCTGGGCGTGGGGTTCAGTGGCCTTCACCCTCTTCCTCTTCTGTGACCCAAGATCACAGTCCCTAGTGGAAGAGGGGTCTGCGTCTCTCTCTGTCAGCCAGGGCATTGGGGAAGGCTTTCTGGTAGAAGCTGAACGTTCATTCTCTTTCTACTCCAATCTCCTTTACACTGGGTCCCAGGGCACTTTTCAACTACTGTAAAGTGGCTTCCAACCGGTGCAGATTAATTGGTCTCCATAATAAGAATGTCAACTTCCTTAATGCCTTTAAGTATGTGTTTAATTTAAATCTGTCCGCCCTCTTTGGTGTCTGGGAGTCTCCAAGGAGTACTTAGGCTGACTGTCAAGACAGGGAGTGCAAATTCTCTTGGCCTGAAAATAAGCACCATGCTTATTTTAGACAAATGTGCCATTGTATTATTGCATTAGATTGTTCCTAGGGGTTATAATGGTCTGCTTATTATGTTGTATATGTGTGTTAATTTTATTTTCTGGATCAAGTATGAAAGGAAATATGGGAAACTTCTAACAACAAAAATGGGTTTATGTCTAAACCAACTTAAACCTTAAAGAGTGTTTTTCAATAATTGAAAATCATAACGTTTTCAATAAGTAAATACTTCTACCTTTATTTTGATATTTTATTTTGATAGCAAATATTAAACCAGACACCACTTATATCCAAAATCATCTGGGAAGTTGGAGATGACATTGTTTGAAAATAACAGCATAATATTTCAAGCCCATTTTTTTTTGCAGATGATAAATTAGCTATTGTCAAAACTAATTAGCTCATTATAAGTATCAGCAAGCTGGTCCACTTGGAATAGTCATCTATCTCTGAAAGGCCTTCAGTGACATCCCAAAATGGTTGTTTGCTATTTTTAGTTGGTGAGTCAAATATAGACCCACACTTTGCTTATCTACTGACTCTAACAAACAAACAGTCATGGTAAAAAAAATTAATCAAAATTTGTTTCAAGTGCTTTAGAGCCAAGTTTAAATGGCATGGACCTAAAGTATTTAATTTGCACCCTGTGTAAGAGCAGCAGCTATTATTTTTTGAATGCCAACCACATTCCAGATAATTTACCAGACTTTCTATTTCACCAGTCCTTTCAACATCTATTAACCTGAAATCACAAGTGGGGGCAGGGATTCTTCTGGCTCTAATACCGAAGTCACCAGCCACATGTAGCTACTTAAATGTGAGTCAATGATAAATAGTATCAAGATTAAGCACTTCCATCCCACTAGGCATTTTTCAAGTACACAATAGCTAGCTGTGGCCAGTGGCTACTGTTTTAGATAGGAGAGATATAAATTATTTCTATTATCACAGAAATTTTATCAGACAGGGCTTCCGGAGAGGCCCTTCCTGGTCCACCACCTGGCAATCCATGGTGCCCACCTTGTCATCATTACTTGCTCTGCTCCTGGAAGTGCACCTGGGCTTTGTATTTATGGGAATGACACCCCTTACCTGAGCCACTGCCAGTTTTCCTACCTTCCCACATCCCACCTCTTCCTGCCTTCTGGATTTCTGCACATTTATTCATGCATTTGCTCAGTTGACAAGTATTTATTGAAAACTTATTTTGGATAATTAAGGATGAACAGGACAGAAAAAGCCTTGCCCATGATACTCTTGCATTCTTTGGGAGGAGATAGAAACAAACAAATAAATATACGTTTAAAAGTCAAGGATTAACAAACACTATCCAAAAGTTAAGAGAGTAAGACAACAGTGAGTGGCAAGGATGACGGTCAGGAAAGTTCTACTGAAGAGGTGATATTTGAGCAGAGCCCTGGCTGATATGAAGAGCAAGCCTTGCAAAGTCTGGGAGAGAGAGCTCCCAGGAAAAGGAACAGCAAATACAGGAATGGGAAGGAGCTGGACCTGTTCAAGGAAGAGCACGAGGGCCAGGAAGGCTGGACTACGGACAGCAAAGGGCCAGATGAGTTCAAAAAGAGGTTGGGGAATAGGTGGAATCAAAGGCAAGTGGGTCTCCTGGCCCAAAGTAAAATTTGCGTATTATTCTAATTCTGTGGAAAGCCACTGGGGGAGGGGGTTAGCAAGTGAGTGGCTCGTCTCATTTTATATTTTTAAAGGATTGTTATTTTGGATGGAGAATGAGATTCGGAGTGGGGCAAAAGGGGATTTAGGGAGACCAAAAGTGGAGGGGAGAGAGGGCCCGAGGCCTTAGATTCAGCTGGGGCAGGTGGAGGTGGCCAGGAGTGATCATGTCCAGCACTTACTTCACAGGTCAGGCTAACAAATGTGGACAGAGAGTATGACATAAAGAAATGAGTGATTCAGGATTGTGGCCTGAATAAATAGGTAAATGGTAGCACATTTTACCGAGGCTGGGAAAGCCTGAGAATGGAAGGGCCTAGTGGAAGTGGGCATTCAGAGCATTAGTTTTATATACACTGCTGGGAAATATCCGTTAACATCTGAGTGGAGATATAGATGTATTAATTTGGAGGCTATAGGAGAAGGCGAGATTAAAATCTGGGACACGCGGAGGTATACAAAGAAGCAGGAGAGCTCTGCCAAGAGAGAGGAACTGAGAAAAAGAGAAAGGTAAGAAGTGAGCCTGGGGGTCAGGAGAAAAACCCAGTTAAAAATCTGACTGGGCTGCTCAGGGGGACAAAGGATCCCTAAGTCTCACCAATCTGGGGTCTGCAAATTCCTCTACCACCCAACAAGGGAGGGGGAGACCACTTGGCAGTCTAATAAGTAATGGGCACAGAACTAAAATTAAAGGATGGATAGAGCACACTTCATCCCCCCGAAGGCCCTGCAGGACAGTTGAGGAGACTCTCTGTGAACCATTGCAGAGGTCTGGACAATGGGCCCTCACAGTGGTGTGATTACCAGGAGGTAAGGAATAGAGCTGTTATCTGCATCCAGAGGTCACTATAGAAGGTTCCAGAAGTAGAGCCGTTGACTGAGCATGTTCTTCAAGACCATACTACTTCTGTTGGCCATTTGCAAGATGTTATCTGTTTTTATTAACAACCTTAAAGCACATTATTCATGCAAAATGTGATCAGAAAAATAAATATGCCATTATGTTATCATACCCTAGGGACGAGAGCTCTTAAGTAGATTAATGTTCTCTTGGGAAAAAGAGGTTATCAGTCTGCATGAAGCTGCCAGAGAGCAAAGGGATCTGAAACCAACCCAGGGCAGGGACGAGCGTGGTGTGCAGGCTCCAAGGTGATGCGCCCTCGTGTGATGGGAACTGACCAGGAAAATCAAGTGAGAGGTTCGCGTCCTGGACTCAACAGTGTGGGGTGGGTGGAGTCTGACTGGCCCATTCCAAGTCCCAATCTTGCCAATCTTGCTTCCTTTTTCATCCCAAATGTTTGGTTGAGACTCAGACCCCTTCATCCGAGGAATGCGGCATTTGAGGTTGCTATCCGTCATTGATTCCTTGGGGAGAATGCTTGGAAAAAGCACCTTGGTCCACAGTGGGATGACTAGAGGGAACAGGAGGGGGTTAGCCTTCATCCAGGGACAAGCAGGAAGTCAGAGACCTCCTCCCAGCCCAGCTCCTGCACTGCAGCTGCATGGTCTTTGCCTGTTTTATCCCCTTAGCTAGAGCCCACCAGTTCCAGAGACCACGTCCCAAATGGAAAAGTAGGGCCCTGAGATTTAAACCTAGGCTTTCTTTTCCATAAAACAGGGTATCCTAGGCAGACCAGCTTCCTCCCTTAGCACCCAGCACAGAGCAAATATAACAAGTGTCAATCTTACCAGGATTCATAAGAATCACAGACCACTACTGACTGATGACCACATGCAGATATTTCCAGGAGAGGTGACTGTCCTTGGAGGTATGAGAAAGAAAGGAAGGACCGAGGAGCCCCTTTTGTTGAAGACATGGTTAGGTCATGTTATCTGATGTCAATACAAAAGCCAGCATTATTCTTGGACCTAAGGAATTGCGCTAAACCAAAGGGAGCAGTGTCAGGTTGCTATGTGGCCTCTGTGGACAGAGAGTATTTGAGAATTCCGTTTTTGAAAAAGACAGGAGGCAGGGTAGTCAGTGGTAGGGAGGGAGAATGTCTTCTGGGATGGGAGGTATGAGGAAGACAGAACCCACGAGGTGTTTATCCTGCAGAAGAAACCACAGGCAGAGTGTGAATCAGCAAAATTTCATTGAGCATCTACTATGTGCCAAGCACTTAGAGAATCACTGAGGATAATAACAAGAAATCTCTTCCCGAATGGGGCTCAAAATTGGAACAGTTAAATATCTAGAAGTTTCAGATGGTGAGATATGAATCATGACAAGAGAGAAGAGCTGGTTCCTACAATGACACACAAATTTTCTATAATGTTGCTGATTCCTTGGTGATGCCCAAGGTCACCAGGAGTTAACTATGGCTTCACCCCAGGCGCACTGGGTTCTGCCCTCTAAATCTCACAGAAAAGCTTGGCCTCCTAGAGAAAATGACGTGAAGAGAATCTAATAGCCATTCAGATTTAATTTAAGATAAGAAAGCAATTTTTCCATTACTCTTACTATATCACAAAGCATCCCAAAATGTAGGGGCAAAAAAAGGATCTCGAGGCTTATGATTCCATGAGCCAGGCATAAGTCAGCACCCAGCTTGTCGGGCAGTCAGGGCTGGCTGGCACTCACGGTGGCCTCTCTCCCTCCAGTGGTCTCAACCAGCTTTCTTATAGGGTGACAGTCCTCTCCAAAGACTGCCAGACCTTTGAGGAGCTGATCCCCATCCAGCCCAGCGTCGTAGCTGCCTCATCCTGCAGTCAGAGCCAGGCACGGGATCAGCCTCAGTTCCGGGGGAAGAGAAGCCGACCCACCTCTTGATGGGGGAGCAGCAGGTAGATACCCACTCTGGGGACTGTCATGGTCCTGGTGTGGACCATCTTCAGGAGGGGGTCAGAAAACCTTCTGTTTTCATCCGCCAGTTATGTGGCGACATCCCCACGTCTGGGCTTAATGCAATGAATTGGCTAATAAAACACAGGGTTCCCGCCTTCCTGAAGCTTCTGATCTCTAGAGGGAAGAAGAGGGCCACATGACACAATCCCAGACTGTGTACAGTGCCATAAAGGGGCTCCACACGGCGCCTCAAACACCTCCACTGTGGCTAAGGGTGGTCCTGCACAGGGAGGGCTACAAAGTCTTTCTGCAGAATGAGCAGGTGTGTGGGGGTTCAGAGGGGGAAAGGGAGGACTCACTGTGCAAAGACTCTGGCAGAGGCGGCCTGAAGCCCCTGGAGATCTTCTGGAAGGTCACCGTGGCCGCAGCTGAGAGACCAGGAGATCACTGGTGTCAAAAAAGGCTGGAGAGAGAGGCCAGACTCAACAAGACCACAAGACTTGATAGCCATGCTACAAGTTGTTTACAAGATGACCGGCGAGCAGAGAGGACACGATCAAGTTTCTATTTCAAACCATCAAAGGCTTAGTGAGAAGATCATGGCTAGACCAGCCAGGAGACCTCGGCACGGGCCAGGGTGAGGGGTGTCCTGCCAAGTGCGATCTGGTTAAAACGCCTGTTTCCCCGGTTGCTGCAGAGCCCTGGCACACCCCCTTCTTGGGGCTTCAGGGGTTAGATTTGCGAGAACACGTTTCTCGTGATCACAAGTATTGTAACCAGGCTGGGCTTTGAAATAATTTTGACTATCGCCACCAGAAAAACCTGCGGGTGAGGATTTACCCCCATACTACAAGGAACGCGCCGCAGAAGACGCTAACAAGGAGTTCTAACAAGGCTTGGGACGAGAGCCAACTTGCAAATCAGGCCACAGCCAGGGAAGTCCTCAGCTGAGCATCGATCCCTCCTTAGTCACTCAGCAAGGAAGTCACCACCCTGTTCGGCTGCCTCTTGGTTTCATGGTGGGCAAGGGGACACTTTTCGAAGTCATTTCATCTGACAAGTAGTTCCCTCTATTTTAACCTTCCTATTTCCTTGGCCAATTTGACACTTGTATAGTGGCTTTTCATTTTCAGCCAGGTGTGGCTGTGAACATTTCTTTCTATATTTTTATTAGTCATTTTTATTTCTCCTTTTATGAAATTGCCTGCTTGTGCTTTGGGGCCACTTTTTTATATGGTGATTTTTTACTTTTGTACTTTTTTTTTTTTTTACTGTAAGTTCATTTTATCCATTGAAGATATTAATCACTTAGTTATCAAAAATGCTGAGTAGCCCATGTTCTGAGGCTCTATTCAGATATGCTAAGGAAACATAGCTTCTTTATTTTGCAAAATCCCACATGACTCTTATAAATTTCCACAGAAACACACACACACACACACACACACACACACAGTGAAATCCAACAAGCTCTGTCAGATCTGATCATTTATGCATCATTTTACATTCTCAGTCTCCTTCAGTTTACTTGGGGTCCTGGTCCGCTCTGGCTGCTGTAAGAGAATAGCACCCGCTGAATGGCCCATAAAAACCAGAAATGTACTTCAAATCTTTCTGGACCCTGGGAAGTCCAAGATCAAGGCCCTGTTGTCTAGTAAAGAACCACTTTTTACTTCACAGATGGCACCTTCTAGCTCTGTACACAGTCAAAGCAATTCTCTGAGGCCTTTTTTCTAATCCCTCTCCAAAGACTGCACCTCCTGATATCATCACATTGACAGTGAAATTATCATTGTATACATTTGGAAGGACACACACACTCAGACCAGAGCCTTTCAGAACTGCCCTCTAAGATATTAACCAGGCTCAAGGGCTTACATAAATTCAGGGTAGTCAGGAAGGGACAGGAGGTTAGGATTTGTATTAGTCAGATGTCTGTCACTACAACAAAATGCCTGAGTCAATTAATGTACAAAGAGAAAAAGGTTTATTTTGGCTCATGGTTCTGGAGGTTACAACCCAAGATCATGTGGCTGCATTGCTTTGAGCCTTTGGCAAGAATGGTACATTTTTGCTGCAGTGGGTAGCAGAGCCAAGCTCTTACTTCATGAGCCAGGAAACCAAGAGGGACACTGAGACCAGGGCCCCACAATCTCCTTCAAAGACACCCCCTCAGAGACCAAAGAACCAAAGAACCTCCCATAAGGCACCACCTCCTAAAGATCCATAGCACCTCTCACTTGGGGAGCCAAGCCTTGGACACATGAACCTTTGGGGGACATTCAACATTCAAAATGTCATCAGGACCCTTGGCCCTAATTGTGTCATATAAAGTCGTGTTTTTGTTTTGTTTGTTTTTGTTCTTTGTTTTAGTGTCTTGCACTAGAGAGGTTGGTTTTGTCCAATGACTGGTCACTAATGCTAGTCTCCAGCCCTTGTCCCCTGATGACTCTGAGGCTACTGGCCTATGGGTGACCTCGCCCCCCAGCCATCACTGCAAGAACAGACCCTCGAGCTTGACTGTGACTCCATTGGTTCCTGGCGTGGGTGACCCTTGCTCTTTTGCTATTGGTCATGGAGTAACTGTGCCCCTGTCACCCCATAGACGTCTCTGGCAGCCTCCTGAGCCGATTCTCAGCCATCCTGGGCTCCAGACACGGAGGCTGGTTGGTTCCTTCCACACCCTGTGGGTGCTGGGCCCACCCTGCTGACTGTCACTGACCAGGTGCAGAAAACACTTGTACTCCCACCTTCATTTCCAGACATCCTTGAACGCTCCCACCGTCCTGTGGAGAGGAGAACTCAGAACGAAGGTCCCCTGCCTTTCCCCCACCTTTCCTCCTTTTCCCTCTGGTTCCCTTAGAGGGGAGGCATGTTGACTCCCTGGACCCTGCCCACCATTTTTTGGTTTTGTTTTTCTAAATGGGACATGGCTCTGAATCATGCCCCTCTTTCCTGGGTGGCACATGGACCAGTGATGGCAGTGGACTGCTGGCTGGGAGAGAAAGAGGTTATAAAGGAGAATGGAGATGAGGAATTAAGATGTTCTGACCCATGTACACATTTAGCTACGACTTTTTCCCATTGGCATCTTATTGTTTTCGTAGTTTTTACAAATATACAGCCATATACAATTTTATGTCTTGAACGTTTTAATCTGTTCCTTCATGGAAGCGCCTTGGGGGTACTCAGAGAGACCTTCCCTGGTGGAGGTCGGTACCCCATCTCCTCCTCGTTCTTCTCGACCATCACTTGTGTTCTACCTGGAAGTTTTTGTTTGTATCTGGGTGGTTGTTGTCTCACTGTATTAACTTTGAAATGGATAACCAGATAGTCTGAAAAGATTACTGAGTAGTTCATCATTTCCTGTCTTATTTGGGAAACTATATTTGTTAAAAAGAGCATGGAGTCTATTTTATGTTTCTCTTCCATTTAGCTCTTTCTCTAACACTGATGCCACATTATTTTAATAGCTGTGGTTTCATCATCCGTTTTCATACTTTGGGGCTTAAGACTCCTGGATGGATATTCATTTTGAAAATGGTCTTGCCTCTGTGTGTTCGTGCACATCTATCTATTCTCTCATGGAATCTCAGGACTCACTGGGTTGCTCTGGTTGCTTCCCAGACTACTATTGAACTGTCCTTGCACTTGGCCACCATCTCCTGAAACACTGACCATTACAATGTCCATGAGAACATTAGAGACGACATCCACTATTGATTTTAGATAAACACATTTCATCACGTCAAGGAAGTATCTTTCTGTAATTTACACACTATATGGATCCAAATTTCAAATGAATTTTAATCTATTTGCCATTGAGAATGCAATTTTATTTTAATATTTATTTTTTAGTATTTGGCGGACACAACATCTTTGTTTGTATGTGGTGCTGAGGATTGAACCCGGGCCGCACGCATGCCAGGCGAGCACGCTACCGCTTGAGCCACATCTCCAGCCCAAGAATGCAATTTTATAAAAAGTGAATTTTTCATCTTATCAAATGCTTCTTTTGATACTCATCAGTATAATCTTTTTTCATTGACATGGATGTGATCAATTTTATTTCTTACGATTAACCTGTGTCTTCTTGGATTAAATTCTACCTGATTTGGTGGCATTATTCTTTTTTATGTGAATGTACAACCCTGAGTTTTTTGTTTTTTTTTTCTGGTTGGCACTTACATTTCTATGTGAAGTGAGTCTATTATTCTGTTTTGTTGGGCTGCTTTTGTCACGTTGTAGTACCAGGTTTATGTTAACTTTAGAAAGAAAATTGTTTTTAAAAAATGAAAACAATTTTTCATTTTTTTCTACAATCTGTAACAGTTTAAATAGTGTAAGAATTATGTGTTCCTGGCAGGTTTGAAAAACTTGCTCATAAAATACTTGGGCACGGCTCCTTTTATGGATGCAATTCTTTGAGACTGGTTTCTATTTCTTCCGTGGGATAGTGATCTATTTTGATTGTCAGATTAGATAATTTTTATTTTCTTATTTTCTTTCTCCTTGGGGTTCAACATCTTAGTTGGGATTTATACGTGAAGTTCTGCTTTCTTTTATTTTCTTGTTATCTCATTTCCCACATCACATACTTGTAATTTCTTTTTGTCTTCATTTGAGGCTTCCTGGAAGACTGTCAATTTTTCTAGTTTTTTCTTTAAAAAAAAAATCAAGTTCTAGATTTACGAATTATTTTCATCTATTTGCCAACACACTAATTTGATCTCTAGAAAATTCTCTCTTTTATTTTCTGATTATGCCTTGTTTGTCAATATTAGCTTGAATGGAATGTTTAGTTTCTGTATTTTAATTCTTTCCTATGTGAGGTTAAACACGGCCAAAGCGGTATACTTTCCTCTAAGCAAATTTGACTTCTTTCCCCTGTGTTTTGCTAGGCAGTATTTCCATACAGCGGGCCTGTGTCTCTACTTTTAATATTTCCTTTGCTCTGTGTAGACAGGAACGGAGTCCTTGTGTGTTGTTGTTTGCTAATTTGAAAATAATTGGTATTTTATCTCCTACTTTCTTAAAATTAATTTCTAATTTACTTCATTATTGTCAGAGAGTATGAACCAAACAATTTCTAGCTATGGAAATAATGGGAGGTTTTCTTTAGGACTTATAAGATCAATAATTTATAGGTTTAATAGATTTATGTTTAATAGCCTTCTATTAATCATTTTAATAGCAGTGTTTTCCAGATCTTCTCTATCCATTTTTCTTATTTTGATCCTCTATCTATCATCTACTTCATTTGTAAAATATTGAGAGAGGTATGAAAACCTTCCCATTGCTACTGAGTTTCTTCCAATTATTTCTGTATTTTTAGCAGATTGCTGTATGTATCTTGATGCTGTTGCTTGATAAAATTCAACCAATAATATCTTCCTTTAAAGATCATCATTTATCCTATTAACTACTTTCCATGACATGTGCGTTTTTAAAGACACAAATGCTGTCATCTTTAATCTATTTGTCTGCATTTTCCAATGTACTTTCACCATTCTTTCACATTTCCGCCTGCACATCTTGTATCAAGTGGATTTTCATTTTCCATGTTCCTGATCTGGGTATCTGTGTCTTAATGAGGATTTAACCAACTTTCACTTACTGTGGCAGATCATTTGGTTTATTTTTGTGTTGTGCTTTCTGGCTTTGTTGTTGTTGTTTTGTTTGTTTTTTCATTTTCTTTGTTAAAGCAGGACATTTTTCCTGACTGTGTTTTGGAAAGCCTGGCCCCTGTTTTGGATTCTAGGAGGGGTCACCTTTGAATTTCAAAAAGCATGTTTTAGCCTTTGTTTCTCTTGCCATCCCCTCGCCCCCTGTGCACATGTGAGACTGGAGGAGTAGTAGCACACTTCGATTCTCTCTTTACCCTGAAACCCACAACTTTGGGCAAATAAAATTTTGCATCGTCAATCTAGATTATTTCTAGGAGGTTTTAGTGTTGCCTATTGTTCTTTTGTATCTTCTTCATTTGGTCTGGTAATATTAACCGTCCTCTTATCCTACTGTGACTTACTCACTCCTGTGCTCTGGAGGATGCTTCACCTGCCACGTGGCACAGGGGTCAGCAAAGCCAGGCCTGGTTTTATAGATGCAGTTTTCTTGGAACACACTAGTGCTTGTGTTCCCAGCTCCGTGGGTGCTGCTAAGGTGCTGCTGCAAGCGGAGTCATCACTAGCAACTGCACAGCCACAAACCTGAAAATGTCTGTTATCATATTAAAGGCTATCTACCACCAAAACAAATTTTAAAAAATATGAATAAAGACATGAGCTAGGGGCTGGAGTTGTGGCTCAGCGCCAGAGCGCTCGCCTAGCACGTTGGAGGCCCTGGGTTTAATCCTCAGCACCAAAGAACAGTAAATAAATAAAATAAAGGTATTGTGACCAATTACAACTAAAAATATTAAAAAAAAAAAAAAAAAGGGCATAAGAAACCCATTTTCTCAGCCCTTGCGGTCCTGAGCCTCAGCACGTGAAAGAACACCTATCTGGCCAAGAAGCCACTTGGGTACTTTGTACTTCTCAGCACCCCACGTCGTGCTCAGCTCACTTGTGGCATCTAGGGTCAGATCACCGAGTTGAGACCAACCTGGTTATTGTTTTTGCCAAGAATTTGCTTTACTTATTCATTTTTCAAACAAGATCCTGATAGATTTTTTTTCCCTTATTCAAAAACAAACAAAAATCACGGGTCTGGAGTCACGGTGCATTGCTATTGCCCGCCACCATGGGCAGCCTTTCGCCCTGAAGCCAATGGTCGCCTCTGTGAGGGTCACGTGCTCCGCTCTGCTCCTCCCTTTGGACTGCGGTCTCAGAGCTCCTCCATCTCGCTCCACCCCTTTGCTCTTGCTTTTCTCCTATTCTCTCACCTTTGCACTGTTTTCTCCCGGTCTCCTTCCTGATTTCTCAAGTGCATGTTCTAGTGTGTGTCTTGGGGGCTCGCAGCCTTCACTCTCCTCCCCACTCTCTCCGCCTCTCCAGGTTGGGGGCACGTGGTTCTGTCCTCAGTGTCCCCTTCGCCCTTCCTGCAGCCCATTTGCTCCCTCAGCCTTGCTCCAGCCGCGCCACCGTCTTCTACATCCCACTTTTCAGGGTGGACACTTGCTCCGATTCCCCAGATCCACCTCCTCTACTGAACCTTTTCAGAGAAATGGTGATTTTCCTCTCTGTGTTCCACCTCATAGAAGATGACCTAGTATTAAAATTGGAAATGGGCTTTGGTTCAGACTGCCTGGGTTTCTGTTCAAGTCCTCCAGGCCCAGACAAAGGGGAGAAGGAAGAAGTTCTCTTGGTTGCAGCTTGAATTTGCTGGAGCACAGCACAGTTCATCCACAGGGAGCCGTGGAGGGCAGAGAAGTAAGGGGCTTTCACTTCTCCCAGTTGCTTGGCCTGGTGCAGTGACCTCTCCTCCAGGGACTCTCTGGCCCCGGGGAGCTGCCCCAGCAAGCCTGGCCTCGTCTGCTGACCTTGCCTGGGAAAGCAGAGTGCCTGTTCCACCCTTCAGGGACCTTAGCTGAGTACCCTCCTCAGACCCTGGCGTATCCTTGAGGGTTGTCTTTGGAAAGCTGCCGCAGCCACCGGTCTCCGGCGCCTGTCACTCCAACCCCTGGGGCACGTGACTGAGAAGCCACTGGGAGCCATCTCACCTTTACCCCCTTTTCCTGAGGTGAACCCCGGACTCATCAGACTGTTGTTCAGGGTCCAAGCCAAACTAATGACCTGAAACTTCTCAGGAGATTCTGGCTGATGGAGACTGGTTTTCCCTAGGCGTTTAAATGTATACACACCTCAGATGTATGAAGACATGAGAAGGGACCTGGAAGTTCAGTGGTTCTAAAGTCGCTTTGCCCGCACAGCCTCCTCTCCCAGTGGCACCACAGTGTGAAAGTAAATGAGGTTGGCTGGAAGGGGGAGCTTGTGGGGTGTGTGGATGACAGAGCAGGCCTGTCATCCCCCAGCCTTGGCCTGTTGACCTGTTTGGAGGACACCGTGGGGTCAGTCAGGAGCAGAGGCCCAGCGGGACCTTGTTTGGTGGATTCCCAAGAAGGTGGGGAGAAACCCTGTGAGAGGTTTGGCGAGTCTCCTCCTAGGAAAAGCAAGACAACTGGTTCTGGGGGACAGGCGCTGTGATGGGTGGTGTCTTAGCCTGGACTACCTCAGCACCCAGAGATGGGGGGACTGAAAGCACACCCATATTCCCCGCAGTTCTGGGGGCTGGAAATCCAAGATCCGAGTGCCTGTGTGAGACCTTTCTTGGTTCACAGGTGACCACCTTCCCACTGTGTCCTCACATGGCTGGGACGGAGAGAGCATTGTCCCTTCCTCTCCTTATACGAACACTTATTCCAATATGGGGGCTCCATCCTCAAGACCTCATCTAATCCTAAATACTTCCCAGAGACACCACCTCTTAATACCATCACATTGGGACTTCAGCTATGAGTTTGGGGGCACAGACATCTGTCTGCATGGGTGGTGCTCGCATGTGTTGAATTCACTTCCCAGGTGAGGTGAGGTGCCTGTGAGGTGAAGCTGCAAATGTGGCCATGGAGATGAGGAAGCTGAGGCTCACCAGTGACAGAGTGACATCCTGCTGGAGCTCCTGGACCAGGGCACAGGGAACTGGCCACGAGTTCAAAGCCGAGGGTCTCCCCTTCTGCTCCTTCCCCTGCACTCTTGTCTCCTCCCCTGCGGGAAGAGGGGCTTGCTCTGGGCCTGTGGCTCTCAAACTTAGCTTTGTAACCCTTTGTGCAAAGGAAATCTCATTGCAAATCCCAAGACATAGAGTGGATAAAAGTGGCACCACACCAGGGGCAGCGGCCAGGGAACCCCAAGTCCTGGACACTCAATATTTCTCTCCTGCTGGCTGCTGCCACCAAAGGAGACCGGAGCACAGGTTGCTCTCTGTGCTCAGTGTCTGATTCCAGACTCAGTATATGGAATTCAAGTTCTGTGTGGAGCAGGGTTTGCGTTTTCCAACAAGAAGGAGGCAGAGTTGACCAAGGGCACATGGGCTGTCATTGTTCTGGAATGCCGGCAGAGCAGTAGTCTTTGCCCAAAAAGGGTTTGAAAAGGGAACATTTTGCACAGTCACTATTTTTTTTTACATGTGCTATCCACATTTAGCCTATTGCCAGGGCATTTGGTTGTCACTTAGAAACCTGCTGTTTACAAGTTGAGGGTGGACTTGTCCCTCGTAGGAGAAGTGTTCTTGAAGTTTACCTGCTACCTACAATGCAGTCCCCTCCCCTCAGCTTCTCTGTTATTAGGAAATGACTAACGGAGGATCTCAAAGGAATTTTTTAAGGGAAACTGCAGAAGAGGATGAAGTCCCAGAATAACAAACCATTCCTAAAGAGGTCTGAGCAGTTGTTCTCCCCCAGGGGCAATTTTGAACCTGGGTGACACTCAGCAATGTCACCGTGGGGATGGGAGATGCCCCTGGCATCTGGGGGCTGGACCAGGAATGCTGCTCAACACCCTGCAGTGCACAGGTCGCCCCCAAAGCCCTGAACTAGCCATCCCCAAGAGGAAACAGCACCAAGACTGAGAAACTCTCCAAGTTTCTAAAAGTCATCAAAACACCTTAGATACACCATTTTAAACAGAACATAAATTTTGCTATCATTTTAATTTTTTCACTCTGTTTCCAACGTCTTGGCTAGTGTTCAAGAAGAAAATAAAATCAAAGACCCTGAAGTCTCCAGGCGCCTGAGGGTCCCCAATGATTGCTTTCCATTGTTTTCTTTAATGGACTTGAAATGCATATAACATATAATTCTCACTTTAAACCATTTTAAATTGTACAACTCAGTAGCATTTAGTACACTGACAGCGTTGTGCAACTGTCACCACGAAATAGCTCTGAAACAGTTCCATCGCCACCAAATAAGACTCTGTCCGTTAGCAGTCACTCCCTCCCCAAGCCCTGGCGACCACCCACCTGCTTTTATCCATGGTGTGGAGGTACCTTTGCTGCAGGCAAAGGGGATCCTACCCCGTGGCCTTGGCACAGGTCTTTGACTCTCGGGAGTCACCACGTGGTGGCATGCCTCAGGGCTTTGTTCTGTTTTGCGGCTGAATAATAATAATAATAATAATAATAATAATAATAATAATAATAATACTTTATTTACCCATTCATCAGTCAGTGGAGTTTGGGGTGGTTTCTATCTTCTGGCTAATTAGGAAGAGTTCTGCTGTGAATGTTCATGTACAAATTTTTAACACCTGTTTTCAACTCTTCCCCGTATCTCCACCTAGCAGGGAATCTTGAGGCACTTGGTACTTCTCTGTTTAGCTTATTGAAAGGGCCCCGCTGTTTTCCACAGCAGACCCCCCACTTCGGGCCCACCAGGGGTGTGTGAGGGTTCCGGTTTCTCTTTTCTTCTTAGCTTCATCCTTCCAAGGTGAAGGAGCATCTCGGGGTGGTTTTGCTTTGCATTCCCCTAACGGCCTGTGATGGTCCTCATCGTGTGTGCTTACTGTGCGGTTGTGTAGATTCCTCTTATGATACCTATTTTAAGCCCTTTGTCCATTTTTGATTGGGTTGTTTGGCTTTTTGTTGTTGAATTTCTGGAGTTCTTTATATATTCAGATATTAGACTCTTATCAGTTGTGTGACTTGCAAATATTTTTGTCCTATGGTTTGTCTTTTAATTCTTTCCACATTTTCCTTTGGTGCATCCCAGTTATACATAATGCTGGGATTTGTCGTTACATATTTATACATGCACAATATAGTTTGGCCAATATCAATCCCCAGTACCTCCCGGCTCCGACCCTTTCCTCTACTGATCCCCCTTTGATTTTCATGAGATCCCCCCACCACATACCTTTCTTTTCCTTTTTCTTCCTGTCTTCTGCATAGGAAAGAAAACAGGAACCCTTGACCTTCTTAGGTTGGTTTAGTTCACTTGACATAATGGTCTCTAACTAAGTCCATTTTCCTACAAAGACATCATTTCACTTTTTCTTTATGTCTGAATAAAACTCATTTTTTTGTGTATATACCCCATTTTCCTTATCCAGTTATCCTTTTACTTTCTTGATAGTTTCACTCAATTCGCACCTAATTTTCATGAGATCCAATTTATCTACTTTTTAAATTGTTGCTTTTATTTTAGATCATAGCTGATAAATCATTGCCTAATCCAAAGTCAGAAAGACTTATTCCTGTGCTTCATTCTAAGGGTTTTATAGTTTTATCTCCTACAGGAAGGTCTTTGATCCATTTTGTGTTAATTTTTATGTACGGTATGGAGTTTGGCTCCAACCTCATTGTTTAGTATGTGGAACACCCATTGCCAAAGCCCCATCCAGTAAAGAAAATATTCTTTTCCCCTTTGAATAATCTGGACCTCTTTGTTGAAATTCAGTTGACCATAGGTACGTGAGTTCACGTCTGGACTTTCAATTCTATTCCATTGCATATTCCATATGTCTCTTATCCTCAGGCCAGTACCACATGATCTGACTACTGTAGTTTTACAGTAAGCTTTGAAATTGTCACCCTCTGTTTTTTTATATATATATATATATTTTTAAAAGCTGAATGGAAGTTTTCAAAGTGACTACCCATTTTTTTGTAGAAAATTATGTCTAATAGTTCAAGAACACAATTTCTTTGTAATTCCTAATTTCAAAACCTTGGAAGATAGAAAGTTGCACATCGATTTATTATGTGCTAATCATTTAAAAATGTTTAAGGAAATGGAAATGCTAACCGATTTGATCATTACACATTGTATATACATATCAAATTATCACAGTATGCCCCATATGTACATCCAATTAAAATAACAATAATTAATTTGAAGTATAACAATAATTTGGGGCCAAAACCAGAATGGATGAAGACTTATCTGGAAGTGAATCCAAACTCAAGGGTCTCTTAGTAGATCTTCATCATGTTGCAGAAACATTTATATTTTTAATCATGGGATGCACCCTTCTTCTGGTGTCACACAGTATGTGACCCACATTACCTTTATAAGGTCTGAAAAATCCTGAATTCTAAAACACTTTTGACTCCAGAAGTTTTGGAAAAAGAATGGGGCATGGTTATGTTATGATGCTCAAAACTCTTGACCGTTTTTTATCTTTGATTAGAATAACACAAAGACAAACAATAAGCATGATTTTTATGCAACTAACATTTCTGGCACAACTGACCTGCGTTAGCCAATACTCTAGAATGTTCATCACGACTGTGGTTCTAGATACTCCCCCTCCTCCTGCCTAGTCTACACCGCATGAAATGTTCTCGTTTAATCAGTTCCTTTAGTTTAAACATTGCCCTTCTGGTGTGCCCTCTATCTCTGGGACATCCAATCATATGTCAAGCCTATTATTCAAGTGTTATTTTGTTTAACTCCAAAGTTTCCTTATAAGATTTTGAGTGATATTTTTATTCCCCAAAATGAGGCTCAGAGTTTATGTAGTTTATCCAATGCCCCCAAGCTAGTAAGTGACAGAAGTTCTATCCATAATTTTTCTCTACATGACAAATAAGGCATTAGCCATGACCACCATTTCCAGGAGAAAACAGAAAATTGTACATGTTCTGCTCCAGCCCTGTCCTGATTAGCTCCTATAGTGTCTAGGAAGAAGGGGGAAAGAATTAAAGTTGGGAAAACCCAGGATGACCCGGGGACTCTGGAGAGTAGGGAGTAACCATTAACCACGAATCTCAAGTTCACTGAGCTCTCGGACCTCTTCAAGACCTGTTCTTATCCCAAACTTGCTGATTCATCCAGACATGTTGATGAAGTGCTGAGCACCTAGCTGAGTCTCATGCAGGATACTGAAGAAGACCCACTGCCTTCCGAGACAAGAGTCATGGGTCAGTTACGTTCGTTATAAATGCCCTAGAAATTCAGAGGTGAGATGTGTCAGGCAGGGCTTAGATCATCATGGAAATCTCCACGAGGGAGTGAAACTGCAGCTGGGTCTTCACAGGCAGGTTCTGAAAGGCCAGTGGAAGCGCCAAGGCAGGAGTGAACACAGCATGTTCATGTTCCTAAGATGGGAAATCGTGTGTGTGTGTGTGTGTGTGTGTGTGTGTGTGTGTGTTGGGATGTGTGTAGAGAGATCATGGAAGACAATATTGACTGGTTTGGTAGGACATTACCCTTAATGTCTTTTAGAAAATCAGACAAAGACTTTGGCCTTATGAAAGTGGGGATCGACTGGGGCTTCAGGGTAGATAAGTGTAATCGAGGAGCCATGTTGGAATGAGATTAAACAGCAGCGATGGCAAGAGGCATGGAAGTGAGAGACTCGGACTGATGGTTTGAAGGAGAAGCTGAAAAGGGTGTGGCAGTGAGATGTGGGAGGAACTGAGAGAGTAAAAAACAGTTCCAAATAGGTCAGTGGGTGTCAGAGGCCACATGTGGGGACTCAGGGTGGAATGAATAAAAGACGGCGTTGGAATATGGGGTGTGGCATGGGTGCAGGTACCATAGGCAGAGAAGCTAGGTGAGGAACTCCTTCCCGAGGCCTTTTGTCTTTATCATGTTCAGCCTGAAATCATGGTGTTTAAGTGAAGCTATCTAGAACAGAGGTGTAAAATATGGTAGCCTCTAGCCACATGTGGCAAGTAATTAAACGAGAATTAACATTAGATAACATTAGAAATCCAGTTCCTCCGCCAGGCTAACCACATTCCAACTGCTCCATAGCTAACCTGGGCTGGTGGCTACCATATTGGAAAACATAGGCACAGGATATTTCCATCCTCTCAAGATGCTCTATTGGACAAGACTGGTCTAGAGATCAGTAGCTAATGGCAACATTTTGGTGAGGGGAGAGCTCATGAGCCAATTTACGGGATCATCTCTTAAGGAGGAGAGTCAAAGGCTGAACCTTAGGACATGAATGAAATAGGAAAGAAAAGACGCAAGAACAAGCAAAATTTACCTAAGATTTTGGGAAAGTTGAAAATTCAGCATAACATAAAATCCTATCAAAGAAACAAGGAGGAGGAGGAGGAGGAGGAGGAGGACATTTCAGGGAGGAGGGAGTGGTACCAGATGCAGACGGGAAGGCAGAAAGAGAACTGGAGAAACCATCGTGTTTGGTGACTTTGGGTCAGATCCTGATGCCATGTCCCAACTTACTGTCAGGTGTAGACTCTGAGGCCTGGGAAGAGCTTAAGTGAAGTGTTAGGAACACAGGCTGGTCCCAGAGGATGTGGGGAGGAGAGGAGAGGGTGAGAGCAGAGCCAGCTGCTGTGAGCAGAAAAGAGAGAAGTGAAAGAGATTGGAAAGTTATCACTAAGGGCTTCACCGTCAAATTGGAGTTTTTTCCCCAAGACAGGGGAGATGGATACAGAAGAAGGGACCTTCCAGGCGGTTGGTGGAGAGGATGGAATGCAGAGGGTATTAGTGGAAACGGCTGCCTTCTGTTGCAGGGAAAACATGGCTCTACAGTGTCCAGTGGCACATCGCTGAAGAGAGATTCTGTATGTCCCACTGTGTCCATTGGAAGGGAGTTAGAGCCACAGGCCTTAAATTTGCTGTTACATCCATCCCAGGGTTTGGGGGCAATCGTGTTTCATAAGGGTCAAGGAAGTAGGTCGGGAGGAGACGCTAGGCTTCTGACCCTTAGGGTAGAAGGAGCAGCTGGTGAAGTTGGGGCCTCCATTCTCTGAGACTGAAATAGTCCCTTGAAGCGAGACAATGTCTCAGCTGGTTGTCTGGCTTTTGCTCCCCTGTTCCCCACACATCTCCCCTGGATTCTTCCTTTTGATTGATCTGCTTTGGGCTGTTCATTTCTTATGGGCAGATACTCGTTGGTTTTTGTGCATTATTTTGTTTAATCCTGGAGAGCATTTGGAGTGATGGCGGTTTTTATTTTTATTTTTTTCTGTCATTTCAAAAATGTAGAAACTGTGGCAGAGGGTGCTTAAGTCACTTGCCCAGGGTCACGGCAACCAGTAAGCGGCAGAGTAGGAGTTGAATCTGGTTCTGTCCGGCACCAAATCTCATGTCCTTAATGTCCTCTGGACTCTGTGACCAGCATGCTAAGGCAGCCAGTCTATTCCTGCTATCATGAGTAGCTTGGCCTCAACTCTGACCATGTCCACATAAGGATGTGTTTGCTCTCTATAGCCATAATTCTCTTCTCATTACTGAGAGGTGGAAAAACGGTTGTGGAGAATAGCACAAATAACACCTCCCGGTGTCAACCCAGCCCCCGTGGGGGACAAAACGCTTAGCAACTCTTTCAAAGTAACCAAGACAAAACTTGACCTTTACGCACTTTCTCCATTTAGAGTTAAATTTGTCTTCAGCAAATATGGTTTGGATAAATCAGTCCTCCTGTTTTAGCTATTTAACTAGGAAGGTAACATTTCCAATCTGATTTAAATTTTTTTTTCTTTTATCAAATTCTGAAGGGCAAGGGGGGCGGGGGGAAGGAATACTACAGTTCAGAATAAAAAGGAAACTTCCCAAGAAGTTCATTCTTATAAACTGTTTCCACAGTCATCATAAATATCACTTTTACTTTCCAACTCCAGTCTCGGGTTTCCATGGTAACTGCCTTTACCCCGGCTGATTTGTATCATGTTCTTTGTACAGAAGCCATTGGCAAGACCCGGCTGTGTCACAAAGTTCAGGTGTCAATATCAAATGGATTATCTGGGACAAATACCAGAAAGAAATACAGTGCACTCCCACCCACTAACTTCCCGAACCCTAGCCCTCTGCTCCTGCTGACCAAGTGCCCAGGGCTTCCTGGCGCTGGCTGCCCTCTCCAAGCCAACCCACTAGCTGCATCCAACCACGACCTCTCTATATGTGCCCCTGTGTCTGTCCATCAGAAGGGAATTAGAGCCACAGGCCTTGAATTTACTAACATTACGTCCATCCCGGGTCCTTGGGCAATCGTGTTTCATAAGGGTCAGGAGGTAGATTTGACAGCCCAGCCAAATCCCACTTGAGAAACCGCATTCTGCCTTTCTGTGATACACAGAGGCTTCCAGATGGAAGTGATCTCCAAGGTCAGTGCAAATCTTGGTACATAGGGTCTCGTTTAGAAAGCAGGGTGAGAGTCTGTCCTGCCCTTGACGGAGGCAGAGCTGGCCTGCCTGTGAGAGCCTCCCCCACAGGCCTCGTGCACCTCTCGTGTCCATGTCCACCATGCTTCACCAGCCCCGATTCTGATTCTATTTTCTGGGCTCAGTGAGGGCACAGAGGAAGAAACACGGCCCTTCCCATCAAACCATTTCCATTTTCATAAAATGAATCCCGCTGACTTCTTCTGTGAAGCCACCCTAAATGGGCTTTGATCTCAAAATATTCGTAATTCAAGAAGCATATTGAGAGCTCAGTGGGGGCCAGACACCCACAGACCTCAAGGTCAAGCCCAACAAAGAACAGTGATGGTTGCAAGGGTCCCGTCAAAGGAGGTCCAGTCAGCCCTGGAGTCAGGGTGTCCAGCCATCCAACAGCAGTGACTGACGTGGCTAGCACAGCTCATCAACTTCTAGTGTAATCAGCAGGCAGGGTTCAGCATTGGGTGTAAGCTTTAGGTAAACACAGGTCTGACTCAATATCTGCTTCAGGAAAGGTCTTGAGAGTGAATCCTGGTCTTCATTACACTGGGTTCAAATTCCGACTCTTCTCCTGCCCAAGCCCAGGGGACTGAGTGGAGGGCACATGGGTAGTTTGTGTGAAGAAGTGACCCTGTGCAGACAGCGGGAAGGGCTTCTTCTGAGTGACCAGTCAAGGGAGGAGTGGACACCCAAGAGTGAAGCGACAGGAAGGGACTTTCATGAGCACTTCCATCTGCTTCCTTCTGTGGGTAGCAACAGCGTCCACTTTTTAACCATGCCTTCAGATTTTGAGTTTCCCTGGCTCTCCCTCCCTCTGTGCCCTTGGGAAGTGTCCTTCTAGAAGCCCAGGTCTCCATTCTTCCTGAGCAGAATGACGGGGCTGGCTGAGGCCGTCCGCTCTTAAGTTGCATTCCTCAGGCATGACCTGCACGGCTCTCCATCCGCTTTGAATCCTCAAGGCCAAGCCCAGCCATGAGTACTGAGTAAATATTTGTTAAATTAAATTAGAAAGAATCAAAGTCCAGTGGCACATCGCTGAAGAGATTCTGGCCAGCTGCTTCATTTAATAAGAGCACAGACCAAGGGCTTGGGTCTTCTCCCTTTCCCTGAGACCCAGGAGGTGGTTTTGGCTACTTGGATCGAAGTCCGAGTTGGCATCTTCAGATGTTGATTCCGACCAATCCTAGAGCTGGGCTTTGTTAAATATCTGAACATAAAAAGGGAAAATAAACATATTCTCCAGAGTACTTAAATGAAGTCTTATAAACTAAAGAAAGTCTTCAAGCAGCTTTTCGGTGCCTTAAAAAAAAAAAAAAAAGTGCATGGTGTGAAACATCTGTATGATTAAATGCCTGCTCTGGTTTGTACTCAATTACTTGGCTTAATTTTATGCAGCTTGGAGAAGCAAGAGTCTTGTGATCCGTGTAGACAGCCAACTGGAACAACTCAGGCCAAAAAAAAAAAAAAAAAACTGAGTCGATTGTGTGTTGTCCTGCTTACAGTCACTTAAAGACAACTCTTTCTCTGTCTTCTTCAGTGCTTTGTAAGGATGACAGTCATGTATGGAGGTGGGAAGTCACTAAAGGTGGCACCATTCTGAGCAGCACATGGAGCCCCCGAGTCCTCTCTGAACCTGTTAGCTCGCCAGGTGCCATGGGAATAGCCACCGCAGAATGGTCTCTTAGAGCAAAGCCCTTTTTGCTGTACTGTCCCTCATCCCCAGTGAGGACGCCGGTCAGACCTCAGGCTCTTTCCTCCCGTGGCTGGTGTGGATTTAATGTGACTCTGACCACTTCTTTTATGTGTTTCTTCATGTTCTGCACCATGCCTGAAGCTGTTTTCATTCCATCTAACATCATGCATCAAAAATGAATTAAAAATCTTTTAAGAAGGAGTTGGACAGATAGGTATAAGCAGATCCTGGTAGAGGAAGATGAACTCTATTTACATTTTTATTTCTATTCAAGTGGACAACCATTTCTGAGTGCTCAAGTGCCAGCTGCTTTGCATTTATCTTTGTTTAGTAAGGAGCGTGTGTTCTGCACAGCAAGTACAGGACCACTACCCTGTGAGGGAGCAGCAAGGCTGGGATTCCAACCAGGACCCTTGGATTCTGGAACCCAGGCCTCCCCATACCATGACCCTTTCCTGGGATGACTGAGGCTGCTCCCTGGCCCTCCTCCTGGCTCTTTGGAGCTTCATTCAACTGCCACACAACCTTAGGTGACCAGAGCACTCACCTTCAGTCACCACCCACTTGAACACTACTGCTGGCCCCTGCTACAGAACACAGGGAAGAGCATCCCCCTCTGAATGATGATGGGAGGCTTTGCTGGAAATCTCGGAGATCTGTTGGTAGTTTACATTCACAAACATGGCTTACCAGAGGCTACAAGGTGCCCTTCTACCTGTGACCTGCAGTTTGGGAAAACAGGATCAAAAAAAGCGCTTTGGTTACTGAGATGCAGCCTAAATGATTCACTACTTCTCTCTTTCTCAAAGAGTTGAAGGAAAGTTTTTAGTGACTTGGTTTCAATGCAATATTTGCATATTGTTCTTGAGAAATATCCGTGCTTTCTAAGTGGTGGATCATTTGCAATTTTTCTCCTAAAACAGTGATGAGTATAAGAATAACATCATTAGCCCAGGGGCTCTGGGCCATTTGGTGAGCTTTCTCTTCAAGGATGTGGGATAATGAAAGGCAGGAAGGGGCTCTAGAGCACTTGCTGTGCTGCTGCCCTCCCAGCTGTGGGTTGGACTCCCTGAGCCATGGACGGATAGCAGCTCCAGGCCACCCCACATACAGACCTCCATTAAGGATGGAAAGAACCAGGGATCGTGCGTGAGCACATCAGGGACATGGTGGAGGTGTCCCTGAGTGTCAGTGCAAAGATCTGCAAAGACCTACCCGAGAAACGTCATTTGTAACCAGCTGCCAGTACCTCAGAGAAAAATGACTTGAGGACCATGCAGAGTGCAGGGTTGTAAAAAGGGGACATTGTCTTGTCACCCGGGGCGCAGAAGCCAGTCTCTGCAATGAGTTATAGAACGGTGCGGTCGGTCGACAAGTGCCGCCAGAGAACCTAAGTGTTTAGAGACATTTATGGCAGCAGGACAGAGTAACTTTCTCTCTGTTGAATTTAATAATAACAGCTGGAGCTCGTGTTTTCTTAGCAGCTGTTTTTCCTTTTTTTAATTTCTTTTTTACAATTTATTTTTCTTACATTTAAAATAAGTGCCTTGTGGATTTGAAAACATGGCTCCACATACAGATGCTGTGAGCAGCTCTAGGATGTGAGGCATCAGGAGTCCAGGGGACAAGTGAAAAATTAATATTGGAGCCTGCACGTTTTGCCTGTCCAGGGGAAAGGCTGTCAGGAAGTGTCCAGCATTCCAAGTGGATGGGCCACTTCTTCCAGATGTTTGGTGTCCTGGAGACCCAGTCAGAGGATCTGCTTGGACTCCATGCCTTGGAGACTCAACATCGATAAAAGGAATACAAGTCCCAGGCCTAGAACTCTCACTGCTTTTCCTAGGATGATGCCCAAAGACCCTGGGGATGCTGGCTGTTCTGAGATGATGGGCCTGCAGAGAGACCGCCCTGGGACAAAATAGCATCCACCAGAGGCCATGGTCAACTGAGAGAAAAGAGGATGCTAATGTCCACATCCAGAAATGTCAGAAGTGACTGAATAATCAACAGAAACCCTGATTTGTATTTTGGTAGCAATACTTATGAGTTTATTCTACTTTAAAATACATTTTAATAACTAATCAGTCAATGTTCCCTCTCCCCCACCCACTCCACCTCGCTCTTCATCCATATTTATTCCTCTAGATGAAAGGAAGAATAATTTTGTTTAGTTTTGAGTAAATTCTTAGTTGGAATTCTATTAATTTATATATTAAGATGGATAAAATTGAAGCCCTCACAACATTAAGACTCCCATCCAAGAATGTATCACTCTACAGTCAATTTTTGTAGCTTTCTCAATTCATTCCATGTATTTCTCATTAAATGTATCCCTAGGTATTTTATATTTTGATGGCTACTGTGAGCGGAATTCTGTTCTCTGTTACATTCAAATTCTAATTCTTGCCAGTATGTAAGAAAGATTTTAATGTATTAATGTTTAGATGGAAGCCTTCATGCTTTCTTCTTATATTAGTGAGCATTTTTTTTCCCACTAGTTCTTCTGGGTTATCCAAGTGTATGAAAATCATTTACACTTCCTAACTCTTCTTTTTTCTTGGCTAATAACTTTAGCTATTTCCAGAACAACTCTAAAGCGATTACAGCGTCCAGCTGGACTGTGATGGGGGCTGGGCTGTTCTTGTGCTCTTGCTGTATTAACAGGAGCCTGTCACCTGAAGCCATATGCCCGCCTCCTCTTCCTCTCCATTGTTCCTCACACACTTCCTGAGAGCAATAAAATCTCACTCTGAAAGACAGTCTTGGAGAGATATTGAGTTAAGGGTATCGTTTCTGCCCTGCCTTGGTCACACAGTGCAAGGAGAGGGTGAGACATGGGGCTGATTGTATGTCTAACGGTGAGGGGATGGCAGGGGATGTCAGCACTAGGGCTTCTTGCTTAACCCTGGGCCAGAGCAATGACCTTAATCTTATAGCACCCTGGGCATGGCCCTGCCTCCCAGGGACAGAGTAGGGTGCCCTTTCTGAGCTCCTTACTTTGTATTTTCTTCCTGGCTCCTGTCTGAACCCATATTCAGGTTATCCCTGACAGGCAGAAGGGAGAGAAAATTTATCCCTTGGTTCTATTTCCAACCCATTCAAAAATAGCAAGCCGCGGAGTTCTCAGGGGCTGACATGTGTCCAGATGGGAGACTGTGTGCCTGGTCTCCCTGTGACAAGGTCAGGGGAGCCACAGGCCTGTGTTACCACCCGCCCTGCTCAGCCGGGGTTTTGCCTGTGTTTCCCATTGGAATGGAGACTAGTTAGAACTGTCAGTGTTGCAAGAAAACCCTACCCTTCTCTTCTGCTTATTCTTTTGCTTTGTATAGTTATACACACACACACACACACACACACACACACACACGTACACACCTGTGACTGTGCCAATATACACACAGGCAACATGCTCCCAGGCAGCAGCGCCTGCTGTGATATGGTGCCTGCCCCACCCCCTCCAGGGCTTGGAGTGCTGATGGCTGGCCCTCACAGCTGAGTGTCACCGCCTGGGGACTGCCCTCTGCTGATGGGAGCCGCCTCCTTTCTAAGAGCAGGAAATACAAGGACCGGCCACATCCTGATTCATGGCCTCTCCATTGACTTGGGCTAAGGCTTTTTCCTGTCTGCATTACAGCCCAGCTGTGGCTCTCACAGGTGTGATGCTGGGGCCATTCCGATAAGCCTTCTGCAAGCTCACCTCCTGAGTCTACTTCCTGGGTTTATCTCAGTAGGCTTCCCTCACCTCTATACTCTGCTTGAGTTTTTAAAGTGTCATCATTTTTATTTTCTTTTTTTCAGCTCCTCCCGTCTCTTTCCTGTACACAATCTGATGGCCTATGTACATTGAGCTTTATTTCCACGAGAGAGACTCCTAAGATAGGGACAGCTGGTCCGAAGGGTGTGCATGCTTCCAATTACAGAAGATGTTTCCAGATCCCTGTCTCAGGAGTCTGTGACCCATTCCTCCAGCCAGTGCAGGAGGGACCCTGTTGCTTACTCCACCTTGAGCTTTCCACCTGCAGATCCCTCCTGAAGGTCAAGGGCAATGCAGGCCAGAGGCTTCCCAACTGCATCAGTTAGGAAATGAAAGGTGGGTTTGGTGAGGGAGGAGGAAGACGATGGGCTTGAGGAAAGCCCCTCGGCCCTGCGGTGGCTTCTTCCTCTACCTGGATGAGAGAGGTGGGGTGGAGCCCAGCAGGTGCCATCTCCCAGGGACAGGCATGAGCCAGCCTGAGCACAGGATTCCCCAAGCAGGGAGCCCAGAGCCCAGGGACCGTGGCTGCTGCTGACAGGCCAAAGGGACCGTGAAGATGGGCAGCAGAGAGCAGAGATAGAGGAGGAGCAGGGACAGGACGCAGGGAGCCACATGCAGCGAGACTCACAGGGCTCTCACTTCCCTGCGAGTGAAACTGCACTAATCTTGTCTCTGGGGGTGGCGGGGGAGGAGAAAATTTCTAGGTTGCTCACGCCCAGGCTGGAAAGGAGGAAAACTGAGACTGTTAAATTTAGGAAAATCCATTTAGGATACTTGAGTACAGATGCACCTCCTCCAACGTCCAAGTCATTGCACGTGACCTGGAGCTTCCCAACTTTTCAAGCTGGTCATCCTCGGTGAGGGGGTGCTGTTGGAGGCTGGTCTTGGGGCAGGCCCAGAAGGGTTTGCTACCAGCCTGCCTGCTTGTGCCCTGGGCATGGTGTGACAGGCCATCTCTGCTTCAGTGTCACTGGTATCTCCTGTCCCCTTGGCAAGTGAAATGAAACTGACCCTGTGGGTTGCTTTTATGGCACAGAATCATTATCTGTAATAAGCATTTCTCAACTCAATCTATTTCTGCCAGTTGTTTTAAATCTTTCTCATTAGCTTCACCAGGCAGGCTATTATCTTAATCTTCTTATCATCCATGTGAGAGTTTGACAGGTCATAGGGGCACCTGCCTTCTCCGCCAGGGAGACATGATTAGGTTACAGCTCCAGAGGCCTGGAATCCTGAGCCCCAGCCCCCAATTTATCTCCCGAGCATCTTTCTTTCTTTGTACCCAGGATTCAACCCAGGGATTGCTTAACCCTTGAGCCACATCCCCAGCCCTTTTGTATATTTTATTTAGAGACAGGTTTTCACTAAGTTGCTTAGGGCCTTGTTAAGATGTTGAGGCTGGCTTTGAACTCACGATCCTTCTGCCTCAGCTTCCGAGCCGCTGGGATTACAGACGTGCACCATCACGCCCGGTTAACCAATGTGTGTGTGTGTGTGTGTGTGTGTGTGTGTGTGTGTGTGTGTATTTTAACTATGAAAGTTCTTGGTTTCCTGAAGTCCAAGGAGTAAGTGAATCTGTGCAAACAGATTCAAACTAATACCTTGGGCTTTCACCAATGGTTTAACCTTGTGTAAATCAGTAGATAAAGAGTTGAAAGAGAGAGAGAGACCTCCACCGATCTTGGCCTCATCTGGGCAGCCACTACAACAACCTGGGCCTTCTCTGAAAGGTTGTAGAAACAATTGGTAAATTCTGAAGGAGTTAACCCAAAGTGTAGTGGGAACACTTAACACTCTGATATAACTCAGATCTTTCTTTTTCTGAGATCATCTCAGGGTAGGAAAGCAATTTGGGTATTGGCAGCAGAGATGACTGTGGTCAGAACAGCTTATTTCTTGGTTAATTCCATAAATAAATCATCATATCTCAATACTCTTGTCATAGCCACAACGGATGAGAAGGTCCAGCTACACTGTCTCCCCAGCCAAATCATCTTTGGTCCTAGTTTCTGTGAACTTCTCTCTTTCTTGTGTTAAGATAATGTTGCCTGGTTCCGGGGTGTCATCATTTCAGATCATTTAGCTTTGGTCCAAATATGTGTCATTCTCACAGAAACAAGGGAGTCCTGAGGATGGAATCTGGGTTCTAGATACTGCAAAAGCCAGTTGGCTGAGAGCCAGCTCTTATCATACCACAGTCATCTCTCCCCTGCCTTCCACATGAAAGCATCCAGAGCATCCAGGGTTCAAAGTGGGTGCAGATGGAACAGTCAGCAAGCATCTTTTGCAGAGAGCTGTCTGTGTGTCCATCCAGACCTCTACTTTCTCTGCAGGGGAGCTGCTCAGGAACAGGATCTTGTTCTCTGGCACGGACAGCTCTTGGATGTGCAGACTAGCAGCTCTCACACTATGATGAGCATCAGAATCCCCTAGGAATTGTGCAGATTTCCAGTTCCCCACCCCGCAACTCTGACTCTGGGGCTGGGTCAGGTGGGTCGTGGCTCGTTGTGACACTGGTTACAAACCTGAGTCTGTTGGAGGCTCAGGACAGTGGTCACTCTCACGTATGCCTGGTGCTGTCTTCAAATACCCTACGCTCCTTCTCCCAGAAATAGCCAATCCACCGCATCCCCCATACATTCTCAGCAAAATGGGAGCCACGTCTCCCAAATGAGTCAGCCCCTACTTGGCTCCTCTGCACCTAAGCCAAGGACTTTCTGTGTTTTCTTTGCAGAAACTAATTGGAGGTGTGTGAGGTTGTAAGTGATGTCTAAGGAACTGCAGATCTTTTCCCAGATTTGTTTTTTTGTTAAGCTATTCTGAACCTCCTCACTCTGCCTCTCTTCTCATCTTTATAATGAACTCCAGTGCCAGGAGGGCCGTGCATCTTCAGGTGTGGAATCAGGGTTGTGGACCTTCCAACTGCATTTCTAGGACCTGTGCTGAAACATTTGATCACATCATCTTTTGTTTGTTTTCTGTTTTTCCTTTTTCCATGTATCTGATCACTTGTCTTTTTCTTAATCATTTTTTTTTCTCATGGATAAATTTTATACAAGTTTAATAGCCAAAGAACATTTCATTAGAATGACCTGCTTTATTCAAAATGTGGGCTAAATGGGCATCTTGGCAAGCCTCTCGAGGAGCACCAGTATCTCCCTCTCGCTTTTTACTAAGTTCCTCAGGAATTTTCTGATTTTCTGATTGCTCATTTACCAGGGCAATTCTGTGTTACAGATCCTTCCAGGAGACACTAGAGTTCACCCTGGTTGGTGCCCATTTTTTAATGAGCCCTGCATTCCCCCCATCTCTGTGCATCTTGCATCAAGCAGGATTGATCCAGACTCTGACTCTGCCAGTGTAGGCAGGCTGCCCATGGCTGTACCAGTCACAATAGAGGATGGTTCCATCCCTGCTCAGGTGACAGCTGGAGACGCCACTGTCCCTTGTGTGTTTCCCAGCCATCATTCCGCTAGTGTGGCTCTGCCATATTGAGATGTGACACTTCTGAGGCATGATTGTATGCCAGACAATGACGACCTCGCACATGCTAAGTGCCATCAGCATTCAGACGACAAAACAGACGGAGCACATCCAAGATTGAGCAGTTTGGCTCATGGAGCTGGCATTTGGGAAGGGCAGAATTGGAATCAGGCCCTGGGCTCTTGCCCAGGATGTCCTGCGAGTGGTTATCAAGTGCCCCTTGAAATGGCCAGAGGCATGATCGTTTCCAGTGGTCAGGTCAATTGAATTTCAGATCATTGACCACAAAGCCTTGAGAGCATTAAAATACTGAATGTAGAGAAGATCCTGCAGGAAGTGTGATCCTCTGAAGTCTAGAGGATTTTGTCCTTTTATGGCAATGCCAGTGTCACAGGAAAAAAAAAAATAACAGAAACAAAAGTCAGTCTTCAGAACCCCAAGCCTTTGCCCCGTGTCCTTCCATCCCCCTCTGTCCCCAGCAGACAGAGCCTGCCCTGGAGACAAGAAGCTCACTGGGGCCAAGTGTTGAGGCCTGATGGGGGACTTCCATGCCCTGCCTTCCAGGCAGGCGCTGTTTTGACTGAGAGGGTTAGGAGCAGAGGAAGGGAGCAGCCTTCTTGAGCTTAGCACCAAATCTGCCTCTAATGAGCAGCGGGGGCTTCGCCAACTACACAGGAGCAGCCTCGGGTGTTTGTTTAGACACCGATCTTCTTCCTCAGCAGAACGGAGACAGTTGGGGCTGGAGACACAGCTCAGGGGAGAACACTCGCCTGTCAAGCACGAGGCCCCAACTTCCTGGCGACAGGCCCACCCAGGGCAGTTTTTAATACTCACCAAGGAAGAACTGTTCCTTGTCATTTTATTTTACAGATGAGAAGGCAGAGTCTCCATGCTATGGTCTGAATGTGTCTTCCCCGAATCCATAGGTTGAAACTCATCACCAGAGTGATAGAGTTAGCAGGAGGGCTCTTTGACTAGGTCCCAGTCTATTAGTCTGCTTGGGCACCCTGAATAGACTTACACCAGAGAGATGAGCCACGTGTCTAACGTCACTGCTGGTGAATGACAAAGCTGTGGTTTGCGCCCACATCTGCCTGACTCCCAAACATTCCCATTAAACCTCAACACTTTCCCCACACAAGTTCTGGCTGCAGTGAGACCTGAACGTTCTAGCAGTTCTTAGAAACCCAAGTGTTCCACAGGCATGAGTCACAAGATAGAAAGATGAGTATTTATTTAGTGCTTGCCACGTGCCAGATGCTGTGGTAAGCTCCGTGCATTAATCATCTAGTCTCATCTTCAAGTACCAGGAGGGGTATTCAGTTCTTGCACGCTGCTTTCAAGATGAGGAAACTGAGGTTTGGTGAGTCACGAACTTGTCCAGTCATGCACAGCTTTGTCACCCGAGTGTACAGAGCCCTCGCTGTGGGCAAGGCGCAGGGCAACATGCCGGGGAGCTGCCAATGGGCCCACGACCTGGCTGTCTGTCTGGGGAGGCTGATGTGCACACCCCAAGAAGCAAGGCAAGCCAGGTAGCAGGAGCTGGCAGGAGGACCTGGGGCTGGTCAGGCCAGAGGGAGATGGCCGCAGTTAGATGAGCAGCCACCTTCGGACCACCGTGCTTTAAAGCTTTTTGGAAATGCTTTTATTTCTTGAAGATCAGAATAAAAGTAAATTTTCAGGTCAAGGAAAATGTACTGGTACACAACCTAGCCATCTTTAACCACCTGAGTTGTGAAATATAACCCCCACTGTCCTGCGTGGCAGAGGGCCATGAAGTCAAGAGCAGCTGGAACCATAGAAGCCATTGGCTCCTTGATGTGGGTCAGCCCAGAGTCTCTGTGGGTGGCAGAGCCACAGGGGAAGGAGGCTGGGTCCCTGGAAGCGGCACACGGAGAGCTGCCTACTTATCAGAAACCCAACAACAAAATGGATATCGATTCAAGAGATCACGCATGTGGCGCCCGTCAATGGCTCTAGCATGCCTAGCGTCATTTTCCTAGGAAAGAGGAAAGACAGGTTCTGAGGGAAATCACAGAAAGAAATTCAACTGCGCATTGACAGGACGCACTGGCCCAGCAGGGGCACGCCTGCCAGCTGGTGGGTGACGGATCTGTCCTCAGGAAGAGCAGAGGAGTGCTCTGGGGCCACAGCTCGCCCCTGGCGTGGCCAGGGCCCAGCTCAGTGCCCAGAACCTGGAGGAACTCGGGAAGCCCTTGCCCTTGGGCAAACCTCAGCCAGCAGCACCTGAAGTTTTAAGTGGGTGTTGAATAGGTCACTGACTTTGTGCCCAGTCTTGCACCAAGACACCCGTGCAGAATACCCAAGAGACGGAAGATCACGCCCTCCCTCAAGAATCACAAAATCAGGGTGGGAAGTTCAAATTAGCCTGCATGAGAGATACAGCTTGCAGGAATTATGAGCTCGACTTTGGTGCATTCTACAGAAGCAGCAGAAGCTCGGTGAGGGGCTGAAGTGGCTAAGGAAGAGCTCAGGGGACCTTTGACCTGGGACGTAGGGTAGAAGTGGGATGTAAGTAGGAGGAATTGGGCAATTTTTGACAAGAAGGGATGAGGGAGCCCAGGATGACCAGGGGAAATACTCATGGTCACTTGGTAGGAAATGCATGATCTCTTAAGAAATGTAGGGGATGCACCTCCCTCCCCCTCTCCCTCCTCAGCTCCCTCCTCTGCTCCCTCCCCCTCGCCCTCCTCCTCTCCCTCCTCCTCTCCCTCCTCCTCTCCCTCCTCCTCTCTCTCCTCCTCCCTCCTCATTGTGTAGAACACCTGTTCCTCTTTGATAAATGATTGGCTGAAGGCAGAGAAGAGAAGGGAGAAGAGAGGGGAAAGCTTCAGTGGAAAAGAAGAAAACAGGCTTGGGAATGAGGAGCCGTGCTCTGCAGCAACCCCTGTGAAGGAGTCCCCATAAAACCTTGAAGAGGGAGCTCTCCCCTGGCCCCCTCCCAGCACAGCCCTGGGGACCCACTCCCTAAGGTCCAGCTGCACTCAGGGAGGGGTGTGGGTGTCACCGTTGTTTTCTGCAGTTCTTGTGTTCAGAAGGATGAGATGCTGACAGGAGGGCTGGCACTTGTCACAGTGGTGGGTCAATCCAGGGTTGAAGGTGCTGTGCCTTCTTAGGAGCAGCTACCGATGCGGCTGAACTCCCATGCTGGACAGGAAGTGGCAGCCACCCTGCTCTGAACATGACGAAGGCGCAAGCTCTGGTGGACTGGACAGCCTTCTGCCTTTTCTTCCAGGAATAAAGACGGGCTCATTTAACAGGATTTCTACCTGTTCTCCTGCGATTAGTGTTTAAGTGACTGTCTCTGGGTATTAGTCACTCGGAGGAAATGAAATGATGCCATGGTAATTGGCCATGTGGTTCTTGTCGATTCCCTGGGGATTTCGCTTGGCTCAGAAATCATTTTTTCACATAGACCCTGTCTGCACTCTTTATTTAGCTAATTAGAGGGCTTAAGGGAGCGGCTGGCCCTGGAGGTGGTGGGAGGCAATGGGAGGGGCAGCATATTAAAACTGGAGGGGCACTTGATTGAAATGAAATACTGGGTTCTGGTCCAGACTATTGAAATTTCTCTTCTATTAGGTTCTGATTTTGCACAGCTGTGTTACATACTTTATCTCATGTAATCCTCCCCAAGACCCTACGTTGAGGGCATTAGGACCCTATTTTCATGGATAAGAAAATGAAGTTCAGAGAGGTTGACTCACCCTATTTCCAGTTGGGCAGCACAGGGATGGGACCAGCTCCCTGGTCTTAATTCTGGGTTCTGCTGTCCATCACTGGCTTCTACCTGCCTCACATACCTGGTTGCCTGGACCACACCACTTCACCTCTGTCCTTGCTGCTTTGTTCATGATCTGTCCGGGTGCTGGCTGCTCCTTTGAGACTCCAAGTGCCTTTCCTTCTGAACAGGTGGAAATGATAGGCATCCTGTCTCCCTCTCCTTCTTCTTGCTCCATACCTCTTTTGATCTGTATTTCTTCTCCTCCCTCCCACATCCAAACTAAGGCTGGTGCAGCAGGTTGAGCAAGGAGGCGGGCAAGGAGAACAGTTTGGTGCTTTAGGTACTGTTTTCTAGTTCCAGGCAAAGCTCTCTTCCACACGAGCTCAGGGCCGTGTGGCACGGGACAACAGGTTTCCACTTCTGCCGCTATCTCATTTTATTGTGGAGCTTTGACTAAACCACAGTCCTTTTCTCCAACTATAACATGCACCAGAGAGGGGTTGGTCCCTTGAAGTCACAAAAACATACAACTGTCCCGGTGTCCATGATGGAATTATGGTCCTGGTGGGGCTCTTGAGCCATCTAGTCCTAAAGCCCTACTTTATAGGAAGAAGGGAGGTGAGCTTCCTGGTGCCACATAGATCCTTGGTGGCATAGGTCAAGAGTGCAGGCAGTGTGACTTCAAGCTCCTGGGGCCACTCCATTTCCCCCACTTCTGGGATGGAGGGAAGGTTCTTTTTTATCGGGGAATTTATACTCTTTATAGGGAAATCATGAAACTCCTCCACCTCTCCTGGCCAACTGAGAGGAACCAGAGATAGGGCTCCCCAGGGACCCGTTTCTCATGCCTGAGCACATCCCCGTTGGTGATCTATCTGGATAATGAGTTATGGAAAGTGAGCCTCACTGCGCGTGCCCAGCCCCTAGCCACCTAGGCCCCGTGTCAGAGCCCAGCAGGTGATACTTGGCCAGCCAGTTTGCCCCTGACACCACCTCCCACATCTCATTCACTTATTGTTAGCATTGATTTTTCTATTTATACCTAAAACAAAAAATGGTGGTTCACAATTGGTGTGTGCTAAGGGGAGTTTCTTGGCCTGTACCCTAAACATTCTTGAGGGTTTTTTTATTGATTATTTTATTATTCGAGTTCTCTAGAGGAACAGAACCCACAGAAGATATGGATAGGAATGTGATTATAAAAAGAAGATTTATAAGATTGGCTTACACAACCAGAAGCTGGATAGTCCACAGTGGCCATCTGCAGGCTGCAGAGCTGGGGGAACCAGTAGCTGCGCATCCAAGAGGCTGAAGCCCCAGAACAAGAGGGATCAACAGTGCTACCCCAGGCCCCACCAAAGGCTTCTGGAAACTTCATTCTGGAGATCATTATTCTTAAAACAAATGCAGGGTAACAACGATTTATACAGTATCTATATTGTATTAGCTATTATAAGTAACCCAGAAATGGTTTAAAGTAGACAGGAGAATGTGCATAGGTTACGTGCAAATACCACAACCCACTGTCTAAGGAACTTCAGCATCCATAGATTTTGGCATCTTGCATTTGGCATCCTGTTAGGCTGTTGTAGTCAGCGTTGTTTTACTTCTGAGGCCAAAAAACCTGACAAGAATTTAGAGGGGGAAAAGTTTATTTGGAGGCTTATGGTTACAGAGGTCTCAGTCCATAGACAGCCGGCTGTATTCCTCAGGGCGTGAGGTGAGGCAGGACAACGTGGTGGAAGGGTGTGGTGGAGGGAAGAAGCAAGACCCCACACCAGGAAGCGAGCTCTGCTCAACAGCCCAAACTATAAACCCCAATGGCCCCCTCCTCCAGCCACACCCTACCTGCTTACCCTTTCCACTCAGTTAATCCCTATCAGGGAATTCATACCCAGATTGGGTTAAAACTCTCATAATTCAATTATTTCACCTCCAAACCTTCATGTATTATCCCACACATGAGCTTTTGGGAGACACCTAATATCTAAATCATAACATAGCCCCCCCCAAAGATTACTGTACTAAGATAATAATAAAGGTGTTATGATTATCTAGCAAATATCTTAAATAATCTATTGGAAGATGCTTCGATGAGCAATCACAAACATGCTCGAAACAACTGAAAAAATTAAAAGTCCCAGGGAAAACAATGTCTCAGTCCAAAGACAAAAGATATCAAGAAGAACAAAATGAAATTGTTAGAACCGCAGAATATAACAACTGAAACAAGCCGGCAAACACAAAATCCCTCAGTGGATGGACTCGTAAGCAGAATGGGGGAAACAAGAAAGAACTAGTGAGCTGGAAGACAGAACAAGAGCAATGGTCCAACCCGAACAGCAGAGGAAAAAAATAGACCTAAACCAAGCGAACACAGCTTCAGGGACCTGTAGAGCCATGATGAAATATCCAACATTGCATCTCCACAGTTATGGGAAAAAAAAAAAAGAAAGAACCAGGCTGGCCTGAAAGAGCACTCAATGAATAATGGCTGACATTTTTCCAAACTTGGCAAAAGACAGACATACAGATTCAGGAAGCTGAGCAAATCCCAAGTGGGATAAACACAAAGAAACCCACACCCAGACACATCGCAGTCAGACTTCTGAAAACTAAAGATACAGGAAAGAAGTCCTGATACAAGCCAGAGGTAAATGGTGCATTGCCTATGAGGAAAGCCACCCAGTGGCAGCAGATGTCTGATCAGAAACCAAAGATGCCAGAGAAAATGACACCACGGTTTTCAAGTTCTGAAAGAAAAGAACTGTCAACCTAGAATTCTGCACCCAGTGAAAATGTCCCTGAGGGATGGCAGAGTCAAGATATTATCAGACCAAGACAAACAAAGATGATCTGTCACCTGCAGACCTACCCCAAAAGAATAGCTAAGCGAAGTTCCCCAAACAGGAAAAAGAATGACGACGGAGCATCGGAAAGTAAGGAATAACAAAAAAGTATGCAAGAATCTGATTACATACTGCAGACTTTCCCCTCCTGAGTATTCTCTGACAAATGTTTGGTGATTGTAGCAAAAATTATAATGCTGCCTAAATTTGTTTTCAATGTATATAGAGGAAGTATTTAAGACAAAATTATAAATACATGACAGTAAAAAATGGTAATTTATACTTTATACTCTATACTTCACTCAGCTAGGTAAATGTCAATACCTGTATATATTGATAAGTTATGTATGTATGATGTACTACCTATAACCGACCACCAAAAAAAGTACATAAGGAGATGCACTCACAAATTCTGTGGATCAGTGAAAATGGAATTAGGGAAAAAAGATTCAAAATATCATAGGAAGGCAAGAGAAACATACAGAGTAACAAAAGAGAAATAGAAAACAAAAATAAAATAACAAACTTAAGTCCTCTCATATCAATAATTACAATAAATGTAGATGGTCTAGATATATCAATTAAAAGATGGAAATTGGCAGAGTGAATTTTTAAAACATTAAAAAACTTTATAAGCCATTATTCTGGTAAAAGGTCCACAAGAAGACATTGTGATCCATAAGAAATTAATCTCAAATGTAGTGATATATGTTAATTGAAAGTAAATGACAGGAAAATATAGCATGCAAACATTAATGAAAAGAAAGCAAGAATACTATATCAATATCAAATAAAATAGACTTGACCATATGGAAATTATTCTGGTAAAAAGAGGACATTGTAATCCACAAGAGGACATTGTGATCCTAAATGCATGTAAAGAACTGAAAGGAAAAATAGAAAAATCCATAGTTATACATTGATATTTTGACTTCCTTCTCCCCTGACAATTAATACAACGTTTGCACATCAAATCAGGAAACATATAGAAGAACTCAACCACACTATCAACTGACAAGATCTAACTGACTTTTAAAGAACTTCCTACAGAAAGACAATAGGATATACACTCTTCTCAAGCCCCCATAGAATAAATTTCATCATGAACTTCACTTTGGATTATGAAATACACATAAGCAAAATTAAAAAATTAGAATTTTATATGTGGCTTCTGACCAAAATGGAATCCAACAAGAAATTAGTAACATACAGATAACAGAAAAAAAAAATTAGTTTCAATCCATGGGACACTGAGGAAATCTCAATAGAAATAAAATGTTTATCAAAATGAATGAAAGTACAGCATATCAAAATTTGTGGAATACAGCTAACAAGGCAGCAGTAGCAATTTTTCATACCAAAAGCTTACATTTCCAAAAGGAAAAGCTTCAAATAAATAAACTAAAATAAACCAAAGTTAATAAGGAAGAAGATGGAAAAAAAATAAAAGCAGAAATAATTAAAATTGAAAAGAGAAGATCAATGACAGAAAGGACTGGTTCTTTTAAAAGATCAGTAAAATTGACAAATATCTAGCAAATCTCAGAGAAAGAGAGAAGACATAAATTTCAAACATCAGGAATGGGATAGGCTATTATGACATACTGCAGATATCAAAAGGCAAAGGAATACTACAAGCAACTCTACACACATCGGTTTAATAAATGAAATGGACTAATGTCTTGGAAAGTGCTAACTACCACAACTCACTCAAATAGGTAATTTAAATAACTCTATAACCAACTTTTAAGAAACTTGAATTCATAACTTAAAATCAGCCAAAAAAAAAAAAATCTCTGAGCACAGATGGTTTTACTGAAGCATTCAATCAAAAGAAGGATTAACCACAATTCCATTCTATAATCTTTAAGAAATTAGTAGATAGAATACCTTCTAATTTATTCTGTCACTTGTGTTATACTGACACTATAATCAAAGGTGGCTAAAAAAACAAAGATAACTGTGTAATATTACCACATAAATTTAGTGCAAAAATCCTTAACAAAATAATAGCAAATAGAATTCAGCTATACATAAGAAGATTTCTTTATCATTTCCAAAACAACACATTTTTAGATAAAAGTAGGCCATTAGTGGTTCATTTCATCTAAATTTCTGCTTTTAAGGTGAAAGTAGAAATCTCAAGGGAAATTTAAAATATTGAATGAAAATGAAAACACAATATAACAAAATTGTGGGAGATAGGAAAAACAGTGAAGATAGGAAACTTCTATAATTAAGAACTTAAATTAGAAAAAAGTAAAGTCTCAGTAGTCTAATTTTTCACATGAAGGAGTGAGAAGAAAACACAAAATGTGTAGAGAAAAAAAATAAGTCAACTACATCAATCAATATCATTGAAAAATAGAGAAAATCAATAAAACAGAAAAGTGGGTTTTTTTTGAGAAATCAATAAAATTGATAAATCTCTCTGAAGACTGAGAAGGTAGAAAAGAGAAGTCACAGATTATGAATACCAGAAATAAAATTGTCACTAGAGACCCTAGAGATACCAAAAGGACAATTAGTTTGTATTAAGATACATAAATTTGCTAATTAGATAAAACAAACTAACTTACTGAAAAGCACTAACTGCCTACTACATCTCACCCAAAATAAAATAGATCATTTAAATAGTCAAAAAAAAAAATAATAGCAAATAGAATTCAGCTATACATAAGAAGATTTCTTTATCATTTCCAAAAGGATACATTTCAAGGATTCAAGTCTTGTTTAATATTTGAAAATCGGTGTGATTCATCATGAACTAAAGAAGTAAAATCACATGATTGTATCAACTGATGTAGAAAATCATTTGACAAAATTCAAGTCATGAAAACTCTCAGAAACTAGGAATAGTTGGGGAATTTCTCAAACTTGATACAGAACATCTACAATAAACTACAGACTGTTACATGTAATGGTGAAGGAACAAATGCTTTTCCCTGGTATCATCAACAAAGCAGGCCATGTAATCTCACTACCTTTATTTAACATATTGTTTGGAGTTTTAGACAAAACAGTAAGGTGAGGGGAGAAAAAGAAAAGACAAACACATCAGAAAGGAAGAAATAAAAGTGTTATTTTATATAAAATATATGTTGAAAATTCCAAGGAATGAATATATATATATATATATATATATATATTATATATGTATTTGTACATTTATAAATTATATGTAATTTATATATAAATTATATATATATTTATATTTTTATATATACTTATATATTATATTTTATATATATATATATATATACATATATATATATATATTTACACACACACACACAACACAAACACACACACATATTTAAAAACTTCTAGAACTGGTGCATTTGGCAAGCCCTCAGGACACAAGTTAAACCAAGCAATCAAATTCTATATTTATGGAATTTTTTGAATTTTGAATGTAATACCACTAACAATTGCTCTCAAATGAAACAGGAATCAATCTAATAATATTTGTACAGAATTTGTAGACTGAGCACTCCAAGATGTTGATGACAGAAATCAAAGATCTAAATAAATGGAGAGACACATTGTGTTCATGGGCACAACATAGTAAAGATGTTAGTTCTCCCCAAATTGAAATGTAGTATAACAATCCCTATCAAAATCCTAGCAGTATTTTTATACTTATAGATTATATGACTGTTCTAAGATTTATATGGGAAGGCAAAGGAAGTAGAATAGCTGAAACAATTTGGGAAAGAAGCTTAAATAAGGAGGATCGTTACTGAATTCCAAGACTGATTAAACAGTGATAGCAATCAAGACTTGAGGACTGACAGGCTAGACACACAGCTGGGTGGAACAAATAGAAACCCGGAAATAGACCCAAACAAATATGCGCAGCTGATTTTTGACACAAGGTGCAAAAGCAACTCATTGAAGGAAAGATAATTTTTTTCAACAAATGGTACAAGACCAATTGAGCATCCATAAGAAACTGAACCTTCATCTAAACCTCATGCCTTACCCAAAAATTAACTTGCAATAGATCACAGATTTAAATTCAAAGCACACAACCACAAAGCTCTTGTTTTAAAAGAAAAAGAGAAAAACCTTTGGTATCCAGGGCTAAGCAAGAACTGATACCAAACTACTAGTCACAAAAGAAAAATTAATACAGTGGGCTTTATGGAAATGAAAAACAATTTTTTTTGCTCTTCAAAAGACCCTACTGAACAAGATGGAAAGTAAGCTACTGACTGGAAGAAAATATTTGCAAGTCATATATCCGTTAGAGGACTGTTGCTAGAATGTCTATAAAACTCAAAATTCAATATTAAAAAATCAAAACAAACCAATTAGAACAGGACCAAAAGACATGCACAACCATTTCACTGAAGAGGATAAACAGATGGCAAATAAGCACAGAAAAATATGTTCAGCATCATTAGCGTTTAGGAAAGTGCAAATTAAAACCACAATTAGATATCATTGCACAACTAGTAGAAGGTTAAAATAAAAAATAGTGACAAACCAAATGCTGGGGAGGATGCAGAAAAACTGAATCACTTGTTGGCAGTGTAAAATGGTACAGGCGCCTTGCAAAAGTTTGGCAATTTCTTAAAAACCTGCCATACAACAGTAATTACACTCCTGGGCATATATCCCAGAGAAGTGAAAATTTATCTTCATACAAAAACCTATACAGGAATATTTACAGCAACTTTATTTCTAATATCCTGAAACCAGAAAGTACTCAGATATTCTTGAGTGAATGAATAGTGAAGCAAATGTGATACATTGCTATAAGCAATATAAAGGAATGAGCTATTGATGTATTCTCTAAATGAATCTCCAGAGAAAGTCTATTTTGACTGGTATAAAAAGTATACAGTCACCCTTGCTCTCTTTTTCATTACTCCATAATATCTCAAAACAGTATTCTGAATTTGACGATACCCGTACTTACAAGAGAGGTCTGCACTTCCATATGTTTTCCTGTAACTAATTAGTGTCCTGAAGAACTCCCTTAGCATTTCTTGTAAGGTAAGCCCGGTGCTAAACTCCTACAACTTAGGTTTGCCTGGGAAAATCTCTGTTCTTGTTTGGCGGTTGGTTTTTGTTATTGCTTGTTTGCTTGCTTATTTGTTTACTTTCAGCACATTTAATCAATCATCTCACTCTTCTCCTGACCTGCAAGGTTTATGCTGAGAAATATGCTGAGAGCCTTATGGGATTCCCCTAGCATGTAAAGAGGCGCTTTTCTCTTCCTGCTTTTAAAATTCTTTTTGTCTTTGACTTTTTTTTTTTTCCCTAGGGCAGTGCCCTGGGGTGTGGAAGGTTGAGTTCCTTTCTCTGGGTCCTGCTGAGTTGAGCCAGCTGTCAGATTAGCTCCTGCACAATCCACAAGGCCTGCAAGCACTGTCTGTGCATGGCCACCAACTATGAGGGGAAGGAGCACACAGAGTGGCAGGGTTCAGATTGGTAGTGGGGAGGAAAACCGGCGATGTGTCCAGTGAGATTGTTAATAGGTCTCCTGGTGAAGGTCACAAGACAGTCAGTAGAAACTATGATCCTTTGTTCAATTCTTGACTCCAGTTGCTGTGGGTTTAATTCTGTTCCACCTCCTAAACTCCCCCTCACTCTCCTTACCCCCTCCCCAGAAAAGAATTAGGCTAATTCATTTTAGGCTGGGCACAGAGTAGGCACTGATGTTTGCATAATTATAAACAACATGTAACAGCATGCCTATTACAGTGCCTGGTTTACAGTAATCCGTATTTACAAAATAGTTATTGTTTAAATTCCTCTTTTCGATAAATATTTTAAAGGAGTCGCTTTCCCCTAATTAAAATTTAAGGATAAGGTTCATTATTTTAACAGTTTCTATTTGGGCCTAACACATCACATTGGAAAGCTGCCCTCTGCCTCAGGTGATTTATCCCTTCCACTACCCAGATGCAAATTACACTTTGCTTGCTAAACTAAGGACTCAAAAGCCCCCGATGGCTTTTTGTAGCCCTTTCTGACACAGCCAGAGAATTCAATGCCCTTCCCCATAGAAACAACTAAGCGCCTTCTCCTAACTGGAGGTCCGCTACAGCGAAACCTCCCGTATAAAAGGCAAATGAGAGGGCAGCGTCCCCTTTAACTCCCGCCCATCACGCCGGCAGCATCCAATCACTTTTCTCTGTGGCGCGGCCGGGGCCTAGGACTGGCTTCGAGGAGGACCGGCGCGAGACCAGCGCGCATGGGCGGAGCACAGAGATTTGTCTATCACGCGCGGTCGCCGGGCCTCCCAGTCTAGCTGAGCGCCCCGCAGGGCTGGCTGGGGGCGGGGCCGAGAGCTGCTGCGCCTGCGTGGTGGGCGTTCTCGGGGAGCAGGTGCTGCCGCCGCCGCCGCCGACTCCGCCAGCACCACCACCGCCGCCGCCGCTGCGTTCGGGTGTAAAATTCGGAGTTCCTGAAGCCGAGTTGGAACGTGCCGGCTTTCCTCAGCAAGCTGTGGACGTTTGTGGAGGAAACCCACACCAACGAGTTCACCACCTGGAGCCAGGTATGGTCGGGGCACCGCGGCCTCCGAACCGCCTCCTCCCGCTCCCTCCCGCGGGGTGGTCCCTCGCGGCCTGCGGCTCGCCGCTCCCTGCCAGGCGCCCGGCGGCTGTGCGGCACCGCGCGCGGCCTCTGCGCGCAGCCTCTAGAGGACCCCTGGTATGGCTCCCGAGGGGAGCTGGGGCCCGGCCGCGCCGCTCGGCGCGCGCCGGGGTGGGGGCGGGACGGCCCGTAACGGTCGGCCGGGTCGCGTTCGGAACCGGCCCCGCGCAGCCTGGGCAGGCGACGGACCTCGGGCGCGGGAGCCGCGTTATTGCCCACTCATCCTCCATCCGGCTCGGGTAAGGATCGGGACCGGAGACCCGGGCCGGGCTCTTGGGCGCGGGGTTAGCGACCTGACCACACGCACACAGCCCTCGCTTTGCCTCTGGCATCTTTTCTGAGGAGAGCTGTCGGGGGAGTAGGCAGAGGTTCCAACGCCGGCTGTTGCTCATCAGTGGCTTTTTCAAACATTAAATAGAAAATGGCAAAGTGTTCTTTGGAGACGGCCATGTGTGTAGTCGGGTATTTTGTAATTATGATGATGGAAGTGCTAATAGACGGTGTTGAGAAACTTGATGAGGAGCTAAGGGTGAATGACCGAATTTCCCCAAACAGTGGCCCGCAGAATGGTGTCTGGGTGCCTAGAGTATTTGATCATGACTCTGCTTCCAAACAAGGATGACCCCTCTCCAGCCTCTTATCCAGTCTGCTCTAAGTTTCTCTGTGATAAGATGGATGGACGGATGGGTGGCCTCCATGGCCCGAGACCCTTTCTAGTTCCAAACACACAGATTCTAGACAGGATGATCATGAACATCGACACCACATTTACTTTAGTAGGCACTTGGATTATTGGAATCAATTCATGAGGCATTTTGGGTTTTTCTTAAGGGTAGATGATCACTTAGTTGGGAATATTTTCAGGTGTGGAGTTTTTGATAATGTCTGACACCTGTTACTGCTAGCGCCGGCCGGGCTGGCTGGGGGGCGGGGCCGAGGGCTGCTGCGCCTGCGTGGTGGGCGTTCTCGGGGAGCAGCTGCTGCCGCCGCCTCCGGCAGCGCCGCCGCCTCCGGCAGCGCCGCCGCCTCCGGCAGCGCCGCCGCCTCCGGCAGCGCCGCCGCCTCCGGCAGCGCCGCCGCCTCCGGCAGCGCCGCCGCCTCCGGCAGCGCCGCCGCCTCCGGCAGCGCCGCCGCCTCCGGCAGCGCCGCCGCCTCCGGCAGCGCCGCCGCCTCCGGCAGCGCCGCCGCCTCCGGCAGCGCCGCCGCCTCCGGCAGCGCCGCCGCCTCCGGCAGCGCCGCCGCCTCCGGCAGCGCCGCCGCCTCCGGCAGCGCCGCCGCCTCCGGCAGCGCCGCCGCCTCCGGCAGCGCCGCCGCCTCCGGCAGCGCCGCCGCCTCCGGCAGCGCCGCCGCCTCCGGCAGCGCCGCCGCCTCCGGCAGCGCCGCCGCCTCCGGCAGCGCCGCCGCCTCCGGCAGCGCCGCCGCCTCCGGCAGCGCCGCCGCCTCCGGCAGCGCCGCCGCCTCCGGCAGCGCCGCCGCCTCCGGCAGCGCCGCCGCCTCCGGCAGCGCCGCCGCCTCCGGCAGCGCCGCCGCCTCCGGCAGCGCCGCCGCCTCCGGCAGCGCCGCCGCCTCCGGCAGCGCCGCCGCCTCCGGCAGCGCCGCCGCCTCCGGACGCCGCGGCGGCTCCACGCTCCCTGCCAGGCGCGCGGCGGCTGTGCGGCACCGCGCGCGGCCTCTGCGCGCAGCCTCTAGAGGACCCCTGGTATGGCTCACGAGGGGAGCTGGGGCCCGGCTGCGCCGCTCGCCTTGCGCCGGGGTGGGGGCGGGGCGGCCCGTAACGGTCGGCCGGGTCGCGTTCGGAACCGGCCCCGCGCAGCCTGGGCAGACGACGGACCTCGGGCGCGGGAGCCGCGTTATTGCCCACTCATCCTCCATGCGGCTCGGGTAGGGATCGGAACCCTGAGACCCAGGCCGGGCTCTTGGGCGCGGGGTTAGCAACCTGACCACACGCACACCTGCAGTATCAATTGCAGAGTTTCATACTCATCCACAAATACTTAATTTCATGAATTTTAAGGCAAAGAAATAAGACAGTAATTTTTTATTCCATTATTAAATTATTAAGTCAGCTTTTTTTTTTTTTTTTCTGCGCAGGGGATTGAACCCACAGGCATTTAATTGCTAAGCCATATCCCCAGCCCTTTTTATTTTTTATTTTGAGACTGGGTCTCAAAAGTTGCTGAAGCTGGCTTTGAATTTGCAGCCCTCCTCCCTCAGCCTCCTGAGTCACTGGGATTACAGGCGTGGGACACTGTGCCCAGATTAGTGTATATTTTATTTTATTTTATTTTTTTAAATTTTATTTTATTTTTTTTTTAGTGTATATTTTAACTACTCATTTTTCTAATATACCAGTAGGAAAATGAAAATGAACTCAGGTCTGTGTCTGTGCCAGAGTTACAATAAGTGTTTAGTGTTTGATGAATGAGTGAAATCCCTGTGCTAGTGGTAGAAATGATAAAGAACATTTGAAAAGAATTTTAGAGATCATCTAGTTTAACTCCATCTCACCCACCATAATTGAGGATTCTAGGCTTAGACAGGTTGGATTACTCAGCTATAGTTACACAGCTAGTCAAGATTGGAGATCAGCCTCTTAACATGGATTTCTGATCCCCAAGGTCAATCTTCTAACATAGATTTCTGAGCTCCACCAACTGTACTAAAGTTAATATAGAGATTAGCACCATATTTAATTTTTATTTTATTTCTTTGGTACCGAGTATTGAACCCAGAAGCACTCAACTGCTGAAGCACATCCCCAGTCCTATTTTGTAATTTATTTAAAGACAAGGTCTCACTGAGTTGCCTAGTGGCTCACTGTTGCTGAGGCTGGCTTTGAACTCAAGATCCTCCTGCCTCAGCCTCCTGCGCCGCTGGGATTACAGGTGTGCTCCATCATGCCTGGTTCCATGTTTAATTGTATACGAAAATGATGTCCATGGGGCTGGGGATGTGGCTTAAGTGGTAGTGCTCACCTGGCATGTGTGCGGCCCGGGTTCGATCCTTAGCACCACGTACAAACAAAGATGTTGTGTCCGCTGATAACTAAAAAATAAATATTAAAATTCTCTCTCTCCCCTCTCTCTGTTTTAAAAAAAATGATATCCTTCACAAGTTAGTGGATAAATCTGGATAAATGTTATCTAGTACTAACCTAGTAGCTTAGTGCACCTGCCTATCTTCAATCATGCTGTCACACATATTTTCTAAAAGCAGTGCTGACACTGAAAGGTAAAACTTTTAAACAGTGATGTTAGTTGAAAAACCAAAATAAGTTACCCACATCTTTCAAAAGTTGCTATTTATAGTTGTTTCTGTTTTATTTATTTATTTTCCCATACTTGTACTGCACTTCTGTTGAGGTAATTTAGCATTTATAGTATCTGATTGAAAATCGTATTAAGGCCTTTTCGAAGAAGCAGATGTTTTGGGAACCAATCAATCTTTTAGGCATTTTTTTCCCCCAGTGGCGGAAAATAATCTCTAACTTGAGTGTAAGGCAAGGACAGAAAACTCACCAGCTGCAGTTTGGAAAATTTGGCTTAACAGTTCTAAAGACTTACGTAACTTTAGTTTTTCTTGAAATTTGACAAAATTAAGTGAAATAATCCTCTCTTCATTAAACAGAAATAATATTGTGAATGATCAAAATTATACTAAATTTGTTACTGACTCAAAATTTTTAATAAGTCTTTAGATCCAAGGTCTTTAAGAAAAACACACTATACATATTTCAGTTTTTCCTTTATTCTCTCCCCAAACAAAAAGTTGTCTTTTTTTTTTTTAAACATTTCCCATAACTTCAAAATTTCATATAATAGTTCTTTGTTCAGGTAAACAATTTATTTCCACAGTCAAGAAAAGAGATAGTATTTTCAGACAACCTAAAGCATGTTTTTAAATGTAATATATCCTAAAGAGAAGGACACATGTTTAGCTAGGAAGAAACTGGGGAAACCTGATATACAGAGACAAGAGGTTATGGAGGTTAAATGAAAGTTCTTGTCATTGATAGTGAAGAACAGCTTTTACTGCTATTGACTGTTGATAATTATTATAAAGTACCATAAAAGAAGGAAATTACTATAAGGTCAGTGTTCTTACCTTTGTCTCTGTTTCTCAAATTGCTTGAGAAGGATGCACGATTTCACTAGAGACCTCATACCCATTTGTTCCACTTTTTTGTGCCTTTTGGCAATTCTCTAGTATTCTCAAATCAGCACAGATGAATAAAGAAATAGGAGTTGGAGGGAGCAAACCAGAAAACTGTAGTGTTTTCTAGCTGTTTTGAAGGAATTTGAATATCCTGGCAACCATTGCATTGTTTCGATGTTCTAGAGTGAAACACAAACATGGCAAAGTAAGGGTAAAATCCAAGTTAGATGGGCCTGCAAAAAAGTTGGAAGACTCATTTGCAAATTATTTTTATTTGTATATGTAAAAGAGGAGTTAAAGACTTAAGAAATAATTGGTGAACATTGAGAAGTTACAGACTTGTTAAAGTTGCACATTTATATTCTGGAAATTGTTTTCAGTGATCCTAAAGTATTAGATTATTTGTAAGAACATTTTGAGCATTCTACACTAAGAGTGCCAAAAGTTTAATTTAGGCATTAGCAATGGCTACTGACTACTTTTGGAAAGTTTGCCAACATTTATGGGTAAGGATGGAGGAGAAGGTACCAATCTCTTGTCCCACTCAGTAATGGCTTTCTGACCCTTGTAAAATGTTTAGGGAGAAGGGAGAATTCACTGTTGAATTGCTTGAGCCTCATGGGTTTATGGCAATAAGGTTGAATTTTTGTACTCAAAGATGTAATTTATTAATTTTAGAGTAGAGACTGAAGGAATACCAAAGTAGAGACACAGAATGATAGGAGTGAATGAGGGCTTTGTGTGAGGAAGACAATGCAAATTCAAATAAGAAACTTTCATCTTTATTTGATATTATCCAAGAGTTGAGATTCGACAGATATGATTGAGTTTATTGAACTAAAGATTCATTTAGTAAGTTAATCATAAATATTTGTTGTGGACCTGTTAATGCCCAGTATGCTAGGTACTAGGAATTTATTCAGTAGTGAACCAAAGTGCTTTTGTTCGTGGAGTTTACATTCTAGTAGAAGGTACTGATAGATAAAATAAGCCAATATGAATAACTGAGCAGTGATAAGTACCATAAAGGAGAGCAAACAGGTTAACAGTCTGTCAGTTATGATCCAATCAAAAGACAACATCCTAAGAATATTTTCAATAGGGAAAGTTTAATAGAATTACTATTTCATAGGAATTGGAGTAAAGAAAACTCTAAAGAATATAGGAGTAGTTAGTAGGAACAGGCAGTGTTGGTATAGCTATGATAATGCCATAGTAGGGACACTTCCCTCAAAGCTAGGATCCTGGCCTTGTTGGGGAAAGTGTGGCCATATTTCACTGAATGGAAGAGAAGTCATTTGTGTTGGACTGGTGGAACTTACTGGAAATCTGACATTTAGAACTCTGAGCAAGGATTGATAAACTACAGCCCAAATGCCAGTCATCTGTTTTATGAATTTAATCGGAACATAGCCGTGATCAGTCTATTTCTATGTTGCCTATAGCTGCTTGTTTTGTTACACAGAGAAAATCTTGGGATTACAGGCTTGGGCCCCCTCACCTGGCCACTGTTAACTTTCAGTGTTAATGTAGTAAACATATAGCTTAGAGTTTTGCAGTTGATTTGTAATCAGTGCATCTTAGTATAGTGTCTACTACAGATACTGATAAAATGTGTTTCCTTTTAATTTATCTTATTTATTTTATTGTTATACAGATAGCAGAAATGGTCTATTTTTCTTATTTAATGGAAATGCTAATGATATAATGCAGTATTTGGTGTCAGGTAGATATCAAAAAATTTAATTGCAGTTTGGCACTTACTTGCAATTTGTTGTTGTTGCCATTATCAGGAATAGAATTTTGATTTGAAGGTATCATGGAAGGACTGGTCAGGACAGGTTTGGGATTCATATATATGAGTGTGCCAGAGAACCTTAACTAATTGACCTTTTCTGGTTTTCTTTAGAATGGCCAAAGTTTTCTGGTCTTGGATGAACAAAGATTTGCAAAAGAAATTCTTCCAAAATACTTCAAGCACAATAACATGGCAAGCTTTGTAAGGCAACTAAATATGTGTAAGTATGGACAGCAGTTTATTTGTTCTGCTAACCAATTACTGATTAAACCATTTTTTTCTCATTAAGCTGATAAAGGAAAATTCCACACAAGCAGTGTGACTTTTTTTTTTTTTTTTTTTTTAAAGAGAGAGTGAGAGAGGAGAGATAGAGAGACAGAGAGAATTTTTAATATTTATTGTTTAGTTCTCGGCGGACACAACATCTTTGTTGGTATGTGGTGCTGAGGATCGAACCCGGGCCGCACGCATGCCAGGCGAGCGCGCTACCGCTTGAGCCACATCCCCAGCCCCCAGTGTGACTTTTTGACTGTTGCCTAATTCCAGTCTGAGTAAATTTTCAATCTTTTTCAGATGGTTCCCGTAAAGTAGTACATACTGACTCTGGAATAGTAAAGCAGGAAAGAGATGGTCCTGTTGAATTTCAGCATCCTTACTTCAAACAAGGCCAGGATGACTTGTTGGAGAACATTAAAAGGAAGGTGAGTTGTTGTTAACATTATTTAGCTAAGATTTTGACATGTATGATTGACCAATGAGCAGTTTTAGCTATTGTAATGCAGAATGTACAGAAAATACACAGGTGTTCTTTGTTAGAATGAATCAGACCAATAAAACTTTAATTAAGTTTTCTATCCTCCACCTTTCCCTGTGTTCATCTGTAGTGAGAGCTCATTCTTCATTTTCTTGATGAAAGGAAAATGCTTACAACATTCTGATTGAGGATGAAGAGTCATTATTATAATAGGAAGGTTCATTCCTGTGTTGACTGAAAAAAAGTCCTCACTGTAGGACTTTTTTTGTTGTTTACTGATATATATCCATTGTACAGAATAAGTCCTTTGTACATGATAGGCATTAATTGTTACATTTTTGAATGAATATCTTTTGCTGAAATAAGATATTTTTACTAAATCCATAAAAGGGCTGTAAACCATGAAAGAAAATGACCTGCCATGTAGCCATTACTGTATAAATTTAATTAAAAGTGGAATGTGGTAATAAAAAGGCTTGAGAAATTTACAGGGAATTTGGCAGAAGAAAAAGAAAAAAACCCTAAGATGTTACTGCTCATGGAAACTTAAAGAAATTTTTTTTTTGTTTTTTTTTCTGATTATTTCTTGCTTTCTCTCTGGATGAGCTGTGAAGTGTATTCTTTTCCTAGAATTCCACCCTGGGCTTTTAGAACAAAATCTCCCTTTGAGTAGATCACAAAAAATTCTTATAATAGGGAAGCTTTGAATTATAATCATGGGTGTGCCGTGTATTTTTGATTTTCTAAATTTGCTTTTTGGAAGGTTTCGTCTTCAAAACCAGAAGAAAATAAAATTCGCCAGGAAGATTTAACAAAAATTATAAGTAGTGCTCAGAAGGTTCAAGTAAAACAGGAAACAATTGAGTCCGGACTTTCAGAATTAAAAAGGTAAGCCATTCTTCCAAATATAATACTAATGTGTTGGGTGTTGGAGTTGTCTGGTGCATTGGTTCTTATTACTTTTGATTTGTAGTCATAGACTTAACTTTAATAATATGTTTTAATTGTGATGGTCAGGATCACGTATGAACCTAAGAACATCAAAACAATTTGATAAACAAATATTACTGAAGAAACAATAAGTCTTTAGTGTAGGAAATACATTTCTACTTAGGTGTTCACAAACAAAAGAGGGCACATACAAAAAATCTTACATATTACTCATCCTTTTTTTTTTTTTTCCCCTTCTCCTCCTTTAAAATTCTTCCATGAGTTCTATTAGGAAAAAACAGGACACAAAAAGTTGGGAATAAAAGAACCCAAGAGATTTGCCCTACTTGATATTTGTTCTGCATAGGTGTGGGAGAATGTTATTTAAACCTTTTTCTTCAAAAAGATGCTTTGTTTTGTTTTATGACATTACTTGATAGGTTTTCCTAACTTACCAAAGTAATAAGTTTATATATATATATATATATATATATATATATATATATATATATAAAAAATAGAGGGGGGGAGAGGGGGGAGAGAGAGAGAGAGAGAGGTATTTTACTACTCTTAGGAAGCAGCTGAGATTTTTCCCTTTAATAGTTTCCAAGGGCTTGAGAGTAGTTCCTTGATGTATTCTTTACCCATTTCAGATATGGACTGATTTGCATATTCCTAACTATATTTTAAAGTAACCTTGGGCTTTGGTTCTTTTTTTGAATAAATATAAATTTCTCCATTTTGCATATTTTATTTAATCACTGAGGATGTGTCTGTTGGCTATACTTTGACCTAATTCTTTGAATCTCAGTTTAGCTCCCCAGATCATCCTTTAAGTGTTAGAGGCAATGATCTCCTCCTTTAGTAGGCAGATAATAGCATCTTTAAAGGTGTGTCTGAAAAAATATAGCAGTTATTCAGTAAGTAAGTATTAAAGAAAATCTCCTTTTCATATACCTCTGTATTTAAATCCACATTTCTTTTTGTAATAATTCAGACTGAGAAAAATAGCTTTTGTGGAGATTAACAAAAGTTGAAAATTATTTAATTGGTAGATTATCTTTTATATCTTCTCACCATTTTCACTCTGCTAATGACAGTGCAGTTTCAATTAAGAAACAGCAAAGGAAAAAAATCTTAGTATTGGGCAAGTTATTGGTTTGACATTGTTGAATATTCCATCTTTTAACAAAATAAAACAGTGGCTTGCATATGCTTGTTTGAGACAGTTATCAAGGTAGTTTGAGAGTCTCACTTTAGTTTGGCTTTAACAGTTATAGAATTATCTGTGTGACACTGGGCAGGTTCCCACAAATTCTCTGTACCTCAATGTCCTAATCTTTCAAGACAATTCTTCCTTACTTGGCTGATTTTAGAGAAATTTAAATGCTTAATTGAAACGTTTAGCATAGTGCCTGAAGCACATCAATTGTTCAGTAAATGTCACTTTTTTTTCCTAAGGTGATTCACAAAGTCTAACCTCACTTAAGTGATGAACATTAAAAAAAGTAGTGAACCACATTATCAAAAGGAGTAAATTGCTTGCTACTATATGGATATAGAAGTGTGTTTTAAGTGTTTTTTTTTTTTTTTTTTTGTATATTTTGCCATGAATAGCAGATAATACATTTAAGAAGGAATGATTCAAAAAAAAAAAAAAAAAAAAAAAGGAATGATTCTGGAGTTGTGTTGAGATAGTTGTCATTCCTGTATTATTGAACCAGCTTTCTAGTCTCATAAAAATACATATCATAGTGAAAACAAACATAGTTAAGTTCTCTAGGTTTGTGTTTTTTTAATTCTCTAGTATTCTTAATTAAGATACTGGGGTTTGGTTTTCTGACTAAATCTTATTTATTTATTTATTTTTTAATTATAATAGTGAGAATGAGTCCCTTTGGAAGGAGGTGTCTGAATTAAGAGCAAAGCATGCACAGCAGCAACAAGTTATTCGAAAGGTAAGAAGCTCTTTTCCTTGTGACTATCATTTGCATTTGTTTAATGAATTATGTGTGTAACACAAAAAAACCTGTGTTGAGTAGTTAGTAATTGATCTTAGTTTTTTATGTATTAAATTCACAAAAGTAAAATTTTGAAGACAAATTAAGCCAAGTGTTATATATCCTTTTTAACAACAGCAGAAACATTTCTCATAGCTAATGATGATTGTTCTATACTCTCATATAATATCTCAGTAGCTTTTACCTGGCATAACAATTTTGAGATACTTTATTCTTGGGAGCTTAATTAATACACTAGCCAATTTCTTAGCACTTTTTATTATTATTATTATTATTATTATTATTATTATTATTATTATTGTTATTATAAAACACTCTTACTGTGTTTTGTGGGAGATTTCCCCTTACTTTTTACTATAATAGGCATAGTTAATTTTTAAATAATTTGACCCAATTAGGAATTCAAAAGGATTTTTCAGTGGATGCCATTATTAGTTTCTGCATAAAGTCATAATATAATGATTACCATAATAAAATAAAATCATTAATGCTGTAAAATGAATCTTGGATTTTATATTGAACCTAAAATGTGTTCTTCTGATTTAATGTTTGCATATCAACTTTCATTTGTTAATAAGAGATGAAATATAGAAATAATTAAGGTAGCTATTTTTTACTTATGAGTAAATGGACTCTAAGCTGCAGGTTTTTTAATGGGAAGATGGGGGAGAGCTTCAGCTTGTTCCTACTTGGAAGGCCCTTGAACTAAAAATAGGTCTGTGACTGACAGGATCTGGGTCTAGTGGAGCAAACTTAGAGCAGAAATAAATAGTAATTGCAGCCTTTGGCCTGTAGTCAAAATAGATTCTTTTTTTTTTTTTTTTTTTAATCAGTGTGCAAATTAAGGTTGAGTATAGGAGAATTCAAATCTAAGTGTTTAGTTTAAATATGTGTTTTAAACATTTATATCGGGGTCTCTAATGCATACCCCTGTTAAGAATATCTGATTTAAAAGAAGACATGTATTTTAATATGTACTTAAATATTTTTCAGAAAACACAATTTTGATTAAATGTTAACTAAAAATACACCTTCATCTGTAGGGTTTTTTTTTTAAACAAGAATTATTAGTATAATAGTTACATTGCATTTTTTCATGAACACTAATATTTTTTCATCAAATTTATATTTACATATATGTGTATTGGTGAGTGGATTTGCATAATTCATGATGACAAACACTGATTTTTAATGTGCCCCTGGAATTGGCTCGTAAGTTTGCTATTTAATGTTGGCTTTTGATTAACTTAGTATATATAAGTATATTGAGGTACCAGTTATAGGAGTTGTCAAGTACAGAAGTTAAATGATAAAAATGTTAAATGTTGCTGGGCAAAGTGGTGGATGCCTGTAATTCAGCTACTCAGGAGGTTGAGGCAAAAAAGTTTGCAGCCAACCTGGGCAACTTAGGGAGACCTGTCTCAAAATTGAAAATAAAGGGCTGAGAACATAACTCAATCAATAGTACTGTTTTTTTGTTTTTTGTTTTTTAAAGTCTGGTGCCTATCTGCTTCAGAGAAAAAGCACTATACAACATGATGCCAGTGTCAAGAGAACTGAGGAACTGAGGTGTAGAAAGAATTTTGGGCAGTGATTTTTTTTTTTTTTATTTATTTATTGATACCAGAGATTGAACCCAAGAGGTGCTCCACCACTGAGCCATATCACCAGCCCTTCTTATTTTTAATTTTGAGACAGGTCGCTTTAAGTTGCTGAGACTAGCTTTGAACTTGGGATCTTCTGCCTCAGCCTCCTGAGACACTAGGTTATAGGCATGCCACCACCATGCCTGGCTAGTGATTTGTTTTTTCTGAAATTCAGTCACTGATGTTTTTAGAAACCTGTGATAATATTTATTTTATGAATTCAAAAAATTGAAGTTGAATTGTTCCATAGATATCTTTAACCTTCAATGTTGCATTTTCACTGGCTGTTAGCATTTTTTTTTAAATAAACAAATTAATGTCTTTGTCATAGACTCTAATGCTGACTTAACTCTTCAGTTAAAATGTTTTAATATTTGTTCATTGAAAAGCTGATATTGATTGTAAAGCATACTACTTTGTAGCCATTTTTTTGGAGATGGGGTCACACGGCATTACATGTTGCCCTGGGTGGGCTCTAACACCTGGACTCCAGTTATCCTCTACCTCAGCCTCCTGCGTAGGTGGAACTGCAAGTGCCAGGCTGGTATGTAGAACTTCCAGCATTCTTGATAAATTGTCCTTTTAATTGAGTTGCCCTAACCTGCTCCAACATTATTTCTAGCCTTTATTATTTAGTGTCTGGGATGGAGATATATATATTTCTATATTACCAATTAATAACTATATTTACACACATGGTATTTGTTACTCATCTGGGAAAGATGTCGATTCTTCTAACTCCACCAATGCAAATTTCCAGGATGATTTCACCCCACTGCACCATTCAACAAGAATTATAGGGTAAGAATGAAGCCCAAACATGCCACTTCAGAATGCACCCTCTATATTTTATTATATATATAATAAAATATATGATGTGTGTGTATAAAATATATAAAATTTTACCATTTATTGATGGATTTATATGTTGGTCATGAAATGCGTATATTGACAGCATCTTTATCTATTGACAAATTAAATATTTTCCTTGCTATAATTCTTCTTGGAGTGCTTAACACTTATCGAGGGAGGTGGGATAGAGGGAAGTTAAATTTAAAACATTCCTTTATTTTTTAATAATTTTATATTGCTGGTAGTAGTATATGATAATTCATGCATTTTCTCTATTAGTTTTAAAATAATATTGTAACAAAAATTTTACTTATCTACCCAACTTTCTAAAGATATGGATAATATATATACGGTTGCATATGGGATCCACTTTAAAAAACTAATAATTGGGATAGCTTATGTTTATTACTTTTTTTAAAAAAAAAACAGAATAAGTAGAGTTATTGCAAATTTTTGAATATTTTGGTAAATTTTTATCTTCTGCTTTCTCTCTTCGATTGCTTTGTTTCATTTTAATTTTAAATAATTACCAAATATAACAATGGACTAATAACTTTTTTAATGATAGCAATTTAACAAACTTCAGAATTACTTCCCTGTTTCTATGACTAACAAGTTCTCTGTCTATGATAATTTTGTCTGGCTCATTCTTCAGTTTCCAAACTGAAACAATTTTGGTTTGGAAGTTAATTGTGGGAATGAAGATAGGATTGATGTTGGTCTTTCTGAGAATCAATGATCTGTGATTACAGGACCCCCCCCCCCAAAAAAAAAAAAAAAAGCAGTTGGGGGAGATAAGTGTGTGTATAGAGAAAGTGTTTACTATGTTAATTAACATTAAGGGAAGTTTTTATGAGGTAGGTGCTTAATCTTGTGATAGAGACTGGGTGTATTCAAGCATGATCTTGTCTCCACAATCTGGAAATTTCACCTCCTTGATTCTTTTTTTTTTGGTACTGGGGATTGAAACCAGGGGCACTCAACCACTGAGCCACATTTCCAGCCCCATTTTGTATTTTATTTACAGACAGGGTCTCAATGAGTTGCTTAGGGCCTTGCTTTTGCTGAGACTGGCTTTGAACTCACGATCCTCCTGCCTCAGCCTCCCGAGCCACTGGGATTACTGGCATGTACCACCTCGACAGGCTCACTTCCCTGCTTTTTAAAACCCACCCTTTGATAATTTGAATCAACTAGACCACTGCTGGTAATAGTTCTTCAGTGACATTCTTTCACTTTGAAATTTGTCTACACAGTACTTCTGTCTCCTTCCTGGAGCTGCTGAAGTTTAGAGGATAAAAGCCAGCCTTTCTTTTCTTTTTTTAAATATCTTTTTAGTTGTAGGTGGACACATACTTTTATTTATTTATTTTTATGTGGTGCTGAGGGCCGAACCCAGTGCCTCACATATGCTAGGCAAGCACTTTAACACTGAGCCATGACTCCAGCCCCAAAGCAGCCTTTCTTTTTCTTTAGTTTACATCTTTAAGAACTCAGGTGTGATAGGTTTGCCTGTAATTTCAGGGACATAAGAGGCTGAGGCAGGAGGATCTTAAATTTGAGGCTAGCCCCAGCAATTTATCAAGCCTGGCTCAAAATTTAAAAATAAAAAGAACTGAGGATGTAGTTCAATTGTAAAGTGCCTATGGGTTCAATGTCCAGTACCAAAAAAATAAAAATACATGATGCAGCAGCAGCACACACCTGTAATCCCAGGGACTTGGGAGGTTGAGGCAGGAGAATTGCCAGTTGGAGGCCAGACTCAGCAATTTATCAAGGTTCTAAGGTACTTATCAATACACTGTCTCAAAATAAAAAATAGAAAGAGCTGGGGATGTAACCCAGTGGTAAAGCACCCTGGGTTTAATCCTAGTACCAAAATAAAATTAGAATAAAAAGTCTATCAATTGCTCTGAGTAAACAAAAGGGATGTTTTAGACCAGTAGTTGTGTAAACCTTTTTCTTCTTTTTTTTTTAATATATAGATAGCAGTAGGAAAAAGTGAAGGCTTTCTGCTTGTAAAAACATTTACTGTCTCCTAGCAATCTGCAGTGATGCTATGCAAGTCTGACAATAGATGAATGTTTTCCAATGTCATAAAACTTTACAGTAATACAGGAAAGTTACTTAACTGTTTACCTCAGGAGTTGATGTTCTGATTCTCAAGTTTGAGAAGATCTTGATTATGAGCTAACTTCATAGTATCATCCATTGTTAACAGCAGTAGAGACTGAGAGTCAAGCTGTTTTGTCCAAACTCTGTATTTTTCATACAGGAAAACTGAGATGCTGAGAGATTAAATGGCTTTCCAAAGTCATGCAGTTATCTTAGTTATAGAGCAGGGACTAAAATATTCATCCTTGACAGTTAAAATCCACTATGCTTTTTCCACTATGGCATGTTCTCTAACCTGATAGGCTGAGGGCTGAAGCTAAATCAGATAGTGGGCTGGAAGAGTAACTCATTGGTAGAGTGCTTACCTGGTGAGCGTGGCCCTAGGTTGGATCCCTAGCACCGAAACATTAATTAATTAATCAGTTAAATAAAATATGTGGGAAGCTGTGCAAATACTATGCCATTGAAAACAAAGCAAAATAAAATGTCCCCAAGAATCATAGGATGTTTGAAAAGTAAGTTGTATTTTTAAGGCATATATAATGGGGTCTGATAACGTATAGTCAGTACAAATGTATTATTCTAATGAAGTTACCTACTTTTCAACTGGAATGTGGGCATAGTTAAGGTGAGACTGCTACAGTTGGTGGGTGTATGTGATCACACAGTGTGTAAATAGAGTTTGGATTAGGCCAGGGAGGAACACTCAGGCCTATAGGACCCAGGAATCAAGAGGACAGGTAGTAGATAAACTGAGGAACAAATGGTGATTTTAAAAAGGGGCACGAGACAAGACAAAATGGCCTTGCTACAGGACAGTAGTTCCCACACAGTAGTTCTGTGGACATTCCAGTGTTTGATCCGAAATGAAAACGGCTGCGGCTTTGCCAACCTCAGTGTCTTTTGTAAAATCATTTTCAGTTTTCCTGAATTAACTTTTTAATATTTAGTAGGTGTTCCTTTTCATGTGTAAAAATGCTGTCTTAAACTGTATAAAGAAAAAAACATTTTGGTTGGGAATTGGAATTAAGATTTAGGTCTTCAATTCAGGTTTCTTACACAGGGTTACAATTTGTTGTATCATAGGTGAGGTCTGGATACAAGACAGAAATAGCATAGTCTACACAGTGGCATTTAAAAAGGGCACTCCCCCCTCGGGATTGAACCTAGGGGTACTTGACCACTGAGCCACATCCCACATCCCCAGCCCTTGTTGTGTATTTTATTTAGAGACAGGGTCTCACTGAGTTGCTCAGGGCCTTGCTAAGTTGCTGACACTGGCTTTGAACTTTCAATCCTCCTGCCTCAGCCTCCTAAACTGCTGGGATTACAGGTGTGCGCCACTGAGCGCCACAGCATTTTTTTTCTTAAAACAAATCAGAACATGGGTATTACCCTCATAATGATGATCTGTTTTTCTCTGAAGTCTTATTTTTTTTCTTGTTCTATATATTGCTGTAAATACTCAAATTGAAATAAAAAGTCTTTGCCCTAAAATAAATAAAAAATAAAGAAGGGCCATACACACTAAGCTCCAGCTGATAGAATGCAAGAATGTGAGCTCAATGTTGTCAGACATTTTTATTTTTCAAAAATTTGATAGGTGGATTCTTCTTTAGCTGTATGTGTTCTAAATTAAATCAGTCTGTAAGCAGGCCTAGAGAATAAAAATATAAGACAAATTTGTTTTCCTCTATTTTATTTGGCAAAGCTAACTACAAATCGACCACCTCTTTGCAAACTCTAAGGAAATAGTTGGTATGTTGACTGTTGTGGACTGTTCCCACCTCCAAGGCTTCACATAGGGTACCACATATTGTTTAAAGATTTTAGTCCAGAAACGGTTGCCCTCTTTTCACAAAGCAGTAGATTATTTGAATGTTATATTTAGAGGTAGCAAATTCACATTAGTATGTAAGAACAAAATATCTGAGTTTCCTTTAATTCCCTAAAGAATATAGCAGGAATTGAATAGAGATAATTTTATGGTTAGCTTCTAGTGAAGATTAATGTTTTTAATGTAATAAACGTATATGAGAAGATTTTCTGGGAAGAAAAAATGCCAATGTATTATTCCAGGCAAACATTATAATAATAGAGGCAGAATGCTCAGCCTCCTTGAAGCTTTGCTCTGTCTGTTCACAAAATCAGATAGGCTGAGAACAAGCTGCAAGGCATGCACCAGAGTTATAATTAACATGAACTGGAGAAAGAGTCAGTGGCTCTGCTTCATGTTGAATTCCATTTGATCTTAATTGAAAGGAGGCTCAGAGTTACAGGAAACAGATCCTTGCATTGAAAAGGCCATGGTAATGTGTTTAGAATTTCCCAAGAAACAGAAAGGGATCTTGAGAGTACAGACATTTGAAGGGGAAGCTAAGCTCTTCACACCTCCCAGAAGCAAAATGCTCTGCCCTGCTTTGAAGGCCTTGGCTCTGTGGTTGATTTTCTCCTCCTCTAATTTTATTTTGAAGTGAGTTGTTCTCTACAGCACTATGTCAATTTGTTTTCTATTAATTTTCTTCTAGTACTTAGTTACCTGTCACAGCCTACCCATTTCTTTGAACTTATTTTTTTAATAGTTAAACTGTTTTAAATAAAGTATTGAAGTAGGAACAGGTGGAATGAAGCAATGAAAAGTAAAAGTCGACTCATGGAATCTTTACTTTTAGCTTCCCAAGCACTGCTTTCAAAGAATACAAAATTTGAAGGGAGCAAGGGAAAAAACCAAAGCAAACCAAAACAAAACAAAAAAACCAAAACAAAATAAAAAAAAAACAAAACAAAACAGAAACCATAGCACCATAAACACATAAGTGTGAGCACATTCTCTTGAGAGAGACAGGTAATACCTGTTGCTGAAAGCTCAGTAGTTGTCCCCATGCCAATCCAATGAGGAGGATACGGTTTTGAGAAAAAGGAGAAAGAAGGTTTATTGCTTTGCTAGCAAGGGAGAAACACAGGGGACTCCTGTCCCAAGGGCTGTGATTCTGCCCATCATTAGGAACAGAGGGTTTTTAAAGAGGTGACTCAGAGAAAATGAGATTAGGATGGAAAGATCAGGAAGGAGAATATCAGGGAAAAGAAGATCAGAAAGAAGTTCAGAGAAAAGAAGATCAGGGAGGAGAAGGTTGGGAAAAAGAAAAAAAAAAACATGTAAGTTGCAGAGTATCAAGTGAACCCTGTTACATACCCATGGAAGTGGATTTTTTCCTGTGGCTTTGAATGCTGACTAGTATTTTGCTAGATTAATAAGGGAAGGAAAGTCATCGTGTGCAGAAGGGACAACTTGTGCAGGGGAATATAATTATATGGTGTGTCTGGGGAACAGCAAGCAGTTTTGAGCCATGAATAGAGAATATTGTAGAAAGCAGAGGGGAAGAGAGGAGGCCTGCTGTCCAGAGACAGGCTGTGGAGGTCATTTGATTTACATGAAGAGGTCATTAGGTAGATTGTATTTTAGAAAAAGATGTGGCCACAAAGGATGGATGGGTAGAAAGAGGTAGGACACAGGGAGTGGAGGGTGGGGCATGTAGCTGGGTGTTATGATTATAGTGCAAGTCAGATCTGATCATGGTGTAACTGGGGTTGGGAAGCAGTGATTAGAAAGCTAGAAGCAGACAGCAAGAAACAGAGAAGTTTCAGCATGAAGGTAGACCCAGGAATTAAGGTGGTATACACCAGACTTCTCCATTTCAGTGCCTTTTCCTTTTGTATTTCATGTGTAATCTGTGCAATGATACTCTGTTATGTCTGTATTGCTCCCTAATGACCTGTGGCTTAGTGATGTATTTAATATATATCAGTCATCCTTGACTGGCCACCCAATGTTTTAAACGTTAAGAAATTGCTCACAAATATTAGTATACTCAGGTTCTTGTTAACAAAATTGGAAAATGAGATAACATTGCTTTCCGGGGTTACAATAACTGCTAGGAATTGATCAGAGACAGTCCCCTCAAAACAGTTGTGGGGAGACTATGATTTTCAGTTTGCCTCTGTTTTCCTGTGGTTGAATGATGCCCTGATTCACTTACTTGTTTCTTCACTTACTTGTTTCTTACTTGATTCTGTTTCTCCCTTTTGTTAAATAAAAATTCAAGGAGGTCATTGTTTTGTTTTGCTTTTTCAGTGTTTATGATCAAACAAGGGCCTCACCTGTGCTAGTAAATGTTCTACCCCTCAGCTGCTCTCCCAGCTCTTTTTATTTTTTATTTTGACACAGGGTCTCACTAAGTTGCTTAGGGACTCACTAAGCTGCTGAGGCTGTCCTTGAACTTGGGATCCTCAGCCTTTGGAGTTACTGGGATTACAGGTGTAAGCCACCATGTTCAGCAAGGACATTGTTTTGGACTAAGTTTATGCACTAGTCTCCAACAGAATGAGCTAAAAATAAAAATGGAGTTACTTGTACTAAAGTTCCCTGTCATTAAACTGAATAAGCTGTTTATCTGACCTTCCAAGAAATCGGGATTAAAGAGATAACAACTAAATTTTCCAAAGAGCTCAGTATTCAATTGGCATAATGAAGTTCCCTCAGCTGTAATCCTTATACAAAAAAGGTAGCCTGAAGTTAATAATCAACTATTTTCTTATTGTTCTGTCTCCTTGTCCTCATTTTACAAAGAAAGTAACTTTGCTAGGTGTGGTGGAGCACACTTATAATCCCAGTGGCTCCGGATGCTGAGTCGGGAGGATCGTGAGTTCAAAGCCAGCCTCAGCAATGTTGAGGCACTGAGCAACTCAGTGAGACCCTACCTCTAAATAAAATACAAAATGGGGCTGGGGATTTGACTCAGTGGTCAAGTGTCTCTGAGTTCTATCCCCGGTATCCCCCCTCCCCTCCCCCCGCAAAAAAAGAAAGTAACTGAAATGTCTGATCTGCTTTTAAAAAATGTATTTCAGTTTTCTTCAGTATCCCCTCTTTTTTTTTTTTTTTTTGGTGGGGGTACTGAGGATTGAACCTGGAATTCTTTATCACTGAACTATAGCCCAGTTCTTTTTTCTTTTCTTTTTGTTATAGTTAGTTATACATGACAGTAGAATGCACTTCCATTCATTGTACACAAATGGAGCACAACTTTTCATTTCTCTGGTTGTATATCATATATAGTCACAACATTTGTGCAATCATACATGTACCTGGGGTAATGATGACCTTTTCAGTCCCAGGTCTTTTTACTTTATTTTTATTTTAAGACTGTGTCTCCCTAAATTATTCAAGCTGGCCTTGAACTTGAGATGTTCCTGCCTCAAGTATATCACCTCAGGTCTACCATCTCAGATTACAGGTATACACCACTGTGCCCAGCTTCTTTAGTCCTTCCTGTCAAGAAAATCAGTCTCTTTCATTCATCAGAACATTTATTCTATCTTATGGAATAAACTATTTCCTGATTCTAGAATAAAAAATAAACCACATTAAAATTATTAAACTGAGGTGCACCTGGAGTACACACCTGTAGACAGACTCAACTACTCAGAAAACTGAGATTGTATATTTAAGGCCAGTCCAGGCAAATTAGTGGGATCCCCCCATCCCAACTTCAAAACAAAATAAAGAGTGTTTGCCTAACATGTTCAAGGACAGGAATTCATTCCCTAGTACCAAAAAATTAAAAACAACAACAAAAAAGTGATCATTAAGTAAATTGTTGTGATTGTGTCCTTGGACATCTATAAAAATTTTGAATTTTCTATTCTTGTCCCATAATTTTCTGGGGACCTCATGGCTGATGATGATGAGGGATATGGAGGATGGGAGAAGCAGTATGGGGGAAACATTAACCTTTGGTTTTAGATGGTGGTTTTTGTTGTTGTTGTTTGGTACCAGGGGTTGAACCAGGGGTACTTAACCACTGCACCACATTTCCCAGCCCTTTTTATATTTTATTTTGAGACAAGTTGCTTAGGGCTTCACTGAGTTGCTGAGGCTGGCTTTGAACTTGCCATCCTCCTACCTCAGCCTCCTCAGTTTCTGGAATTACAAGTGTGCATCACCACGCTCAGTTTATGCTAATATTTATAGTACAACATGGTCATTTGCTTACAATTTGTCTCCCTTCCTAGTATATCGTTTATCTGTTATTCCCTTCATGTAGCACATATTAATTATTCAAATTTTATTGAATGAATAAATAAATGCATAATTCATGTGAAAGAAGACATTCAGCTGAGTATGGTGGCACATGCTTGTCATCCCAGCAATTTAAGAGGCTAAGGCAGGAGAATGGAAGTTCAAGGCCAGCCTGGCCATTTAGGGAGACCCTGTCCCAAAATAAAAAATGAAAAGGCTGGGATTGTAGCTCAGTGGTCGATTGCCTATGGATTCAATTCTCAGTACCTAACCGGTGACCCTATCCACCCCTCCAAAGAAGGCATTCACTTGTCAAGACGTATTTGAGGAGGAAAATATTAACAAGCCATAGTACTCCAAGGATTGAGAAAGGGAAGGTTGATATGATCTGTAGACTGCAGAATGTGGTGTAATAGGATGAGTTGCCTCCGCTCCAGCTTGTCTGTGGTGAAATAGGTTACTAAGGGAGAAACATGGCAGGGAAGGTGGGAAGGTGGCCGGAAGAATCTGTCAGTGAGGGATCAGTGGAATGGGCCATGCAGTGAGGTTAATGGGCAGAAGTGGTATCATGAGGTCAGTTTTTGATGATTCACAGTCACAGGCAGAAGCAGAGTGTTGGAGCCCAGCAACTTCAGTTTGGGGCAGACAGGACTGAGAATCTTGGTAGTCTCAGGAGCCCAACAGGGCAGGATTTATTTCAGGTCCCAGAAACAGTGTTGGTGGATGGTGATCATAGGAGTTTCACTCAGTTGTCTGGGGTTGGGATTAACTTGTTCCCTGGATTCAAACATTCCAATGGTAATAACAGCAGCCTACAGTAATTTGAAAGCCTCCACTTAACATTGTAATTCGAAACTACACTTTTAGGTTGTTAACATTGAGTCAGTCTGCAGCAAGTTGGAGAGGCAGACCCCAGAAAATATAGGAGCTAGTAAGAGAAGGGGATTTGGTCAGCCTGGACTACAATACGTTTGGAATTATCTTGCATATCAGAATGACTGAAGGAACTTGTCAGATATTTGAGCTCAATCCCCTGATTCACAGGGCTTTGGAGAAACCAAGCTGTCTATCTAACAAGCAAATCAACTAATTGAAGGACTACACTAAGAGAGTCCTTGCTTAAATTTGGGGACACAGTTCTCTGGCTGGAGAATTGCTTCTTGTGAAGGGGCTTCTTTCTGACTTATACAATCAAAAGTGGCAAAATTGATCTCTGATTAATAGCCATTTTCCCTCAGGGTATTTATGTTTGAAAGCAACATTCTTGTTAGACACGATGTACAACTTTATACTCTTGGCTATATAACTACATATCTATCAAAATGTTATATTATGCCCCAAATAGCCTTAAATTGTACCTTTTAAGGAAAACAATGCTACGAAATTAGCAACCAACAAAGAACGTTCCATTATTGTCCAAAGGAAAAGATTCCTTTCAGGGTGTGTGTGAGGGTGTGTATGTGTATACATTCTTCATCTGTCCTTTCTTCATTATTTTGTTGTTTTTGAAAAGCTAATCATTTGCTCAATGTTAAAATCTAAACTCTGGAAGCTCCATGAAATTATTTAGAAAAAACATTATCTGAGTTCACATTTATTTATTTATTTATTTATACTGGGGATTTGACCCAGGGGTATTTTACCACTGGGCTAAATCCCTGGCCCTTTTTCTTTTTTATTTTGAGACAGGATCTCACTAAGTTGCAAAGGCTGGCCTGAACTTGCAATCCTCCTGCCTCAGCCTGCAGAGTCATTGAGATTACAGGTACAGGCATGTACCTATACATGTACAATGGTACAGGCATGTACCACTGTTCCTGGCTATTTAAAATAATAATAATTAATTATTTAATTTTGATGTAGTGGAGATTGAGCCCAGTATGCTCTGAGCTACATCCTCAGTCCTTTTTCTTACTTTTTATTTTGAGACAGGGTTTTGTTAAATTGCTGAGGCCAGCCTTGAATTTGTGATACTCCTGTTGAATAGTTGGGATCGCTGGCGTGCACCACCACACCCGGTTTGGGTTCACTTTTAAATTTAGCAATCCTTTTAGGACCTTAGGTCAACAGATTCTTTCAGTTATCACAGAGTACTGCTTCAAAAGGATGAAGTCTGTAAATTGCATCCGGGCAGTGGCACACTACTCTAATCCCAGCCACTCTGCAGGCTGAGAAAGAAGGATCCCAAGTTCTAATTGTTCCAGCCTGAACAACTTGGTTAGACATCCACTTCAAAAAAAAAAAAAAAAAAAAAGGTAAATAAATAAGACTACTCGAATTTTAGATGAGATTTAAAGGGATTACTTATGAAAACTAGTTCTAAAAGATACAATAATCAAATTGTGTTTAAGGTCTATTGGTAGCCTAGTAATTAACCTCGTACTCCCTAGAAGATAAGAACATAGTGGTTTTAGACAGCAATAGGCTCAAATCTTATAGATCACATCTTACTGGCTTTGTGATTGAGTGCCTCAATCTCAGTTTCTTGATTTGTAAAGTGGGAATGATTTCCGTGTAGCTGCTATCATGTATAATAAAATAATATTCATGACTAGCTGAAGTGGCACAGGTCTTTAATCCCAGAGACTCAGGAGGCTGAGGCAGGAGGATCACAAGTTCAAGGCCAGTCTCAGCAACTTAGATCCTATCTCGATATAAAAAAATAAAAAGGCTTAGGAATACAGCTCAGTGGTAAAGCAGCCCTGATTCAATCCTTAGTACTGAAAACAATAATGACAACAATAACAACAATAATGTTGTCAGTAGCACATTGGTGCTTGACATTCATTGAGGATCAGATACTGTGTCTTCCTGTTCACATTCTACAGCAGAATTGTAGGAGCAGGCTGCACCATTGTTTGATACTTTCTATGTCTTATTTTACTTTTAAAATATTATGTAACTTTATGGTGCATTAGCACAAAGAAATAATTTCTTTGTTATTGTAAATTTTGAGTGCTTGTTCTTTTGTTAACTCAGCTATTTTAATGAGAAAATTGATAATTTATGTAAGAGAGTTTACCTTTTTGGATATAAAAAGCATTTTTTTTCTTTTCTTTTCTTTTTTTTTTTTTTTAACGTACCAGGAATAGAGTCTCCTGAGCGTTTGCTTGTTGTGGTATGAGGACATTAACCAGCAGTGTTTATTTAAAATACCTGGCAAATTTCCTTGAACTTCCCATTTTGAATAGACACAGGAGACATAACACAAATGGTTTGTTTTGATACCCTGGATGTCTACATCTTTAAAATACAGGTTCTGAACAGAAAAATTCCCTGGTTCTCTTTTATGACTGCCATATGAGTGTTCTGTTTTAAAATTATTCCTCTCTAATGTTCCATAACATCATTTTCTTAGACTTTCATCTAAAGACTGATTTATGTATCTAAAGATCGCATTGATTTCCATCTAGCTTAATTATAAATATAATATTCATAAATTTCTAAGCATAATAAAGGCTCAGGAAAAATGCGATATTGACAACAGAAGTTTCATGAAATGTCCTTGAAGTTTCCTTTCTACAAACAATGTAACCTCAAATCATAGATATGAGATATTTCGTTAGTCCAAAATGACCAAGTCACTCCCTAGTTGGACATTCTGTGCTTCCCAAAATGCATTCTCTCTTTCAGAACTTTAGAAATAATGCAACATTTTGGAAGGACAATCTTACCTTTTATAGTACCTGATGGAAGGACTAAGTGGGCAGAAGAGAACCCCATGAAAAGCTGATGGTGATTGATGAGTGACTTATGTATATGAAAGTTTGAAAAATATAAAGCCTCTATGAGCACTAGAGGAAAAAGCTAAAACCTAGAAGCTGATTTCATTATTTTTTCCATGCCTCATTAAATAAGTTACACATTTTTTTCAAATAAGCAAATAAGCACTTTGATGTCACTGATGTATTAAATATTTGTTAAGTGCCCAGAAAACAGTTAGGTATTGTGAGAATTTAATAGCTATAATTAAAACAAATGTACCGTGAATACTGACTTAAATCCTTTTTAAACATATGGGGATGGAAATAAATTAAAGAAAAGGGCTGGGGATGTAGCTAAGTGGTAGAGTGTTTGTCAAGAAATGCAAGGTCCTGGGTTGGGACTGTAGCTGAGTGGTAGAGTGCTTGCCTAGCATACATGAGGCACTAGGTTTGACCCCAGCACCACATAAATATAAACAAATAAAATAAAGGTATAAAAAATAAAATAACATTATTAAAAAAAAAAAGAAATGCAAGGTCTTGGGTTTGATCTTAAGTGCTGCCACAAATGAGTGTGTATGTGTGTGTGTGTGTGTCTGTTTACCTATATAAAACAAAGGACTCCCACCCATAGAAACCTATATTGTCTTCCCAAAAGATATGGTCATGAAAGATTTCTATGTTGAGTTACTAGCACTAAACTAAAACTAAACATTCACCTACCCATTTCTTTTTATTGTCCCCAGTACTGTGGAACTCTACCAGGGTTGCTCTACCACTGAGCTACAACATCAGGCCTATTTATTTATTTATGGTACTGGGGATTAAACTCAGGGGCACTTGACCACTGAGCCACATCCCCAGCACTATTTTGTATTTTATTTAGAGACAAGGTCTCACTGAGTTGCTTAGCACCTTGTGGTTGCTGAGGCTGGCTTTGAACTTAGGAACCTCCTGTCTCAGCCTCCAGAGCCACTGGGATTACAGGTGTGAACCACTGTGCCTGGCCCCCTTTTATTTTTTATTTTAAATATTTGTACAGTCTTGATAAATTGCAACCTTCAGCGTGTGCTACTGTGCCTGGCCCATTCTTCAAAGTAGATTGTCAGTCAGTCATCAAAATTTTACGAAATTATTGATATTTTTTTAATGATAACTTATGTTTTTTCCTCAAATGGAAGTTAGATAAGAGAAAATAATTGTAAACCACAGCAGAGAAGAATTTTAAGTTAGAATTTAGGTTCTTCAATGAGATATTTCATTTCTGGATTTGTTCATTGAATATATACGTATTCATATTTATATATACACTATCATATTTACATGTGTATTCATACACACAAATTTTTTCCCTCAGTACTGAGGATTGAACCTAGAGGCACTCTACCACTGAGCTACATCCCCAACACTGCTAAATTGATAAGGCTGACCTTGAATTTACTATCTTCCTGCCTTAGTATCTGGAATTACAGGTGTGCACCACCTCAAATTAATATGTAAGGAATACTTACTTTATGTTCAGTGCTCTGAAAGGTATAGCGGGCTAAGATGATGGGCAAAGTAAACAAGAACTCTATTCTCATGGAGCATCCACTGTAGTATTAGAGAAGCAGAATAAATAAGTAGATGTATAGGCGAGCAACAATATTTCAAATACTTAAACTGTACAGATTGAAGTAACATGGAGACTCTTTCTTCTTGGTTTATTGCTTTTTGCCCCTGGAATGCTTTCAATTTAAATTTATTGGCTAAATGCATCTGTTCCTAAAACTGTAGGTACGAGGAAAAAAGAGATAACGTAAAAATTAAAATGTCATCAATCTGGCTTTAAGAGCAAAAGGAAATGGATACTTGGCTGAAGATTAAGTAAGAAAACAGTGGAGAAATTTTCAACAGTTACAGATTTAGCCAGCAGTTATGCCTGGACTAAGACTGTAAACAATTTGTACTTTTAAGTTCTCCAAATTCTGTCATATTCATTAATCATATTTTACAATTAAAGCATTGCCAAATCCATGCCCTTGAAGGTTTTTCTAAGCTTCCCCCCCTTTTTTTCTCGGTCCTCATAATTATTTAAATTTTATTTTTGTACTTTTTGAAGTTTGTATTTTATGTTTATTTTTCCCTATTAGTCCAATTTGACCCCCTGTTCCCCCGGTTGGAGTTAATAGAAGCATGTTTTGGCAGATTATTTGGCCTATTTTCAGTCCAAAGCCCTCTCCACACCCCCACCCCATCTGGGGAATTGAGGATCATATCCATTGCCTTAGAGCATGCTGGGCAAGTACTCTATCAGTGAATATAGGCTCTCAGTCCTATTTTTTCAATTTTACATTAAGATAGCATCTCAAGGGGCTGGGCGAGCTAGTGCATGCCTGTAATCCCAGTGGCTTGGGAGGCTGAGGCAGGAGGATTGAAAGTTCAAAGCCAGCTTCAGCAATTTAGGGAGGCCCTTTCTAAAAAAAAAAAAAAAAAAAAGGTTGGGGAAGTTGGTCAGTGGTTAAGAGGTGCTCTATTCAATTCCTGGAAGATAACAACAACAACAAAAGAGAGAAAAAGATAGTTTCTCATTGAGTTTCTGTGGGGGCCTTAAACTTTGAATTCTCCTGCCTTAGCCTTCAGACTTGTTGGGATTAGAAATGTCCATCATCAGGCCTGGTTAGAATTCTTATCAACATTTTCAAGCACATTTTTCGTTATGTTCTTACAGATATATAATATAATAGAGGTCTAGAGAATATATCAGCTAGGACCAAATAAAACACAAAAGATGGTTAAATTTAGTAGATTATGATTTATAGGCTGTTTCCATTAGAGTGATTTATTTTGTTAACATCATGTCTAATAACTTACTTAACATACATGGAAATGTTTTGGAAATAAGTTCAGTAAGCATTAGGAGTAAATATGGAATGCTTTATTTTGTCCATTATTGGCTCTAGGGTCCATTGTGTTTTTTGTTTGTTTGTTTGGTTTTGGTATTGGGTATTGAACCCAGAAGTGGTTATTCTTCTGAGCTGTATTCCAAGTTTTTTAAAACTTTTATTTTGAGACAGGGTCTCACTAAGTTGTCTCAGTGGCTTGATTTGCAGTTATTTCACCTTAGCCTCTGGAGTAGCTGGAATTACAAGTGTGCATCCTTGCACTCAGCTTCTTTCAGTTTTCTTAAGGGAAAAAGCCAGAGACAGAACAGTTTTGATAAGGTATACCTTTGTTCCAATGGGAGGAAGGAAACAATATATGAATTGATTTGCATTAAAGACCAGGAGACAGTAGGTAGGGCTGTGACAGCACTGGTTGATGCTGAGAATTAGGTGGATGGGTATAAGTTGTGGGGAAGATCTCACTTTTATCTTCTTTGTTGAGTTTTGAATCATGGGAATGTTTTAACTTTTGAAAAACAAGCATGCAAAACATTAGAAATAAAGTCACCTTTATTAGCCATAAATTAAACCATTAGTGTGTACTTAAAACTTAAGACTCAAATTATCTTCTAAAACGCAGACCTTAAAACTTAATTTTACAGCATGAGATAGAACCGTTAATACGTAAATCTTGACTTTGACATTTCCTAAGGCTCTTGAAGAGAACTTCTCATCCTGTATGTTTGACTTTAGAGTGTCTCACCTGATTTTCCTTTAGGAGTTAATAATTCAAAACTATGAAATTTGTGTAACTGTAAAGGTAGAAAACACCCCTTTATATTTCAAATCATTTCCAGATTTTGGGTCTTGCCAAGATTGTACCCATCTCAAGGGGATAACATGCGATTCTCAATCAGCAGGCTCCATCATTAGGAGCTCATGATGGTTCCCAAGTGCATTCATTTCTACCCAGGACACTGTTACCTGAGGACACACAGAAGGTGTCTGGATATGTGCAACAGGAGTCAGACATTTTACTTGCTCCTATCATGACCCTGTACTTACGTAGGAGACCAACGTTCCACATTCACACAATACTACATGCCCCACCTCCACATAGCAGGGCTGCATGCAGGATTTGGAGAGAAACTGAGGAGATAATATCATGGAGCGAATCTGGTAGTGGTAGAGAAGCAGGCAGCAGAGAAAAGGAATGGGTGGTGTACCGTTTTCCTTAAAGCTGGAGGATCTGAATGAATGAAAAGTATGTTCTTCCACTTACTCCACATTTTTTTGTGTGTCAACTCTGTTTAAATCTGATGCCCCGGAGACAAGCTAAAGAGTCATAGTTTATCTAAGAGAGACAAAAATCTGAGGACAGGATATCATTCTAACTTGATGCTGGATTTGTTGACATTTGAGACAAAACCCTGGAACTTTTATCTAAATAGAAGTGTCACCATATTTTAGTTTAACTGATAAAGTTATGGTCAGGGTGGAAATGCCATCTGTGTGGTTGAAACTACAGGCTGTTTCCCAGGAAGTTTGTCTCCTAAACTTTGATGATGATCTTGTTTGGAAGAAATAAAACAGGCCCTGAGAGGAGAGTGAAGATTCACACACCAAGTGAGGTGGGGAAGGAACACAGGCTCCGGACACTCCAAAAACAACAAAATCTCCTTTTTTTTTTTTGGTGAAACAATGTGCTTTGAGTTAAAAAAAAAATATTAGGCAAATCCAGTGACTCATATTGCCTCAACAATCTTATTATGTATAGATCTACTTATATAATATTGCCTTTAAAAATGAGAGAGAAGCCACCAGGGGTGGTAGCACACACCTGTAATCCCAGCAACTCTGGAGGCTGAGGCAGGAGGATGGCAAGTTCAAAGCCAGCCTCAACAACTCAGCTAGGCACTGAGCAACTTAGCAAAATTCTGTCTCAAAATGAAAAATAAAAAGGGCTGAGGCTGTGGTTGTGGCTCAGTAGTTAAGTGCCCCCTGAGTTCAATACCTGATACAAAAGTTGGGAGGAGGGAAAAACAGCTCCCCCCCCAAAAAAAAAATTAAAAAGAAAAAACTCTCAACATATCTTTAGTTTTTGCTCAGAAGTATATAAGTGATATTTCATTTTATTTCCACTGAAATAACATGTGCTTCATTTACTTACATACTTCAGATTTTATGAAGGCTATTAGGACAAAAGACTTCACCTTTTGGGGTCTTCTCTCTGGTGAAAATTCTACCTCTGGAGACAATGGAGTAGTTCCTTATCAAACACAGAGTTGGCTTAATCCCACACTAATCATGCTTCCCAGTGTGGTAACCAGATGAGGAAGTGATGTCAGTGTGGTGTGAGAGGACATGCAAATCTGTGGTTAGGTCTGCAGATAGCCTTGTGGAGTTCAGGTGCCCAATTTCCAGTATTTGTTTTCTGTACCCTTCTGACATCTTCTTGTCTAGAATATGAGGCATTTACTGATTCTACTTCTGGGAATACATTTGGAGATCCCACCCGGAAATGACAAAAGTTCACAAAGATAATTAGGGGACTGAAGTTGACTGCTAGACACTTTGTCAATGGATTCTGTTTGGAAGCAAATCTTGTACTAGAATTAAGGCTGCTATGTTCTGTATATAATAAGATAAAGACTCATTGAGCTGAAAGGAACTTTTAAACCTAGTTTAAAACATTTTATAGATGAAGAAAAGAAAACTTGGGCTAAGTAATTATGTCACTGTTAAATTTAAGCCTTTAGTTTAAATCCTACATTTTGTATCTACTTACTCAATGGCTTGCCATGTTTGCTTTTTTGTGGTATGGGGGCTTGAACATGGGCACTGTGCCATTGATTTATAACCCTAGTCCCCTGCCCTGTTCTTGGTACAAGGGATAAAACCCAGGGGTGCTTAACCACTGAGCCACATCCCCAGCCATTTTTATATTTTACTTTGAGAAAGGTTTCATTAAGTAGCTTAGGACCTTGCTACATTGCTGAGGCTGACTTTGAACTTACCATCCTCCTGCCTCAGGCTCTGGAGCCCCTGGGATTATAGGCATGCACCAACGCACCGGGCTCCTTTTTATTTTTTATTTTGAGTTGCCATCACAATCATAATGTTAAGTTCCTCTAAAAAGGGAGGCAAAGAGAAGTTGAATCATGAGAACATCATCCTGTACATGGGGGTACCGGTGCTGCTCCAGCACCCCAGGAGGCAAAGGGTTTTGAGATTTCCAGTGCTCCCTTCCTTGTTTATTCCTACAGCAAACATTCATAGCCTATGTCAAGTTGAGACTCTCTCTTTTTTCTTAACAACTTGAAAAGACTGAACATGCCATCACAAATCTGACTGCTTAAAGTGCTGAGTGTAGATAGGCTCAGAATTTCCCCTGAGCTATGGCAGGATAAGGTATTTTTTGACTTCACATGACAAGGGCTAATAATAGTTCTCTTTCTTGACTCATCTTTTGAACATTACCAACATTTTAACCCCAGATTACAACCTTATTTTACCACAAGTTCAAGCACTATGAATAAGAACTGCAGAGGCAAGGGCAGAAAAAGCCACAGATATGGTTCTGGCTTGTGATGTCCTAGATTTCCCTTAAGCATATTAACTGTTGCAAGATAAAGGTCAGCAAAATTGAAGAGAGGAACCACAAAATTGCTGGGTTTCAACTCTCATCATGACTTTGAAGGAATGGGGGAAAATAATATATGTCCATTATTATTTTAGTGGTAGATTTTATTTCACTTCGTTTCTGAACAGCACAAAAGATCTGCTGAATGCTATCAATAGTTACTCCATACTTTTCTTATCATACTGTTTATAACATTTTATTGATTAATCATATAATTAATATTTTATTCTTTTTTCTCTCTATAAATCATCTGAGGGAGGGAACTATGATGCTATTGTTCAGTGCTATATTCCCAACAAAATTAAAATATGGTGCCCTTCCTCAAAAATAACTAAGAATTTCAAGACAACAGGGTACATGCCTGTGACTCTGGTGCTGCTGGTGTGTAATAAGCACTCAATAAGAATCTATTCACTGAGTGACTTTGTATTCTGAATGAATACATCTTTTGTTCTGAAGACTAAAAATTGTATACTACTGATGATATTAGAGCTATACTACCATATCTATACTACTATATTTTTTCAATAACCACTGTCAAATCTTCCTACCTTTAGTAGTAATATTTAATAATAGAGCTGATGGTTTGCAACTGGCTTGGCTACTGTTTCCAATTACTTTGGCTGCATTGAATTTAAACCTTGAAAGACCCAGATTAATATACATCCTCCTCCTTCTCCTCCTCCTCCTCCTCCTTTTTCTCTTCCTCCTCTTCCTCCTCCTCCTTCTCCTCCTCCTCCTTCTTCCTCTAATTCAGGGGTAATTTACAACTGAGCTACATCCCCAGTCGTTTTAGTTTTTATTTTGAGACAGGGTCTTGCTAAATTGCTGAGGGTGGCCTTGCTCTTTCCTCAGCCTCTGGAGTATCTGGAATTACAGGAGTGCACTATTGCAACCGGCTTGACTACTGTCTTCCAATTACTTTGGCTGCATTGAATTTAAACCCTGAAAGACCCAAATTAATATACAAAGAAATATAAATCTACATCTTTTAAAAACTATTGTTATAGATACAGTGCCTTAGTTATATTAAAATAATACAGAATAAGAAAGCACAGTTGCAAAACTACTCTGCTTTGTATCTGGGAAGTTTCAAACCACTGATGTAGACGAGACTACCTTAGAAAGAATAATAGCTTGAAGCTGAAATTTACTCAGTACTTCACAAATCAATGACAAATAAGTTTCTCCACTCAGTCCCCTACAATTGGAGGGATACACTTGAACTTTTCCAGAAATGATCTGATTCTGGAGCTGTCAGAGGAATCTTCTTTGGAAATTACCACATCCATCTGTAGTAATAGGCTAGCCTGGTTCATGTAGGAAAATGTATTTTTAAAAATAAGCTTCATCTTCATTCTTTTGCTGTGAAACACCAAGTAATTTAATAATAGAGCCGATGGTTTGCCTGAGTTAAATCCTATAGGACTTCGTTTTCTCTAGTCAAGTTTCTCATCACATGTCAGTCCCAAGAACCTTTAGATGTGTTCCATGCTATTTTTTTCATCCTTCATATGACTAATTATTATTTTCCTTCCTCAGTTTTCTTTAAAATGTGTCATGGGAGTGGAAACTATGTGGATATTCTAAAACTCAGCCTGCCCTCAGAAGCCTGATAGAAAGAGAACAATCTTTGGAGAAGGAAATTTGTATTTGAATCTCACTTTTACCACTTTTTCTTTTCCTGTGTTCTTTTGAAAATTTATTTAATCTCTCAGGATCTCAGTTTATTTTCTCTAAAGTGGAGAGGATGGTTCCCTGGCAATGTTTGTTTTAAGGTGCATGGTGGGGTTGGTGCAATAGCTTAGCGGTAGAACAACTGCCTAGCATGTGTGAGGCCCTGCATTCCACCCCCAGCACTGCAAACAAATAAATGGATATAAATAGAAAGATTCCTGATGATAGAGGCAAGTCGAATGATACCTGATAACTATTTAATACTTGGTAGATGTTATGATGGTGGTGAAGAAGTCTCATTTTTATGTATAAGTTTTATAAAGTATTTTTTTCTCATTTTCAAAGTAATACACACTCATAGAAGAATGCTTTTAAAAACACAAACACACACAGCACACGCTATCTAGATGTCACATAGTCATTAGCATGTTGAAAAAAATAAAAAAGGCAAAGGAGATTTATAGAGAGATTCTTAAACATTCAACCTTCGACTTTTTATTTTCCATATTTTTGTGGTATTGGAGATTGAACCCAGAACCTTGCATGCCAGGCTACTGCTTTACCACTGAGCTACCCCAAGCCCCTTTTCAAAAATTTTATGTTAAGACAGGGTCTTGCACAATTGCTCAGGCTGACCTTGAACTTGCCATCCTCCTGCCTCAGCTTCCAGAGTAACTGGAATTATAAGAGTGTGCCACTGCACCTGGTGTCTTTTGATTTCTTGAGGCAAAAGAGTTTTGGAATTCAAAACAATTGCTAAAGAGAGAAAGGATGTGGCTATAGCAACTCTGGCTGCTTTATTGCAATGAGTAGAGAGTAACTTCTATTTGTTCAGGTCCAGACAGAGGCTTTGGGTCATAGAAACACAGATGAGCTGTTGGACCAGGTAAGAGATGTAGTTACTCACCCTTTAATAGTTTGCAAATTGAGTACAATGAACATTGTTACACTCACATGTATTATTTTATATCATGAGTTAACTCCTTATAGTTTAATGTTTGACAGTGAAACGCACAAGAATGAGAAGTTTGCTGGGCATACTGTTCATCCGAACTGCTCTTTAATGTAAACTTTCATTCCTAGCAAAATAACAGAAGTCATAAGAGAGAAGCATCAATGACTTGAAGAGGAAATAGACCTTACCAGTAAGTCTGAAAGGACAAGGAATAGCTGGGACCCCAGCTGTGCACCCTCATCCCCTGCAGTAGTGGATTCTAATTTGACTGTAAGAGCCTCTAAGCTACATGCTTCCCAGGAAGGAAAGCACTGCCACAGCTAACTGTGGAGAACAGAGGACACTTTCCTAAAGAGATCTGGAAAGCTCTGAGTCACAAGAATTAATCAGGGCCTCAGCATTGATGCAAGCATTGATTTGGGCACATTGGTAACCTGTTCTGTAGGTCTTTCTGGAAAGTGACTTAATGATATGTTGCCACCTGCTATTTTGGGGATCTATCCAGTATTGAACAATTTATATGCAACATATTGACCAGGTTAATTTTATTCTTTCTTCATACTAGAGATTGAATCCAGCAGCACCTTGTCCTTGAACTACACTCCTAGCCCTTTTATTATTGTTATTATTATTTATGATGAGGCAGGGTCTTACTAAATGGCAGATACTTGTGATCCTCCTGGCTCAGCCTCCTGGGTTGCTGGCAGGTTAAACTTAAGTTTGTTTTTGTGTGATGATTAGTAGTGACAGTAATTTTATTTTAGTCACCATCACCCATATTATGTTGTATTAACAGTGACAGCAACTATTACTAGCCTTAATCTGAAGCAGGATTTAACAATATGGAAACCGTATACATATTGGAAAGGAACTAATAACTTAATGATAATCTAACAGATAATTTAACAATGTTAATTGATAAAACTCGGTCCTACTGACTGATTACCTAGCTGAAAGGAGAACAATACAACAATAAAGAACCAAACTGGACAGCTCAACTCAAGTTACTGAATAATTTTTTTGCTTTCTAAATCCAAAATTTGAGTGAAAATATTATGACTGCTTCCACACTGTATTTGAAAAATGAAATCTGATTTGGTAAAGCAGCAATTTTTTCCATATGTCCAGCTTTTAAATCAAAGAATTGAATGTGATCAAATCAGCATTATATCAAAAGAATGGCCAGAACATGATCACACATTCCAACTCTCTCGTCTTTTTGTTTGTTTGTTTCATTTTGTTTTTATTTTTAAAACAATCTAGGGTTTGGGGTGAGAGATAGAGACTAGATAGTTGGTGTGTTTCATGTGTTTCATTGAAGGGATCTATTAACCAGCCCAGAGGCCCTGAGAGCAGGAAATTACTGGTGGATATTAAAGTTGTAACACTGGATGAGACCACCAAAAGAGTAGAGGTTGGAGAGAAGAGCAACCAGTGAAGGAGACCAACAAGTGAAGAACGAGTGTGGGTGGTGGAAACCAGGTGAAAAAATAAAACAAAATAAAAAACAGTGTTTGCCAGGAGGAATTTGCTCACTGGGTGAAATACTGTGGACAGGGCAAGAAAGATTAGGAGAGGGGATTGGCCGCTGATGCTTACTCCTCATATGTGTGTGTGTGTGTGTGTATATACACACACACATATACATACAAAGAAGAATACACACACATATACACACACATATTCTTCTTAGTTGTAAATATTTGCTACTTTGTTATGTGGTGCTGAACTTTGAACCCAGTGCCTCACACATGCTAGGCAAGCGCTCTACCACTGAGCTGCAATCCTAGCCCCCTGATTCTTACTCTTGAAATGCTCATTTAACCCATTTTCAAGTGAGGAAAGAAAATCCTAGAGAAGAGAAACAACTCCCCTGAGGCTCTCTGTTCTTACAGTTGTCAAAATTTAGAACTATTTCAAGCCAGATGCAGTGGTGCATGCCCGTAATCCCAGCAGGTTGGGAAGCTGAGGCAGGAGGACTGCAAATCCAAATCCAGCTTCAGCAAAAGCGAGGCCCTAAGCATCTCATTGAGACCCGGTCTCTAAATAAAATACAAAACAGGGCTGAGGAGGTGGCTCAGTGGTCATGTGCCCTGAGTTTAATCCTTTGTACATGCCCCCCCCCAAAAAAAAATTTTAGAGTTATCTTATACCTTGAAAATGACTCAACCTACTGTCAAGTACTATTTACTTTAACTTTTAAGGCATATATTTCACATTTTTGCTTTGCCACATGTAGTACTACATTTTTTTTCACTCTCCTTAGTATTCCTTTTTATTATATTCCAGAGGACTTTGAAACCTGATAAAGATGATGGGCAACAGCATAATTAAATGAACAATGTGGGAGCCCTCTGAGGGTTGAGCCATAAAAGTAATTGTAGTGATTTATTGCTCCACAGAGTTTGTTCTCATAGATTCATTGTGTATCTTACCATGGAGTGTTCAGAGATCACTGCCAGTAAAAGTTAGGATATAATCTGTGGTTGACCTTTTATAAAGATAATGACAGATAAAACAATGTGGTCTTGAATTCTTTGCTAGTTAAAATAGTCATAGTTTGTAAACATAAACCAACTAAACTTGACTTTATTGTTTTAGGCAAAAAAAAAAAAAGTCTTATTTATTTTATTTTGGAGTGTTCCTTGTATTTTTTTCTGAAATAGAACTGCTAGTTAAATGAGAGCTCAGGGAGAGTTGGCTTTCCAAGGGAGAATTAGAAAGCCTTTTAAATAGTTAAAGAAAGCCTTTGCTACTTTGGATCAAGCAATGTTTGTTGTCTGTTAGAAGTACATTTATTCTCTCGTTTGTTGTTGAATTTTTTCCTTTTTTATTGAATTGTGAGGATGTGACCACAGAGGATTTTTGCTGGGCAGGGAGGAGAGCTTCCAAATATAATTCCACAGAAGATTTTTTTCAGCCTTTATAAGAGAATATGAGTGTTTTATTTTTTATTTATTTTATCACAATAGTTGAAAATTCTTCAACAGATTAATTGTCTACCTCGAACTAGAATCAGTTGCCTACTGATTTGCCTGGATGATGTTCTCAATTCTGGTTTTATTTTTTTTTTTTCTTTCATTCCACTGGGCAAACATCTGCCGGGCTTTCTTGATGGCAACATAGTGATTACTGAGCTCCACCCTATTAGAAATACAACTAGTTTTCAACTCATGAAAGTCTATAAAAGCCACTTTTTTAGAAGTCTCTAAACTTTGGAACTATTCAATGATACTCTATTTTTGCCAGCAATAAACAATATATATATATTTTAATGTAAAGGGCAAGGTATTGAACAGACACTTCACAGAAGAAGCAATACAATCAGTCAATAAATATATGAAAAAATGTTCAACTTCACTAGTAATGAGAGAGATGCAAATCAAAACTACTCTAAGATTTCATCTCACTTCAATCAGAATGGCAATCATCAAGAATATAAGCAACAGTAAATGTTGGCGAGGATGTGGGGGGGAAAAGGTACACGTATACATTGCTGGTGGCACTGCAAATTGATGCAGCCAGTCTGAAAAGCAGTATGAAAATTCCTCGGAAAACTGGGATCGGAAGCACCATTTGACCCAGCTGTCCCACTCATTGGTTTATAACTAAAGGACTTAAAATCGGTATACTAAAAATTCATTAAATTTCATTTAAATTAATACAATTTAACAAAGTCAATTTAAATAACATTTAATATAGATTAAATCATTTAATATGAACTATATAATAAAAATATTAATAAGATTAATTTTAATAAAAATCCACTTAGTGGTTTTAGAAACTACAGGTATCAGAGAAATATTAGCTATATATTCTACTTTTGTCTGCTCTCTCATTTTGCCTAACTTAAGCTAGAAACTTTTGTTTATCTTTTATCTTAATTTACCAAGATAAAAATGGGAAGACAAAACACCCAGTAGCTACACACATCAGCTTTTCCTTTGTTTTTTTCTAAATTTTGCCTTAACATTTACATTATTTTATCCAGTATCCAGGTATTTTCTTATGTTTTTATGTTAAAAGCATATGCCGTTTGATTTCAATCTCTTTTCAAATACATATATCTAAAATCCCTGTTGCTTCTGCCATTATAGTATTTTAATTTAATTCCATCTTGATTTTTGCTTTAATCTAACAATTATTTGGAATTGTTTCTATGGCCCTAATTTCATTGTATATGGAATTTTTTTTTTTTTTTTTTTGAGGAGTCAAAATTCTTCTAATTTTAGATGCACAAGGAATTGCAGCCTGTGTGATAACACCTTTACGGAATTGGCTGGCGTTTTCATTGTGGTCTAGGGCATGGTAAATTTTGGTGGCTGTAGCCTGTGTGTTTGAACATGATATGTAGTTTTGTGTGCATGGTACAACTTCTTGGTATAGCTCCTCAGTCAGGCTTCTTAAGTGCATTACACAGCTCTTCTCTATCCCTCCCCCCTGCTTGTTGGTGGTTCCTTGTTTGGGTTCTGAGAGAGGGATGTTCAGTTGATGCCTTTTATTCTGCAGGGTTTCCCATGTTTTTGCTCTATGTACCCCACGGTGTGGTACCCCAGATAACTATCTTATTGTTGTCCTGTGCTCTGTGATCCCTGGTATGTAATACTGAAAGCATGAAGCAGCCTGTTACCTCTCAGCTTCTGCAAGTGAACTGTTTCCTTGCACGTTCTATGTTTGCTTTTGTCTTTTCAACTTGATCTACTCTTTCATAATCTATTTTTGTGTTCAGTCCTTGAAATTCTCATTCTTATTTTGGATCACTGAGCATTTCAAATGTCCTTTTCTAACTTCTATGAGGATTTGGTGGTAGAAGGAGAAAGAGAGGTGAAACATGCTCATTTTCAGCCTTTAAGATTGAACCTCAAATCTTAGTGTAGTTTTGATTTTCACTTCTCTAAGTGCTAGTGATGATGAGCATATTTGCATAAATTTGTTGATTAATTTTATATCATCTTGGGAGAAGTGTCTGTTCAGGTCCGTGGCCCATTTATTGAATGGGTTATTTTATTTTATTTTATTTATTTATTTATTCGTTCGTTCGTTCATTCATTTATTTATTTATTTATTTGTGTGTGTGTGTGTGTGTGTGTGTGTGTGTGTGTGTGTATTTAGATTTGTGAGTTCTTTCTATACCCTAGAGATTAGTGCTCTATCTGATGTGTGATGGGGCAAAACTTTTCTCCCAAGATGTAGGATCCCTATTCACCTCCCAGATTGTTTGTTTTGTGGAGAAGAAACTTTTTTAGTTTGAATCTATCTCATTTATTGATACTTGGTTTTAATTCTTGTGCTATAGGAGTCTCATTAAGGAATTTTGGGACTAATCCCATATGATTGGAATTAGGGCCTGCTTTTTCTTCTGTTACATGCAAGGTCTCTGGTTTTATTCCTAGGTCCTTGATTCATTTGAGTGGAGTTTTGTGCATGGTGAGAGATAGGGGTTTAATTGCACCTCCCTCCAGTTAGAATGTCAGCGATTTTTGAAAATGGCAGCTATGATGAAGACAACAACAGTAAGTGTTGGTGAGGATTTCAGGAAAAATGTACACTCCTACACTGTCGGTGGGACTGTAGATTGGTGCAGCCAATATGGAAAGCAGTTTGGCGGCAATTCCTTGGAAATTTGGGAATAGAACCACCATTTGACCTAGCTATCCCTCTTTTTGGTCTATACCCAAAGGACTTAAAAACTGCATACTACAGGGACACAGCCGCATCAATGTTTATAGCAGCAAAATTCACATTAGCTAAATTGTGGAAACAACTTAGTAGATGAATGCATAAAAAAAAAATGTGGCATTTATACACAATTAATATCACTCAGATACTTACCCTCTCGCTCAGTCCAGGAGACGCTAGTGCCCTTCACTACCTCTGTCAGAGCCTGGTTCGGACAGCTGGTGCCTCGGAGAGGACAGGCTGATCCTGCCTGCCTCCCATGTACCCTTTGTCACAGGGAGCGACATTCATGTGAGACCAAGTAAAATCCAGTCATAGACATTAATAGAATATCTCAAAAAAGTATTTAATAAAAAGGCTAGCAAATACAGGGTCTTTAATGAAACTTTAATAAAATTTATGAGACAAGGAAACTGAAAGCACAATATTTTCTTAGGAACTTTTCTGTTTGGTGTTATTCTTTACAATATAGCAGCTTTTCCTAAGAATGCAGGGAGTATGAAATTTCTAAGGCTATCTTGCTGTGTTCTCCATTAAACCCCTTGTCTTAAAAAAACCTTGGATCTAGATTAATCTTTGTAATTTTCTGAGTACCTGTATAACATATTTTTCTCAAGAATGCAGTGAGGTCGCCGTTTCCAAGAGCTCTTCAATTCTGAAATATAAGAAGTGTGTTTCCAGGCATTGAAACCCAAAGGCTCACCTAGACACAATGGAGTGAGCAGAATATATAAAAATCTCTCATGACAAATCTGAACTCTGCTTTTCCCAACCGTGTGAAGTCTACTGGAATAAGATTCCAAGTAATTTGGCAAGTCGAAGCCAAATATATACTTTGATATTCTTCTCGGGAGTAAGCCGTGTGATGTTACAGGAAGGCAGATTTTAGTGCTGAATTTCTGATCGTATCCCCCCAAAAGTTGTTCCATGCATATCATGCAAGAATGTAACCTCCAAAAAATAAATAAATAAAAGAGAGGACATTTGACGTAAGAAGGCTGGATAATATTTGCATGTTCGTGTATTTTTACCACACATCATACCTTCTTATTTCTTCCTTGCTCTGATTTGAAGCATATGCTTTCATTTTTCATTTTGGCTTACCGTGTTATCACTTAATAATAATTCAGTAAATTTACTTAGAACAAGAAAGTCACCTAATGACTCATGTCTTAGAGATGCTTTCAAATAAAAGTAATTGTGCATTTTGTACCATAGAGTATTCCCAGTGTTTCCTAGAATTGTTGCAACTGATGCTGGAGGCTTTGAAATAGAGCAGGAGGCATAAGGGCCGTGGCTTGTGACCCTTCCCAAAGTATGTAAGATTGATAGACATTGAATGCAAATAAACAACTATGCATCATTGAATTTTTTCCTGTCACTGAAATGCTAGTAGAGCTCAAGGAATTGTGAGCCTCTTTGTCTGCAGTACAGGAAAAATAAGAAATTTAAAGACTTGAGTTACATACAATTTCTGATAACATACCTTAGGTTGGTTCTCAGCTTAAAAAACACAAAAAGAGAAATGTCATCATTTTCCATAGCATTGGGAAACTTTTCATAGGTGGGAAACTTTACTATCAGAGCTCATCGGTTCTCAGACATTTATATGTTTTGAATACTTGGCCAATGTGCCTTTGGGATGCGTCCTCCAGTTGTTGTTTCAGTGATTTTGTTCATGCCTAACAACTGATGGCATCTTAATTTTGGTAAAATAATGTAAATGTTAAGGTGAAATTTAGAAATAAGAAAGGAAAAGCTGATATGTGTGTAGCTACTAGGTGTTTTTCTTCCTTTTTTTTATTTTTGTAAAGTAAAGCAAAAGATAAACCAAAAGGTTCTAGCTTAAGTTAGGTAAAATCAAAGAGGAGAAAAAAGAAGATAACATTGCTAATACTTCACTGCCACCTGTAATTTCCAAAACAACTAAGAGCATTTTTATTAAAATTAACTTTATTGACATTTATATTAAATTATATAGTCAATATTAAATAATTCAATCTATATTATGTTAAATTTACTTTGTTAAATTGTATTAATTTAAATAAAATTTAATGAATTTTTAAATATAAATCATACTATAATTTAACATAAGTTAATAAACAATATCAATTAATAAAATAAATTTAAATCAAACCATCGTATTAATAAAAGAAATTTAAATAATACTACTAATAAAATTAATTTAAATTAGATTGATTTAAATTAGATTAATTTATATTAAATGATAGTATAATTTATATTTAAAAACATATTAAATTTTGTTTAAATTAATTTTAATAAAAACGTTCTGAATGGTTTTAGAAACTACGGGTGTCAGAGAAGTATGTGCTATGCAATCTGCTTTTTCGCTTCTCGGATTTCACCTACTTAAGCTAGAAACTTTTGATTCATCTTTTACCTTAATTTATCAAAAGGTTATAACTACTCCTGTTGTAAAGCTTTTCATCTTCCAAAAACTGTTGTCAGCTTATTTCTCTCCCCAACTTGTTTTGATCAAATGTTTTATAAAATGTGTTTATAAGAACGATTGTAGAGCCCCCAATAGTAGGTAGATAAGCAGTCCAGATATTTAATGATACATTCTTACTAATTAACTTTTCCATTGGCAATGGATCATGTGATCCCACTTCGGGGTTGCCTCATAAAAATACTCTTCCTTCTGGACATATTTATCATCTGGAAAACTGAATTAATGTGAAGTGACTTTCGTAGAGAAATGGAAATCAGCAAAATGGATAGGGGTCATAGAATTTGGATTCAAAGCATCTTAGAATTTATCCACTAAGCTTCCTGTTTAGGTCCTCCCCATTGGAATTTTCGCTTGGTAGTTGTACAATGTTATCTTGGATAAACTAAATATTCTCAACGTTTTGCAACATTATATTTGGTTTTCATGTACTCTAAATCTGAGACATCCTTCTTATGGGTTGGATTTCTCTCGTTTCCTGTGATTGCATGTATCGTTTTTATCTTAATGCCATTAAGTGAGGTTGGAACTAGTGGTTCAAGAAGGCTGCTCTGTACAGTGGCTCACAAAAGTACATCAGAATTGATAACTGGTGATGATTATCTGCTACATTGGAACAAAATTCTATAAACAAAAAGTGCTACAAAAAACAAAACAAATTTTTTAAAAAGTACTATAGCAAAAAATCACAACAACAACAACAACTAAAGAAATGAAATAAAATACCTAGTAGCTATACACTTACATATACCAGCTGTTTTGCTTTCTCTTTTTGTCTACAAGCACATGCGTGCTTTTTCAAAAGGCCATGCTGTAAAACATCAAAAAGGGTTATGGCTTCTTTAGAATAATGCTAAATATTTAGAAGATCCTGGAGTACAGCTCTGGCCCTGTTGTGCAGGGACACTGGCGACGGTGTAAAGGTGGGCATGAAATCTGCAATGGGTGTGAAAAGAGGACGCCCAGGTCCACCAAGTCCAACTCCAGCGAGGTTACTAAGAGGCACCGCTGCAGAACGTGGGACCAAGAGTGGATTCCCGTTGGTGCTTCTGCCAGCTCTTAATTTGGCTCCATCTTTAACATTTCCTGGTAAAGGGGTTCTGAAAAAGAACTCTGAAGCACGGGTTGGGGTTGTTGATTTGGTTTCGGAGGTGTGCTGGGGACACTTGTTGAAGCCCCTCCAAGGCAACTCCTCATCCACTTTCTGACACCACCATAATCTTTATTCAACAAGTGCTCCATTTCGTCCTTTGGAACGTCCAGGATGCTCCCCATCAACTGCAATACTTCACGACGACGTTTGCCTTTTGTTATCTGGAAATGAGCGATTAGAAGGTTTCGCATGAGGACTTTGTCCACTTTTCCTTCTGCGCTGTTGACCAAAGTCGACAATTTCTGTTGTGCGTGGTCCAGCATTTCTTTTCGGAGCTCGTTTTGTTTTTTCAGTTCTGCCATCTGCTCTTCCTTGAGATCTAAGTCTTCTCTCAGCCTGGAAGCAGAATCCCACAGAGCATTCGCTTGATCCAAACGTTCCTGCAGTGATGTTACTTCTCCTTCTAGCTTTTCGGCCTTGTTCTTCCATTCAGCTATTGACTGTTTTTCTTTGGCTAGTTCAGCAGAATGCAGAGCTTTCTCTTCTTCTTGGAAGTGTTGAACCTCGTTTTCTCTTAGGATTTTTACTTTGGTCTCTTGAAAAATATCAGAATTCAGTGTTTGAGCGTCTCCTCTCTCTCCAGGCAACTGGGCTTTTAGTTCTTCAATAGTTTTCTGCAAGTTCTTAATTTCCTCCTCTCTTTCTAAAATTAACTGGCTATGCGCAGCATTCATCTGCTCATACTTGTACTTAAATTCATGCATTTCCTCCTTCTGCTCCTGTAAAGACTGAAGTAGTTGCATTTTATGCTGGTTTTGATTTTCAATTATATTCAGATGGTCTTGAATTTCATCTTCCAGATGATTTTTGACTATGTTCAGTTGAGATACCTCCAATTCTAGTTCTGTGATAGCATCAAGAGCTTCAGGCTCAGCCACTGGTGCAGCTTGATTGTGCTGTTCCGTAAGTATTTCCAGTTCTACTCGCAGATAGTTGTTTTCTGCTCTCATGTAGGTAAGACTTTTGTCCTTTCTTTCAACGGATTGCCTTAAAGTTTCATTTTCTCTTAAGGCCTGAGAACACTTATGTAAATCCTTTTGTAGTTGTGAAATTTTTTCTTCGAGTTTTTCAATAAAAACTTCTTTCTCATTTATGACTTGTGTCAATCGCTCCTCTTCTTCTATATAAGATGCCAAAATTTCCTCAGTTTCTTTTTCATCAGCAGTCATTTGCTCAATATTCTTTTTGAGTCCTGCTATTTCAAAGTCCTTCTCTTGATTGAGTTGAACTGCACATTCGTGTTTCAGCTTTAAGGCCGAGGTATTCCAATCATGTGCATTGGAGAGTTCCTGAATAGTCTGCCTGTGATTATTTGCTTCTTCCAACAGTCTTTTTTCTGCCTGGTGCAGTTTGGCTTCAGTCTCTTCTTTGTCTCTTTTGAGAGTCTCCGTGATAGTGTCTTTTTCTTGAGAGATTTGATTGTAAGCAGCAATAGATTCTTCCAACTTACGCCTTACATCGTCACGTGCTAAAATCAACATTTCATTTTCCGTCTTGAGTTCAACAGCAACTTTCGTTAAGTTTTCGTTGAGCTGTTCCTCTTCAGAAAGATTTTGACTTAGGTTGCTAGCTTCAGCTTCTCGTTCTTTAGGCATGTCATCCTTACAATGACTGTTAGAGTCTTCATTCAGAGAGGTTCGATACTTACTCTTAAACCCAGACAGCTCCTCTTCAAGTTGTCTAATGTGATCCTTAAGCCCAAGGTTTTCCTGCTGGATGTTTGAACTATTTTTTTGTGACTGATTTAGCTGATCTACTAAATCTTCTACTTTTCCTTCAAGCTTCTGCTTGGTTAAATGCAAATCACTGAGGCTCCGTGCATTCTCAGTTAACTTCTCCTTCTGCACATGCAGCTCTTGGGATATGTTCATTTGCTCATCCTCAAGTTGATGAACTCTCTCTTTTTCATCATCTAGATCTTGTTCCAACTTCTTGATGACAAGGTCTCCTTCATTTTGTTGTTTTGATAGCTCATCTTGTATCAAAATCATGTGCTCTGTAGCTTCCCGATTCCGATGATCCAGTTCTTCTAACTCAGCCATCAGCATTTTCTTTTCATTGATAGTCTGATTCAGTTCTTCCTCCTTTGCCTTCAAGTGAAGTTTTAAGTCTAGTAATTGTACATTCAAATTCATGTCCGTTGAAGCTCTGTTTTTCATGACTTGATAGTCACGGCTCAGTTTTGACAGTGACATCTGAAGTTCCTCTTTTTCTTGACTCAATGATGACTTCTCTTTTTCTAGAGCTTCAACATGCATTTTAAGTTTCAGATTGTCTTCAGCAAGACGGTTATCCTGGTTTAAACCATTTAGTCTCACGATTTCCTTCTCCGCATCAGCCAGGGCTCGTTGAAGCCTGAACACTTCTTCCACTGCTGAATGCTGAGGAAGGGTTCTTCCCTTTTCTGCCACAGTAGAACTCTGCTCCCAAACTGAAATTTCATGCTGATGATCATATATGTCTGGACTTTGGTTTGGTTGAAGAGTCTTGATAGTATTTAGTACTTTGCAGATTTCACTTGAGTCAGAATGGTGCGTTCCCTGAGCCTCAGCAATCTGCCTCGAGTGGCCAACTTCAGATTCATGTTTTGCAACTTCAGTTGGTAATCCGTTTGTTTCTTGTTGTGATAAAATTATGTCACTAAAGTCCGTGTCATCATCACGAAAGGCTGAAAAATGACTACCGACCAGGGAACCGAACGGAGCCGGTGCAGTTGTTGTTGGTACACCACAAGCTCCCGAGCGTACTGATTGAGCAGCTGCCTGTAGTTGGAACATTTGATCTTGCAGTACAATCTGTCCTGCTTTAGGATGGCTGATCTCTACCTCTTTCTGTGGCAGTTGATTCTGGGAACTTACAGACTGATGGTTTATTTGTAGCTCTGATGCTTCATGCTTTTCTTCCAGGTCAGTACAGCACTTTTTCGGTCCTTCATTCTCACATCTTAGTGTGGAATCAGTAGTTTCCGTTTCCTTTCTCCAACAATGATGTAAAGCTGCTTCTGGGTCTCCTAAGTCATCCAGAAGCATTTCCCTGTTGAAGGTGGAGCTCTGGCCGGTGAGGAAAGCCAAGCTGCTCCCCACCTGACCCAAGAAGTGGCCCAAGCCTGAGCCCAGGCCTCCAAACCAGGACCACATCGTGGCCACTTCAGCGATCCATCGGACCAGCTCTGAGAAGCGCGTCCATCACCATCCACTTCTCTGCCCCGAACGTCCTCCGGCGTTGCCGGGGTCGATTATGACCCAAGCGCTCAGAATTCCTCAGAGCGCGGGGTTCCTGGGGCTCCACCAACACTAATCATCCCTTCCTGCCTGTAAACTCAGAAGCCTGTCCTGCGCTTTGACCAGGGACTGGCATCCAGTAGCACACTCACCCCCTGCAGGGCCTCTGCTTCTTCCCTGCACTTGCCTGTCAGCTATTGGCTCACAGGATTGGGCAGGGTTGGCTGGGAGGAGCTAGAGATCCAGGAAAGTGTCCCAGTTTGAGTCCCAAGGCAGTGTGCTGTGGAGCCAGGAAGAATCAATGTTGTAGATGAAATCCAAAGGTAGTTCACTGGACAGTTCCCTCTTGTCTGGGAGAGGTGGGCTTTTTGTCCCATTCAGTTGCATTCAGTTGACGAGGTGAGGTCTCGCTCCACATTAGAGAATGGAATCTATTTAACTAAAAGTCCCCGATTCAAAAGTAAATCTCACCCCATAACACCAGCACAGACACACCCAGAATAAAAGTTGGCCAAGTATCTGGGCATCGTAGCCCAGACGAGTTAACATATAAAATTAACCATCACAGAGTCTTAATCAGTCTCAGAATTCAAATTATAATACGGATTAAATTTCACTAAAGAACCATCTTTACCCTTTCCAAAAGTAAACTTTTGCTGTTAATCTATACATTTTCGAGTTCATTTTAATATTATTTGGTCCTTGTTGATTCTGATTGAAGTTTATTTAAGTGCTCAAAAATTCCGCTTAAATTTCACTTAAGAAAAATTTGTTTTAGAGCCAATAGGTTGATGTTCACTTCACCTATGGTTGTTTATCAGTGCCAAATATAATCCAGGTTTCAAGAGTACAGAGCGAAATAGAAAGTTGAGAAATTTTCTACTATGGAGTAACAATCCTAAATGTAATTCCCATACCTCTAAGGATCAGAAGGAGTTAAGATAAGGCCCTGCTTTCCAAGGTGTTTAAATTCCAACAAGTTAATGAGGAGGCAGTTTTGTAGAGTTGGGGACAAAGCAAAGAGAGGAAGCACGTGGGCTGTAACAGACAGACCAGTTGGGACCAAAGCAATTTTGGAGCTAAACTGACAGAATGCATTTATGAAACCTCTCTCACAAGCATGAGTTGAACAGTAAATGAGAACATAGTGTGTGTAGTTCTCACCTGATGGCTGGTGCAGAGAAAGTGGCCAACAAATGGAGCCTGCTGCCACTTTGTTCATATTTGCCTTTTTGTTTCCTTTAGGATCATTTTCCTTATTACCCTTTAGAAGGGGTTTGGGTTTGCTCCCATTACTCTCTTCCCAGAGCCCATATTCAGGAGACTCTTTTCCTTGAGCTGTTCTTTCTATATGTCTGTTCAGGAAACAAAACCCCAAGGTGGCAGAAATAAAATTTAAAAAAAGGAAGAATTTTTGGAAAATTAATGGTTAAATAGATTCTGAGGATCATATGAATCACCTCATAATGTCTCTTGCCTTCAAGATAGAGCAAGTAGACATAATTACTCAGATTGCTATCAGAAACTAGTGACTGCATTTGTGTCCTGTGCTAGAAAAGGAAATCTTCTTGGTCCTTCTTATTCATCTCCAAATCTGAGAGAGAAGTCAGGCCTGTGTTAGTCAATGTCTCCTCATAAAAGACTAAAATAAAAATTTAAGCCCCTTTTAGCATCTGCTGAAGTGAGAATCCACGCTGTACCCCAGCTGTGTCTACTGTTGAAGAAGGCATCAACAATACCAAGTGTCCTTTTCTCCCTTTAGACCATTCCTCCTGTGTGTGTGTGTGTGTGTGTGTGTGTGTGTGTGTGTGTGTGTGTGTTAGAAGACTTTTTCATCACTTTGACAACATACCTGAGAAAATTAAATGAGTAAATATTTATTTTGGTTCAATTTCAGGCTCCATTGCTGTGGCCTGAAGTGAGGCAGATTACCATGGCAGAGAGCCTGGCTTCAAAACAGAGCTTCTCAACTCATGGAGATCAGGGAAATGGTGAGGGGAAGAGAGGACTGAGGAATATGATGTACCCTTCCAGGGAATCAACTCCAGTGGCCTACCCTCCAACTAGGCCCTACCGCCCACAGTTTTGACCAACTCCCGATAGTCCTGTCCAATCATGAACCCATCAGTGGATTGATCCACAGACGAGGTTAGAGCTCAGGATTCAATTCACCTTTCTGTAGAGTCCGTTCTGAATGCTGGTGGATTGGGGTCCAAGCTTTCAACACATGACCTTTGGGCAACATTCCAGATCCAAATTATAGCAGGGTGCCTCCTTCTCTTTAGGTGTTCTGTGTTTGTTTATTGTTTTAAATCACAAATAATGATCCTTTTTCAGTGTAAGACCTATCCCATTTGGCTTGAATCTGGTTCCAGTGGTTGTTGCTCCTCCTGCTGAAAGGCATTTCTGATCACTCAGATTCGGTCTTCTAGCATGGTTCACTCTGACCACAGCTGTTTGTCATTTTGTATTTCTATCTGAGAGAGATACCTACCTAGTGTATTCGAAACTGACCGTCCAAATAAAAGCATTTCTCTTCTTCTCAATATGTTTGGAATATTCCTGGAAACTATGGGGGATATGGAGGGAAAACCCTGGCTCATTCGCGAGCACACGTGACAAAAAGGATCCAGTAATCATAAGTGTATCCTTATACATATATTCAGTGCCCAAAAAGTACAAGGTATTGTGGTAGATATTGTGAACAACATAAAGCTGTGTTATATACATTTCCTGCTATGAAGTGCAATTGAATACAGTCAGTCAATGGAGAAGATGTTACATGGAGTGATCCTTGAAATATAATGCAAGGTCAGCCATTGACGACTGTGGTGGTGAGGATCTCATATGGGGGAAAAGACTAAGTAAGAAAGAATAAAGCCAGAAGTAGAGAGCCCTGAATAATGTGGCTTTGTTAAAACACAGTTGAAGGTTAAAGTAAGGAAAGCTTTTTGAGTCTATAAACATAGGGTGATAAATTCTATGCAAGATATTAAGTTTGTACTTCTTTTAATACCTCATGATTCATTCAAACATTTTCTTATAGATTTCAGTAGAATTTTTAAATCTCTTTAATATGGGCCTTGTCTCGTTTCTTTTTTTAAATTTTTATTGGTTGCTTAAGAAAAAATTACAATGATCTTGACATATCATATTTCATACATTTGATTCAAGTGGGGTATGAATTCTTATTTTTACCACGTGTACAGTTTGCAGGATCACATTGGCTGTACGTGCAGGTTTATACATACTGCCATACTAGTGTCTGTTATATTCTGCTGCCTTTCCTATTCCCTCCCTATCCCCCCTTCTGTCCCCTCCCCTCCCATAATCTCTCTCTACCCCAGCTACTGTAATTCATTTCTCTCCTTTTTTCCCCCCTTTCCCCTCACATCCTCTTCTATGTAATTGTGTGTAACAATGAGGGTATCCTTCCATTTCCATGAAATTCCCCTTCTCTCTCCCATTCCCTCCCACCTCTTGTCCCTTCTAATTGGTAGTCTTCTTTTCATGCTCTTCCAGCCTGCTCTGTTTTGAGTCCCCCTCCTTATATGAAAGAAGACATTCAGCATTTCTTTCCTAGGGATTGGCTAACTTCACTTAGCATAATCTCCTCTAATGCCATCCATTTCCCTGCAAATGCCATGGTTTTGTTATTTTTTAGTGCTGAGTAATATTCCATTGTGTACAAATGCCACATTTTCTTATCCATTCATCTATTGACTGGCATCTAGGTTGGTTCCACATTCTAGCTATTGTGAATTGTGCTGCTGTGAACCTTGATGTAGCTGTATCCCTATAGCATGCTCTTTTTAGGTCTTTGGGAATAGTCCGAGAAGGGGAATAGCTGGGTCGAATGGTGGTTCCATTCCCAGCTTTCCCAGGAACCTCCATAATGCTTTCCAAATTGGCTGCACCAATTTGCAGTCGCACCAGCAATGTACAAGTGTACCTTTTCCCCCCACATCCTTGCCAGCACTTGTTGTTGTTTGACTTCCTAATGGCTGCCATTCTTACTGGACTGATTTGGTATCTTAGAGTGGTTTTAATTTGCATTTCTCTGATTGCTAGAGATGGTGAGCATTTTTTTCCGTGTATTTTTTGATTAATTGTGTATCCTTCTCTGAGAAGTGTCTGTTCAGGTCCTTGGCCCATTTGTTGATTGGGTTGTTTGTTTTCTTAATGTTTACTTTTTGAGTTCTTTGTGTACTCTGGATATTAGGGCTCGGCACATTTGTATCTTTAAGAATTGGCATAATCAATGAAATGTTCCGCACACGTTTGTAGGAAGATTAACATAACACTCCAGTGACAATACAGTAGTAGAAGGATTGATTTGGACTGAGAAGTTGTTCAGTGAATGATATATTACCCATAAATTTGAATTCTCATTATCATAAAGAAGCAAGGTGGAAATAAGAATTTCTTTAAGAGAGTGTTGGGTCTATGGCTCAAGTAGTAGCTCGTTCACCTAGCATGCGTGAGGCATGGGGTTTGATCCTCAGCACTACATAAAAAAAAAAAATAAAATAAAATAAAGATGTTGTGTCCACTAAAGGCTAAATAATAAATATTTTTAAAATAGAATTTAAAATAATAGTCCATAAATGTTATGTACAAACTGTGAAAGTAGATTCGTCAACAGATTAATTGTCTGCCTCGAACTAGAATCAGTTGCCTACTGATTTGCCTGGATGATGTTCTCAATTCTGGTTTTTTTTTTTTTTTTTTTTTTCTTTCATTCCACTGGGCAAACATCTGCCGGGCTTTCTTGATGGCAACATAGTGATTACTGAGCTCCACCCTATTAGAAATACAACTAGTTTTCAACTCATGAAAGTCTATAAAAGCCACTTTTTTAGAAGTCTCTAAACTTTGGAACTATTCAATGATACTCTATTTTTGCCAGCAATAAACAATATATATATATTTTAATGTAAAGGGCAAGGTATTGAACAGACACTTCACAGAAGAAGCAATACAATCAGTCAATAAATATATGAAAAAATGTTCAACTTCACTAGTAATGAGAGAGATGCAAATCAAAACTACTCTAAGATTTCATCTCACTTCAATCAGAATGGCAATCATCAAGAATATAAGCAACAGTAAATGTTGGCGAGGATGTGGGGGGGAAAAGGTACACGTATACATTGCTGGTGGCACTGCAAATTGATGCAGCCAGTCTGAAAAGCAGTATGAAAATTCCTCGGAAAACTGGGATCGGAAGCACCATTTGACCCAGCTGTCCCACTCATTGGTTTATAACTAAAGGACTTAAAATCGGTATACTAAAAATTCATTAAATTTCATTTAAATTAATACAATTTAACAAAGTCAATTTAAATAACATTTAATATAGATTAAATCATTTAATATGAACTATATAATAAAAATATTAATAAGATTAATTTTAATAAAAATCCACTTAGTGGTTTTAGAAACTACAGGTATCAGAGAAATATTAGCTATATATTCTACTTTTGTCTGCTCTCTCATTTTGCCTAACTTAAGCTAGAAACTTTTGTTTATCTTTTATCTTAATTTACCAAGATAAAAATGGGAAGACAAAACACCCAGTAGCTACACACATCAGCTTTTCCTTTGTTTTTTTCTAAATTTTGCCTTAACATTTACATTATTTTATCCAGTATCCAGGTATTTTCTTATGTTTTTATGTTAAAAGCATATGCCGTTTGATTTCAATCTCTTTTCAAATACATATATCTAAAATCCCTGTTGCTTCTGCCATTATAGTATTTTAATTTAATTCCATCTTGATTTTTGCTTTAATCTAACAATTATTTGGAATTGTTTCTATGGCCCTAATTTCATTGTATATGGAATTTTTTTTTTTTTTTTTTTTTTGAGGAGTCAAAATTCTTCTAATTTTAGATGCACAAGGAATTGCAGCCTGTGTGATAACACCTTTACGGAATTGGCTGGCGTTTTCATTGTGGTCTAGGGCATGGTAAATTTTGGTGGCTGTAGCCTGTGTGTTTGAACATGATATGTAGTTTTGTGTGCATGGTACAACTTCTTGGTATAGCTCCTCAGTCAGGCTTCTTAAGTGCATTACACAGCTCTTCTCTATCCCTCCCCCCTGCTTGTTGGTGGTTCCTTGTTTGGGTTCTGAGAGAGGGATGTTCAGTTGATGCCTTTTATTCTGCAGGGTTTCCCATGTTTTTGCTCTATGTACCCCACGGTGTGGTACCCCAGATAACTATCTTATTGTTGTCCTGTGCTCTGTGATCCCTGGTATGTAATACTGAAAGCATGAAGCAGCCTGTTACCTCTCAGCTTCTGCAAGTGAACTGTTTCCTTACACGTTCTATGTTTGCTTTTGTCTTTTCAACTTGATCTACTCTTTCATAATCTATTTTTGTGTTCAGTCCTTGAAATTCTCATTCTTATTTTGGATCACTGAGCATTTCAAATGTCCTTTTCTAACTTCTATGAGGATTTGGTGGTAGAAGGAGAAAGAGAGGTGAAACATGCTCATTTTCAGCCTTTAAGATTGAACCTCAAATCTTAGTGTAGTTTTGATTTTCACTTCTCTAAGTGCTAGTGATGATGAGCATATTTGCATAAATTTGTTGATTAATTTTATATCATCTTGGGAGAAGTGTCTGTTCAGGTCCGTGGCCCATTTATTGAATGGGTTATTTTATTTTATTTTATTTATTTATTTATTCGTTCGTTCGTTCATTCATTTATTTATTTATTTATTTGTGTGTGTGTGTGTGTGTGTGTGTGTGTGTGTGTGTATTTAGATTTGTGAGTTCTTTCTATACCCTAGAGATTAGTGCTCTATCTGATGTGTGATGGGGCAAAACTTTTCTCCCAAGATGTAGGATCCCTATTCACCTCCCAGATTGTTTGTTTTGTGGAGAAGAAACTTTTTTAGTTTGAATCTATCTCATTTATTGATACTTGGTTTTAATTCTTGTGCTATAGGAGTCTCATTAAGGAATTTTGGGACTAATCCCATATGATTGGAATTAGGGCCTGCTTTTTCTTCTGTTACATGCAAGGTCTCTGGTTTTATTCCTAGGTCCTTGATTCATTTGAGTGGAGTTTTGTGCATGGTGAGAGATAGGGGTTTAATTGCACCTCCCTCCAGTTAGAATGTCAGCGATTTTTGAAAATGGCAGCTATGATGAAGACAACAACAGTAAGTGTTGGTGAGGATTTCAGGAAAAATGTACACTCCTACACTGTCGGTGGGACTGTAGATTGGTGCAGCCAATATGGAAAGCAGTTTGGCGGCAATTCCTTGGAAATTTGGGAATAGAACCACCATTTGACCTAGCTATCCCTCTTTTTGGTCTATACCCAAAGGACTTAAAAACTGCATACTACAGGGACACAGCCGCATCAATGTTTATAGCAGCAAAATTCACATTAGCTAAATTGTGGAAACAACTTAGTAGATGAATGCATAAAAAAAAAAATGTGGCATTTATACACAATTAATATCACTCAGATACTTACCCTCTCGCTCAGTCCAGGAGACGCTAGTGCCCTTCACTACCTCTGTCAGAGCCTGGTTCGGACAGCTGGTGCCTCGGAGAGGACAGGCTGATCCTGCCTGCCTCCCATGTACCCTTTGTCACAGGGAGCGACATTCATGTGAGACCAAGTAAAATCCAGTCATAGACATTAATAGAATATCTCAAAAAAGTATTTAATAAAAAGGCTAGCAAATACAGGGTCTTTAATGAAACTTTAATAAAATTTATGAGACAAGGAAACTGAAAGCACAATATTTTCTTAGGAACTTTTCTGTTTGGTGTTATTCTTTACAATATAGCAGCTTTTCCTAAGAATGCAGGGAGTATGAAATTTCTAAGGCTATCTTGCTGTGTTCTCCATTAAACCCCTTGTCTTAAAAAAACCTTGGATCTAGATTAATCTTTGTAATTTTCTGAGTACCTGTATAACATATTTTTCTCAAGAATGCAGTGAGGTCGCCGTTTCCAAGAGCTCTTCAATTCTGAAATATAAGAAGTGTGTTTCCAGGCATTGAAACCCAAAGGCTCACCTAGACACAATGGAGTGAGCAGAATATATAAAAATCTCTCATGACAAATCTGAACTCTGCTTTTCCCAACCGTGTGAAGTCTACTGGAATAAGATTCCAAGTAATTTGGCAAGTCGAAGCCAAATATATACTTTGATATTCTTCTCGGGAGTAAGCCGTGTGATGTTACAGGAAGGCAGATTTTAGTGCTGAATTTCTGATCGTATCCCCCCAAAAGTTGTTCCATGCATATCATGCAAGAATGTAACCTCCAAAAAATAAATAAATAAAAGAGAGGACATTTGACGTAAGAAGGCTGGATAATATTTGCATGTTCGTGTATTTTTACCACACATCATACCTTCTTATTTCTTCCTTGCTCTGATTTGAAGCATATGCTTTCATTTTTCATTTTGGCTTACCGTGTTATCACTTAATAATAATTCAGTAAATTTACTTAGAACAAGAAAGTCACCTAATGACTCATGTCTTAGAGATGCTTTCAAATAAAAGTAATTGTGCATTTTGTACCATAGAGTATTCCCAGTGTTTCCTAGAATTGTTGCAACTGATGCTGGAGGCTTTGAAATAGAGCAGGAGGCATAAGGGCCGTGGCTTGTGACCCTTCCCAAAGTATGTAAGATTGATAGACATTGAATGCAAATAAACAACTATGCATCATTGAATTTTTTCCTGTCACTGAAATGCTAGTAGAGCTCAAGGAATTGTGAGCCTCTTTGTCTGCAGTACAGGAAAAATAAGAAATTTAAAGACTTGAGTTACATACAATTTCTGATAACATACCTTAGGTTGGTTCTCAGCTTAAAAAACACAAAAAGAGAAATGTCATCATTTTCCATAGCATTGGGAAACTTTTCATAGGTGGGAAACTTTACTATCAGAGCTCATCGGTTCTCAGACATTTATATGTTTTGAATACTTGGCCAATGTGCCTTTGGGATGCGTCCTCCAGTTGTTGTTTCAGTGATTTTGTTCATGCCTAACAACTGATGGCATCTTAATTTTGGTAAAATAATGTAAATGTTAAGGTGAAATTTAGAAATAAGAAAGGAAAAGCTGATATGTGTGTAGCTACTAGGTGTTTTTCTTCCTTTTTTTTATTTTTGTAAAGTAAAGCAAAAGATAAACCAAAAGGTTCTAGCTTAAGTTAGGTAAAATCAAAGAGGAGAAAAAAGAAGATAACATTGCTAATACTTCACTGCCACCTGTAATTTCCAAAACAACTAAGAGCATTTTTATTAAAATTAACTTTATTGACATTTATATTAAATTATATAGTCAATATTAAATAATTCAATCTATATTATGTTAAATTTACTTTGTTAAATTGTATTAATTTAAATAAAATTTAATGAATTTTTAAATATAAATCATACTATAATTTAACATAAGTTAATAAACAATATCAATTAATAAAATAAATTTAAATCAAACCATCGTATTAATAAAAGAAATTTAAATAATACTACTAATAAAATTAATTTAAATTAGATTGATTTAAATTAGATTAATTTATATTAAATGATAGTATAATTTATATTTAAAAACATATTAAATTTTGTTTAAATTAATTTTAATAAAAACGTTCTGAATGGTTTTAGAAACTACGGGTGTCAGAGAAGTATGTGCTATGCAATCTGCTTTTTCGCTTCTCGGATTTCACCTACTTAAGCTAGAAACTTTTGATTCATCTTTTACCTTAATTTATCAAAAGGTTATAACTACTCCTGTTGTAAAGCTTTTCATCTTCCAAAAACTGTTGTCAGCTTATTTCTCTCCCCAACTTGTTTTGATCAAATGTTTTATAAAATGTGTTTATAAGAACGATTGTAGAGCCCCCAATAGTAGGTAGATAAGCAGTCCAGATATTTAATGATACATTCTTACTAATTAACTTTTCCATTGGCAATGGATCATGTGATCCCACTTCGGGGTTGCCTCATAAAAATACTCTTCCTTCTGGACATATTTATCATCTGGAAAACTGAATTAATGTGAAGTGACTTTCGTAGAGAAATGGAAATCAGCAAAATGGATAGGGGTCATAGAATTTGGATTCAAAGCATCTTAGAATTTATCCACTAAGCTTCCTGTTTAGGTCCTCCCCATTGGAATTTTCGCTTGGTAGTTGTACAATGTTATCTTGGATAAACTAAATATTCTCAACGTTTTGCAACATTATATTTGGTTTTCATGTACTCTAAATCTGAGACATCCTTCTTATGGGTTGGATTTCTCTCGTTTCCTGTGATTGCATGTATCGTTTTTATCTTAATGCCATTAAGTGAGGTTGGAACTAGTGGTTCAAGAAGGCTGCTCTGTACAGTGGCTCACAAAAGTACATCAGAATTGATAACTGGTGATGATTATCTGCTACATTGGAACAAAATTCTATAAACAAAAAGTGCTACAAAAAACAAAACAAATTTTTTAAAAAGTACTATAGCAAAAAATCACAACAACAACAACAACTAAAGAAATGAAATAAAATACCTAGTAGCTATACACTTACATATACCAGCTGTTTTGCTTTCTCTTTTTGTCTACAAGCACATGCGTGCTTTTTCAAAAGGCCATGCTGTAAAACATCAAAAAGGGTTATGGCTTCTTTAGAATAATGCTAAATATTTAGAAGATCCTGGAGTACAGCTCTGGCCCTGTTGTGCAGGGACACTGGCGACGGTGTAAAGGTGGGCATGAAATCTGCAATGGGTGTGAAAAGAGGACGCCCAGGTCCACCAAGTCCAACTCCAGCGAGGTTACTAAGAGGCACCGCTGCAGAACGTGGGACCAAGAGTGGATTCCCGTTGGTGCTTCTGCCAGCTCTTAATTTGGCTCCATCTTTAACATTTCCTGGTAAAGGGGTTCTGAAAAAGAACTCTGAAGCACGGGTTGGGGTTGTTGATTTGGTTTCGGAGGTGTGCTGGGGACACTTGTTGAAGCCCCTCCAAGGCAACTCCTCATCCACTTTCTGACACCACCATAATCTTTATTCAACAAGTGCTCCATTTCGTCCTTTGGAACGTCCAGGATGCTCCCCATCAACTGCAATACTTCACGACGACGTTTGCCTTTTGTTATCTGGAAATGAGCGATTAGAAGGTTTCGCATGAGGACTTTGTCCACTTTTCCTTCTGCGCTGTTGACCAAAGTCGACAATTTCTGTTGTGCGTGGTCCAGCATTTCTTTTCGGAGCTCGTTTTGTTTTTTCAGTTCTGCCATCTGCTCTTCCTTGAGATCTAAGTCTTCTCTCAGCCTGGAAGCAGAATCCCACAGAGCATTCGCTTGATCCAAACGTTCCTGCAGTGATGTTACTTCTCCTTCTAGCTTTTCGGCCTTGTTCTTCCATTCAGCTATTGACTGTTTTTCTTTGGCTAGTTCAGCAGAATGCAGAGCTTTCTCTTCTTCTTGGAAGTGTTGAACCTCGTTTTCTCTTAGGATTTTTACTTTGGTCTCTTGAAAAATATCAGAATTCAGTGTTTGAGCGTCTCCTCTCTCTCCAGGCAACTGGGCTTTTAGTTCTTCAATAGTTTTCTGCAAGTTCTTAATTTCCTCCTCTCTTTCTAAAATTAACTGGCTATGCGCAGCATTCATCTGCTCATACTTGTACTTAAATTCATGCATTTCCTCCTTCTGCTCCTGTAAAGACTGAAGTAGTTGCATTTTATGCTGGTTTTGATTTTCAATTATATTCAGATGGTCTTGAATTTCATCTTCCAGATGATTTTTGACTATGTTCAGTTGAGATACCTCCAATTCTAGTTCTGTGATAGCATCAAGAGCTTCAGGCTCAGCCACTGGTGCAGCTTGATTGTGCTGTTCCGTAAGTATTTCCAGTTCTACTCGCAGATAGTTGTTTTCTGCTCTCATGTAGGTAAGACTTTTGTCCTTTCTTTCAACGGATTGCCTTAAAGTTTCATTTTCTCTTAAGGCCTGAGAACACTTATGTAAATCCTTTTGTAGTTGTGAAATTTTTTCTTCGAGTTTTTCAATAAAAACTTCTTTCTCATTTATGACTTGTGTCAATCGCTCCTCTTCTTCTATATAAGATGCCAAAATTTCCTCAGTTTCTTTTTCATCAGCAGTCATTTGCTCAATATTCTTTTTGAGTCCTGCTATTTCAAAGTCCTTCTCTTGATTGAGTTGAACTGCACATTCGTGTTTCAGCTTTAAGGCCGAGGTATTCCAATCATGTGCATTGGAGAGTTCCTGAATAGTCTGCCTGTGATTATTTGCTTCTTCCAACAGTCTTTTTTCTGCCTGGTGCAGTTTGGCTTCAGTCTCTTCTTTGTCTCTTTTGAGAGTCTCCGTGATAGTGTCTTTTTCTTGAGAGATTTGATTGTAAGCAGCAATAGATTCTTCCAACTTACGCCTTACATCGTCACGTGCTAAAATCAACATTTCATTTTCCGTCTTGAGTTCAACAGCAACTTTCGTTAAGTTTTCGTTGAGCTGTTCCTCTTCAGAAAGATTTTGACTTAGGTTGCTAGCTTCAGCTTCTCGTTCTTTAGGCATGTCATCCTTACAATGACTGTTAGAGTCTTCATTCAGAGAGGTTCGATACTTACTCTTAAACCCAGACAGCTCCTCTTCAAGTTGTCTAATGTGATCCTTAAGCCCAAGGTTTTCCTGCTGGATGTTTGAACTATTTTTTTGTGACTGATTTAGCTGATCTACTAAATCTTCTACTTTTCCTTCAAGCTTCTGCTTGGTTAAATGCAAATCACTGAGGCTCCGTGCATTCTCAGTTAACTTCTCCTTCTGCACATGCAGCTCTTGGGATATGTTCATTTGCTCATCCTCAAGTTGATGAACTCTCTCTTTTTCATCATCTAGATCTTGTTCCAACTTCTTGATGACAAGGTCTCCTTCATTTTGTTGTTTTGATAGCTCATCTTGTATCAAAATCATGTGCTCTGTAGCTTCCCGATTCCGATGATCCAGTTCTTCTAACTCAGCCATCAGCATTTTCTTTTCATTGATAGTCTGATTCAGTTCTTCCTCCTTTGCCTTCAAGTGAAGTTTTAAGTCTAGTAATTGTACATTCAAATTCATGTCCGTTGAAGCTCTGTTTTTCATGACTTGATAGTCACGGCTCAGTTTTGACAGTGACATCTGAAGTTCCTCTTTTTCTTGACTCAATGATGACTTCTCTTTTTCTAGAGCTTCAACATGCATTTTAAGTTTCAGATTGTCTTCAGCAAGACGGTTATCCTGGTTTAAACCATTTAGTCTCACGATTTCCTTCTCCGCATCAGCCAGGGCTCGTTGAAGCCTGAACACTTCTTCCACTGCTGAATGCTGAGGAAGGGTTCTTCCCTTTTCTGCCACAGTAGAACTCTGCTCCCAAACTGAAATTTCATGCTGATGATCATATATGTCTGGACTTTGGTTTGGTTGAAGAGTCTTGATAGTATTTAGTACTTTGCAGATTTCACTTGAGTCAGAATGGTGCGTTCCCTGAGCCTCAGCAATCTGCCTCGAGTGGCCAACTTCAGATTCATGTTTTGCAACTTCAGTTGGTAATCCGTTTGTTTCTTGTTGTGATAAAATTATGTCACTAAAGTCCGTGTCATCATCACGAAAGGCTGAAAAATGACTACCGACCAGGGAACCGAACGGAGCCGGTGCAGTTGTTGTTGGTACACCACAAGCTCCCGAGCGTACTGATTGAGCAGCTGCCTGTAGTTGGAACATTTGATCTTGCAGTACAATCTGTCCTGCTTTAGGATGGCTGATCTCTACCTCTTTCTGTGGCAGTTGATTCTGGGAACTTACAGACTGATGGTTTATTTGTAGCTCTGATGCTTCATGCTTTTCTTCCAGGTCAGTACAGCACTTTTTCGGTCCTTCATTCTCACATCTTAGTGTGGAATCAGTAGTTTCCGTTTCCTTTCTCCAACAATGATGTAAAGCTGCTTCTGGGTCTCCTAAGTCATCCAGAAGCATTTCCCTGTTGAAGGTGGAGCTCTGGCCGGTGAGGAAAGCCAAGCTGCTCCCCACCTGACCCAAGAAGTGGCCCAAGCCTGAGCCCAGGCCTCCAAACCAGGACCACATCGTGGCCACTTCAGCGATCCATCGGACCAGCTCTGAGAAGCGCGTCCATCACCATCCACTTCTCTGCCCCGAACGTCCTCCGGCGTTGCCGGGGTCGATTATGACCCAAGCGCTCAGAATTCCTCAGAGCGCGGGGTTCCTGGGGCTCCACCAACACTAATCATCCCTTCCTGCCTGTAAACTCAGAAGCCTGTCCTGCGCTTTGACCAGGGACTGGCATCCAGTAGCACACTCACCCCCTGCAGGGCCTCTGCTTCTTCCCTGCACTTGCCTGTCAGCTATTGGCTCACAGGATTGGGCAGGGTTGGCTGGGAGGAGCTAGAGATCCAGGAAAGTGTCCCAGTTTGAGTCCCAAGGCAGTGTGCTGTGGAGCCAGGAAGAATCAATGTTGTAGATGAAATCCAAAGGTAGTTCACTGGACAGTTCCCTCTTGTCTGGGAGAGGTGGGCTTTTTGTCCCATTCAGTTGCATTCAGTTGACGAGGTGAGGTCTCGCTCCACATTAGAGAATGGAATCTATTTAACTAAAAGTCCCCGATTCAAAAGTAAATCTCACCCCATAACACCAGCACAGACACACCCAGAATAAAAGTTGGCCAAGTATCTGGGCATCGTAGCCCAGACGAGTTAACATATAAAATTAACCATCACAGAGTCTTAATCAGTCTCAGAATTCAAATTATAATACGGATTAAATTTCACTAAAGAACCATCTTTACCCTTTCCAAAAGTAAACTTTTGCTGTTAATCTATACATTTTCGAGTTCATTTTAATATTATTTGGTCCTTGTTGATTCTGATTGAAGTTTATTTAAGTGCTCAAAAATTCCGCTTAAATTTCACTTAAGAAAAATTTGTTTTAGAGCCAATAGGTTGATGTTCACTTCACCTATGGTTGTTTATCAGTGCCAAATATAATCCAGGTTTCAAGAGTACAGAGCGAAATAGAAAGTTGAGAAATTTTCTACTATGGAGTAACAATCCTAAATGTAATTCCCATACCTCTAAGGATCAGAAGGAGTTAAGATAAGGCCCTGCTTTCCAAGGTGTTTAAATTCCAACAAGTTAATGAGGAGGCAGTTTTGTAGAGTTGGGGACAAAGCAAAGAGAGGAAGCACGTGGGCTGTAACAGACAGACCAGTTGGGACCAAAGCAATTTTGGAGCTAAACTGACAGAATGCATTTATGAAACCTCTCTCACAAGCATGAGTTGAACAGTAAATGAGAACATAGTGTGTGTAGTTCTCACCTGATGGCTGGTGCAGAGAAAGTGGCCAACAAATGGAGCCTGCTGCCACTTTGTTCATATTTGCCTTTTTGTTTCCTTTAGGATCATTTTCCTTATTACCCTTTAGAAGGGGTTTGGGTTTGCTCCCATTACTCTCTTCCCAGAGCCCATATTCAGGAGACTCTTTTCCTTGAGCTGTTCTTTCTATATGTCTGTTCAGGAAACAAAACCCCAAGGTGGCAGAAATAAAATTTAAAAAAAGGAAGAATTTTTGGAAAATTAATGGTTAAATAGATTCTGAGGATCATATGAATCACCTCATAATGTCTCTTGCCTTCAAGATAGAGCAAGTAGACATAATTACTCAGATTGCTATCAGAAACTAGTGACTGCATTTGTGTCCTGTGCTAGAAAAGGAAATCTTCTTGGTCCTTCTTATTCATCTCCAAATCTGAGAGAGAAGTCAGGCCTGTGTTAGTCAATGTCTCCTCATAAAAGACTAAAATAAAAATTTAAGCCCCTTTTAGCATCTGCTGAAGTGAGAATCCACGCTGTACCCCAGCTGTGTCTACTGTTGAAGAAGGCATCAACAATACCAAGTGTCCTTTTCTCCCTTTAGACCATTCCTCCTGTGTGTGTGTGTGTGTGTGTGTGTGTGTGTGTTAGAAGACTTTTTCATCACTTTGACAACATACCTGAGAAAATTAAATGAGTAAATATTTATTTTGGTTCAATTTCAGGCTCCATTGCTGTGGCCTGAAGTGAGGCAGATTACCATGGCAGAGAGCCTGGCTTCAAAACAGAGCTTCTCAACTCATGGAGATCAGGGAAATGGTGAGGGGAAGAGAGGACTGAGGAATATGATGTACCCTTCCAGGGAATCAACTCCAGTGGCCTACCCTCCAACTAGGCCCTACCGCCCACAGTTTTGACCAACTCCCGATAGTCCTGTCCAATCATGAACCCATCAGTGGATTGATCCACAGACGAGGTTAGAGCTCAGGATTCAATTCACCTTTCTGTAGAGTCCGTTCTGAATGCTGGTGGATTGGGGTCCAAGCTTTCAACACATGACCTTTGGGCAACATTCCAGATCCAAATTATAGCAGGGTGCCTCCTTCTCTTTAGGTGTTCTGTGTTTGTTTATTGTTTTAAATCACAAATAATGATCCTTTTTCAGTGTAAGACCTATCCCATTTGGCTTGAATCTGGTTCCAGTGGTTGTTGCTCCTCCTGCTGAAAGGCATTTCTGATCACTCAGATTCGGTCTTCTAGCATGGTTCACTCTGACCACAGCTGTTTGTCATTTTGTATTTCTATCTGAGAGAGATACCTACCTAGTGTATTCGAAACTGACCGTCCAAATAAAAGCATTTCTCTTCTTCTCAATATGTTTGGAATATTCCTGGAAACTATGGGGGATATGGAGGGAAAACCCTGGCTCATTCGCGAGCACACGTGACAAAAAGGATCCAGTAATCATAAGTGTATCCTTATACATATATTCAGTGCCCAAAAAGTACAAGGTATTGTGGTAGATATTGTGAACAACATAAAGCTGTGTTATATACATTTCCTGCTATGAAGTGCAATTGAATACAGTCAGTCAATGGAGAAGATGTTACATGGAGTGATCCTTGAAATATAATGCAAGGTCAGCCATTGACGACTGTGGTGGTGAGGATCTCATATGGGGGAAAAGACTAAGTAAGAAAGAATAAAGCCAGAAGTAGAGAGCCCTGAATAATGTGGCTTTGTTAAAACACAGTTGAAGGTTAAAGTAAGGAAAGCTTTTTGAGTCTATAAACATAGGGTGATAAATTCTATGCAAGATATTAAGTTTGTACTTCTTTTAATACCTCATGATTCATTCAAACATTTTCTTATAGATTTCAGTAGAATTTTTAAATCTCTTTAATATGGGCCTTGTCTCGTTTCTTTTTTTAAATTTTTATTGGTTGCTTAAGAAAAAATTACAATGATCTTGACATATCATATTTCATACATTTGATTCAAGTGGGGTATGAATTCTTATTTTTACCACGTGTACAGTTTGCAGGATCACATTGGCTGTACGTGCAGGTTTATACATACTGCCATACTAGTGTCTGTTATATTCTGCTGCCTTTCCTATTCCCTCCCTATCCCCCCTTCTGTCCCCTCCCCTCCCATAATCTCTCTCTACCCCAGCTACTGTAATTCATTTCTCTCCTTTTTTCCCCCCTTTCCCCTCACATCCTCTTCTATGTAATTGTGTGTAACAATGAGGGTATCCTTCCATTTCCATGAAATTCCCCTTCTCTCTCCCATTCCCTCCCACCTCTTGTCCCTTCTAATTGGTAGTCTTCTTTTCATGCTCTTCCAGCCTGCTCTGTTTTGAGTCCCCCTCCTTATATGAAAGAAGACATTCAGCATTTCTTTCCTAGGGATTGGCTAACTTCACTTAGCATAATCTCCTCTAATGCCATCCATTTCCCTGCAAATGCCATGGTTTTGTTATTTTTTAGTGCTGAGTAATATTCCATTGTGTACAAATGCCACATTTTCTTATCCATTCATCTATTGACTGGCATCTAGGTTGGTTCCACATTCTAGCTATTGTGAATTGTGCTGCTGTGAACCTTGATGTAGCTGTATCCCTATAGCATGCTCTTTTTAGGTCTTTGGGAATAGTCCGAGAAGGGGAATAGCTGGGTCGAATGGTGGTTCCATTCCCAGCTTTCCCAGGAACCTCCATAATGCTTTCCAAATTGGCTGCACCAATTTGCAGTCGCACCAGCAATGTACAAGTGTACCTTTTCCCCCCACATCCTTGCCAGCACTTGTTGTTGTTTGACTTCCTAATGGCTGCCATTCTTACTGGACTGATTTGGTATCTTAGAGTGGTTTTAATTTGCATTTCTCTGATTGCTAGAGATGGTGAGCATTTTTTTCCGTGTATTTTTTGATTAATTGTGTATCCTTCTCTGAGAAGTGTCTGTTCAGGTCCTTGGCCCATTTGTTGATTGGGTTGTTTGTTTTCTTAATGTTTACTTTTTGAGTTCTTTGTGTACTCTGGATATTAGGGCTCGGCACATTTGTATCTTTAAGAATTGGCATAATCAATGAAATGTTCCGCACACGTTTGTAGGAAGATTAACATAACACTCCAGTGACAATACAGTAGTAGAAGGATTGATTTGGACTGAGAAGTTGTTCAGTGAATGATATATTACCCATAAATTTGAATTCTCATTATCATAAAGAAGCAAGGTGGAAATAAGAATTTCTTTAAGAGAGTGTTGGGTCTATGGCTCAAGTAGTAGCTCGTTCACCTAGCATGCGTGAGGCATGGGGTTTGATCCTCAGCACTACATAAAAAAAAAAATAAAATAAAATAAAGATGTTGTGTCCACTAAAGGCTAAATAATAAATATTTTTAAAATAGAATTTAAAATAATAGTCCATAAATGTTATGTACAAACTGTGAAAGTAGATTCGTCAACAGATTAATTGTCTGCCTCGAACTAGAATCAGTTGCCTACTGATTTGCCTGGATGATGTTCTCAATTCTGGTTTTTTTTTTTTTTTTTTTTCTTTCATTCCACTGGGCAAACATCTGCCGGGCTTTCTTGATGGCAACATAGTGATTACTGAGCTCCACCCTATTAGAAATACAACTAGTTTTCAACTCATGAAAGTCTATAAAAGCCACTTTTTTAGAAGTCTCTAAACTTTGGAACTATTCAATGATACTCTATTTTTGCCAGCAATAAACAATATATATATATATATATATTTTAATGTAAAGGGCAAGGTATTGAACAGACACTTCACAGAAGAAGCAATACAATCAGTCAATAAATATATGAAAAAATGTTCAACTTCACTAGTAATGAGAGAGATGCAAATCAAAACTACTCTAAGATTTCATCTCACTTCAATCAGAATGGCAATCATCAAGAATATAAGCAACAGTAAATGTTGGCGAGGATGTGGGGGGGAAAAGGTACACGTATACATTGCTGGTGGCACTGCAAATTGATGCAGCCAGTCTGAAAAGCAGTATGAAAATTCCTCGGAAAACTGGGATCGGAAGCACCATTTGACCCAGCTGTCCCACTCATTGGTTTATAACTAAAGGACTTAAAATCGGTATACTAAAAATTCATTAAATTTCATTTAAATTAATACAATTTAACAAAGTCAATTTAAATAACATTTAATATAGATTAAATCATTTAATATGAACTATATAATAAAAATATTAATAAGATTAATTTTAATAAAAATCCACTTAGTGGTTTTAGAAACTACAGGTATCAGAGAAATATTAGCTATATATTCTACTTTTGTCTGCTCTCTCATTTTGCCTAACTTAAGCTAGAAACTTTTGTTTATCTTTTATCTTAATTTACCAAGATAAAAATGGGAAGACAAAACACCCAGTAGCTACACACATCAGCTTTTCCTTTGTTTTTTTCTAAATTTTGCCTTAACATTTACATTATTTTATCCAGTATCCAGGTATTTTCTTATGTTTTTATGTTAAAAGCATATGCCGTTTGATTTCAATCTCTTTTCAAATACATATATCTAAAATCCCTGTTGCTTCTGCCATTATAGTATTTTAATTTAATTCCATCTTGATTTTTGCTTTAATCTAACAATTATTTGGAATTGTTTCTATGGCCCTAATTTCATTGTATATGGAATTTTTTTTTTTTTTTTTTTTTTGAGGAGTCAAAATTCTTCTAATTTTAGATGCACAAGGAATTGCAGCCTGTGTGATAACACCTTTACGGAATTGGCTGGCGTTTTCATTGTGGTCTAGGGCATGGTAAATTTTGGTGGCTGTAGCCTGTGTGTTTGAACATGATATGTAGTTTTGTGTGCATGGTACAACTTCTTGGTATAGCTCCTCAGTCAGGCTTCTTAAGTGCATTACACAGCTCTTCTCTATCCCTCCCCCCTGCTTGTTGGTGGTTCCTTGTTTGGGTTCTGAGAGAGGGATGTTCAGTTGATGCCTTTTATTCTGCAGGGTTTCCCATGTTTTTGCTCTATGTACCCCACGGTGTGGTACCCCAGATAACTATCTTATTGTTGTCCTGTGCTCTGTGATCCCTGGTATGTAATACTGAAAGCATGAAGCAGCCTGTTACCTCTCAGCTTCTGCAAGTGAACTGTTTCCTTGCACGTTCTATGTTTGCTTTTGTCTTTTCAACTTGATCTACTCTTTCATAATCTATTTTTGTGTTCAGTCCTTGAAATTCTCATTCTTATTTTGGATCACTGAGCATTTCAAATGTCCTTTTCTAACTTCTATGAGGATTTGGTGGTAGAAGGAGAAAGAGAGGTGAAACATGCTCATTTTCAGCCTTTAAGATTGAACCTCAAATCTTAGTGTAGTTTTGATTTTCACTTCTCTAAGTGCTAGTGATGATGAGCATATTTGCATAAATTTGTTGATTAATTTTATATCATCTTGGGAGAAGTGTCTGTTCAGGTCCGTGGCCCATTTATTGAATGGGTTATTTTATTTTATTTTATTTATTTATTTATTCGTTCGTTCGTTCATTCATTTATTTATTTATTTATTGTGTGTGTGTGTGTGTGTGTGTGTGTGTGTGTGTGTATTTAGATTTGTGAGTTCTTTCTATACCCTAGAGATTAGTGCTCTATCTGATGTGTGATGGGGCAAAACTTTTCTCCCAAGATGTAGGATCCCTATTCACCTCCCAGATTGTTTGTTTTGTGGAGAAGAAACTTTTTTAGTTTGAATCTATCTCATTTATTGATACTTGGTTTTAATTCTTGTGCTATAGGAGTCTCATTAAGGAATTTTGGGACTAATCCCATATG